>NC_057798.1:711712594-712336741 GCF_018294505.1 Triticum aestivum | reverse complement strand
CAGATATCGCCTATTCTACCCTCTACTGCTTGCATTAGAGTAGTGTAGCATGTTACTATTTCGATTAATCCTATTCTGTTGCATAGCCTGACATTGTTGCTACATCTGTTGATACCTTACCCGCAATCCTAAATGCTTAGTATAGGATGCTAGTTTATCATCATTGGCCCTACATTCTTGTCAGTCTGCCTTGCTATACTATTGAGCCGTGATCACTCGGGAGGTGATCACGGGTATATACTATACATACATACATACTCTACAGATGGTGACTAAAGTCGGGTCAGCTCGTTGAGTACCCGCAAGTGGTTCCGATGTGGGGGCTGGAAGGACAGGTGGCTCCATCTCGGTAGAGGTGGGCCTGGGTTCCCGACGGCCCCCGACTGTTACTTTGTGGCGGAGCGACAGAGCAGGTTGAGACCACCTAGGAGAGAGGTGGGCCTGGCCCTGTTCGGCGTTCGCGGATACTTAACACGCTTAACGAGATCTTGGTATTTGATCTGAGTCTGGCTACTGGCCTATACGCACTAATCAACTACGCGGGAACAGTTATGGGCACTCGGCGTCGTGGTATCAGCCGAAGCCTTCGTGACGTCAGCAACTAAGCGGCGCGCGCCGGATTGGAACGTAAGCCTGCTCTTGTATTAAGGGGGCTAGTTCTGCTTCCGGCCGCGTACGCAAGGTGCAGGTGTGCTAAGGGCGATGGGCCCAGACCCCTGTGTGCTTAGGTTTAGACCGGCGTGGTGACCTCTCTGTTGTGCCTAGGTGGGGCTGCGACGTGTTGATCTTCCGAGTCCGGGCATGACCCAGGAAAGTGTGTGCGGCCAAATGGGATCGAGCGTGTTGGGTTATGTGGTGCACCCCTGCAGGGAAGTTTATCTATTCGAATAGCCGTGTCCCTCGGTAAAAGGACGACCCGGAGTTGTACCTTGACCTTATGACAACTAAAACTGAATACTTAATAAAATACACCCAGACAAGTTCCACAGACAACCCGGTGATCGCTTTTCCACAGGGCGGCGAGGGAAGGATCGCCGGGTAGGATTATGCTATGCGATGCTACTTGGAGGACTTCAGTCTACTCTCTTCTACATGCTGCAAGACGGAGGCTGCCAGAAGCGTAGTCTTCGACAGGATTAGTTATCCCCCTCTTATTCTGGCATTCTGCAGTTCAGTCCACTGATATGGCCCTTTACACATATACCCATGCATATGTAGTGTAGTTCCTTGCTTGCGAGTACTTTGGATGAGTACTCACGGTTGCTTTCTTCCCCCTTTTCCCCCTTTCCTTTCTACCTGGTTGTCGCAACCAGATGTCAGAGCCTAGGAGCCAGACGCCACCGTCGACGACGGCTCCTACTACGCTGGAGGTGCCTACTACTACGTGCAACCCGCTGACGACGACCAGGAGTAGTTAGGAGGATCCCAGGCAGGAGGCCTACACCTCTTTCGATCTGTATCCCAGTTTGTGCTAGCCTTCTTAAGGCAAACTTGTTTAACTTATGTCTGTACTCAGATATTGTTGCTTCCGCTGACTCGTCTATGATCGAGCACTTGTATTCGAGCCCTCGAGGCCCCTGGCTTATATTATGATGCTTGTATGTCTTATTTTACTTTTAGAGTTGTGTTGTGATATCTTCCCGTGAGTCCCTGATCTTGATCGTACACATTTGCGTGCATGATTAGTGTACGATTAAATCGGGGGCATCACAGGCACACCCAAAGGCAAACTGAACCGCCGACATCAAAAGGACAAGCCGCCACCCAGCTCCGCACATCACCATCGTCCCCGCCACACGAGTCGCAACGCCAACCACTCGCATCACCGGTTGGGCCAACGCCACACGAGTGTAAGGTACATTGAATACTGCTATGTTTGCAGCAAAAAGGGCGCGTAAACACTAGCTCAATATAAACAGAATACTGCATATGCAGCTTGATAAATTGTTTAACGGCATGTATATGCAGAGCTGGCTCATATCAGCAATCCAGTTTGATAATCCACATGTATAGATGTTTTGAAAGCCAGCAGGAAGCAAAAGATATCTAGCAAATAACTAAACCCGCGTATCTCACTTTTCTATCTCACCCAATCCTTGCTCTTGGAACGGTAAAAACCGGTAAGCATATGGCAGAACTTCCAGAAGAACACCAGTTGGTATTTGTTCAATACGTGACCGATAGATCTCTCTGTTCCAATCATTATGAAAGAGCAAGCTACATTGCACTGACAACGGAGAGTTGTCATTTGCCAGAATAGTAGTTCAGTCATAAAGGAATTGATAGAAAATCTTTTATTTATTTTCGTAGTGGGATTTCAGATGAATCGAAATATTTCAGAACATTGTGTTTACCAGAATAGAGTAAGCAAGTACCAAGCAGAGGATTTTAAAATCGTAGAAAATAAAACTTAAACCATGCATGATTTTAGCTACTTTGTTGCATTAGGAATAGCCAATAAAGGGAAATTAATGACTCGGACAAAGGAACATACCGCGGATACAAAATCATGTACAAAGTACTTATTTAGCAACTGTGTCACATCGGTCATCACCCGTGATGTCATATACAATGAGAATTAAGGGAAATGTCAGATCATGGAAAATTGATGGTAATTTCTGATATATAGCAAGTTTTCTGAAGTCAGTAGTGTCATTTGATTCCTCAACAAGTTGTGTATCAGAGTTCTTAACATGATGGTGATTCCTCACAAGGCCTCTCATTGCCCCGTTGGAGCAATACCAGTGACAAGGGTGTCGGAGCAAAGATGCCCTTGTTTATACGGCAGCATTTATGCAACATTCACTTGGACACAAATGTTTCAACTATACAGAGCAGGTTTACGAAAAAAAAATGCCTTTGTGAGAAAACATGGAATAGATGCTTCATGGGCATCTAAGCCAGAGAAACAGACATGCATCCTTCTTTGAAATTGCAAGTACCAAGTCTGTTGCTGCATGGACAGTATTCGGCTATGCTGCTGAGCTACTGAAAAAGCATGGAATGCTGTACCCTCATTTCATTTCATAACAAAAGTCTGAAGATCTTGTGTGCAGGTGGTACTTCTTTTGACATTACAAACGCTGCATCAATCAAAGACGAGACCATGAGGCCTGGTCAAAATGGATAAGCCCATTAAAAACTATTTGATCTTCTGCAAAGTGGCAATAGAGTTATGGGACGAAAAGAGTAATCCATCACTTTGATGATGACATCGCACCCCATCTCCTCTAGTTTGCCAACATTACTGGAGGAAATAGTGCTCCCATTCCAAGAGTACTGTTTTATCAGCAATGTCTTAAGTGAAGTCACATGCAACAGTCCTAGAGGAGGAAGGGACATCCCAGTGAAGCTCGATATAAGATTCAGATGAGTTAGTGAAGGAAATGCCCCAACTTTAACATTCCAAGACTCGACACTTTTTATGCCGTCAATTGTGAGGTGGCGCAGCCTAGGAAATCCTCCCGCATCGCATGTCATGCTGTTCCACTTGAAAGCATTGTCTTCCAAGACAAGCACCACCAGATTCGGAAGGACGCCCAACACAGGCATTGGGTCTTCACTCGGTTCAGAACCTATCAGCTTGAGCTTTTTGAGGCCATGAGGGAGCTTGCTGAGCTGGCTATCCCCCTGCTTCCACTTTCCAGCGAGTTCTAGCACTTGAAGATGCCTATGGTGCGAAATGCTACTGATGAGTTCGGCAGAGAAGACCTGCCCTCGGGTTCTTCTGCTATACCATTCTCTTCTACCAAATCCTTCCGTTACTTCCCAACTCTCCAAGTGTAAGAGCACGGCCTGCTCCATCCCCTCCAAAGCTCTTGATAAGGCAGCCCATTTTTCCTTGTTTCTTTGAGCAATAGATTTGTTTGAACTTCTAATTATCCGGCGATGCTTGGTTAAAACATAACTGTCAACATCAGAAAATGCAGATACTTCACACAAGTGCAAAGTCTGCAATGAGCCAAGGCATCCAACCTCCGGAGGAACCCAGTGCTTGACCTCACCAAGGAACAGGTGCCTCAAGGTTGGGATATTCCAAAAGAGCCGTGGCAGTGAACTTACTATTGACCCTCTTGCATCTAGAGTTTGCAAGTTCAAGAGATCGCTAACTGAGGAAGGAATACCAACCGATCCGCTGCCACATTTTTCTAGTCCTAAATATCTTAGATGTATCAAGTTGCCAATGCCAGATGGTAATAACTTGAGACCCTTTAGGCCATAAAGATCAAGTACTCTGAGACATTTCATCCTGCAAAGTACTGATACTGCTGGTGACTTGAAAAACACCAACAAGGTGCGGAGCTTCGGCATGGCAACATTAATCTCAGTACATCCAACAAAGTTATGGAGAGCAATTCGGTAAGACGTTATTGAGTCAGAGAATGCCTCGGAATCTGTCGGATTGCTCCAAATATTGAACAATCCATCCCTCCTTGCCTCTGCAATACCCCATTCACGAAGCACGTCGTGGAGAACTACACTCTTTATTGAGCCATGCCACTTGCTCATTTCAACGGGTTGGAGCATACACCTCTGTGCCAATTCCTTTATGTATTCTCTTGCTGTATCTTCCATTGTCTGATTCGGCCGATGTGGAATAAATCCTTCAGATATCATCAGCTTGCAAAGTTTTGCTACGCGGATGACATGGTCCTCTGGAAAGGAAGCTACATAAAGAAAGCATGATTTCACTTGGTGATTAGGAAGGTCATTGTAACTTTTAGCTATGATGTTCCAGACTGGCTCGTCATTCTTGCGAGCTTCCCAGTCTAGATTATCAACCAATCCTGACCAAATGTCATAGTCCAAGTTCCTTGAAAGATAGCCTCCCAAGACCACAAGAGCAAGCGGCAACCCTTTGCATTTCACTGCCAGTTTCTTTCCTATCGGCATCAACTGTGATCGATCAGCACTGCTTACATTTTGGTACTCTGGAAAGGACATCTTCTCGAGCAACTCCCAGCTCTCCCTCTCATCCAAAAGCTTCATCTCATGAATGCTTTTCGTCCTGGCGACATGCTTTGAGACATCCATATCCCGGGTGGTCAAAATGATTCTACTACCATTTTTCACATCCGGAAAGACATCGAGGATCCTATTTATCTTACTGTAAGAATTACTCCTCCAGACATCATCCAACACTACAAGAAATCTTCTATGACTGAGGAACTTGCGCAGTTCTTTCAATATACCTTCCTCCGTCATATTTTCCAATTCTTCAATGGTTACCTCCTTCGACTTAACACCATTGTTTGCCCCACCATCACTACTTGTTCCCTCTCCGTTCTGATCCTTCTCCTCTGTAACTATATTTTTCCTTGTAATACTCATGACCCCCCTTGCAATATCCTTGCAAGCGTGGACTTGCCGGATCCAGCCATCCCAACAATAGAGACCACACAAATTTTACTAATCTTATGATTCATCAACTCCTTGAAAATATTATCGCTCTGCTCGTGGAATCCAACAATCGAATTACTATCTGCGATGTTCCAGCTGAGGTCATAAGGCGTCACCTGTTGCTGCTGGAGATCAGCTGCGACGGTGGCCTCCCCAAGATCGGCGATCCCGTAGGCCACGGCGCCGTCGGAGATCTCACGGATCCTGGCCCGGACGAGCCTAATATTCACGCCTGACACGTGAAGCGCGGCGACGTCAACGAGCCAGGTCAAGGCGCTCCAGAACCAGCCCCGAAGGCGGCGGCGGCGCACGAGGTAGTCGGCCTCCCCGAGCGCGTTCTCCGCGTCGTAGGCCGCGGCGCGCACGTCCACGACCCAGTTGGTGAGGCGCGCGCCGTCGCGGCGCCTGGCGTCGGCGTCGCGGAGGAAGCACTGCATGCGGCGGAGCTGGGCCCTGAGAAGATCGGCGTCGGCGTGGACGCCGCGGAGGAAGGCGGCCTCTTCGGCGGCCAGCGTACCGAACGCGCGCACCACAGAGGCCACCGCAGATTCCGCCATGGCCGCCTGGCTCAGCTCAGCTCAGCTTTGCAGTCTGTCTAGAGTAGGAGACCCTTGTAGAATTGGGGAATTTGATGATTAAGAAAGGGAACTGGTGGAGCAAACATGGCACATAAAGTAGGCCAAACTCTGTCAAGCTTCCCCGGAAGTTTCCATTTCATTGCAACCTTTGAAAAATGGGTTACGCTGACAGCTAAAAATTGAGAATTGCAAGTTGCAGTACCTTGCCTTCAAGGATGCAGCTTAGCAATTAGCATGAAGTCTTCGAGGTGGATGAAAGACTTTAGGAGTCCGATGACGTCTCAGAAAACCATTTTTTTACCACTTGTCTTAGAAAACTTTAAAGCCGGCATCATTGAAATTGGCCATTGTAGAGCGCTGGCTATGCTATACGGTGGTGCGTGGGATGAGGGAGAGGATCACCATCACTAGCCGATAACTTGGATTTGGTTTCCACCGGTGTAGAAGAGATGGGGTCGCAATGCAACATGCTAGCCCGCTCCAATATTGGTCTTCGGAGATCTTCTAGATAGACTTTTCTCCCTTGAAACTTTACCTTTTCTCCTTAACCCCGAAAAAAACACTAGGTCAGAGTAATGGGTTGGACAATATAAACTTCTCGGGTTTTTATGGGCACCTCTTGTCTCTGTCAAGCTGAGGCCTTAACAGGATTGGTGTACAATTGCACACGCCAACCAGTTTATCCAAAGCTAAGCTGATGGGAAAAAGGTGGGAATGCATTTATACATCAACAATCGAAAAAGAGTTCATTGATTTTTTTTTAAGTTTGTCAATTTTGAAAAAAAGTTCATTCAAAAGTTTACAATTTTTTAAAAAAAAGTTCAGCAATTTGCAAAAAAATCATGGAATTTTGAAAAAAATCGTCAATTTTGAAGAAAAAGTTCATCAAATAAAAAGAAATAAATAGAAAAAAGAGCTGAAAAAAAGAAAAAAGAAAAAAAAGCAAACTGAAGAAAGAATAAAAGAATGAGAGAAGCTTCTATGCACAAGTGTGCGATGTCCCTAGCGATTAGCGCGCGCTGTGAATATGCAGGTCTTGAGCTCGATCCATTGCGGGCGCACCAGTTTTTGCATTTTTCTTCAAAACAGAGGCATATTTTTTTTTGCCTCATCTCATTAATTAAGAAAAGTTTTAAATTACATGACCGACAGCCCATAAACGGCCCCAAACTGATAAGCATACTCTCGCGGCATGAGAGAACTCAAATGTTTGGCCCCTGCCAACCCCCAAAGTCTAACCTCCGTCTTAATTCTGGACGTGATTACATTTCGCATGGAGGGAACCTTCCTAAACACTCTTGCAATCCACTCATTTCAAATCTCCCATAAAACCAACATGACATGAGATGTGAGGCACTTTCTCACATTGCCATTGACGCCCACCATGTGGTGCCACCAATTGTTGACGTTGTCGAAGCTAATTCAGTCGGTGATGTCCACACCAGAGATGTTGCACTTTAAAACACATAAAAGAAATACACAAAATGGGCCGGCCAAGCTCGCAGCGTTTCAGGCGTCTTTTTGCAAAATGACCTGAAAGGACGCTTGAAGCGCCAAATAGAACCGTCAATTAGTTTTTCTACTTCTTAGAGCATCTCCAATAGGCGCACTAGATTAGTAGCGCGCTGGAAAAAACAAATATATTGCGCGTGCGATCAGAACTGACGCTCCAGTAGACGTGCTAAAATCCCGCGTGCGGCAAAGTAGGTTCAGCTCGTTGGGGAAAATGCCATCGCGCGCTGCTTATTTGGTGCGCCCGCTCGCGCGCGCTGGACATGCCATTCGGGCACGCGAATCTCACCAACCACCGAATCTAAAACCTCCAGGCGCGGGC
The DNA here is from genome assembly GCF_018294505.1 of Triticum aestivum. Taxonomy (NCBI): domain Eukaryota; kingdom Viridiplantae; phylum Streptophyta; class Magnoliopsida; order Poales; family Poaceae; genus Triticum; species Triticum aestivum. Next base: position 712,328,929 of record NC_057798.1, on the reverse strand, counting down.
GCCTCCGCTCGCACCTTCTCCATTCGCTCCGGCAACCCGTCGGTGGTTCCCCTGCCTATCCCCAGCGCTCCGCGACCGCTGCTTACTCCGACGAACAGCGCCCGGCGGCCATTTGCAGCTCCACGCCCGCAAAGTGTTTGACAAAACGTTTGCAAGGTATATATTGCTAACTTTATATTTGTAGATGAATTTGGTGCATGTTGTTTGTAGTTTTAAATTAGTTTAAATTCAACTTTGTAGATGAGTTTGTTCTACGATTCTTCCGATGAAGAATTTGATCTTCAAGGGGAGGAGAACGTCGCAATGATCCTAGCTATGCACGTCAATAAAAAGCCGAAGCACAGTGGTTTGGTTTCTGGTCGTCGAAATTTGTGGAGGGACATGATCGATGCCCACAGCAGATTGATGAGGTACTATTTTGTGGAGAATCCCATATACCCCGAGTCCTACTTTCGGCACTGTTTTAGGATGAGCATCGAGTTGTTCAAACACATTGCGAAAAAACTAGCGAGCCATGATAGGTTTTTTCAGCAAAGGAGGAATGCTGCCAGAGAACTCGGGCATAGGACCTTTCAAAAGGTGACAGCTGCTTTCGTATATTGGCATACGGTATTCCGGCGGATCTAGTTGATGACCATTTGGCCGTGGGTGAGAGTCAAGCAATCATGTGCATCAAAAGCATTTCGCAGTCAAAATTGTGCAAGTGTTTGGTCCAGAATATTTAAGAGCTCCCAATGTTGAACACACCGCAAGGCTTTTAGAGATGAACAAAGCTTGTGGGTTCCCAGGTATAGTTGGCTCAATACATTGCATGCATTGGAGTTGAAAGAACTGTCCTAAGGCATGGCATGGACAATTCCATGTCCAGAAAAAGGGTTCCACTATAGTTCTTGAAGCAGTGGCCGATCAGGAGACTTGGATTTGGCATGCTTTTTCCGTAATGCTTGGATCTTGCAATGACATCAATGTTCTTCAACGGTCACCACTCATGAATAGGATTGCAAATGGTGAAACTCCCCCAGTGGAGTTTGTAGCAAATGGTCATACGTACAGCTATGGCTACTTACTTGCGGATGACATCTAGCTAAGGTGACAAACATTTGTGAAGCCGTTGATGTCACCGCAAGGTAAGAAAAATCTTGATTTCCACAATGCTCAAGCAGCGGCTTGGAAAGATGTGGAGAGAGCTTTTGGGATTTTGCAAGCCCAATTTGCTATTGTGAGAGGACCGGCTAGATTTTGGGACCAAAAGATTCCTTGATACATCACGAACGCTTGTGTGATCATGCATAACATGATCATAGAGAATGAGCGTGGGCAAAATTTAGACTATTCTCAGTATGAGTGGTTGGGACGTCCCATGCGAGTGCGGAGGAGGAGTGCGAGGGTGGCCCGCTTTATTGCCTCCTATCATACCATTTGACGTGCCGAAATGCATGATGACCTTCAAAAGGATCTAGTGGAGGAGTGGTGGTCATGGAATGGGATGCAAAACTAGTTTGATGTTGTATGTTTGTTATACTGTTGACTATTTGTTGCATTGTCTGAACTATTTTTTGTATTGAAAAATAAACTACTTGTTTGAATTGGAATAATAATGAAACTATTTCATTATTTTATGTGTGTTTGACCTTCTTGGTTCTATATTGAATAGGAAATGTTGTTTGTGCTAGACGCGTGCGCTGCACCTGCTGGACACTACCCGCGGCGCACAATATATAGCACTTCTGCTAAAGCAAAATACCTGTTGAACGCGCTAAAACGATATTTCAGTGCTGTAAAAAAAATTAGCGCGCCGCATGACCGCTCTTCTGTTTCAAAGATGTTGCAGCGGTTGACTCACATGCACGCATGATTTCGTGTATCCATTCAAAATACGACTGAAAGTTAGCGACAGATCCGCACGATTTTGGAGCAGCTCGATCCGCTTCTGCTCTCGCGCGATCCCTTCTCGATTTCCTCGTGCCCGGAATCTTCTCCCGTGATTTAAGGAAGGTTTTCAATAGTCATTTAAGGAGGAAGATATACGCTTGATTTTTTTTTCACTTTTAAGGACGAAGAGAAGATATGACTTTTACACTGTAAAAAGATTGTCAAAAGTGGGATTTGAACCTTCGACCTCTCTGTTGAGGATTGAGAAAGATAATCACTAGACTAACTAGTAAAACGACCGTGCATTGCTATGGGTTACAATGTTCTATGCATATAAATGAATTAAACAAATTATTAACATAGTGAAGCTCAACAAACGGGCGTTCAGTGAGCTCCCCAAAATTAATCTGACTAAACACCCCCCTCCCCCCAAAAAACTAATCTGAATAAACAATCCACCCCCTCCCAAATCCATTCCATATTTGGGGAGAAATATGGTTATCCGGACTGTCCATCATGTTAGCTCCAACATGTGGTCCCAACATAAGAAGCCCACCCTCATGACGCACCATTCTCTTTTCCTACCGGACCCTCTCATTCTTGCTCGTTTTTTTGCCGTAACGGGACATTTCTCGCTGGAGCCCTCTCCTTTAAAATTGAACGACGTCCAACTCACCTTCTCCATGGCGCCCGCCTTAACATCGCACTTCCGCACGGGCTGTCAGGGAGGAGTCCCCCGCCAACCATATATATAGACGGGCTATTCTGCTAATATTAGCAGAATAACTATTCTGCACACCACTTCGGCACTGCATGCTGAATGCAAGTGCACGTCATTCTTTGAACCAATTGTGCTGCAGTACTCACACGATTGAACTTCTCGTCGGAAAAAACAGCACGCGTTATTTTTTCGGTACTGTTTTTGCTCTAATTTTTAAACTATTTATCGGAATGAGGCGTGTAATATACCGTTGAAAAGCTATGGATTAGACGCAACTTCGACATGTTGAACACTTTTCTAGATTCCACACGGTTTAAGAGCAGTTTTGAAAATGGTGCAGCCCATGACGAGTGGCAGCGAGCGTTTTTCACGATTTCTTCTAAACCGGTCGTCGGAATGAAGCAAAAGATACGCCGTTGGACAGATATCGTCGAGGCGCATCTTTTTAATATATAATTATTTCTCTATTTCCTCACGGTTTAAGAGCAGTTTCAAATTTACTAAATCGTGGAATTCTGTTTTTCAAAAAAATTCAAATTTTCAGTACTGTTTTCGCTCCAGTTTTTGAACCGTTTGTCGAAACGAGGCGTGTGATACGCCGTTGGAAAGCTACGAACGAGGCGCAACTTTCATATGTTGAAATATTTTTGAAATTCCTTACGGTTTTAAATTGATTTTGAAAATCGTGTGGCGGACGACGAGTGGCAGCGGCCGTTTTTGGCGAAATTTCTGCAAACTGCTGGTCGAAATGATTCAAACGATACGCCGTTGGAAAGATATCAACGATACGAAACTCTTTCATGTAGAACACTCTCTCTGATTCTTTACGGTTTAAGAGGAATTTCGAATTTACTGAAATGCGGACACTCTGTTTTTCGCGACACCCAAATCTACGTGGGTACTTCATCCGACTGAAAACCGCACTGCAACGGACGAAAAACCGCACTGCATCGCACGGGTAAGAGAACTGCATGGTTTCTTTTATTCAAACGTAATTTTTTCAAGAACGAGAAAGTATAGTGCACTTCACATCGGGTGTAAATGAACCACAACACTATCAAGAAGTGAACCGCATTACTTTTTTTCGCTTTCGTAACAATTTTTTTGCATTTACGGGATGAACAACATCATACGGCCGACTGCACTGCTTCTGAATTAAAATCGCATTGCATCGGATGGGCAAGCGAGCTGCATAATTTGTTTTGTCGGACGTTTTTTTCTCATATGCAAGTGAACAACATCACTCTCAGAAGTGAACGACATTCGAAGACCGAAGGCACTGCAAGTGTTGATGTAGTCGACTGAATTCTGAGACACACGAAAACATTTTCGCGACACTCGGTTTTTTGCGACACTCAAATCGACGAGTGAGCTTCATCCAACATAAAATCACACTGCTTCAGACGAAAAACCGCACCGCATACAAGGGTCAAGTGAGCTGCATGGATTCTTTTATCTTTTTTATAAAAAGAATGAACGAGAATTGACCGCATAGACGACGGCAGGTGAACCCCAACACTCCTGAAAGTGATCCACAACACTCTTGAGAGTGAACCTCATTACTTTTTTTTTTACTGGTTTAAATGTCTTTCAACAAACACAACATAAACTTTTTAAATACATTTTTCCAAGTGAAGAGTACTTCAAAGTCCTTCCGAGTGGACTTCTTTTTAAGACCGCAGTGCATTGTAGTTTCCTCTATTTTTTCTCTATAGAGTTTAGTTTCCCCCTAGTGCACTGCATACATTTTTTGGTTAATGAAATATGCACTGTGGGGATGACGCAAGTGGACTATATTTTTTGTTTGCACGCTACACATTACACACAAGCATTCATCCACGTCCATTTTTTACACTCATTTCCTCTCTGCATTTCCTCAAACAACAAAATGAACTTCTTTTTAAAGGAACATCGATGCTCTCTTCTTCCTCATTACCAAGTGCAGAACAAATTATTTTTCCAAAAAATGAAAAAGATGAATGTAGTGAACTTCCTAGTCGGTTTTTTCACAGAGCAAATGAAAAGGTTGTATATAGTGAACTACCACGTTAGTTTTTCTTAGCATTTTTCACCAAGGAATTAAAGCGAACCTCTCGACTAACAAAAGCAAACCTCTCGACGAAAGTGAACCTCTCAACAGAAATTATAACACAACGAACTCATATCACACTCCAGCATTATGTCTGTGTTTTCTCGAACAATAAAACAAACTTCAGAAAAAAAACGACGATATTCTTTTTTTCTCCTTCATACATGGGCTGCACTTCACGTCGATACAATCTGCACTGCAAAACAAGAAAACAAGAACTTTTCTGAACTGCATCCGTGCGAGGCCATGGCGCACGCAAGCACTGAAACGTCCATGATACCAGACCGCGTGCGAGACCATGGTGAACTGCATCTGAAGGCAAAAAAAAAGAAGCAGCAAAACATGCAATTTTTCACCTCCAGCTCCGTGATTGAACGAGGTTGGCCTCCTGCAAACTGAAACCGCAATAGCAGGAATAGCAAACTGCAGTGCACTGGATTTTTCTTCCCAAAAAAAGTGAACTCCAACAACAAACCCAAATGCTCACATGTTTGTGTGTTCGTCGGAAGTGGAGAAGAAGCAGGGGGGCCGGTGCACTTGAGAGAACCTCCTGGCCGGGGAGGACGGACTGCAGTGGAGCCCGAGGTAGGCCGCACGGGGGTAGCCAGGCGCGGGGCAGCGCGACTTAAGGGACGGCTGGGGCGGTGGCGGGTCGTGGTGCATACTGCATAGTGCGGTTGGCTGGCCCGATCCAGCAGCGGCGCGCACACGATGAGCTCGAGGAAGGAGGCTCGACCTTTGATCCATGGCAGCAGCGGTGTCGCAGCTCCGAGGTGGTGGAGAGAGGCACCAAGGCCGTGCGCGGAGGAAGAGCCGTGGCAATACTATACTCTGTTCTGGTGGCAGCTCGCCGGATCCAAAGTGGGGCAGTGGTGGGGGATGGTGGTGGAGGCCGAGAAGGGCTGGGATGGATCTGGTGGTGGCATGACTGGGGCAAGCTGGATCCGTTGGGGAGGTTGCGGCGGCGAGTTGTGCGTAATGGCGTTCCCCAATCGCTGGTAGTCGGGGTGGGATTTGGGGGCGCCGGTGGGTGGTGGTGGGGCGGCCTGCGAGGAAAGGTGGGGAGGCTGGTGGTGTGAGTTGCGGCACGACGGTGGTGGTGGATGGCGGGGCTGGGGGAAGGTGGTGGTGCCATGGATCCGACCGAGGAAGGTGGAGTGGTGGCCGACGGCTAGCCGAGCAGGAGAAGGTGGGAGCGTGGGGCGCCGGCTCGGGCGGGTGGGTCGTCCCACTACGAAGAAGGTGGGAGGGTGAGGTGGCGGCTCGGGTGGGCCGCACCACGCCGGAGAAGGTGGGCGCCGCGTCCGCCGGCGGTGTTCCACGTCGTGGAAGGTGGTTGTTGAGCGGGAGGTGGGAAGGAGAGGGAGTGGGTGGGCGCGGGACGGTGTGGTGTTCCGGCTGCAGTTTGTTTTTGCGGTACGAGGCAGCACGAAACTATTAGCAGAATAAGCTAGTGTTAGCAGAATAAGACTCTTAAGGGTGTTATCATAATAGATCCATCCTATATATATACACACACATACATATATATATAATGGTTCAACACAATCATGTCTACATATATATTTAGCACCATTTCTGAATATATGTTTAATCTTTTTATTGGTTCAGCACCCATTGTCAATTCTTTTTAGGTGGTAAAGATTTGTTAAATACACAATTAGCATAAGTTTTCAAGAATAAAACCATATCTATGCTGTAATCATGGATCGTACAAATGGAGTGCCTCATCTAAACTATTAATATTCTTCTGGCCAAAAGCAATTGCTTCTAAAAATTTAATCCATATCTAAACAATTGATATTCTTACCATTATCATATCACTGATGTCATGTCGACAGCCACCTAAACAAATTCTCTCAATATTTAGGATGGACGGGAACATTAGGTAATAAACACTTGCACACCTGGCAAGAAATAACATTGATCAAATAATAGTTTAGGTGAATAGGACTCAATATCCACCATTAAATCTTAGGAAAACGTACAGGACCAAACAGAATTGCATTTCCTTTAAAAAAAACATTGCAGTTTATTAAGCAAGGCTCAAGAGACTTTTTTCTTTTCTTTTCTTTCTTACTGTAGAATGAAGCATAACATTGTAATTACCTGTGCTAAACCAGGTTGAAGTGCAGGTCGTATCATCGAACGTCCAACAACTACTTCAATTAGTTAACCTCCAACCAATTTCATTAAATGGAATGGAACACCTGAATGAAGGTAAAATCAGCCTCCGCAGTTTTGACTTTTACGAAGTACTCCCTCTGTCCCAAAATAAGTGTCTCAATTTCGTACTAGCCTTAGTATAAATTTGTACTAAGCTCAAGACACTTATTTTGGAACGGAGGGAGTAGTAAGATATCCCCGTCACCCAGCAGCCCCACAGCTTCTATTAAGAAAAATGAAATTTGCCTTAACAAAGGAAGATGATTTTCTTAAAAGCAATAACAGATCCATCAATTTTTGTACTATAATCACACCGTGTACTTAAATTTTTTAGGAATACTGAACAACACTACACGAGTCCTTGTAGTTTTAATGGTTCAATCTGGATAGGATTAGAACGAAGGTAAGTGTTAAATCTAGAAAACAAATAAACAAAATAGGATCATATATGGATGAAGAGAGCCATGGAGTATGGAAGACTCAAACAGTGGGGCTAGCATTAGAGAGAGATCAATTAGGGAACTCGTCGAACATGTGGTGGGCACCTCGTAATACATGGTACAGCCTCGACTACTCTGCCAATTGGTGTTGGAGGGCAGGGGCAACACCGTGTGCGTCATAGGTCCAGTTCTTTTGCCAGAATCTGGGGATTCTTCCAGAATCCGACCCCTATCCAGCTTCTCCTAGAATCTTTGAACCCCATTTGTTTTACAATCTTATCTAATTAGACCCTGACTAGATAGGATTGTAAAACAAATGGGGTCTAGAGATTCTGGAAGAAGCTGGGTAGGGGTCGGATTCTGGAAGAATCCCCATATTAGGTAGGATTGTAAAACAAATGGGGTTCAGAGATTCTGGGAGAAGCTGAGTAGGGGTTGGATTCTGGAAGAATCCCCAGATTAGATAGGATTATAAAACAAATGGGGTTCAAAGATTTTGGGAGAAGCTGGGTAGGGGTCGGATTCTGGAAGAATCCCCAGATTCTGGCAAAAGAACTGGGTTATAGTCGCGTAGAGAAACTGCGAAAGCGGTTTCACATCCTCGGCTGTGCGGAAGAACGGGCATTCACCAGTTACATAGAAATACTAATAACACGAGAAGGCGTCTATTTGTCATCGGCCGCTGGCCACGGGTGCTCCTATGACTTGGACGCATGGTCACCGGAGGATGGCACTAGTGGTCCCTGGCGTGTGGGCCAGCAGCGACGGCGAGTTGCCACACCAAGGCGGCTTTGAAATTGGCAGCGGGGGCGGCCTGTGATTGCAAATTACAAACATCGACAGGCAGCACCATGGATCACTGTGGTGTCGTTTCTCGGGGATGATGAGGCAAGTAGAGCCACATGTACCTGCTCAGAGCCACGGAAGTCAGCGCTCCATCGGTGTCATCCTTCCTCTAGGTCTCCACCAGAGGACCCCTCATCTTTGCGCCTAAGGGTGGCCAAAGCCTGGCCATGTCGGAGCTCACAAATTTCCACAATGGGAATCGATCATGAGCGAAACAAAACCGCAGAGTACGTAGATCATGGCACTACTAGGGAAAAGCCTATACACAGAACTTTAGCAATAGCGCATGTTAAAAAAGGGCGCTACTGCTAGATAGCAGTAGCACGCGCGAGAAAACCGCGCTGCAGATACACATATAGCAGTGGCGCATCCCGCCATAAAAGCGCTACTACAAAAATTCGCACCGCTACACCGATCGGCTACACATAGTAGTAGCGCTCTTTTAGAAACAACGCTACCGCTAACTGATGACCCACAAGTGTAGGGGATCTATCGTAGTCCTTTCGATAAGTAAGAGTGTTGAACCCAACGAAGAGGAGAAGGAAATGATAAGCGGTTTTCAGTAAGGTTTTCTCTGCAAGCACTGAAATTGTAGGTGATAGATAGTTTTGTGATAAGATAAATAGTAACGAGCAAAAAGTAAATAAAGTAAATAAAGTGCAGCAAGGTGGCCCAATCTTTTATGTAGCAAAGGATAAGCCTGGAGAATTCTAATAATGAGAAAGGAGCTCCCGAGGACACATTGGGAATTATCGTCAAGCTAGTTTCATCACGTTCGTAAGATTCGCGTTCGGTACTTTGATAATTTGATATGTGGGTGGACCGACACTTGGTACTGCCCTAACTTGGACAAGCATCCCACTTATGATTAACCCCTATTGCAAGCATCCGCAACTACAAAAAGGAGTATTAAGGTAACCCTAACCACAACATTAAACATATGGGTCCATATCAACCCCTAATGAAGCAACGCATAAACTAGGGTTTAAACTTCTGTCACTCTAGCAAACCATCATCTACTTATTACTTCCCTATGCCTTCCTCTAGGCCCAACTAATGGTGATGTGTCATGTAGTTGACGTTCACATAACACCACTAGAGGAAAGACAACATACATCTCATCAAAATATCGAACAAATACCAAATTCACATGACTACTAATAGCAAGGCTTCACCCATGTCCTCAGGAACAAACGTAACTACTCACAAAGCATATTCATGTTCATAATCAGAGGAGTAATAATATGCATAAAGGATCTAAACATATGATCTTCCACCAAGTAAACCAATTAGTATCAACTACAAGGAGTAATCAACACTACTAGCAACCCACAGGTACCAATTTGTGGTTTTGATACAAGATTGGATACAAGAGATGAACTAGGGTTTTGAGAGGAGATGGTGCCGGTGCAGATGTTGATGGAGATTGACCCACTCCCGATGAGAGGATCGTTGGTGATGACGTTGGTGATGATTTCCCCCTCCCGGAGGGAAGTGTCCCCGGCAGAACAGCTCCGCCAGAGCCCTAGATTGATTCCGCCAAGGTTCCGCCTCGTGGCGGCGGAGTTTCGTCCCATAAGCTTGCCCACAATTTTTTCCAGGGAAAGTGTGATGATATAGCAGAAGATGGACGCCGGAGGCCCACCAGGGGGCCCAGGAGATAGGGGGCCGCGCCCTATAGGGGGGGCGCCCCCCTGTCTCCTGGATAGGGTGTGGGCCCCCTGGCCTATTTCTTTCGCTCATAAATTCTTAATAAATCCAAAAAGTTGTTTCGTGGAGTTTCAGGACTTTTGGAGTTGTGCATAATAGGTTTCCAACGTTTGCTCCTTTTCCAGCCAGAATTCCAGCTGCCGGCATTCCCCCTCTTCATGGTAAACCTTGTAAAATAAGAGAGAATAGCCATAAGTATTGAGATATAATGTGCAATAACAGCCCATAATGCAATAAATATTGATATAAAAGCATGATGCAAAATGGACGTATCAACTCCCCCAAGCTTAGACCTCGCTTGTCCTCAAGCGGAAGCCGAAATCGAAAAATATGTCTGCGTGTTTAGAGATAGAGGTGTCGATAAAAATAAAATACGAACATGAGGGCATCATGATCATTCTAATAATAGCAACATATATAGATTTTGTCATATGATTTCCTATGCTCAAGTAATAAGCAATTCACAATGTCAAGTATGGTTCATAAACTTCATTGGGAACTAACAAACTATAATCTCAGTCATTGAAGCAATTGCAATTTATCGTAACATCAGAAAGAGTCAATAATAGAGCTTTTCAACAAGCTCACATACTCAACTATCTCGTAGTCTCCCATAATTGCTAACACTCACGCAATACTTGTGGTTATAGAGTTTCAGCCGGACACTGAGAAAGATAGGGGCTTATTGTATTGCCTCCCAACGTATTCACCTTTAGGTGATGTCAACAATAATAGCCTATGCCAACTTACATCCAATTGGATATATGTATCATGATCTTTCAAACACGAAGAGCTTGCCAAAGGATAAAATGAAAAGGGGAAAGGTGAGGATCACCTTGACTCAAGCATAAAGTAAAAACATAAAGTAAAAGATAGGCCCTTCGCAGAGGGAAGCAGAGGTTGTCATGCGCGTTTAGGGTTGATGCATAAAATCTTAGTGCAAAAGAACGTCACTTTATATTTCCCCTTGTATGTGGACCTTTATTATGCAATCCGTCGCTTTTATTACTTCCACAACAAGTTCGTACAAATCTTATTTTCTCTGCACTAATAAGTCATACATATTTAGAGAGCAATTTTTATTGCTTGCACCGATGACAACTTACTTGAAGGATCTTACTTAATCCATAGGTAGGTATGATGGACTCTCATGGCAAAATTGGGTTTGAGGATATTTGGAAGCACAAGTAGTATCTCTACTTGGTGCAAAGAATTTGGCTAGCAAGAGGGGGAAAGGCAAGCTCAACATGTTTGGAAGGTCAATGACAATATACTTTAACTGAGATATCGGAAAACATAAACCATTACGTTGTCTTCCTTGTCCAACATCAACTCTTTTAGCATGTCATACTTAATGAGTGCTTCACAATCATAAAAGATGTCCAAGATAATATATTTATATGTGAACCCCTCTTTCCTTATCACTTCCTATTAATTGCAACGATGACCAAGGCTACGTTCATCAACTCTAAACAATTTTTATGCCTCATACTTTCTATGCGTGAAGTTATCACTATCCATAAGATCAATATGAACTCTTTTGTTCTTTCTACTTTCTCAAGATCATAGCAACATAGCAAAGCCCTTGACTCAACACTAATCTTTATTATAGATAGCACAAGGACTCGCTTACATAAAGAGATCACAATGCAAAATTCAAAACTACTTGATATCAAAACTGCAATCTACTAGATCAAGATACTACTAAAAGGATCGAACTAAATAAAGCGGTAAAGATAGGAGTGTGATGGTGATACGATACCGGGGCACCTCCCCCAAGCTTGGCAATTGCCAAGGGGAGTGCCCATACCCATGTGATTATTTCTTCGGAGGTGGTGAAGTAGGAGTTGTTGATGATGTAGGCTTGTCGTCCATCTTCCAAGGCATAGGCTCTCCATCATAAAAGGATGATCGAGTCTCCAGGATCCTTAAATCTGTAGCCAAACTCATTCGCTTGAATCTATATTCATACTCACAATTCTGGTTTTGCAGGTCATAAATCTAGGCTTGGAGGTGCTCGATTTTCTCTTGAAGCTTGAAGATGGTCTCCCCAATGACTTTGGCATCCAGCTTGTGGTTGTTGGTGAACTCCATGATCATCATCTGGTTGGCGTTGAGTCCACGCTCCACCATCCCGTGACACTTGAAAACTTCTTGCTCCATGGTTTCGAGCTTTGTCTCCATGCTCCCGGTACGCCTTGGTCCCTCCACATCGCGGATGTGCAGCACCCCCTCATGCATCTCAATGGTTTGAGGGTGATGCAGCACCTCTGTGAGATACGGGTTGATAACCCTCTCGAAAAACTTGTCCTTAGGAGCGCTTGGAGATGACATGATGCTCTAGATCTGAAACAGAAACAGCTCAAAATGAAAACAGAAGATATTTGCGTGATACAGTGGTCAAAACCTTCGGGAGTATATATAATGAACTTTTACCGACCAAAATACGTAACATACAAGAAAACGGAGTCCGGGAGGCACACAAGGTGCCCACGAGACAGGGGGGCGCGCCCTATAGGGGGGGGGGGCTCCTCTCTCATGGGAGCCTCATGTCCCTTTCGGACTACTTCTTTCTTCCTAAAATTCTTAAATAATCCAAAACTGATGAGAATTGCCATTAGAGTTGTTTTGGAGTCGGTTTACTTGTCGTACCACTTACTTATGCCTTTTCGGAGTCTGGAACATTCTGGATAGTGTCTCTTATGTATTCCTCAGGGGTTATGGTTTCAATAATATTAGTTTCAACATTTATAGGGTTACCTGAAATATAATGTTTAATTCTTTGACCGTTAACCACCCTCGGATTTGTGCCTTCGAAGTTGTTGATTTTTATAGCACCAGAACGATAGACCTCCTCGATAACGTAGGGACCTTCCCATTTTGAGAGAAGTTTTCCTGCAAAAAATCTTAAACGAGAGTTGAATAATAACACATAATATCCTACGTTAAACTCAAGCTTTTGTATCCTCTTATCATGCCAGCGTTTGATTTTTTCTTTGAAAAGCTTGGCATTCTCATATGCTTGGGTTCTCCATTCATCAAGTGAGCTAATATCAAACAACCTCTTCTCACCGGAAAGTTTGAAGTCATAATTGAGCTCTTTAATAGCCCAATATGCTTGATGTTCAAGTTCAAGAGGTAAATGACATGCTTTTCCATAAACCATCTTATATGGAGACATACCCATAGGATTTTTGTATGCAGTTCTATAGGCCCATAATGCATCATCAAGTTTTTTGGATCAATTCTTTCTAGATCTATTCACAGTCTTTTGCAAAATTAATTTGAGATCTCTATTGCTCAACTCTACTTGACCACTAGACTGTGGGTGATAAAGAGATGCGATTCTATGATTGACATCATACTTAGCAAGCATCTTACGGAAAGCACCATGAATAAAGTGTGAACCACCATCAGTCATAAGATATCTAGGGACTTCAAACCTCGGAAAAATAACTTCTTTAAACATTTTAATAGAAGTGTTATGATCAACACTACTAGTTGGAATAGCTTCTACCCACTTAGTAACGTAATCAACAGCAACTAAAATATGTGTATAACCATTAGAGGCAGGAAAAGGTCCCATATAATCAAAGCCCCAAACATCAAACGGTTCAATAACAAGAGAATAATTCATAGGCATTTCTTGACGTCTACTAATGTTACCTATTCTTTGACATTCATCACAAGATAAGACAAACTTACCAGCATCTTTGAAGAGAGTAGGCCAATAAAAACTAGATTGTAGTACCTTGTGTGCAGTTCTATCTCCAGCGTGGTGTCCTCCATAAGATTCAGAGTGACACTTGCGTAGGATTTGTTCCTGTTCATGCTCAGGCACACAACGTCTAATAATACCATCTACTCCTTATAAAGGTGTGGATCATCCCAGAAGTAATGTCTTAAATCATAAAAGAACTTTTTCTTTTGCTGGTATGTGAAACTAGGCGGTATATATTTAGCAACAATGTAATTAGCATAATCAGCATACCAAGGAGCAGTACGAGAAGCATTGACAACCGCTAATTTTTCATCAGGAAAACTATCATTAATAGGCAGTGGGTCATCAATAACATTCTCTAACCTAGACAAGTTGTCTGCAACGGGGTTCTCAGCTCCCTTTCTATCAATAATATGCAAGTCAAATTCTTGGAGCAAGAGAACCCATCTAATGAGTCTAGTCTTAGCATCTTTCTTTTCCATAAGATATTTAATAGCAGCATGATCAGTGTGAATAGTAACTTTGGAATCAACAATATAAGGTCTAAACTTATCACATGCAAACACAACTGCTAAGAACTCTTTTTCAGTAGTAGCATAATTTCTCTGGGCAATATCAAGAGTCTTACTAGCATACTGGATAACATTCAATTTCTTATCGACTCTTTTCCCTAAAACAACACCTACAACATAATCAGTAGCATCACACATAATTTCAAAAGGCAAATTCCAATCAGGTGGCTGAACAATAGGTGCTGTGATCAAAGCTTTCTTAAGCTTCTACACAATCATCATCAAAGACAAAAGGAATATCTTTTTGCAATAAATTAGTCAGAGGCCTAGAGATTTTAGAAAAGTCCTTAATGAACCTCCTATAAAAACCGGCATGACCAAGGAAACTTCTTATACCTTTTATGTCCTTGGGACATGGCATCTTTTCAATAGCATCAACTTTGGCTTTATCAACTTCAATACCTCTCTCGGAGATCTTATGCCCCAAGACAATGCCTTCATTAACCATAAAGTGACACTTTTCCCAATTCAGGACGAGACTAGTGTCTTCGCATCTCTGCAAAACTCGATCAAGGTTGCTCAAACAATCATCAAAAGAGGATCCATAGACGGAGAAGTCATCCATGAATACCTCACAAATCTTTTCACAAAAATCAGAAAATATAGCCATCATGCATCTTTGAAAGGTAGCAGGTACATTACATAAACCAAAAGGCATACGTCTATAAGCAAAAGTACCAAAAGGGCAAGTAAAAGTAGTTTTTGATTGATCTCCCGCTGACACAAGTATTTGAGAGAAGCCAGAATAACCATCTAGAAAGCAAAAATGTGTGTGTTTGGATAGCCTTTCTAGCATTTGATCAATAAAAGGTAAAGGGTAATGATCTTTCTTAGTAGCTTTATTTAACTTACGGAAATCAATTACCATCCTATAGCCTGTAATAATTCTTTGCAGTATCAATTCATCTTTATCATTAGGAACAACGGTAATACCTCCCTTTTTAGGGACACAATGGACAGGGCTTACCCATTCACTATCAGCAATGGGGTAAATAATACCTGCCTCAAGGAGTTTTAGAATCTCCTTTCTTACCACTTCCTTCATTTTAGGATTTAATCATCTTTGAGGATCTCTAACTGGGTTGGCATCTTTCTCCACTGAAATTTTGTGTTGACATAATGTGAGACTAATGCCCTTAAGATCGTCCAGAGTATATCCAATAGCAGCTCGGTGCTTCTTCAGAGTTTTCAATAATATTTCTTCTTCTTTCTCTGAAAGGTTAGCACTAATAACAACAGGATATATTTCTTTTTCATCAACATAAGCATATCGTTTGAGTTCGAACACGGGATCACCCTTGGGTGGAGGGGGATCCCCAAGAATTTCAACGGGAAGGTTATGTTTTAGCATAGGTTCTTGTTTAAGGAACACTTCATCTATTTCTTCCCTTTCCTTCATAAACATATCGTTTTCATGGCCTAACAAATATTGTTCTAACGGATCAGTTGGAGGAACAGCAATGGAAGCAAGACCAATAATTTCATCCTTACTAGGTAGTTCCCTTTCATGAGGTTGTCTACTAAACTTAGCGACATTAAACTCATGAGACATACCATCTATGCCAACAGTGACAATATTCTTTTCACAATCAATCTTAGCACTAGCAGTATTCAAGAAGGGTCTACCAAAAATAATGGGACAAAAATCATCTTGTGGGGAACCAAGAACAAGAAAATCAGCAGGGTATTTAATCTTCCCACACAAGACTTCAACATCCCTAAAAATCCCAATAGGTTTAATGGTGTCCCTATTAGCAAGCTTAATAGTAACATCAATATCTTCTAATTCAACAGGTGCAATATCGTGCATAATTTCTTTATAAAGATCATAAGGTATCGCATTAGCACTGGCACCCATATCACATAAGCCATGATAATAATGATCTCCTAATGTGTGCAACTACTTTCACTTCAACAGGAGGGTTATATTTAAACCACTTCTCTTTAGGGAGATCAACGTGAGTAGCAAAAGTTTCACAAAAAGTAGCTACTATCTCAGAGTCAAGTCCATACTTAGAGCTAAATCCACGGAAAGCATCGGTATCCATAAAAGATTTAACACAATCGAACTTAGATGTCATACCTGACTCCTTACCATCGTCGGAACCCCCATCTTCAGAGTTGCGTTTAATTCTTTCCAATAAGTCCCATTTGAAATCAATAGTCTTCAGCATATAGGAACCAGCATAGGAAGTATCGAGCAGGTTGCGATATCAAGAGAAAGCCGAGCATAAAAATTCTGAATAATCATTTCCCGAGAGAGCTCATGATTGGGGCATGAATATAACATTGACTTAAGCCTCCCCAAGCTTGAGCGATGCTTTCTCCTTCGCGAGGCCAGAAACTATATATGTAATTACGATCACGATGAACAAGATGCATAGGGTAGAACTTCTGGTGAAATTCCAACTTCAGTCGCTTATAATTCCAAAATCTCGTATCATCACATAGCCTATACCATGTCATTGCATCTCCCTTCAAAGATAAAGGGAAGACCTTCCTTTTGACAACATCATCGGGGATACCTGCAAGCTTAAATAATCCACTAACTTCATCCACAAAGATAAGGTGTAGTCGGGATGCAATGTTCCATCTCCTGCAAAAGGATTAGCTAATAGTTTTTCTATCATACCCAAAGGAATCTCAAAGTGAATATTTTCATAAGGTTCAGTAGGTTGAGGAGCATCTATTTGCTCTTCTGGTTGGGGTGAAGATACCCCAAACAAGCCCCTCAAAGGATTAGTTTCCATAGTGACAAGTAACAGAAAATTTCAGCACACTATATAAATGTTTCCTTACCAAGTTCCACTCACCAAAAGCGCTACACTCCCAGGCAACGGCGCCAGAAAAGAGTCTTGATGACCCACAAGTGTAGGGGATCTATCGTAGTCCTTTCAATAAGTAAGAGTGTCGAACCCAACGACGAGCAGAAGGAAATGATAAGCGGTTTTCAGTAATGTTTTCTCTGCAAGCACTGAAATTGTAGGTGATAGATAGTTTTGTGATAAGATAAATAGTAACGATCAAAAAGTAAATAAAGTGCAGCAAGGTGGCCCAATCCTTTATGTAGCAAAGGATAAGCCTGAACAATTCTAATAATGAGAAAGGAGCTCCCGAGGACACATTGGGAATTATCGTCAAGCTAGTTTCATCACGTTCGTAAGATTCGCGTTCGGTACTTTGATACTTTGATATGTGGGTGGACCGACACTTGGGTACTGCCCTAACTTGGAAAAGCATCCCACTTATGATTAACCCCTATTGCAAGCATCCGCAACTACAAAAAGGAGTATTAAGGTAACCCTAACCATAGCATTAAACATATGGGTCCATATCAACCCCTAACGAAGCAACGCATAAACTAGGGTTTAAGCTTCTGTCACTCTAGCAACCCATCATCTACTTATTACTTCCCTATGCCTTCCTCTAGGCCCAAAAAGTGGTGAAGTTTCATGTAGTCGATGTTCACATAACACCACTAGAGGAAAGACAACATACATCTCATCAAAATATCGAACGAATACCAAATTCACATCACTACTAATAGCAAGACTTCACCCATGTCCTTAGGAACAAACGTAACTACTCACAAAGCATATTCATGTTCATAATCAGAGGAGTAATAATATGCCTAAAGTATCTGAACATATGATCTTCCACCAAGTAAACCAATTACTATCAACTACAAGGAGTAATCATCACTACTAGCAACCCACAGGTACCAATTTGTGGTTTTGATACAAGATTGGATACAAGAGATGAACTAGGGTTTTGAGAGGAGATGGTGCTAGTGAAGATGTTGATAGAGATTGACCCCCTCCCGATGAGAGGATCATTGGTGATGATTTTCCCCTCCCGGAGGGAAGTGTCCCCGGCAAAACAGCTCCACCATAGCCCTAAATTGATTCCGCCAAGGTTCCGCCTCGTGGCGGCGGAGTTTCGTCCCGTAAGCTTGCCCATAATTTTTTCCAGGGAAAGTGTGATGATATAGCAGAAGATGGACGCCGGAGGCCCACCAGGGGGCCCAGGAGATAGGGGGCCGCGCCCTATAGGGGGGGCACCCCCCTGTTTCCTGGACAGGGTGTGGGCCTCCTGTCCTATTTCTTTCGCTCATAAATTCTTAATAAATCCGAAAAGTTGTTTTGTGGAGTTTCAGGAATTTTGGAGTTGTGCAGAATGGGTTTCCAACGTTTGCTCCTTTTCCAGCCAGAATTCCAGCTGCCAGCATCCCCCCTCTTTATGGTAAACCTTGTAAAATAAGAGAGAATAGCCATAAGTATTGAGATATAATGTGTAATAACAGCCCATAATGCAATAAATATTGATATAAAAGCATCATACAAAATGGACGTATCACTAACTTTGTTGTAGGAGCGCGTTTATGTGCAAGGCGCTACTGCTAACAAAAATAAAATAAAATGAAAAGCAAGTAGAAAAGTAAATGAAAATGAAAGAAATAGAAAAAGGAGAAAGGAAAAAAATAAAATGTAAAGAAAAATAAATGCAAAAAGGGAAAAAGGAGAAAGGAATAACAGTAGCGAGTTCCAGGAAACGCGCTGTAGCTAACTTAGCTATAGCGCGTTTTCGGAAATGCGCTACCGTTAAGTTTCACTTAAACAACGGTCCCTCCCGGCCACCACTTCTTCCCCAAATCCCTCGCCCTTGCCACCGTCTCCCCAATTCACCGTCGCCCCACTTCACCGCCGTCTCCTGCGGGCGTGGACGCCGCAACCTCACTGTCTCCCCCCGAGGCCTTCGTCATCCTCACCGCCACCGCCCGAGGCCTCCCTCGACCTCATCATCGCCGCCCTCCACCTCACTGCCGCCCGAGCCCGTCCAGGACCGTCGTTGCCCATGCCCGAGCCCGCCCTCTCCGCCTCTGCCTCCGTCACCGAGCACCTCCCCGCCACCGTCTCTCCCCTCTCTGTAAGTCCCCCACCCCTCCCCCCACCCCTCCCCCCACTCCTCTCTCTCTGCATTTTAGAGCAAAAATTAGTAGAGCAGAAGTTTGTTCATAGCAAAAAAATTAGTTTAGAGCAAAGGGTGTTAAGTAGTAGATGTTAGAGCAAAAATTAGTTTAGAGCAAAAAATTTGGTTTACAGCAAAAGTTAGTTAGGGCAGTAGGGTTTTGCTAGGTTAATTAGGTTAGTAGTGCTGCTAGTATTAGTGGTACAGTAGGTTAATTAGGTGAATTTAAATGAATAACCTAAATGAATGAAATTAGTAGTTAACTGATTTTTTTCCTTTCATCATTATAGAGCACTAAAGTTAACTGAATTTTGTTCTTTTAGTAGTTAAATGAATTTTCTTCTACACTTTGTTTTTGAATTAGCTTGTGAAATTTGGACATGTGGTTGCTCGTGTATATTTGGACATGTGTTGCAGTGTTGAAGAGGGATATTTGAACACTATTTTCAGGGAATGAAGCTGAGTGGCCTATGTTTTGCCGGAATGTTGATTCATTTCTGTTCCGGCAAATTTCAGGTTCTAAATTTGTCCACTTTTTAGCAAAGGTTATGCCGAAATTTTCCGTGAATTTCAGCATGACTTGTGCTACAAACTAGGACATATCGAGTGCCCGGGATTTGCCGCACCTGGAAGGAGTCAACGTTCCTGCAAAACAATAGGCCTTTTTATGTCATTATTCATTTTATTAGGTCTAAATTAATTGACTAGATTTAATCATAGGAAACATGGCTAGCAACGATGAAGGACAGGGTTTTGGTGATTGCGACGATGTCTACCGGGCGGCAGACGAAGTTTTGAGCCTTGCCGACGATCAACCGATATTGTTGTTGGGCCCACCAGTGGCATCGGGGACTGAGACCAACACGCAGACCGGTGCTGAGATTGAGACCGGCGCTGAGACTCAGACCGACATCGAGACCGGCGCTGAGACTGAGACCGGCGCTGCCTCGAGGAGCGGAGCCGGTGTAGAACCAAAAGTAAAGAGGCAATGGCTTCCTAACAAACTCAGGACTACTAGACTGGTGGTCACGGAGGTGGACGGCGACAATTTTGAGCCAAAGGCGCCCGAGGAAGTGCGCAAGTGCTACGGCAATCAAATTGGCTGCATCGTACGGACAACCGCCACCATCAACGATGAGAAACTACAGAAGATAGATAATATGAGGCCCTCCCTCCTAAAGAAGTTTCACCAGATATTCTTGTTCCCGGTCCGGAATGAAAAATACTATGAAGATCCAGATAAGGACCCGGCAATGAAGAAGATAAACAAACACGCTATGACCAAGTTTAGCGACGCGTTGGCCGCCTGGAAAACAAGGGTGAAAGCAAGGATCACCGACAAGGAACCCTATTCCAAGATTGTAAAGGATAATCCGACAATCACGGTAGAGCAGCTTAAAATATTCAAGGAGGCTTGCGAGGCCGAAGCTGCCCAAAAAAAGTCTAAGTACATGAAGGGGCTTCAAGAGAGGAACATTAGGAGCCACCACCTCGGAAGCCGTGGTTACGGCGGAAAGAGGTCCAAATGGGCCAAGGAGGACGCGGAAGCCGCGAGTCTGGGCATCCCAGACCCCTTGGCGGAGTTCACCATCCCGCAGGAGCATGACGTCCTCAGGGCCCGGCACCGTTGGGACCCAGCGAAGAAGGTTTACGAGACAAACCCGATCACAACGGAGTTCATGAGACTGATGGTTATTTTAGTTTCTGATCAATTCGACTGCACACATTAGTCATATTTGTAAACGATCCTTGTGCCTTTTGCAGAGAGAGCAGCACCGGATTGCGGCCGAAAGCGACTTGCCGTCTGAGGCATTGGCGAGGCCCTAGTGGGACACTCCATTCAACCGGGCGTTGAACATATTGAAACGACTCCTGGTGGATACTCGACCGTCGTATGGACGCGTGCACGGTGTCGGAGACGGCGCCACGTGGAAAAAGTACTACCGTGAGACCACGGAGGAGAGAAAGGAAAGACGGAGGTTAACTGAAGAAAACATCGACAAGAAGGTTGAGATTACGGTTGAGAAGAAATCATCTCAGACAGTCGCAATAGCGGTAGCTGCCGCAAAACAGGTGGTTGCAGATATATCTACTTCCTTGGTTCCGGCCGTTTTCACTTGGACCAAGCAAAATCCAGAAAAAAATCCAGCAGACTTTTCCCTTGCTGACTTCTTGGGGAGAAGCTCGACTAGCGTTGCACCAGCACCTGCTCCCGCACCGGCTCCCACAACGGCTCCCGTATTGGCTCCTGCACCGGCTCCCGCACCGGCTCCGGCACCGGACGTGCTCGGCAGTGCTTCGTCTTTGGCTGAGCTCGACGCCCTCACGGTATCTGTCACACTGGCCCCCTTCAATAAATGTATAATCTCCCGTTTTTGTTGCCTTTCGGATGTCTCACATCGTAGACTTTTCTTTGCAGGCCAACGAAACCCCGTGCACCATATTGTACACCATCAGCGACCAGAAGGTGTACGTGGGGAAGGCGACGATAATGGAGCCGAAGGAACCATTATTCCACAGCGAGCCGATCCCCCCGAAGGTCTTCAAGGTTTCCGTGGCCAGTGTCAAACCGGGCCACGAGAATTTGCCTCCTCTGATACTAGTGGGGGATGACAATGAGACCCCGCGGCGGCTTGGTGATTGTTTCAATGCGTGGGTCCTGTTGTGGCCAAAGAGTCTGCTTCGTCTGGAGGCGGCCGGGAGCATACCCACGAGCATGCAGCCTCAGCAAGGTACGAACATCAACACCCCACCTACCCAATTAGCGTCAGGTGTCGGGTTGGGTGATAGTGGACGAGGTAAGGAGGAGGCTCCATTAGTCGCTGATGATGTCACCATGGATGAGGATGATGATGACGATGGCACTCAACAGTATGTCTATACTGGCGCCTACTCAGGGTTTGAGCGTTATGAGTCGGTGCCTGAATTGCCGTCTCCGGAGGCTGAACGTATTATGGACGACCTTTCGGTAGAAAAGAAGTCTAGGAAGAGAGTGAAGAAAGGCAAAAAAACTGATTCTATGATCCATCCGCCTCAGCAGCCTCGGCTTCAGGACCGTATAGATGTCCCCAATGCGGATAAATGGCATATCCCCGGTCAACCAGTCCTACATGCAACAGCGCTACGGGCCAGATTCGGCGATCTAAGGAGACTTCATGACGATGTGCTGCGGATAGAGAAAGGCCTCATCACCTCGAAAGATCTAGGATACCCACTCTACGTGGTTAACGTTCTGCGGCAAATGTCGTACGTCGACTGCTTCCCCGCGGATAAGTTCTTCCTTCGATTAGATTACATATTCAACATGTTTCACGTGAAGAAGCTGGATTTTACGTTTGTCCGCCTTTATGCCTTGCACATGAACTACATCATCGGGGTTGAGCAGATACCTCATATCTGTGTCGCTGACCCGTACTACATGCACGAGGCTTCTTGGGAGTCTGCGCAAAGCACTGTGAATACGCGAGGGAATACATCGTCACTTTCATGCTCGCCAATAAGGACAAGGAGGCGATTCTCGTGCCTTATCATCCCGTCTAAGTCATCCGCGCTTCTATCCTTCCTTCGATTTCAATCATTCATTTGCACGGTGGAGGCTAATTAATTTGAGGTGTACTTATTTTGCGCAGCGGCGGGCACACCGTCCTCATCATCCTCTACCCCAGATTCTCCCATGCTCTTTACTTGGACTCGTCGAAGAACATTCACAAAAAGGATTACACCCACATCAAGGATGTTCTCGACAGTTCTATGTTTTACCACCAAGCACGGGGTGGAGAGGTCAAGGACAAGAAGAGAAGGGGCGGAAGGCTCGCCTTCAGCCATAAGACCGACTTCTGCTGCATCCAGCGACCGAGTGATTCTCTTAATGATGGATTCTATGTCCTACATCACATACTGGAGTACAGACGGGATCACCAGAACCTTCACATGTCACCTAGATCCGGTGATGCCCATATTCTGCAATGGGCAAAGGACATAGGAGATATCGAGGATCATCGACTTCGAGCTGAGTTCTATAACATCCAACGCGAACTTGCCCAAATCATCATGAAGGAGGTCGTCGGAAAGACAGGGATGTTCTACGGAGAAGGACAAATGTCGCGGGAAGACATCCGAACATGGGTAGCCTCTCAGCGTCTCGACATGAAGCCTTTCACTAAGCTCGGGGACTATCTCCCTGACATGGATGGATGGCACGACATGGTGGAGTGATTGTCGATATATGACAATGTGTCCGTTTAGTCCATACTTTATGTATGACAAAACTTTGAGTTATGCACGGCAAAACTTTATTTGTGATATAATTAAACCCTCCTCCTCCTCGACTAACGAAGATCACTCTAGTTAGGGCATTTTGGGTACGATGAACTTTGTTATTTATGCTTATGATATGTTGTTTTTATTTTTGCCAAGTCTATCTCTTTCTGTTGCTCAACTGTATATGTTGCATATCATCGACTCATGTGATGATGCAGATGCATAGATCATCGACGGCGAAGAAGTGCTACGCCAGAAGTATATATACGACGAGTGGCTGGAGTGTCAGGCCCAGGTGTACCGGTTTCCGGTTTCTGAGCGACAGGCAGTAGTTAGTTTAGGTTCACGCTAATGCGAGAGAGGGATACGAACTCATGTACTGCATAGTTCCGCTCTCACTCAAAGTGATAGCTCTTCTCGCATATATCATTGTTTACATGGATGATGATGTATTTACAAGTAATTGAGACTTGTCTCGCTATTTTCGAGATGATGACAAGAGACCACTTTGTGTTGGATGATGATTATGATGATGACATGATTTGATGAGACTAGTTGTATGTATATGCTATGATTACATTTTTATGTGTATGATATGCTAAAGATTATTATATAAAACATATTCAAATACAAAACAAATATGTAGGAAAAAAACTAATAAAACTAGTAGTAGCGAGGGGAAAAAATTTAGCAGTAGCGCCGCCTTACTAGTAGCACTTCCCTGTAAAAAGCGCCGCAGATAATATCAGCAGCGCTCTTCTCTAAAGCGTGTTGCAGCTATCCATGTATAGAAGTAGCGTGGGGCGACAGGCGCTACTGCTATACGTTACCTGTAGCGCCTTATCAGTAGTGCATCGTCCCGCGCTACTGATAGGCCTAAAACACGCGCTGCTGCTAGGCTTTTCCCTAGTAGCGTGGTCGCCATCCCGGACTCTGATTCAGCTCCCGCGAGCCAATGGCCAGCCTTGAGCGGGCTGGATGTGCCGGGAAGGGGGCAGGCACTCACCAGGCAGAGCGGCCAAAGGAGGTGGGGTGCGGTGCGTACGTGGAAAGTTATGATTTGTAGCAGAAAATTGAAGTAGGGATCAATCTAGATGGGCACGTTAGGAAAGAAATCCATAAATAAAAAACGGGCTTGCTAAAAATTCAGTCGACTGAGATTTAGCGAAGTCTCAGTCGACCATGTAACATTTTTTTGACCGTATGCAACATTTTTTCATACCGGTTGCAACATTCATTTTGTAGCTTGAAGCATGTCATCCCTCCTCTGTTGTAGCACGTCATCTCATCGGTTGCAACATCCTTCATTGATGGTTGTAGCATTTTAGCTAGAACGGTTGTAGCATTTGTTGTTGTTGTTGCTTGCAATACCATCGCAACATTTTCTATTGCCGTTTGTAGCATCTAGTCGTGCCGCTTGCAGCAAAAAAAACACATGCTGACGTCACTCGACTGAGACTTCGTTAAGTCTCAATTGACTGAGTTCTACACACACCCAATAAAAAACAGTTTTTAACACAGTACAGACGCAAGCGCTCATATACACGCGCATACACTCACCCCTATGAACGCACAACGCACATCCTACCCCTATGAGCACCTCCGAAAGACTGAGCCAGCATATCATCTTGAAATTTATGAAATCACCGTAGGCACCTCGTTGTCGACGGGAACGTTTCCTCCCACTGAATGCGCATCACCAGAAATCCTAAAATAAATCCAGGAATAAATGCGAGCACCAAGATTTGAACCCTGGCGGGCCTGGGATACTACAGTCGCTCTAACCATCCAACCACAGGTTGGTTCACAAATAAAAAAATAGTTGAGGGGTATGGAATTGGTGGGAGGGGGATCGGTGAGGGGATGTGTCCTTCGATCGATAGCAGGCTGCGTACCAACGAAACCACGTACGGACTCCTCCCTTAGGAGTAGAGATCATTTGTGTGATTTGGCTAATTGAGATCTATTTTATAGACATGTGATCACACTAGAAAAATTTGAGCATTGTATTGAAGAGAGGCTTGGTAAAAGAGATTTGTCGAAGGAACTTGTGTAATGAGATCTTTACATGTACGGTCACCGAACTAACGTGATTAGAGCTTATGCACCGCAGAGTTGTAATATTTTTCTTTTGTAAATATCGCTCCGTTAACTTCTGTGTGAATAACCTGGTAACCAACACTTCGCAGACATGATAAGTTATGTACCCCAATCCTCCAAACTTTGTCCGTGAGGGTGGGAATGGGGGAGTTATTGAAACATACCACAGTAACTTATGTGCAAATATCATGATAACTCATACATAGTAGACCTGATAACTTTATCGGAGGGGTCGGGGGGGGGGGGGGGGGCGTCGTTGAAACGTACCACAGTAATTTGTATGCAAATAACATGATAACTCACAGACCGTAGACATGATAAATTATGTACCCAGTCCTACTAACTTTGTCGGTGGGGGTGGGGGTGGGCGGAGTCATTGAAACGTACCACGGTAAATTCTATGCAAATAACAAGATAACTCACACATCGTAGACATGATAAATTATGTACCCAGTCCTGATAACTTTGTCGGCGGGGGTAGGGGTGGGAGGAGTTGTTGAACCATACCACGATAACTCTTATGCAAATAACATGATAACTCACACATCGTAGACTTGATAACTTATGTACCCCCATCTTGGTAAATGTGGTGACTATGGCGGGGGAGGGGGAGGAGGGGTTTGATGCCTCGATAATTTCTGTGTAAATAGCATGGTAATAGATACATACAAAGTTGATAACTCCCATACAAACGCCACTGTAACTTTTGACCTGAATTTTTTTGTTGAAGAACATACACCTGGTAATTTTTGTGTAAATATCATGATAATGTATACATCGCAGACTTGATAACTAATATCTTATGTTCAAACACCATGGTATCTTTCATCAATGTGGATTTTTTGAAACATTTCATTGATAATTTATGTGTAATTACCATACTTCCCCATGCTTTAACCTTCTCATACTGTAGTTACCAGCCTTATCATAGTATAGTTATCATATTGCTCGTACCATAGTTATCACGCTGGTCATGCTAAAGTTACCAAGCCAAACCTTTTTTTCCTGATATGGTAGAAATAAGAAAGGTTCAAATAACATTGTTTATCTTCAATAGACAACAACAAAAGGTGGCTTAATTGGTTGTTAGGCTCAATAGTTACTACATAGACCTGGGTTCGAATCGCAGTACCAGGTGCCAGGGTAGAAATCCCGTCCGTACCGTCAGATTCCCACCCAAATCCTGGCTTTTTGTTAGCGTCGGCGCAAAACCAGGCATCGAGCACCCCAGCCTTTTCTCCTCGCCGTTCTGTTTTATTTTTAACTAGTGTAGCACATGTCCATTTGCGGTTAGCGTTGGAGAGGCAGATCCTAACACGAACGCTTAAACAAAAATCCTTTCCGTATGTGCCTATTCAAGCGCTTGGCATTGTAGATGCCCTAATTACGCAATCAGCAGCGCTTGGTGTAGCCAAAAAAGGGCCAAGCATCAGGTACCAGCCTTTGCATCGATACCGCGCTTGACACTGGGATTTGACGGTCCAACCGCTAGTCAGTTGGGAAATTGATGGGATAACGATCCTGGCGCTTGTCTAAGCGTCCAGCGGTGGAGATGCTCTTAGCACTGGAAAAAAAATTAGCGCTTGGCCTGACCGCGCTTTTGTTGAAGATGCTATTAATCAACGGAGCTGCTAAAAATCAGTCGACTGAGACTTTGCAAAGTCTCAGTCGATTGCCCAGCCGTTCGATCGTTGTTTGCTTGCAGATTCGTGCCGTGGCGCTTTGTCCTTTGTTTCATCCTGTAACCGGCCCGTTTACTTGTTTTTTTGTTGAGCGTTGTCTAATGTTTTGGGCCGGCCTGGATTCGTGCGAGCATGTCACTTTTTTGTGGACTGGGGCAAAATGCTGGGGGATGCAGTAAATAAAGAGGGTGAAGAGGAAGTGGGACCCGTGGTAATTAAGAGGAGGGGAACGGCAAGTCAGCCCATTTCTTCCTTCTGTCTCTATTCTTCTCTGTCAAAGCTGAAGATCTGCACCGGAATGAAGAAATCGATGTGCTCCTCCACGGCCAGCGAGAGGACGGGCGGTGCTACTGATGGAGTAAGTGCCACCCCCTCCTTTTCTTGTTTGTTTGTTTTGTTGGCGAGATGCAGTAGATCTGAGGGGATTTTGGGTTCCATTTTTTGTTTGGATCAAGTCCAGATTAGTAGCTTGAAGCATATAATCGCTCGCTTTTTTTAATCAAACAGTTGCATGTAGTGTGTCCTCTTTTTTGTATGATTTTTTCCTTCATACTTTTGCCGAATCCATTTTCGTGAAATCAGTAGCATGTTTCAGGATTACTATGTACTGAACCCAACCCCTCTCATATCTATTACTCAGCCTATCACTAGGAGTGGCTCAGTCCCTTGTTTTGTCTTATTTTAGGTTTTGCTGAAACCCATTTAATCAGTAGCATGTTTTTGAAATCTTTTCTCTATAAACAAGAGAGATTATTACCGAATCTATCACTAGGAGTTGGCATGTTTATTTGTTTTTGTCATACTTTTTGCAGAACCCCTATTAATAAGTAGTAGTAGCATGTTTTTTCAGTTTTCTTGCTGAAACCCTATGAATCAGTACCATGTTCAATTTTTTTTGTCTGGGATCAAGATAATTATTACTAAATGCATCACTAGCAGTGGTATGTTGATTTCTTCCATGTGTTCACACATTTTTTGTTTTAATATGGTCTTTTGATAGATTCATCTTTTTATCTCTGCAACCCAATGTAAATATATTTTTGCTCATCAGCCGTCGACGCCAATGATAAATCATCATTATCTTGAAATCCTTTTTTTGGAAGCATGCAAGTTTCTCACTAAAATCATTAGCTGAATATGTATGCCTCGCACTAGCACAAATTTATGTTTGGCGCCTTTTTTATGTGCATAGGAGATGGTTTGCAGAGTTTGTCCGAGCCCTTGCAACTGCGAGAGCAGGGGAAGCGGCATCAGTATGTATGTCTGGAAGGAGTTCAAAAAGGGAGGGGGTAAGTCCACATCCTCTGTTTCTTTTTTATTTGTATTTTTTCATTTTCTGATCCTTGTTTCTTTTTTAGTGTATACTCATCATCATAGAATATACTGTTGAAGGTTGGCCCTTTTTTTCTCCATGAGTTTTGAAGCAGAGGGGAGCCCCTAGCTAACTAGTTGTTTACATTGAAATCATTGATTTTTTTATCTAGTGTGTTAAGCTCTTCTTGTGTGATTAGAGAGGAAAGGACACTTACTGTCATAATAAGGATCTTTCAAGTATAAAAAACAGTGGGTCATTTTAATAGTGTTTTGTAGCTTGGCTTACTTCCAGAAACCATGGCCATGATTTAACTAGCAGCAACTTCCTTTTGTGTTTTTATTAGTGTTTTACTAGCAACAATATTTTTGTTAGTGTTTGTAGCTTGGCTTACTTCTAGAAACCATGTCTGGTAGAATCCATGGTTTGTTTTTGCTAGATATTTTTGTTTTTAGTAACTGGTTTTTACACTGATATGGCTCGTTCATGTTTAAGAGTTCAGTGTATCTCTTTTTTAGCCATTTTGACCCATGTAGAATGTAGATTTGTAGAATTCACAAGTTGATGTTCATGTTCAACCAGTGTAGGATTCAGGTTCAATCCAAAAGTAGTTAAGAGAATTGGATAACACTCTTTATAGTTATATGTTTTATTATTTATCTGATTCCATGTAGAATGTATAATTCAATGGGTTAATGTTCAAAATGAACTTATTTTTTACTAGTTGATCCATGTAGAAATGTAGTTAACGTTTTGTTTTTTGCTTTTGTCGGTCAAAAAACAAATAGGTTGTGCCATGCAATGAAAGGGTTCATTTCAACAACCTGACGGGAGATAGGCTGACATTCAAGGCAAACAAACTTACATACACTGTGAAGTGTCAGCGCAAGTAGAGTGCATTGTATGGGAGATGGTGGAGGAAGTTTGTTGCAGACAACAAGCTGGGGAAAGGTCAGATGGTTTTGTTCTACTTGGACCAGCATTCACCAAGGGCGGTTGTTTGCGTGGTCTAGTTTGGAAACAGCACTGAAGATGTTGGGGGAGGATCAGGTTGTTTTTTGAAACCCTAACTTTATACTTTACTATCTTCTTCTCGCTTAGCAGCAGATCCCCATTTCTCCATGCACATTCCCTTTTTATAATGTTTTTTGTACCCGTTATTTTTTAGTAAAGCATAGTTTCCATTTTGTCGATTCTTTCCTTCAACAAGGAGATTAGACTACCGGGTCCGACTCATTTGGTTTTAATTATTTCCATTCCTGTTGATGGAAAAAAAATGCAGTTAGGCAATAGTAGTTTTTTTTGGGGTCATGTTAATTTGTAGTAGATGTAGTTCATCTCTTTTTCCTTTTCTTGGGATAAGGTGTTAATTAGTAGTAGATGTAGTCCTAGTGAGCTTTTTAAATGCCATTGTCTTGTATGGGCTTTTTTTAACCACAAAATGCTTTTTTTGAAGGTAATCCTTATGTGGAAAGCATCTTCTTCCACTTTGTTATATCATTTGTGCGTGAACTTTTTTGTTTTGCATCTATTGCAACATTAAGTCAATAGTAGAGCTCAATTTTATTTCAAGAAATGCATGCATTTTTTTCTAGTTTTGTGTTTGTTTTCGGCAATATGATCCCTCACAACTTTATACTTTTTCTTGTCTTACTCCACCAACAGGAATGGCGTGCCCAGTTTGCCATGCATACTGCGAGAATGACAATGGTCGGAGCTTCGGCATCTATGTCTGTGATGCCAACGGAATCTTTCCGGTATACCCTTGTCCACAATTTTCCCTCACTACAAGAGATCGGGCCTACTGTGACGAGGCAAAAAATGTCATCGAATGGCTAATAACGTCACAAATTACTCCTGAGTGACGTTTTATGGCAGTCACAAGCATCGTCATGGAATCCCCGTCACAGATTACTCCTAGTGACGGCGCGCTCAAAAAAATGTCACCGAAATTGGGACCTTCGGTGACGTTTTCTAGAACGTCAACAACTTTCTACTTCTATGACGATCGATTAATGTCACATGTTAGGAACAGAGGGGCCATACTGTACCATATTCAATGACAGAGCAACGTCACTGGCTTTATGCAAGACAACATCCCCGCAGATTATCCACCTACTAGCGTCACTACATTCATTATTCATGAAGATGACATCATCAAAAATTATTTATTTATTATTAATAATTTACAATGAATTATCAAATCCACCATATTGCGAATGCATATCACAGTAAATATTTAATTCACATCACATTATATAAATAAGTAAAGAGCCAAATCACATTATAAATTGAAATGAAATATAAATCATACTCATAAATAGAAATGACAATAAATAATAGCACCGACTCAAGTTTGGCCTGACAATAGACAAGACGATAAGTGATATCTATAGATAACTAAAAAGACCATATGTGTTGTTCTCATGATTGCAATGTATGATTCTACAAACTATCTTTCTATCACAAAAGATGGCCTTCATTCACCATCAGCTTTGGATTATTTGCTTGCTGAGTTGCTTCAGCCAAATCACATGCTCTGTCTTGAACTCCTCCCAGTGCCTATATAAATTAATGAAATACAACAGTGTGTTACATCTTAATGAGATGAAAACATACAAGATAACAAGGTATAAGAATGCCACTAAGAAGCTTACAATCTATGAAATTATGAACCTGAGTACATTATTAGCTAGATTTGCGGCATGAAGATGGGGCTGGTAAAACAATAAATTTGTTTGGCAGAACAAGAAGACACAAACTGGTATAAAAAGTTGTCGGTCAAAATAATTTACATGGATCCCCACTGCACTTTTAAGTACTGTGCTACTTAACATATTTCATAATTAGCTGCATAAGTATAGTTGTTTGATGCTTTGGTTAATACACAAGTTTAGATCAGCACATCGTAAAAAACCATAAAAAACAGATCAGTAATGTACTTAGCAAAGCAAACACAAAAATGTTTTTAGTAAGGAGTGGCATCCATTCAATATTGAACAATCTCAGAATGATTTAATATCTAAACTCTAAAGGTCGCCACCAGACCATCGCAGGCCACCTTATTCCTATTAAGTCTGTGTTTTCTCATATCTGAATTGATTTAGACATGCTACGAATTTGGCCGTTCATCACCTTAGATACAACTAAGTGCCATAAGCAACTAGTACTAGTACCGTAGACTACAGTATGTGAATCTGTTGTGTGCTTGCTCATCTTCTCCAGCAGCTACAGCTACTTGTATACTTGCACTACAGTTGTACGATGCTTGATGCTTCCTCATTCTAAATATAACAAATAAAAATACAAATTATGGGCAAAGGAAGGACACAATGAGCTTAAATGTTAAGCATACACAACCAGGTAAGGAATTGTCAAGTACTGGACTGTAAAAAAATAGGAAGTGGAGAAGCAAGTAGTAAAAAGATTAAGCTTCAGACTGTACCAACATTGCAAGGCCGATAAGATTATCTTGATATTGCAAACTTAACCTACTACCTACAGTGAGCAGTCAATTAATATTTAATGCACCTGCATTATAGTGGAATAAAACAGAAGAGAAACAATATACTGACAAGTGATCGCATGGAGAAAAAATATTACAGAATTAACATAATAACTTTCTCTTTCACCGAGCAGTATTAGCATCTGAATAAACCTTTTAATATACAGATTTTACAGTACCTAGCAACTAAGAAGACATGGTATGGCCCATGATAGGAGCCCTCAACATATGTTTAACTTATTAACTATTATCACAGAATATTAATTTCTTGTGCATATAGCTTCTAATAAAAGGCTATTCCTAATACAGTTTCATTTTTAATACTCTGGACACAGAGTGTAGTCACACATTAGATGTTCTTGAGCATGCTGGAGATTGAATGATCTTGCAGCATAAAAGGGAAACCTGCGTTGAAATTATTCATCATAGAAATTTAGAGAAAGGCAGGACCATAGAAGTATAAACCAATAAGAATGACATTGATCTTACATTCTTACTCCTCATCTAGATTAACTGCAACCAGGGAGAGGTGATCTGAAGTAGGTCGTTAGAAGAATCAAATTCCAGATCACAAATGTTACATCAGGAAATTATAGAAGAAAAAAAGTAAGCAGCGAAATTTTACCATCAAATAGTTGGAAGGGGACCAGATCTGATGGTGCTACACGCGGGTTCCTTGAAGAGTTTCCAACTCATCCCCTGGCCTCTTTGCATCGTCGGGTTGCCTCTCCCAAACCTGATCTCTCCGCCGCCGCTGTCTTGTTGGTTCGTCGGACGAAGCTGATCTTCAAGTAGTTGATGGTGGCGGGAGGGTGAGGCAGCGGCCGGATCATGGTGAGGCACGAGGTGAGAAACGAAGCTGGGCAAGGCGCCGGAGATGGAGAGAGCGATGGTCTTGAGCCATCCAAGAAGTGGCGGAGGAGGTTGCATGGAGGTCGAACCAGACAGCAAATGTCGCAGGCTGGTGTCGGTGTAGTGGTGCCTGGGGACGTGGCATCGAACAGAGAGAGGGTGGCGCGGTGGACCAGAGGGCGGAGGAGGGGAGGGATTTTGGGTGGCGCGGCTGGCGGCGACTGACTTGGAGGCGCCGCCGGTGAGAGGAGATCCGAGTCAGGTGGGTGTGGGCACGGGTGTATTTGGGGATTTTTTAGACTAGGGTTTTATTTGGACGCACAGAACGTGGCAGCTAGCGCCTAATTGGCTGATCGGCTCGTGTAGCTGAATTCTAGGAGCAGCATTGTTTTCCATTTAAAAGGTGGGTGGAGATCATGGTGTTCGCCGGATCAAACTTCTGTAGATAAGATAGTCTCAAACTCCTGTAGCTAGCTTCAAGTTTGTTGCCCGGCGACTACATGTTTATAGACAAGTTTGTCTCAGAAAAAAAGAGAAGAATAAAAAATTTCTCATCGACTCTCATATTTTCATTTTAACCTTTCAGATAGAAATGAAACAACATTAGCTCATGAACAATTCCAATTTAAGTTTTTTTTGCCTACCCACTAACTAATTATTATATCATATATAGATATAAAAGCAAAATGAAGTTTTCTCATTTTGATTATTGATTTTTTTCTTCTTATTTCCCTTCACTCCCTTATTTCCATTTTTATTTTGGAGATAAGCAAAATCAGCTCACAAACGCCCACTATCTATTTATATTAGAAAGAACAAAATAACGTTTTTCATTACAAAATATAATTATGATAAATATCTCCATGGCCACTACCTATTTATATTACTATATCGAACAAAATAATTACAGTGCTCCACAGATTTGAAAAAACTATGCCGAGTCACACCGGCAACACTGACGCATGGATCCTACCGCTCAATAACCCATGAACTAGCTACGGCGGGTCCCACTACAATATGTTACATGAAAAAAACGATCTTCACACATTCATAGTACTCGGTGACTCTAGTAGGTTAGTCAGGGAAATTACAAAAATGTCATAGAAATTGATAGCCAGGTGTGCTGAATGGCCGAGGCAATCCAGTGACGCTTATGGTCACCGATTTGTGGTAATCGATGACGCCACCTATGAAACATCACACACTAGGAATTTGTGTGACGTTGGACACCATCGTCACGAGGATTTTTGTCACAGTATCTCAATTTTGTTGTAGTGCCTTCTTTTTCTATTTGTTCTTAATTTTTTTTACGTTTATTATTTTTCTGTTTTTTCATATCGTCCCATGCTCTACAAGGAACAAGTTTGCTCAGTTGTCAGGCGCTTATATGATTTTAAAGCGCGCAACCACTGGTACGTTGTGGATGTGTACGGGGGCACAAACTACTCGCCTTAGTGGTGATGATTGGAAGAAGTTCATTGCGGACTTCAAGTTGGGCCATTGGGAGTTGGTCGTTTTCTGTATATGACAATACAGATGCCCAGGGAAGTTGTCAGAGAGGGCGGCAGGGAAAGAGGTGGGGGGCAATTGCATGTCCAATTACATTCATGCAATTGCATGTCTTCTAACTTGGTTGCAACTGGGTTGTGTTTTGTCGGGCATCAACAAGAAGGTGGGGGGGGGGGTGTCAGTTGCATGTCCCACACTGGTCATGTAACTTCAAGTGTCGCCCCCCAAGCTACAATTGCATGCCTTCCACCATGATTGCAATTAGGGATTTGTTTTGTTAGAGGGGCCGCGGGGAGGGAGAGGGGTCAGTTGCATGTACAACTGTAGTCATGCATCTGCATGTCTGCTTACATGGTTGCTACCGGGCTTTGTTTTGTTAGAGGGGGCATCAACAAGAGGGGGGGGGGGGTCAGTTGCATGTCCCACATTAGTCATGCAACTGCAAGCATTGCCCCCTGACTGCGACGACATGTCTTCCAACATGGTTGCAACTAGGGCTTTGTTTTGTTGGAAGGGGAATCAACAGGAGGGGGGCAGTTGCATGTCCAACCATTGTCATGTAACTACATGTCCTCTAACTTGGTTGTAACTGGGGCTTTGTTTTGTCAGAGGGGCCATCAACAAGAAGTGGGTCAGTTGCATGTCCCACACTAGTTATGCAACTGCAAACGTCACCCTCGGCTGCAACTACATGTCTTCCACCATGGTTGCAACTAGGCTTTGTTTTGTCGGAGTGGGCGGCTCGAAGAGAGGAGGGAGGGGGGGGGGGAAGTTGCAGGCCCAAGTGTAGTCATGCAACTGCATGTCTTCTAACTTGGTTGCAACTGGGGATTTGTTTTGTCAAAGGGGCCGGAGGGGAGAAGGGGGTCAGTTGCATATCCCACTCTAGTCATGCAATTGCAAGCGTCGCCCCCCGACTGCAACTGCATGTCTTTCCAACATGGTTGCAACTAGGCTTTGTTTTGTCGGAGGGGCCATCTGCAAGAAGGGGAGGGGGAGTTGCATGTCCAACCGTTGTCATGCAATTGCCTGTCTCCCAACATGATTGCAACTGTGATTTGTTTTGTCAAAGGGGCGGCGGGGAGAAGGGGGCCAGTTGCATGTCCAACTATAGTCATGCAACTCCAAGCGTCGCCTCCCCCACCCCAGGGTTCGCAGCTGCATGTCTTCCAACATGGGTGCAACTGGGTCTATGATATGTCAAAGGGAGCGGCGGGAAGAGGGGCGAGGCTTTGTTTTGTTGGAGAGGGCGACCAGTGGAGAAAGGGGGCCAGTTGCATGTCCAACTATACTCATGCAACCGCAAGCGTCACCCCCACCCCACCTTGATTTCCACTTCATGTCTACCAACGTGGTTGCAACTTGGGCTTCGTTTTGTCAGAGGAGGAGGCGAGGAGGTAGAGGGGGGTCAGTTGCATGTCCCACTCTAGTCATGCAACTGCAAGTGTTGCCTCAAACTGCAAATGCATGTCTTCCAACATGGTTGCAACTAGGACTTTGTTTTGTCGGATGGGGCGGGGGGAAGAGAAAGTGGGCCAGTTGCATGTCCAACTGTAGTCATGCAACTACATGCCTTCCACCATGATTTGCAACTATGGCTTTGTTTCATCGGTGGAGGTGGCGGGAAGAGAGAGGGGGCTAGTTGCATGTGAAACTGTAGTCATGCAACTGCATGTCTTCTAACTTGGTTGCAACTAGGCTTTGTTTCATCGGAGGGGGCATTAGCAAGAAGGGAGGATCAGTTGCATGTCTCACACTAGTAATGCAACCGTAAGCGTCGCCCCCGACTGCAACTGCATGTCTTCCAACATGGTTGCAACTAGGGCTTTGATTTTCTCTGAGGGGGCGGCGATGAGAGAGAGTGGGCCAATCACATGTCCCACACTAGTAATGCAACTACAACTGATGTCCGCCAACCGCAATTGGGGATTTGTTTTGTCGAAGGGGATAACAAGGAGAAGGGGTCAGTTGCATGCCCCACACTAGTCATGCAATTGCAAGTGTCCTTGTCAGACTGCAACTGCATGTATTCCAACATGGTTGCAACTAGGGCTTGTTTTTTCGGAGGGGGCGACGGGGAGAGAGAGGGGGCCAGTTGCATGTCCCACACTAGTCATGCAAGGAGGCTTTGTTTTGTCGAAGGGACATGCGAGGAGAAGGGGTAAGTTGCATGTCTCACTCTGGTCATGCAACTTCAAGTGTCGCTCCCTGATTGTAACTGCATGTCTTTCCAACAAAGGTTACAAATGGGGCTTTTGTTTTGTCAGAGTGGGTAGCGGGAAGAGATATTGGGCCAATTTTGCATATCCAGTCGTAGTCTTGCAACTGCATGTCTTCTAACATGGTTGCAATTGGAATTTTGTTTTGTCGGAGGAGCCGACGAGGAAAAAGATGGGGCTAGTTGCATGTCCCCGAACTACAACCGCATGTCTTTTCCAACATGGTTGCAACTAGGTTTTGTTGTTTTTGTTGGATGGGGCATTGATGAGAGGGGACTAGTTTTTGCAGAGCAGGTAAGATACCTCCCCTCTCCCTCGCCTCTGCTCGCCTCAACCCTTGTGCATCACACGAGGACCCTAGCAATCCCATTTTGCCATGTCCGCAAACACAAATCAAGGACCCGATCTTGCAACTAGCTTTTTGTTTTTGGTCGAAGCACAACAAGGGGAGGGGCCAGTTTTCAAGATATTTTTTTCCTTTTGTTATTTTTTAAGATAATGTACAAAGTACAAAATTATTACTTTTTATTTTTCCTTTTTGCATAATAGATTTGTTTTTTTCCAAGAAATCAGGAATAAAAAAATATTTTTTTATCTTTCTTTTTCTTGTCTCTAGAATGTGGACCCAAGCTCAATATCTTTTAGAGGTCACCCAATGGTACTGTTTGAATTTAGAGACAAGCTGAGACAGAGAGCCTACAGGTGAGGTAGGAATTTTGGTGCCTTTTTCCTTTGTGCAAATCCCAGTTTTCAGGGGTCTAATTGGAGTTTTTGGCGCGCCCTTTGTACCTTTCCTAATGTGTAACGGAGAAAACGAGTTTCGAGTAGATGTAGTTGAATGGAATAAGCTACTTGGGATCAAAGGGAGAATTATGAGGAGTGGGGCCAACTGTTTAGATGTGGCTTCCATGCTAAGTTATCTGGGGAAAATATGTGTTTACAGGTGTTGGTACAACACTAGTAGAAAAACACCTAATAGTCCCGGTTCGTAAGGGCCTTTAGTCCTGGTTCATGAACCGGGACTAATGGGTCATTACTAATACCTCCACCCATTAGTCCCGATTCAAACACGAACCGGGACCAATGTGCCTCCACGTGGCCCTGTGCGCCGAGCCTAGTCAGGGGGCCTTTGGTCCCGGTTGGTGGCTCCAACCGGGACCAAAAGTCCATGTTTTTTTTTTACAAAAGTGGCTGCTTTAGGGGTTTTGGGGGTTATTTTTAGATTGTTATTAGCTAGCTAATAGAGAGAAGTGTCCTCTCTTATATCTTCGTCCTTGGTTTATCAACGCTGCTGCTATGTTCATTTCACCCGCTGATATAACATGCTCATGCATGCTCGCATCATACATCATCATATGTAATAACAAGTCCTACTAATCATGCATCATCATACAACTTCTACTCGTTATTAATAATAAGTCATGCGATCATCATCCTCATAGTCATCGAACCAACCCTACATAATTGTTCTTAGCACATGATCATCAGTATCAGGTAGGACCTAAACACCCTTAAGGTAAAATAGCATAAAATAATATAGACCCTGAATCTCCATTATGAAGAATGGCGATCATCCTGTCTCCAATTCTTGCCCTTCGCTGCTTATTGCTTCCAAGAAGCTCCTTACGACTGTCCATACAATTTTTCCATTCTTTGATTGTTATGTCTCCACTTCTTTTAGAAACCCGGTATGGACAGTTGAGATTCGTAGGACGACCTGGTTGTATGTTCAAAACATGAAGGCTACCATGCGTATACATCAGATGAGGCACACAATCATTCGGGATTATCGGTTGAAAAACATAGTAATAACATCGTAGTTAGCAATGATGTACTAGTTTTAGAAGTGTGCAAAAAGATGCACGGATGTTGTAATAGTAAAAAATAATCTTACCAGGGTATCTCCATGGTAGTTACCGTAGTTCAACACGTGCACTAGTGGCACGTATTGACCATAATGTTGAGGAGTTTGATTGTAGATATTGTAATTCTCAAGATCAGTACAAAATCCGACCAGATGATTTTTCTCCTGATAAGTTAATTCGGAGCCTTCGGTGTAGTAGGTTCTGTCTACCATCTTCCGCACATTCTTTGAAGAATGAAAATAAGCTGTCAATGGAGATAAGTTGTCAACTATATATTTTGAAATAAACAATATAAATTACTTAATAACTATGTTAAGCTCACATGGGGGAAGAATTGGAGGTGTATCCACAAGGACCCAAATCGAAGGTCTCTCTTGCTCGATTGTAGGATCACCAAGATCCATGGTGACAAGCATACCCTCATCAAGACCATACATCTTGCAAAGTGCTTCCCAATTTTTGCAACCAAAATGGGTTACACTCTGAGCATTGTACAGCTTTACTTGAAATTCCACACCATGATGGGTACTTAGGATAATTTTTTTGGTTTCAAAACTTTCATGGTCTTCAAAACCCATCCTCTCCAAGACATAGCGTCTTGCAAAGCATGGGATAAGCTAGTCGAATTGGAAAAGATGAAAAATACACGTTAAAATAGTTGAAGTCGTGCTTAATTATGAAAAAAACTATTGTCGTCGTTGCGTACCGTATGAACATCGCAGGTCTCCTCGAGCTTAATGTTGAAGCGCCGATCTTTGTCCAGCTCAATGAACCTGTCGCAGATACCTCGGTCGTCGTGGCACCAGTCGCACTCCTCGGGCGGTTTTTGTCGTCCGATGAGTACGACATTTCCGGCCTACGTTCATAATTCAAATATTAAACTAGATCATTATTATTAATCACGGGTTGACTATCGATGATCGATGTACGTAGCTCCTCCTTTCATTCCCGAATGCATTACTATATCAAATTGTCTAGCACACAGGAATGAAGGAGAACTTATCCAATATGAGCATTCAATAAGCAAAACCAAATCATAAAATAAGCAAAACCAAATCATAATAAAATAAAGTATAGTATTCAAAGTAGCATGCATTCAATAATTATAAGCAAAAGTACATCATCTCTTGGTGTCCGTACATCGTCGAATATTATCACTAATACAACTAGAACCGTAGCGCCCGACGGGTATCGACGCGGGCGGTGGACACCCAAAGATAAGGAACCATCACAGGATCATAGCTCCAGTGAGATCCCTAAAGAACCTGCCAGGTATTGTCGAACCTGCCCTCCAATGCAACAATGTAGCGATGGATGTGCTCGTCCTCCTCGCTGACACGGTGATGTACCACCTCCGTGGTGTCCGGATGCCTCACCACCGTCACTGGCCCACGCGACCGCCACCAAACAAGGATCGGGTCAACAACGGGCTGCCTCCTCACCAACCTACGTCCCCCGGAAGGTAGCACCTCCCAATACCAGCCCGGCGGAGCCCAGTCCCGAACATGGCCCTGATCAAGCAGGCCTCCACCACCGAGTCGACGACGACGAGGATGCGGGATAGGCATCGCCGACGTCGATGCGAGAACTACTTCTATATATAGTTAAATAAAAGTAGTTTTATTAATTAAATCAACTATCTAGTTCAACTACTAAGCACTTACTATAAATAAATAAGTAGTACTTACTAAAAACAAACTACTTCTATATATAGTAAAATAAATTAGTTTATTAAATCAACTAGCTAGTTCAACTATATATAAACTACTTCTTATTTTTTTCCTTTTTCTAAATACTATGAACAAAAAAATCATTAAAATTCTATCAACAAAATTAATTACTACACATCTAATCTAACAAAAAAATCAAATCTAACAAAAAAATCTATGAACTACATATCTAAATTACTACACATCTAATCTAACAAAAAAATCTAATTAATCTAACAAAAAATCTAACATAATATAAAAAAAATTAATTACTACACATCCAATCTAACAAAAAAATCTAATCTAACAAAAATAATCTATGAAATACATATCTAAATTTCTACACATCTAACCTAACAAAAAATCTAATTAATCTAACAAAAAAATGACGGTGGCCGGCGTATGGCCGGCGAAGGCGACGCCGAGGTGCTCACGTACGGCTGGCGACAGCGACGGCGAGGTGCAGAGCGGGGCGGCGACGGCGTCGAGGCGGCGTGGGCCGGGGCGGCGACGTCGATCGGGGCGGCGCGGGCGGGCTGGGTGGGGCGCGCGGGCGGCGACGGCACGGCGCGGGGCTGGGCGGGGCGGCGACGGCGTTGGGGCATGGCGGGGCGTGGCGGCGACGGCGTCGGGGCGGGGCGGCGACGGCGAGGTGGCGGCAGGGAGACGCGCGGCGACGCGAGTGGAGCAGGAGAGATCAAAGTCGCGCTAAGTGCTATATATATAGCAAAGGCTTTGGTCCCGGTTCGTGGCACCAACCGGGACCAATGCCCCTTTTAGTCACGGTTGGTGCCACCAACTGGGACCAAAGGCCTCTTTTCAGCAGCCCAAACCGAGGCCTTTGTTTGGACTAAAGAGCGGCATTCGTCCCGGTTGGTTCCACCAACCGGGACCAAAGAGTGGCATTGGTACCGGTTGATGCCACCAACCGGTACCAATGGACCCGTCTAACTACTTTTTTATTTTCTGCAGCTATTTTTTGTTGATTCTTCCTGCAGCTGTTTTTTAGTCCCACCTCGCCAAGCGAGAGGCACTCGCAGCTGTTTATAAGCCCTGAGTGCAGAGACGATGACGAAGAGGCTCAATGCTCCTGCGCGTTGGTTAGCTTCAAGCCTTGAGGAATACGGTAGACTGCACAGAGCTATGTGCAGTGCAGTTGACACTATTCCGAAAGGCCTGAAGCAAATTAACAAGCATTGCGCCTCTTTTTTATTTTTAATGACTTATTACAACTCAGAAATAAAAAAAAATATAGCAAAAAAGAAAAAAACTATATAGAAAACTACTCAGAAATGAATAGAAGCAAAAAATAGTTGTGATTAACTGTACTAAAAAATGAGCATAGATGCTTATTTTTAATGACTTAGTACAACTCAGAAATAAAAAGAAAAAAATAAATATAGTAGAAAAGAAAAAAAAACTATATAGAAAACTACTCAGAAATGAATAGAAGCAAAAAATAGTTGTGATTAACTGTACTAAAAAAGGAGCATAGATGCTTATTTTTAATGACTTATTACAACTCAGAAATAAAAAGAAGAAAAAATAGTTATGATTAACTTTACTAAAATATGAGCATAGATGCTTATTTTTAATGACTTATTACAATTCAAAAATAAATAGAAGAAAAAATAATTATGATTAACTTTACTAAAAAATGAGCATAGATGCTTATTTTGAATGGCTTATTACAACTCAAAAATAAAAAGAAAAAAATAAATATAGCAGAAAAGAAAAAAAAACTATATAGAAAACTACTTAGAAATGAATAGAAGCAAAAAATAGTTGTGATTAACTGTACTAAAAATGAGCATAGATGCTTATTTTTAATGACTTATTACAACTCAGAAATAAAAAGAAAAAAATAAATATAGCAGTAAAGAAGAAAAACTATATAGAAAACTACTCAGAAATGAATAGAAGCAAAAAATAGTTGTGATTAACTGTACTAAAAAAAGGAGCATAGATGCTTATTTTTAATGACTTATTACAACTCAGAAATAAAAAGAAGAAAAAATAGTTGTGATTAACTTTACTAAAATATGAGCATAGATGCTTATTTTTAATGACTTATTACAATTCAATAATAAATAGAAGAAAAAATAGTTATGATTAACTTTACTAAAAAATGAGCATAGATGCTTATTTTTAATGACTTATTACAACTCAGAAATAAAAAGAAAAAAATAAATATAGCAGAAAAGAAAAAAAACTATATAAAAAACTACTCAGAAATGAGCATAGATGCGCTTATGGAGGAAATTCAACTTAAATTCATAACAAATTTCAAGAGAAATTCCTATGAATTTAGGCTAAATTCCCTATATAAGGGCATCTATTTTCATTTTCAGAGGAGCTCAATAAGGCAGAGAGGGAGGGGCTTATAAACCGGTCTGATTCCCCTTCGGTTGGCGAGGTGGGACTAAACTTTGGCCGCAACGAGGACCAACCCTTTAGTCCCGGTTGGTGGAACGGACTGGGACTAATGGCCGTCCTTTGGTCCCGGTTCAGGCCACCAACTGGGACCAATGGTGGTAGGCCAGGAGCGAGGGCCATTGGTCCCGGTTCGTCCCACCAACCGGGACCAATAGATCCAGACGAACCGGGACCAATGGCCCACGTGGCCCGGCCGGCCCTTGGGGCTCACGAACCGGGTCCAATGCCCCCATTGGTCCCTCTTCTGGATTGAACCGGGACTGATGGGCTGGACCGGCCTGGACCATTGGCCCCTTTTCTACTAGTGCAGGTAAGTGGCCAACTCCATTTTTTAGTGCCTCTATAATTGTCTTGACATTGTTCTTGGTTGTAGGTCGTACTAGTATTTGCACGTCTCTGCTTGAATTGAAAGTTGATAGTACATTTTTTATCATGATTGTCTGGAATAAGAAATCATTCTTGACTGCTT
This sequence comes from Triticum aestivum, assembly GCF_018294505.1. NCBI lineage: Eukaryota > Viridiplantae > Streptophyta > Magnoliopsida > Poales > Poaceae > Triticum > Triticum aestivum. Next base: position 712,285,906 of record NC_057798.1, on the reverse strand, counting down.
GAAGTGACTCTGCACATGATTGTATTTTAAATGCTAATAAGACCCAAAAGGAACAAAGTTTTTTTTACATTTGTTTAAACTTGAGTGGTAGTAAGAGGCGAATAATTTAGATGTTGGGTTTTAAATGGATTTTTAGTTGGGAGATCTCGTGGTGTAATAATGTCTGGAATGGAACATTAGAGGTGTTCATTTTGATCTTATGATCTAGTAAATGTAATTTATAGGACCGCTCTTATCTTGTGTTCTAATTATACCAATAAGCCGCAATATGTTTTTATCCACTATATTCCCAACCCAAACACACCCTCGGTATTTTGTTATCCAATATGCCTTGTCATTTTAATCATCCTTTTGTCAATTGGAAGATTCATGTTCTCCATGTTTGTGCTACTACATGTTGCATTTTGTTTTTTGTAAATTGAAGAGTGTTTTACTGAAGAAATATGGCATGGTTCCTGATTGTAGGTGTTCGTTTATAGAAGTAGTTACTCATTTTGTTTCAGTTTTTGTGCTGGTTGGGACAACTTCTTTTCGTTACATGTTATCAATTTTAAGTAGGACATAGCTTTTTTTGTTCTGTGTTTAATCCATTTTGTGATATATGTTGACATAGGTTAGTGCATCTTATGAGTAGGCTCTCATGGATACTCACAAGCAGATTGAACACGAGATGGAAACTAAAACCGAGGCCTTCTCGAAAGAAGGGTTTAGGTCAACAGCCTAAAACTGTATGCATTCGGTCTCTTTTTCTGTGTTTGATCGACCCTTTTTTCTTCAGTTGTTATGAATCTTAGCACCAATTCTTTATTTTTTTCACACATGACCCTAGTGAGAAGGCTAAAGCTGAAACAAGAGATTGCCTTAACAATGGTATGTTAAATGCATCACACTCTATACTTGGTCATTTGTGTGCTCATGTCTACATGTCTTCTGTTGGCTTTCTGTAAACACGAGGAAACAAAGTTTTTTTTACCTGCAACATATAACATATATGTCTTGTATTTTGTTGTTTCTCTTTGGCCTAGAGTATGTTCCGATAGACACAAGTTTCCTGCAACACTAATGTATCATATACAGTACATTTTTATGAATACAGCCATGGTATGGATTGGGGCGGGGGTATTGCATGGGTTCTAGTCAAAGAGTAGAGATCAAAAAGCAGAGCAGCAAACGTTTTTGGGTCTTTTCCTATGCAGGCTGGACCTGACCTGCAACTTATCTTTTTTGCTGTATAGATTTTTTTCCGGATGTGTGTGAAAACAGACGAACAAATTCATGACCCAGCCCAATCACAGCAAACAGAGTGAGCAGCCCAGTCCAAAATAAAAAAAACAAACAAAAATAAGCCCAGGTACTAAGACGGATAGAACCCAGCAGAAGGAGAACTAGTTAACAGGCCTAATCTACATATGATGACGTCAGCGACTGAGACTTCGCGAAGTCTAAGTCGTCTAGACAGACCCATTGATCAAAGATGTTGCAGCGGTTAGGTGGACAGTGGTATCCCCAGCCCGCCAGGGTTCAAATCCTGGTGCTCGCATTATCTCTGGACTTATTTCAGGATTTTGGGCGATACACTTTCAGTGGGAGGAGACGTTCCTGTCGATGACGAGGCGCCTAATGTGACTTCGTAAATCTCAACATGATATGCCGGCTCAGTCTTTCGAAGGTGCTCATAGCGATATGATGCGTATGTGCGTTTATAGGGGTGTGAGTGTATGCGTGTATGTATGAGCGCTTGCTACAATGTTCGAAAAAAAAGAGGTTGCAGCGGTTGACTCGCATGCACGCATGATTTCATACCCATTCAGATTATTTTAAAGGACAAAGGGCATTGATGAACAGTACAACCACACGAGAGAGTATAAACAATCATAATTATTCCTACAAGTAATAAATGATGTTCCTGTGAAACTTAAGAGCATGGTTAACAGTATAGACAGCTGCTGGCTATAAGCTAATGCCATGTCATCTACATCCTATCTTATAGTCAACATATACAATAGTAGATTAAAAGAATGTACTACTTTTTATTATGTGGCCCACCTTTCATTCTCATAAAGTACCCAGTAGCACGTGCTAGAGCTGACTCTTCACGAAGAGCCCGCTTACCTTCTCTCCCCTCTTCTCTTTCCTTCAACTAAGCATAAATATACTAGTTTATTTCTTATGGCCTGCTGACTCCGCTCTATTATACTTGCTCTAATGCATCAGCCGGCCGGTGAAGCTATAAAATAGTAATGCAAAAAACATTGAGAGAACCAGTAGCAACATGACACACAAATAGAAGGGAATGGGATTGATGGTGGTGTTGCAGGTGTCTGCTGGAGTTTCCTGCTCTTGGTCGTCAGGCTTAAGAAACATGGTTATCTCAGGTTCGGGTATGAACCACATGCAGCTGGCGTCGTGCCATCCGGGCGGCAGCGTCTCCACCAGCGTGGCGGCGCCGTTTTTGAAGCTGTACCTGTACACGCTGCACGGCTGCTGCGGAGCCGTGTTGGCCATGATAAAGTAGGCGGTGCCACCGCTCAGCTCCCCGCCAAACCATTCGGCGTCCGCGATGAAGCTGCCCGGGAAGCCCAAGAACAGGACGTCGTCCTCGCCGCAATAGAAGTCACAGCGCGCCCACTCTACCACCTCACCGCCCTTCTTCACGCGTAGCTTGTGCAGCGACACCGACAGGTCGTTAACGTTGACGTTGCCGCCGTCGTCCTGAAGAACACTGGCCAGCAGCAGCATGCCGTCATACTCCACGAGGTGGCTGCGCCGGCGTACCTTTCCTCGCACCACCGGTAACGCGCCATCGGCGAGTGGTTTCCCGTTCGGCCGGAGCACATGGTAGCTAGCCAAACCCACGGAGACGACGTGGCCGCGGTAATGCGCGGCGGCGCAGCAGAGGTCGGTGCCGCCGAGATCCGACGACACACGCTGCCATTGGCCGTCGCCGGGGCGCAGGAAGGATGCCCGGAACCTGTCTCTGCGGTACGGATAGGTATAACATCCATGTCGCGGTGGGTTCGGGCTGAAGTTGTATAAGAGGACGGCGCCGTCATCGGAGATGATGCGGTGCCTGTGCTCCAGCCACCTGCGGTCCAGGCGTTCGCTGGGGAAAGGCAGAGGCCGGGGGTCGCCACTCAAGGGGTCGACGAGGGAGAGCTCCTTGTGGGCGCTGAGCAGCCACGCCGCCGTGCCGTCGGCGCAGGCGACCCTTCTGTCCCGGACGCAGACGCCGGGCGCGCGGTAGCTCGTCCTGGAGAAGATGCAGCGGCACCGCTGGTCCTCCGCGGAGCCGTCGGCGGCCTCGGACGGCGCGACGAGCCACGGCAGGAGGCCTTCTTGAACTTCGAGCGCGTCGCGCCATGGCCTGCAGACGGCGTCGAAGCGGACGGAGTCGGACGCGGTGCGGAGACGGCATGCGATGTCGCGGAGCAGGTCGGCCGGGAGTTCCGCCCACTGGCCCGATGCTGCGGTGGCCGTTGTTGCCGGCATTGTGCGCGCACAATCGATCGTCGTCGATCCGGTGGGTGGATTGGTTGGCTTCTCGCTCGTGATCCGTCGGGGCAGTAGGAGTAGGGTTTTGGTAGGAGGTTGACGCGTACAGTAGATTTTATAAGTGCGTGGCCGTGGCCGTACGTGATCAGAGAACCTTTCGGACTCGGCTCCGATTCCGAATTACGGTATGGCATCCCCGATTTGCTTTCGTTTGTACTATACGCGTATTTTTTTTCCTTCGAGACAAACCCTTTTTTTAGGAACTTTTGAGACAAACCCAAGCGACACGGGTGGTGAACCAGGCGACTCATGGGCTCATGGCTCAGGCCCAACACTAGCATATAACTGACAGAGGATCTTTTTGTGTCGACTTGCACACCACTCTCTCCCTACGACTGATGTTCTCAAACGGCGCGACATGTCAGTCCAGGATATATTCCCTTTGTGCGGTTGCCTTGACTCTTGGAGACATGCACCATGTCTAGGTGTATCTGAGCGTTGTCTAACGACGAGCTGGTCTCCCGTATGACTGCTAACGAGGAGCCCAATGCAAGGTTATATATGGCTTTTTCAGCTTAGCGATCGAGGAGATGGATCATGACAGTTTCACTCAGATGGCTGTCACTCTTTGGTCGGTTTGGTACGTGAGAAGAAAGGCAGTTTATGAATCTGTCTTCCAAAGTCCCCAACAAACTATCTACTTTGTTGAGAATTTCATCGCAGAGCTGTGACACATTTCTAACAGTCGAGTGCGCCATGAAGCAAGAGCTGCTGCAACACTTCCTCCAGAATGGTGGTTACCTCCACCCGCAGGTTGTGTGAAAATAAATGTTGATGGAGCAGTCGTGAGATCACGCCGTGGAGGAGTTTTTTTTTTAAGCTAAAACGCCCTCCGGCTCTTTATTCATTAGGCGCTAGCATGTCTTACTGCAAACACTCAGTCAGCCACCCAGGGATTGTATCATACACATGTATAAAAACACTCAACTTTAACGAATGCCTAGCTACACGGTGAGCCACCATATTAGTCTGACGACCCGAGAACCGTAGCCTAAATCCCTGAAACCCAGTAGCCATCTCCTTCATCTCCAAAATGAGATGATAACATGTCGATCTCTGCGGTGCATCCCAGAGCCGTTGAATCTCCTGACAGTCCGTCTCCATCACTACATGCTGGACACCCATGTCTTGTGCCATGATGATCGCGTCCCTGCATGCAAGCAACTCAATGGATAACGGGTCCGTAACCCCGTCATACGTACCTTGAGCCTCCAGCTCTAATGAAAGTACCATGATGATCTCGAGCAATATAGCCCGCTCCTCCTCGCACGAGACCCATATCCGTTGCTCCATCCGTATTGATCTTAGTCCACCCCTCCTCTGGTGGCATCCACCTCGGTCTGGTCATGGTTGGGGTCTTCTTCCTGTCCGGGATCTCAAGTGACCGCACAATCTCCTCAATAATCACCATAGATTTCAGAGGTTGATAAACCAAATCACCATGTGTGTAATTGTTTCTTGAGTGCCATACTGCCCACATTACAGAAATCATGATGGCCGCCTCCTCCTTCTTAAATAATCGCTGATCTAGGAGATCTCGAGACCATGATATTGGGTGCAGATGTGGTCTATCAATACCAAAGAAACGCTGTGCTGCCTCCCAAAATCGCATGGCATGCTCACACTCCATCAGCGAGTGAAACAGGTTCTCATTGTCATTGCCACACATCGGACAGTTTGGTATTTGCTTGATATGCCTCCTTTGAAGCTCGCCATACGAGGGCAAAAGATTTTTCAGCACACGCCACCAAAACACCCGTATCTTTGGAAGCACGTTAATCTTCCACAGCGCCTTCCAAATGGTTGAGTCACCCGTGGATGAGCCAACATTCAGCTGTGTCTGTACCTTCGATTGCATTGCATGTCTATATGCAGATCTGACCGTGAAGAGGCCAGATTTCTCTCTTGCCCATGCCCATACGTCCGCGCCTCCAACTCGCGGTCTCACCATTGCTAAGATAGCTTCGGCGTCAGGGAAAAAAACAGCTACGAACAAGATCCGTATCCCACTGGTTCGTACCTGGGTCAAGCAAGTCTGAAACAAGCTGGACTGAGTTCAGCTTTAGAGAACCCATCGGTTTCATTGATCCGGTGCCTTCTATCCACTGATCGTGCCATACCTCTGTTGTCTCTCCATTACCAACTCGCCGTATGAGTCCCGTCTTCAACATATCTCTTCCTTGGATTATTGATTTCCAAGTCTTAGAAGCACTCGCTGGGCAGCCCGCCGTCAAAAAACCCTCATTAGGGAAATACCGTGCTTTAAGCACTCTTGCACAGAGACTATTTGGGTTATCAAGCAGCCTCCAAGCTTGCTTAGCTAACAATGCATCATTAAAAATTTCCAAGTCTCGAAACCCCAAACCGCCTTGTGACTTCGCAATGCACATCTTATCCCAAGATTGCCAATGCATTCCTTTTCTGTCTAGTGATCCAGCCCACCAAAATTTTGACATGTTTGTCGTCACTTTCTTGCATAAACCTTTTATGAGTTTGAAACAACTCATAGAGTAGGCCGGTAAAGCTTGAACCACTGACTTCAAAAGAACTTCTCTAGCTGCACATGACATCTTCCTTTCACACCATCCCTGCATTCTTGACCTTGCTATTTCGTTAATGTGCTCAAAACTCTGCTCTGTTATTCTACCCGCAGCTGTCGGAAGGCCAAGATACTTCTCTGACATTGCTTCTCTCTGTATTTGCAATGCCGCTTTGACTCCCATCTTAATAGAGGCGCCACTGTTAGGGCTAAAAAAGACCGAACTTTTCTGCTTGTTTGCACACTGTCCGGAGCCAATGCTATACTGTGGCGGCCCTGTGTAGAGACCATTCAGGACTTTACTTGGGTTCTTCGGCTGTGGTCTTCCAAGGAATTAATGAACCACTGATTCTGGAAACGTATGCTTGTCGAGAATCTCTAGCTCTTGCAGAGGATCTCGCCGTGCAAAATATTTGGGTGGCCTCAGACTGTCAAGAAGCGGTGAACGACATCAACAAAGGGACAAGAGGTCAATGCTGCCATTGTACATGAAATATCGTCTTGTCGTAACAGTTTTACTACTAGTAATTTCATTCATGAACGTAAAAACTTTAATTTCAAGGCTCACAAACTCGCCAAGTTCGCTTGTAATATAGGTGTAGGTCGACATATTTGGTTGGGAAATCCCCATGACCCAAACCTTGTACCTATGACCTTTGCTTTGGATGAATAAAGATGGCGAGTTTCTCTCAAAAAAAATAACCGACAGAGGAAATATCGTCATGAAAGCAAAAAAACCTAGATCAATCTGCCTAATTAGCGATTTGGGATCGATAGATTGACATCCTCCTCGGCGATCATTACGGCTGCTTCCGCCACCGGCTCCGGCGGCATATCTCTGCCGGCGTCCATGCCCACCGATTTGGTTGAGCTAGTCGGCCAGAGGGTGCTGGCCCAAGACGTGCTCGACTACGTCCGCTTCCGCGTCATGTGCGCGCACTGGCAATCCAGCACCATCTGTCCACGCGGGCGTGGCATCACCGACGCGCGCTTCCATCCGCGTTGATGGATGATGCTACCCGACGGCCATGGACTCCACTTCAGAGATGGCAGGAAGCGTTTCCTCAGCCTCGACACTCAAGTATTTGTCCGCCCTCGAGTTCCTCTTCTCGAGGACTATGTCATCCTTTGTCCGGTTGAAGGCCTTCTCCTCCTGCAGCGGCAATACTGGCAATACGGTGACCAACACAACATCATCTGCCTCCTTCACCCCTTCACAGGGGACGTTGCAAGCTTCCCACCTATCACGTATCACACAATAACCTTGGGATCGAATCCAGATAGCATGCGTTTTAATTTGCTGCGTGGCAGCGCGACTGCCTCCTTGAGCATTAGTGCCAAGGGAGTTTCCATGATGATGATGGTGCTTCCATGTACGCATCACGTTCTCTTCGCTACCACCGGCGACAAGCAATGGAGCTTCTCATCATGGAGTTTCTCCCTAGATGAGACCACCATATCATCCCAGGGAAAACTTTCCATGCTGCAAAAGCTCATGGATACCGGTGAAGTACAGATTTTCCAGGTCGACCCACCTCATGAGACGTGTGGATTCAGCTCGTTTTCATTTCCGCCACTCAAGATTATCCCCGTATGCATGACTCGAATCTGCAACCCTTTCGTATTATTAGAATGTGACTCGGAGATCCTGCTCGTGGCTTACACGAGAGTCTATAGAATAGAGGATCTTATCCTAGAAAAAATTGTCCCACTAAAAAGAATCGGAGAAAACACTCTCTTGATGGGTTTTGAAAGGAGTCAGGGTGGCATCGGAAGGAGCCTGAGTGTCAGTATCAAAGCCTTGCCTACAATTAGGGGTTACACTATCATACTCCCCCCATCCGGAAATACTCATCAGAGAAATGCATAAAAATGGATGTATCTAGAACTAAAATATGTCTAGATACATCCATTCCTCCGACAAGTATTTCGGGACGGAGGGAGTACGCGGTCGGCTCGGTGGGGATGCGAGCGGATGCGTGGGAGGCGGGGTTAGGTGGAGCGGCGCGCGAGGTGGATTCGGTGGGGCCGCTGGCTGCCGAGATAGGTCGGGTGGGGAGCCCAGAGCGGATCGTGCGCACGGGCGGGCGCGTAGATGCCGGATCAGGTGTGGAAAGAGGGTCTGTGGGTGCCGGTGTGGGAGGAGTGTAGGGAAAAATTGTCTCATCGAAAATAACATGCCGAGAGATTATGACGCGTCAGGAGGTGAGATCAAAACAGCGGTAACCTTTGTGCTATAAGGGATATCCGAGGAAAACACACTGGGTTGAGCGTGGCGCTAGTTTGTGTGGGCTAGTGGCGTAGAGATTAGGATAACACAAACATCCGAAAACGCGAAGATGATTGTACCGAGGTTGGACGCCGGTGAGAAGGAAGTACGGGGTGTAAGGTGTGGTTTTAGTGGTAGGGCGGCGATTAAGCAAATAGGTGGCTGTGTGTAAAGCCTCAACCCGAAAAGGTGGAGGGAGAGAGGCATGGATGAGCAAGGTGCGAACGGCATCGTTGGTGGTTCGGATCATACGTTCGGCCTTGCCATTTTAGGGAGAGGTGTGGGGGCAGGAGATGCGATAGACAATGCCGTGGTCGGAGAAGAAGGTACAGAAGGACATGTTAATGAATTCCCCGCCGTTATCACATTGCATGCACTTGATGAGAGTGTTAAACTATGTGAGAATGTAAGTAAAGAAACGTTGGAGGGTGGAGGAAGTCTTGGATTTGTTGCGTAGGGGAAAAGACCAAAAGTAATGCGAAAAATCATTGAGCACAATAAGATAATATTGATAACCCAAAAAGCTCGTAACTGGAGCGGTCCTTAAATCAAAGTGAATAAGTTAGAAGGGAGCACTAGTACAATTATTTGAAGAAGTGTAAGAAAGACGAGGCTGCCATCCAAGTTGGCAGGCCGTACATGGGGATCTAGGAGCATTATTACAATCGGGAAGAAAAATTTGAGAAATAGAAGCTAATGATGTCTTGCCTGGATGGCCAAGATGTTGGTGCCACAGATAGCCGGAGGTGGTGAAGAATGCGGTGCCGCCAAGGGAGTGCTTGCCATAAAATGGGTAGAGAGGACCGGAGCTACTGGACGTCATGATGTGACTCCTGGTGGGAAAGTCCTTCACAGAAAAACCGGAGGGTTTAAACTCAACAGCAACATTATTATCACAAGAGAGTTTACGAACAGAGATAAGATCCTTAATGATAGAAGGGCAGACAACGACATCGTGGAGAGAAAGATTTGTGGGAGGGAGAGAGGTGGAGCTGATGCCAGTGATAGGTAAGCGATCACCATTGCCGACAATTATGCTAGAGGAATTATGCTTTGAAAAAGGACGAAACAAGGAGAGGTTACCTGCGTTGCCCGTGACGTGTGTGGCAGCACCAGAGTCAAGGATCCAATCCGTGCTCTGTTGGGGAAGGCCGTGCTAGCTATAGGCCTGATGGAGCAGGGCGGCGTGATCCCAGCCAGGGGCCCCGGGCGGGAGTGACGAGGGACCCGGCAGCTGCGGGCCTGAGTACATCAGGGGGTAGGCCTGCGAGTGAACTCCCGGGCGAGGTCCAAGGACGCCGTCAGCGTTTGGAGGGATCCAGCCGGCGCGGGGAGCCGGCAACGCCATGCAGAAGGGAGCGAAGTAGCCGGTCCACGGCGACTGCTGTGAGGACAAGGAGCCGCGACCACCAGAATCCAAGCGTCCATGGCCACACCCACTGGTGTGACCACGGCCACGGCCACGGCCACCACCACCATTGTCGTGGGCGCCACCAGAGCCGCGACCAGTCGAGGGAGCGCGGTCACCGCGATCAGAGCGGTCGCCACGATCACCGCGAGCACCACAGTCAGGGTTGGAGCTGGGACCGCCGGAGATGGTGAGGGCCACGGAACCGGCCTTGGTCGCACGGAGGTTGATGTTGTACTCTGCGAGCTCCAGGCGAGATCGAGTGACAGCGAAGGGAGGCAGGGGAACCGTGTCGCCGAGAATCGTACGGATGGTGTCGAAGTGGGCGTCGAGGCCATGCAGGAGTTGCATGGTGAGGTCGTGGTCGTTGACGGTGTTGCCGGTGTCCGCGAGGCCGTCAGCGAGCGCCTTGAGGCGTCGGGCGTACTCCAAGACAGTCAGGTCGCCCTGCTTGAGGTTGCGAAACTGGCGGGTGAGATGCAGATATTGGGCCCCCTGGTTGGCCTGGAAATAATCCCGGATGCGAGTCCAGGCGGTGTACGCGTCGCCGACACGGCCCATGATGAGCTCGAGAAGGGGGTCGTCCAGAGTGAATAGAATCCAGAGGATAAGGCGGTGGTCGATGGCGAGCCAGGAGAGATCTGGTTTGGCAGGGGGCGGGTGGAGAACGTGGTCCTGGACACGGTGTTGAAGGAGAACGCAATTGAAGAATCGTGCGCCACTTGATGTAGTTATTCTGGGAGGGATCTAGTTTGAAGGTGATGTGGTTGGAGATGTGATCTTGATGGAAATTGAGGAGGTAAGGATCGGCAGGGGGAACGACCATGGTCGAGAGAGCGGAAGTGGCAGCGGGAGTGGAGGTGGAAAGAGGAGCGAAGGAGCCAGGAGGAGACGGACTGGGCGGCGGCGGCGTCAAAGGCAGAGAGGTCGCCGAAAACGTCCTCGAAGGCCATGGAAAACTGATACCAAGTTTTTTTTTGCGGGAAAAAATAAACTTGGTATTAGATAGTGTTACATGGTACAATATATAAGAGAGAAAGCCCCAACGTCTCCCGTGAGAAGAGGCACGCAGGCCATGACGGAAGAGTGGTTAGTGATCCTAAGATCTAGGGGGAGGTACAACAGCTATACAGAATACAACGGGCACAGTACATATACATCGGTACAACACATATACATGCATGTTAACAATATATGCCCACAAGGCTCAAACAATACAATGAATGATTCCATCAAATCCCTGTCTCTCTTCTAACAGTAAGATGTAGGAAGGATATTGATCTTGATTATTATAGCATACACATATGAGATGAATGAACCGATTACCCCTGGCCCCTATCAATTGTTATTCATATATAAGCTGCCGAGGGTATGATGGAACTCACCTTTATCAAGTTTATTCTAGAGTTTACTAGCTATACCCGTGCGGCGGCACGCCGCGCCCCGTCGATAAATTATGTGTATTTTGGTTATTTTAAATTCATTTGATGAAATATTAGAGGTTTATCAGTGTAAGTTTGTATTCATGACTTTGTAGTCACAAGAAGGCAAGCCATGAAAAAGTAACCATACAGTGCACTCAAAATAAGAGTTTCCAAGGAATCAGTATTCACCACTACCGGTTTCCTGCGAGCATTGTGCACGCCTCGCCCGGTCGATATGTTGTGATGAATTGTGTTGCGTGTTAGCTATGGAGTTTGTAAATAATATGGTGATAATGTTGTGTTGCCAGCCTTGCCGTTGCCAGCCTTTAGACACGTGCACAAGAATTATCTTTCTTTTGCATACATGTGCAAATTAAGAATCACATAAGCTTTTACACATGAAACTTGTCCCGCACGGCGTGCTGTTGATACGTCATGTGAGAAATTTTGTGTAAGGTATTAAACTTTATTTGTTAATTATTTGATTAAGTATTCGATCTTCATGTGTTCACTTTATTTTTACGTTATGGCGTCTGTTCAATAATCATATTGGAACGGGTGCAGAAATATTTCATTAAGAAAAACTTTACTGAATGAAAATAATTAGTACAATGTAGATGAAGGGAATACATATTGATATTGCATGACAACTTTTCAATTGTTCAATCATTCATAGCATCATTGTTCGACCGCTCACTGGATGTGTGCAGATGATAAAATGATATAGAGCTCCAATGATACTTTATGTTCAAATTACATACACTCGTGTGGTAGTTTTCCGACCCATTGATTAGTTGTTAATTTGGACGTTATTTCTTTGTTAGGCGTTCAAGAATCATTGATGTATAAAAAAGAATTGACCCAAAATTATTTGGAGTACAAGTTCATGAGAAAATAAAGTTCTTGGCACATAGAATCATTGATTTATAAAAATATATTGACCCGAAATTATTTGGAGCATGTTCAAGAGGCAATGAAGTTACTGGCACATAGTAAGTTTTGTAATATTAAGGGGGGGGGAAAACCTCTTACATCCAATCTCTACCCAAACTAATACCATCCATGCATAATTCAGTTGAATTCAAATTTGTGTCATCTCATTGGAATGCTGTAATATATTTCTGAAAGTATTACCTACAGTTCTAACTTGAAGCTTTTCAGGACATGAAAGTAAAAGAGACAACCTGTACTAACAAAACTTCCACTGTTTTTCACACCATGAAGCCAATTGTGCTCCCTAAATATGAGAAGCATCAAGCAAGTTCTGCATGTCCTCTATTTTCAACGGAGAAGACATAAAAAACCAAACCTACCTGAATATATACCATGATAATATAAGTACCTCTAACAGATGACCACTTTATCCTAATATAACCTACCTGAATATATACCATGATAATATAAGTACCTCTAACAGATCACCACTTCATCCTAATATATCCCAAGAAAGCAAGTTCCTCAAATCAAAGCAAGATGTCTCAAAAAAAATGACAAGGAAGAACAACTTCTAAATACTTAATATTTGGGTTCCAACCTCGGGTACTTGATTGTATAGACCATTGCCATGAGTTACAATTAAAAACATATTTCCTTCATTTTCAGGAAATTGTGTCTGATTGCTCATCCAGTCTTGTGTTATTTGCACATCGCTTTCCATGTTAACAGTAGTAGCAGTCATCTGTATCCCTGTTAAGTAATACATTCTACTATATGTGACTTTGAAACATAAACATAAATTAGAGAAAGGCCATACAATGCAAGTACCTTTACATACAAAAATCAACAGAGCTACGATAAATAGAACCTTTCCTTCACTTTCAACAAAGTGTCACTAACAGTACCGGGTGTGCCTGACTAACGTCCATGCATGCAAACAAAGGGAAAGAAAATTAACAAAAACGGCTGGGAAAATAATTTGCCGCAGAGTGTGTGCCTGCACATGCAGGTGCAATCCTATAAACCGCCTACATTGATTAACCAAAATAAAATTTGGTTCCCAACTTCCCATGCGCATAGGCACATCCCACTAACCTCATGCACGTAGTCACATCAGCTTGAAATCCACAACCGATCACTGCATGCAACCCACCAGCAACAAAAAAGAAAGCAGCCAATTCTCTTTCGCCAGAAGACAACTTGACCAAAAAAATGCCGCTAAACGCCATCTACCTGCACACAGGGAGCCTACCGTCGAGTATACCCAGAATTACATATGGTTGTTCCACAAACACAAGGAATCCAAATAATATAAAAAAAATGAGAAAATAGAGACGGCATAGTCAAATCAATGAACAGACACCATCGCATACGTGCACGGGCGATAAATTGGAACCCCGAGAGTTAGCTACCCAAAAAGTCCGGCCAAATCCTGCGGTAATACACATGTCAATCATATACATTACTCTATTTGAAGGTGATTTTTTTTTTGAAAAATGAACAAAACAGGAACTCAGCAACAGGTTATATTTCAAATACTCGATCTCCTTACCCTGCCCAACAGTTCAACGATGTGTCAAATACATGCAATGACAGGAACAAAGAACAGATGCAATGAAGCTACTTCTGATTCATAGTACAATCCAAAATCGCTTCTAGCACACATATGCTTTAACAGATACGCACGTACATGGTCGGATTCAGTCACACGATGTAAGAACAAAAGAAAATTCATCTAAAAAAATGAAAGAAGGAAGTGAGATATCTCCTGGCGGGATGCGCACAGCACGGCGGCGCAACCTCCTGCATCCACCGCGCGCTGTGTCCGGAGTCCCGGACGCGAGCAACCCGCCTGCTTCCCTCAAGCCACCGCCTCTGGTGAGGAGGGAGCTCCGTGTTTCTGCAACCCAGATGGCCTCGCACCCTCGCCGCCGCCGCTACATGGAGAAAAGGAGTGAGGAGCGGGATCGCGTGCGTGTGAGATTGTGGGGAATTTCCGCCAAGCGCCTGCTTTCTCGTCAACAACTTGCGCCTCCCCCGCCGCAACAGCCGAAACCGCTCGACCACGGCCAGCTGCCGGTCCACTCGCTCCTGCACCGCGTAGCCGAGACAATCATGCCCCACCGCTTCCTCTCCGCCTTGGCGCCGCATCCCAACGGCCCAACGATCGCCGGCACACAGGCGCACCAGGAGGACGCGTCCCAGCCGCCGCCGCTTCCATCGCTTGCTGGCGCGGGGCTCCTGCACGCTGAGCCAGTTTTTGTCCACCCGAGCGTCCCTCACGGACTCCGGCCGCGGCGGCAGTAAGGAACAATCGTCGTCCCGGCGGCCGCCATGGTAAGAGCCGCGGTAGCCACGGCAGCCCTCCTCGATGGTCAAGCCGCCGTTCCCAGGAGCAAAAGGAAGGAAACACCGGCACGTTGCCACCGCCGCCGCTTCAGGACTTGATCGTGCTGCTGTGGTAGAGGTGGTGGGATGGGTTGGGATGGGATGCATGGACGGCATTTATAGGGTGCCCACAGAACAACCGGGAGATCACGCGATAAGCGGCGAGGTTTCCAGATTAAACGACAACAGCGGCGCCGATCAGAAACAATAGCAGACTCTAGATCGGACGATGGAAGCAACACCGATCAAGAACACGAGGAGCCTCCAGATCACTCGATCAAAGCGGCATCGTTAATTGACTGGAAAGTGGCACCGAGAGCGCGGATGCACGACACCACACCTCGATCAAGAGGCACCTCTCGATCAAGAGGCCCAGATAAGAAAGGAAGCTCGCACACGTCACGGAAGCATGGAAGAAACGCTACACAACCAGGTCAACGGACCATCGGGGCCCGCATGCACCCATATTCGCTAACGGCACCCAGAAAATCGCTACTCACGTTAAGAAAATTTTGATAGAAAGTCTGCAGTCACCACGCCTTTGTACACGGTCATTTCCCAAAAAAAGGGCACGTGCCATGTCCTAGTTTACCCAGGGGTCTTTTTCACCCAAGTGGCCGATTCTCACGGCAAAAACTTGGCCTGGAATAGAGGCTTGGTTATTCACTTCATCCAGTGGTGGAGATTCATGAGCTTGTTGCCCTTGGGGAAATGCAAGCAGGTGGACGGGTGCCTGACTCCATCGCGTCGTTGTGGGAGCCGGACACACAGTACTTTGCGCGCTCTGCCTATGCGGCTTTCTTTAGAGGCCAAGAGGTTTTCGACTGGGTGTTGCGAATTTTGTGCTCCCGTACTCTCCCTATTATTTACCGCCCTTTTGCTTGGCTTCTGACCTGCGATCATTGCTCGCCGGCTGACCGTCTGCATCAGCTTGGACTTCCTCACTCGACCGTGTGTCTACCATGTGATCAGCACCAGGAGACCTTGCGGGCCTGGTGGTTCGTCGAGTATGGGCCATAGTGTTGCTCGGGTGGGGCAAGAGGGAGTGGATGCTAGCGGTGGATTCAGATCGTGTAGCTTGGTGGACTTCCATTAGTGTGCCTGAGACCATGAGACTAGGATTTTAGATGACGAGGAGAGAGAATGAAGATGGGAATAGTCCATCGGTAGAATTGTAGACGATCGGTAGTGCTAGAATATCGAACCCTACAGACAACCATCCATGGCGGGTGGCGGGTGGCCGAGGCGGTTCTGGTCAGGTTTCAACCGGCCATGAGATGTGAAGGAAATATGCCCTAGAGGCAATAATAAAGTTATTATTTATTTCCTTATTTCATGATAAATGTTTATTATTCATGTTAGAATTGTATTAACCGGAAACATAATACATGTGTGAATACATAGACAAACATAGTGTCACTAGTATGCCTCTACTTGACTAGCTCGTTAATCAAAGATGGTTAAGTTTCCTAACCATAGTCATGAGTTGTCATTTGATTAACGGGATCACATCATTAGAAGAATGATGTGATTGACTTGACCCATTCCGTTAGCTTAGCACTTGATCGTTTAGTATGTTGCTATTGCTTTCTTCATGACTTATACATGTTCCTATGACTATGAGATTATGCAACTCCCGTTTACCGGAAGAACACTTTGTGTGCTACCAAACGTCACAACGTAACTGGGTGATTATAAAAGAGCTCTACAGGTGTCTCCGAAGGTACATGTTGGGTTGGCGTATTTCGAGATTAGGATTTGTCACTCCGATTGTCGGAGAGGTATCTCTGGGCCCTCTCGGTAATGCACATCACTATAAGCCTTGCAAGCAATGTAGCTAATGAGTTAGTTACGGAATGATGCATTACGTAACGAGTAAAGAGACTTGCCGGTAACGAGATTGAACTAGGTATTGGATACCGACGATCGAATCTCGGGCAAGTAACATACCGATGACAAAGGGAACAACGTATGTTGTTATGCGGTCTGACCGATAAAGATCTTTGTAGAATATGTGGGAGCCAATATGAGCATCCAGGTTCCGCTATTGGTTATTGACCAGAGACGTGTCTCGGTCATGTCTACATAGTTCTCGAACCCGTAGGGTCCGCACGCTTAAGGTTTCGATGACAGTTATATTATGAGTTTATGAGTTTTGATGTACCGAAGGAGTTCGGAGTCCCGGATGAGATCGGGGACATGACGAGGAGTCTCGAAATGGTCGAGACGTAAAGATCGATATATTGGACGACTATATTCGGAGTTCGGAAAGGTTCCGAGTGATTCGGGTATTTTTCGGAGTACCGGAGAGTTACGGGAATTCGCCGGGGAGTATATGAGCCTTATTGGGCTTTAGGGGAAAGAGAGAGGAGAGGCTGGGCGCGCCCCCAAGGCCTAGTCCGAATTGGACTAGGGGGAGGGGCTGCGCCCCCTCCTTCCTTCTCTTCTCTTCCCCCTTTCCTTGACTCCTACTCCTACTACTTGGAAGGGGGGGGGGGGAATCCTACTCCCGGTGGGAGTAGGACTCCTCCTTGGCGCGCCCTCCTTGGCCGGCCGCCCCCTCCCCCTTGGCTCCTTTATATACGGGGGCAGAGGGGCACCCCATGACACAGAAGTTGATCTTCGTGATCGTTCCTTAGACGTGTGCGGTGCCCCCTCCACCATATTCCACCTCGGTCATATCGTTGCGGTGCTTAGGCGAAACCCTGCGTCGGTAGAACATCATCATCGTCACCATGCCGTCGTGCTGACCGAACTCATCCCCGACACCCTGCTGGATCGGAGTCTGGGGATCGGCATCGAGCTGAACGTGTGCTGAACACGGAGGTGCCGTATGTTTGGTGCTTGGATCGGTCGGATCGTGAAGACGTACGACTACATCAGCCACGTTATCATAATGCTTCCGCTTTCGGTCTACAGGGGTACGTGGACATACTCTCCCCTCTCGTTGCTATGCATCACCATGATCTTGCGTGTGCGTAGGAATTTTTTTGAAATTACTACGTTACCCAACAGTGGCATCCGAGCCTAGGTTTTATGCGTTGATGTTATTTGCACGAGTAGAACACAAGTGAGTTGTGGGCGATACAAGTCATACTGCTTACCAGCATGTCATACTTAGGTTCAGCGGTATTGTTGGATGAAGCGGCCCGAACCGACATTACGCGTACGCTTACGCGAGACTGGTTTTACCGCCGTGCTTCGCACACAGGTGACTAGCGGGTGTCTGTTTCTCCAACTTTAGTTGAACCGAGTGTGGCTACGCCCGGTCCTTGCGAAGGTTAAAACAACACTAACTTGACGAACTATCGTTGTGGTTTTGATGCTTAGGTAAGAACGGTTCTTGCTCAGCCCGTAGCAGCCACGTAAAACTTGCAACAAAAAAGTAGAGGACGTCTAACTTGTTTTTTGCAGGGCATGTTGTGATGTGATATCTTCAAGACGTGATGCTATATTTTATTGTATGAGATGATCATGATTTGTAACCGAAGTTATCGGCAACTGGCAGGAGCCATATGGTTGTTGTTTTATTGTATGAAATGCAAACGCCCTGTAATTGCTTTACTTTATCACTAAGCGGTAGCGATAGTCATAGAAGCAATAGATGGCGTAACGACAACGATGCTACGATGGAGATCAAGGTGTCGCGCCGGTGACGATGGTGATCACGACGGTGCTTCCGAGATGGAGATCACAAGCATAAGATGATGATGGCCATATCATATCACTTATATTGATTGCATGTGATGTTTATCCTTTATGCATCTTATCTTGCTTTGATTGACGGTAGCATTTTAAGATGATCTCTCACTAAATTATCAAGAAGTGTTCTCCCTGAGTATGCACCGTTGCAAAAGGTTCTTCGTGCTGAGACACCACGTGATGATCAGGTGTGATAGGCTCTACGTTCAAATACAATGGGTGCAAAACAGTTGCACACGCGGAATACTCAGGTTAAACTTGACGAGTCTAGCATATACAGATATGGCCTCGAAACACGGAGACCGAAAGGTCGAGCGTGAATCATATAGTAGATATAATCAACATAGTGATGTTCACCATTGAAAACTACTCCATCTCATGTGATGATCGGACATGGTTTAGTTGATTTGGATCACGTGATCACTTAGATGACTAGAGAGATGTCCGTCTAAGTGGGAGTTCTTAAGTAATATGATTAATTGAACTGAAATTTATCATGAACTTAGTCCTGGTAGTAATTTGCAAATTATGTTGTAGATCAATAGCTAGTGTTGTTGCTTTCATATGTTTATTTTGATATGTTCCTAGAGAAAATTATGTTGAAAGATGTTAGTAGCAATGATGCAGATTGGATCCGTGATCTGAGGTTTATCCTCATTGCTGCACAGAAGAATTATGTCCTTAATGCACCGCTAGGTGACATATCTATTGCAGGAGCAGATGCAGACGTTATGAGCGTTTGGCTAGCTCACTATGATGACTACTTGATAGTTTAGTGCACCATGCTTAACGGCTTAGAATCGGGACTTCAAAGACATTTTTGAACATCATGGACCATATGAGATGTTCCAGGAGTTGAAGCAATATTTCAAGCAAATACCCAAGTTGAGAGATATGAAGTCTCCAACAATTTCTATGGCTAAAAGATGGAGGATAATCGCTCAACTAGTGAGCATGTGCTCAGATTGTCTGGGTACTACAATTGCTTGAATCAAGTGGGAGTTAATCTTCCAGATAAGATAGTGATTGACAGAGTTCTCTAGTCACCATCACCAAGTTAGTAGAACTTTGTGATGAACTATAGTATGCAAGGGATGACGAAAACAATTCCCGAGCTCTTCATGATGTTGAAAACAACGAAGGTAGAAATAAAAAAAAAGAGCATCAAGTGTTGATGGTTGACAAGATCACTAGTTTCAAGAAAAGGGCAAAGGGAAAGAAAGGGGAACTTCAAGTAGAATGACAAGCAAGTTGTCACTCCCACGAAGAAGCCCAAAGATGAACCAAAGCCTGAAACTGAGTGCTTACACTGCAAAGGAAATGGTCACTGGAAATGGAAATACCCTAAATATTTGGTGGATAAAAAGGATGGCAAATTGAACAAGGGTATATTTGATATACATGTTATTGATGTGTGCCTTACTAGTATTTATAGTAGCCCCTGAGTATTTGATACTTGTTCGGTTGCTAAGATTAGTAACTCGAAACAGGAGTTACAGAATAAACAGAGACTAGTTGAAGGAGAAGTGACGATGAGTGTTGGAAGTAGTTCCAAGATTGATATGATCATCATCGCACACTCCCTATACTTTCGGGATTAGTGTTGAACCTAAATAAATGTTATTTGGCATTTGCGTTGAGCATGAATATGATTTGATCATGTTTGTTGCAATAGGTTATTCATTTAAAATCAGAGAATAATTGTTGTTCTGTTTAAATGAATAAAACCTTTGATGGTCATACACCCAATGAAAATAGTTTGTTGGATCTCGATCGTAGTGATACACATATTCATAATATTGATGCCAAAAGATGCAAAGTTAATAATGATAGTGCAACCTATTTGTGGCACTGCCGTTTGGGTCATATCGGTGTAAAGCGCATGAAGAAACTCCATAAAGATGGATTTTTGGAATTATTTGGTTATGAATCATTTGATGCTTGCGAACCGTGCCTTTTGGGCAAGATGACTAAAACTCCGTTCTCCGGAACAATGGAACGAGCTACTGACTTGATGGAAATAATACATACCGATGTATACGGTCCAATGAGTGTTGATGCTTGTGGCGGGTATCATTATTTTCTGACCTTCACAAGATGAATTGAGCAGATATGAGTATATCTACTTAATGAAGCACAAGTCTGAAACATTTGAAAAGTTCAAAGAATTTCAGAGTGAAGTGGAGAATGATCGTAACAAGAAAATAAAGTTTCTGCAATTTGACCGCGGAGACAAATATTTGAGTTACGAGTTTGGTCTTCAATTAAAACAATGTGGAATAGTTTCACAAACTCATGCCACCTGGAACACCACAGCTTAATGGTGTGTCCGAACGTCATAACAGTACTTTATTGGATATAGTGCAATCTATGATGTCTCTTACCGATTTACCACTATCGTTTTGGGGTTATGCATTAGAGACAGCTGCATTCACTTTGAATAGGGCACCATCAAAATCCGTTGAGACGACGCCTTATGAACTGTGGTTTGGCAAGAAACCAAAGTTGTCATTTCTTAAAGTTTGGGGATGCGATCCTTATGTGAAAAAAATTCAACCTGATAAGCTCGAACCCAAATCGGAGAAGTGCGTCTTCATAGAATACCCAAAGACAACTATTGGGTACACCTTCTATCACAGATCCTAAGACAAATTATTCGTTGCTAAGATGTATCCTTTCTAGAGAAGAAGTTTCTCTCGAAAAAAGTGAGTGGGAGGAATGTAGAACTTGATGAGGTAATTGTACCTTCTCCCTTATTGGAAGGTAGTTCATCACAGAAATCAGTTCCAGTGATTCCTACACCAATTAGTGAGGAAGTTAATGATGATGATCATGAAACTTCAAATCAAGTTGCTACCAAACCTCGTAGGTCTTCCAGAGTAAAGATCCGCACCAGAGTGGTACGGTAATCATGTTCTGGAAGTCATGTTACTAGACCATGATGAACCTACGAACTATGAGGAAGAGATGATGAGCCCAGATTCCGCGAAATGGCTTGAGGCCATGAAATCTAAGATGGGATCCATGTATGAGAACAAAGTGTGGACTTTGGTGGAGTTGCCCGATGATCGGCAAGCCATAGAAAATAAATGGATCTTCAAGAGGAAGACCGACACTGATAGTAGTGTTACTATCTACAAAACTCGACTTGTTGTGAAAGGTTTTTTCGACAAGTTTAAGGTGTTGACTACAATGAGATTTTCTCAACTGTAGCGATGCTTAAGTCTGTCCGAATCATGTTAGCAATTGCCACATTTTATGAAATCTGGCAAATGGATGTCAAAACTGCATTCCTTAATGGTTTTCTTAAAGAAGAGTTGTATATGATGCAACCAGAAGGTTTTGTTAATCCTAAAGGTGCTAACAAAATGTGCAAGCTCCAGCGATCCATCTATGGACTGGTGCAAGCATCTCAGAGTTGGAATATACGCTTTGATAAGTTGATCAAAGCATATAGTTTTATACAGACTTATGGTGAAGCCTGTATTTACAATAAAGTGAGTGGGAGCACTACCGCCTTTCTGATAAATATATGTGAGTAACATATTGTTGATAAAAAATGATGTAGAATTTTTCTGGAAAGCATAAAGAAGTATTTGAAAGGAGTTCTTTAAAAGAAAGACCTCAGTAAAGCTACTTACGTATTGAGCATCAAGATCTATTGAGATAGATCAAGACGCTTGATAAGTTTTCCAATAAGTACATACCTTGTCAAGATTTTGAAATAGTTCAAAATGGAACAGTCAAAGAAAGAGTTCTTGCCTGTGTTGCAAAGGTGTGAAATTGAGTAAGACTCAAATCCCGACCACGGCAGAAAATAGAAAAGAGAATGAAAGTCATTCCCTATGCCTCAGTCATAGGTTCTATAAAGTATGCTATGTACCCGACCTATTGTATACCTTGCTCTGAATTTGGCAAGGGAGTACAATAGTGATTTAGAAGTAGATCACTGAACATTGGTCAAAATTATCCTTAGAGAAATAAGGAGATGTTTCTCGATTATGTAGGTGATAAAAGAGCCCGTCGTAAAAAGTTACAATGATGCAAGCTTTTACACCAATCTAGATGACTCTAAGTCTTAATCTGGATACGTATTGAAAATGGGAGCAATCAGCTAGAGTAGCTCCGTGCAGAGCATTGTGGGCATAGAATATTTGCAAAATACATACGGCTCTGAATATGACAGACCCGTTGACTAAACTTCTCTCACAAGCAAAACATGATCATACCTTAGTACTCTTTGGGTGTTAATCACATAACGATGTGAACTAGATTATTGACTCTAGTAAACCCTTTGGGTGTTGATCACATGACGATGTGAACTATGGGTATTAACACATACAGATGTGAATATTGGTGTTAAATCACATAGCGATGTGAACTAGATTATTGACTCTAGTGCAAGTGGGAGACTGAAGGAAATATGCCCTAGAGGCAATAATAAAGTTATTATTTATTTCCTTATTTCATGATAAATGTTTATTATTCATGCTAGAATTGTATTAACCGGAAACATAATACATGTGTGAATACATAGACAAACATAGTGTCACTAGTATGCCTCTACTTGACTAGCTCGTTAATCAAAGATGGTTAAGTTTCCTAACCATAGACATGAATTGTCATTTGATTAACGGGATCACATCATTAGAAGAATGATGTGATTGACTTGACCCATTCCGTTAGCTTAGCACTTGATCGTTTAGTATGTTGCTATTGCTTTCTTCATGACTTATACATGTTCCTATGACTATGAGATTATGCAACTCCCGTTTACCGGAAGAAAAATTTGTGTGCTACCAAACGTCACAACGTAACTGGGTGATTATAAAAGAGCTCTACAGGTGTCTCCGAAGGTACATGTTGGGTTGGCGTATTTCGAGATTAGGATTTGTCACTCTGATTGTCGGAGAGGTATCTTTGGACCCTCTCGGTAATGCACATCACTATAAGCCTTGCAAGCAATGTAGCTAATGAGTTAGTTACGGAATGATGCATTACATAACGAGTAAAGAGACTTGCCGGTAACGAGATTGAACTAGGTATTGGATACCGACGATCGAATCTCGGGCAAGTAACATACCGATGACAAAGGGAACAACGTATGTTGTTATGCGGTTTGACCGATAAAGATCTTCGTAGAATATGTGGGAGCCAATATGAGCATCCAGGTTCCGCTATTGGTTATTGACCGGAGACGTGTCTCGGTCATGTCTACATAGTTCTCGAACCCGTAGGGTCCGCACGCTTAAGGTTTCGATGACAGTTATATTATGAGTTTATGAGTTTTGATGTACCGAAGGAGTTCGGAGTCCCGGATGAGATCGGGGACATGACAAGGAGTCTCGAAATGGTCGAGATGTAAATATCGATATATTGGACGACTATATTCGGAGTTCGGAAAGGTTCTCAGTGATTCGGCTATTTTTTCAGAGTACCGGAGAGTTACGGGAATTCGCCGGGGAGTATATGGGCCTTATTGGGCTTTAGGGGAAAGAGAGAGGAGAGGCTGGGCGCCCCCCAAGGCCTAGTCCAAATTGGGCTAGGGGGAGGGGCTGTGCCCCCTCCTTCCTTCTCTTCTCTTCCCCCTTTCCTTGACTACTTGTACTACTTGGAAGGGGGGGGGGGATCCTACTCCCGGTGGGAGTAGGACTCCTCCTTGGCGCGCCCTCCTTGGCCGGCCGCCCCCTCCCCCTTGGCTCCTTGATATACGGTGGCAGGGGGACACCCCATGACACACAAGTTGATCCTCGTGATCGTTCCTTAGCCGTGTGCGGTGCCCCCCTTCACCATATTCCACCTCGGTCATATCGTTGCGGTGCTTAGGCGAAGCCCTGCATCGGTAGAACATCATCATCGTCACCACGCCGTCGTGCTGATGGAACTCATCCCTGACACCCTGCTGGATCGGAGTCCGGGGATCGTCATCGAGCTGAACGTGTGCTGAACACGGAGGTGCCGTATGTTCGGTGCTTGGATCGGTCGGATCGTGAAGACGTACGACTACATCAACCGCGTTTTCATAACGCTTATGCTTTCAGTCTACGAGGGTATGTGGACACACTCTCCCCTCTCGTTGCTATGCATCACCATGATCTTGCGTGTGCGTAGGATTTTTTTTTTGAAATTACCACGTTACCCAACAAGACGGGCGTGTCGCCGGGGGATGACCGTAACCCCCCGCGTCGTATGTGGGGCGATGACGGGTTTGATGCTTATGGCGCTGGTCTGCACCGGGGCTCTTCATCCACCGGAGGGGGCCGTGGTCATGCTTGGGTGGACAACGGCAATGAGAACCGGGGTTTTCAAGGACCGCCTGGAAATTTTGTCGAGTGTGCGGCCGGTCCTAACAACCGAGCTTTCTGAGGCCGTTTTCGTGGAGGTCGGGGCGGGAACAGGCGGCATTACCAGCCTCAGCATTCTAAGACCGCTACCGGATGGTGCATCGGATCTACCGCAGGTGGCGGTGGAGATGGTGCATGCTTTGGCTGCTGTTTCTTTGCTAGACCCCATGCAGACTGGTGATTCTAGCTCTGAGCAAGGTACGGACAAGGCCGAGAGTGACAAGTTGTCCAAGTGGGCGGCTAAGAAGAAGAAGAAGCTCACTTGTTTCCGTTGTGGGGAACCGGGTCACTTCTTGGTTCAGTGTACTACGGAGTTATGCGATTTGTGCAGGAAACCTAAACACACGGCTGCCGAGTGTCCTCCTCTGTTGGGGCCTAAACCATCCGTTTAGATTTACGGGGTGTGTTATTCGGAGCTGATGTTTTTTGAGACTCCATCTGTGGAGCCCTCGGCGCCCATAGTGGAAACCTCCTTCCCCGGTGTGGTAAAGGTGGTTCACAGTCCATTGACCGAAGCACAGATCATTCAGCAGCTGAGAGAGCTCGCTTCGAGAAACTTTCAGTGGTCCTTACTTAAGCTCACGGATTATTCTTATAAAGTGGATTTCCTGACTAAGGAGGATCGGATGAGGATTCTCAAGTTCTGTATGAGCAGGGTCACGGGTACTAGTTTTGTGCTGGAGTTTGACGAGTGGAAAAAGAATGAGCCACAAGGCACGCCATTAACTCAGATTTGGGTTCGTTTCTCTGGAGCCCCATCTGCTCCCTTGGACAGCTTTCTGGTGACGTGGAGCCTAGGCTCTTTGATTGGCAGGACTGAGCAGGTGGATATGCCGTTCACTCGGGCTAACGGGGTGGCACGACTTCTTGTCAGTGTTGCGAACATTGAGTTCTTACCTGATGTGGTGCCTTGGACTTATGCCGGCGTTTTATATCAGTTGGCTCTTGAGTATGAGGATCCTAATCTGTTCAATGAGTTTGAGGATGATAACCCTATGGACACTTCTGAGGGAGGAGGGGCTTCGGCGAACCAGGAGAATAATGCTAAGAGTGATGATGACAAGGCTAAGGGGCCCTCGGGGCCGTCAGACACTGGTGACTCAGTCCCTGTTGGGTCTATGGCCACAGTTCCGACTACCACTCTTCAGCTTGGTTCTTTGGGGGCTTTCTCGGCTCCACCGAGGCTGTCTTGTGACCAGGCCGTTTCTACGAGCCCGATGCTGAGTTTGTGTGTATCCAGGTTTGTTGACGAGGGAGGTGCAACAGGGCAGGAGGCCCCGTCCTCGGTTGTATCCTCGCCTCCGGCACCCGTCGAGGTGGCCGTGCTGGTGTTTGTGGGCGCAGGCGATGAGCAGGAGGCTCGGCCCTCTGGGCCTTTGTCGCCGTCGGCGCCGGGGTTCGGCTCGGCGCACTTGTCATTAAGGTCGCCGACTTGTGGGGGAGCGGGCGTGCAGGAGGCCGTCGTCTCGCCTGCCCCGGTTCGGCCGGTCTCGGGCGTCGGCGGGTGTTCCGGCGATAGGGCCAGGAAGCTTGCGCCATCTCTGGGTGGTGCTCTAGTGGCCCCGATGCTGGCCACCGCTGTTGGGGAACGGGCAAGAGGCTCTTTCCCTAGCACAGCTTCACGCGAGGAGGTCATCACTTTCGGCGGGATCCCGGATCCTGTCTCTGCAGGGAGACGGGTCAGCGGGAGACTGCAGGAGATGCTGGATGTTGATGATATGCAGCTCAGGTGTGCTTTGAGGGCGGCTAAGTTGCACGACGTCGAGACTTCCACTGGTATGTCTGTTAATACTTAATATAGCAAATTCTATTATGCATTTTACCAATGATGAGATTGTGCATAATGCAAACCAATTAGGAGTATCACTTGGTAGTAATTATATAGAGATTTCTAAGTCTGTTAATGATATGCTTGATTTGGAAGCTGAACGAGCGTTAGATTTGATTCACAACATAGCTGCTGTTAAGCCTATGAGCGAGTCGGAGATTGATGCGCTTGGGGTTAGGGCTCTTCATGGCTTGTGCGCCGATCTTGACCCTGCGGTTCAGGAGACGGAGGAGGAGGATGAGTATGCCTATCTGGAAACCTCTAACCATGAGGATGAGACTGTGGTTTGCGTTAAGCCTAAGCGGACCTGGAAACGGATGGTTTATCCAGTGTCGGCGGTGCGTAGAAGTGCTAGGATCTGTACCTCTAAAAAATTTCATGATGAAATATGAGAGGCATCTTTTGGAATAGCAGAGGTCTTAAAGACTTGGCTAAAAGAAGGTTTCTAGCGGATGATTCTCTTGAACATCATTTAGACTTTATTGCTTTGTCCGAGACTAGACGAGGTAATTTCACCCCACAATTTCTTAGCACCTTATCTGGGGGGGTTGATTTTGACTGGCACTGCCTACCACCTCGAGGTAGATCCGGTGGGGTTCTACTTGGGGTTAAGTGCGAAACTTTGGAGGTTCGGAGTGTAGTTTTAGGTGAGTTTGCGATTAAGTTTCGGGTCAGAACTAAAGCCGATGGGTTCGATTGGGTTTTGGTGGCAGTCTATGGAGCTGCGCAACCAGAACTTAAGCCTGATTTCTTGGCCGATTTGGTCCGTATTTGCGGTAACGAGCAGCTACCCGTCTTAGTGGGTGGTGATTTAAACATTATTCAAAGAAAGGAGGAAAAGAATAATGGCAATTTTGACGGCCGATGGTCGTTTATGTTCAATACTATCATTGAAAGCTTGGATCTCAGAGAGATAGAGCTCTCGGGGTAGGAAATTCACTTGGGCTAACTCATTACCGGTTTCGACTTTTGAGAAGCTTGATCGAGTTCTGGCTAGCGTCGATTGGGAACAGAAGTTTCCCCTGGTAACGGTGCAGGCGTTGACACGAGGTATCTCGGATCACACACCGCTACTAGTCGATTCGGGGGCTCAAACTCATGTGGGTAATAAGAATATTTTCTCCTTCGAACTTGCTTGGTTTGAAAGAGAAGTTTTCCTCGAGTTGTTAGCTAGAGAGTGGGCTAAAGACTCGGGTGGAAGTTCACCCGTTGAGCGGTGGCAGTGCAAGATTCGTCATCTTCGAAGGTTCCTTCGTGGATGGGCCATGCATACGTATGGGATTTATAAGGAGGAGAAGGAAAGACTCCTTATGCTTATTCACTCCCTTGAGTTGAAAGCTGAAACTTCCATATTAGATACCAGCAAGCTGGAGACTAAAGTGGAGGCCGAGATGCGGCTGAAAGAGCTTCTCCGTGAGGAGGAATTGAAGTGGGCTTTGGGAGCTAAGGTTCGTAAAATTGTCCAAGGCGAGGATAATACTCAATTCTTTCATATGATTGCTAATGGAAAGCATCGTAAGAAGAGAATTTTCCAATTAGAACAAGATGAAGGGATGATAGTTGGTCAGGAGAACCTGAAAGTTTACATAACCAACTATTATAAGCAGTTGTTTGGACCGCCGGAAGAGAGTTTTGTGTCTTTGGATGAGTCAAGGGCTGAGGATGTTCCTCAACTTGACACGGAAGAAAATGAGATTCTGACTGCTCCTTTTACGGAGAAGGAGGTGTTTGAGGCCATTGCACAAATGAAAAACAATAAAGAGCCATGACCGGATGGGTTTCCGGCCGAGTTTTACAAAAAGTGTTGGCACTTCATTAAGGGTGACCTGTTGCCGATGTTTCATGAGTTGTTCATTGGTCAGCTTCATTTGTTCAAGCTCAATTTTGGAACGATAACTCTTCTTCCTAAGAAGACAAAGGCTATTCGCATTGAGCAGTTCAGGCCTATCTGTTTGCTTAATGTCAGTTTCAAAATTTTCACCAAGGTTGGGATGAACCGACTCATGTAGATTGCGGATTCAGTTGTGCAACCGTCCCAGACTTCTTTTATGCCAGATAGAAATATCCTTGAAGGGGTAGTCGTCTTGCATGAATCGCTCCATGAAATCCACTCTAAAAAACTAGACGGTGTGATTTTTAAAGTGGATTTCGAAAAAGCATACGATAAAGTTAAATTGCCTTTCCTTCAACAAGCTTTGCGTATGAAAGGATTCGACAAGGCCTGGCGAGACCAGATTGAATCCTTCACGCAAAAAGGGAGTATAGGGATTAAAGTGAACGATGATATAGGTCACTATTTCCAGACACACAAAGGACTAAGGCAAGGAGATCCCATGTCACCGATTCTATTCAACATAATGGTTTATATGCTATCTATTTTAATAGGTCGGGCTAAGGATGCGGGGCAGGTTAGTGGCTTGGTTCCTCACCTAGTCGATGGTGGTTTATCCATATTGCAGTATGCTGATGATACTATCATCTTTATGGAGCATGACTTGGCAAAAGCGAGAAATATGAAGCTTGTGTTATGCTTATTTGAACAATTGTCTGGGCTCAAGATTAACTTCCATAAGAGTGAACTGTTTTGCTTTGGAAGAGCTAATCATGACCAGGAGGCGTATAAGCAATTGTTCGGATGTGAGCTGGGTTCGTTACCATTCACCTACTTAGGTATATCCATTCATCATCATAAGCTGACGAACAAGGAATGGAAGTGCATCGAAGATCGTTTTGAAAAGAAACTGAGCTGTTGGAAAGGGAAGCTCATGTCATATGGAGGGCGATTAATTCTGATTAATTCGGTCCTCACCAATATGCCTATGTTTCTTTTATCCTTTTTTGAGGTCCCGGTGGGGGTCGGAAAGAGGTTAGACTTTTCTCGATCTCGCTTCTTTTGGCAGAATGATGAGTTGAAACGAAAGTATAGACTTGCAAAATGGGACATCATTTGTCGGCCGAAGGACCAAGGCGGTCTGGGCATTGAAAATCTTGAAATCAAGAATAGATGTCTCCTTAGCAAGTGTCTATTTAAACTCTCGTCCGAGACTAAGGCTACTTGGGCTCAGATTCTGCGAAATAAGTATCTTCAGTCTAAAACTTTGGCTCAGGTGACTGTGCGCCCGACTGACTCACCATTTTGGAAAGGATTGATGAGAGTCAAGCCCCTATTCTTTAGTAGGGCAAAGATCTTAGTTGGTGATGGGGCTAATACGAGGTTCTGGGAGGATACGTGGCTTGGGGAGACGCCCCTTGCACTTCAATATCCTACTTTGTACAACATTGTTCAACGTCGAGAAGCATACGTTGCAACAGTCTTCCAGTCCACGTCTCTCAATATTAGTTTTCGGAGGACACTGGTAGGCGATCGTTGGGAGGCCTGGCTTCATCTGGTACGAAGGCTGATGGATGTCCAGCTGACTCAGCAGTCCGATAGATTGTATTGGAAACTGACTAAGGACGACGTGTTCTCGGTCAAATTCATGTATCTGGATGTCATAAACACTAGTGTCATTCCTCACTCGAAGCATGTCTGGAAAGTTAAGGTACCTTTGCGAATCAAAGTGTTTATGTGGTTTGTGCATAAACAAGTTTTTTTGACAAAGGATAATCTGGCAAAACGCAATTGGACGGGTTCTGCTAAGTGTAGTTTTTGTGATCATAACGAAACTATAAGGCACATTTTTCTAGATTGTCCGCTGGCTAAGATTCTTTGGCGTTCGATTTATATTGCTTTTAATATTACTCCACCAACCTCTATCAACATGTTATTTAGATCGTGGCTTGACGGGGTTGACTCGGATATAGCGAGGCACATTCGTGTTGGAGTTTGTGCTTTGTTATGGGCAGTCTGGAACTGCAGAAATGATTTGGTTTTTAACAGAACAACGAACTTTCACTTTTTGTAGGTCATCTTTAGGGCCACAACATTGATCCGTATGTGGGTGCTACTCACTCCTATGGAGGCCAGGGGGCGTTTGGCTACTGCGTCTACCTGATGGGAGATGGTAGCTCGGGTTATTTTCAACCGGTTTGGATGGCGGTCATGTAATAGACTAGGCATGTAGTGCTTCCTATTTTGTTTGCCTTGCCGGTTGTGGCTTTTTGTTTTGGCTTGTATGGGCGATATGTTTTTCTTTTCGTACTTTCAGATACTGGAGACTTTGTTACTAATTTAGTTTTTAATAATATGAGCCATATGCATCTCTCTGATGAGGAGGCTGGGACAATCCCACTTTTCTAAAAAAACAGACAACCATCCACCGTTGTATCAAGAGTGCGTGTGTAAAGCTACAACTGCATCCTTTCTCGATCAATTTGGTCTTCAAATTTCAGTACCTCGCCGGCGGGGCGAGACCGCCCGGACCTTGTGCAGCACGATGATGAACCGATGCTGGAGCCTGGTGTACGATAGTGGTAATCGATGTATATGTCCTGGATGTTACCGTCGGTGGTGGCAAGATGTTTGTCCAGGCCTGCCGGCGTCTTTATCCATGTGGGAGTCAATTATTGCACAAAACTGACGCATTTGCTGTTAGGTTTGTAAAAAGGGTGTGGCTAGTTCTCAGTCGACTGAGACTGAATCAAGTCTCAATCAAGCAACACAATATATAAGAAAAAACAAAAAACAAACAGAATTTTCTTTTATGAATCTTCATGCAAGATCAAAGAAATATGCATCGACTAAGACATAAAAGTCTCAGTCGACTGACATTTAGCAAAATTATTACAAAAAACCACCTCATCCCTAATTTTTTTAATAGAAACCACCGCATATTCAGTATTTCTTTTGCACAATACACTGATCGAAGGATTTGGCCGTCTGAGCACTTTTCCGACCGGTGGGTCTTGATAGTAATAAGATGATTTGAAAAAAATGTCACATGTGTACGTTGATCGGTCTATCTACTCTTCCTATCTCTCTTTCTTCTCCCTCCCTCTCTCATAACGCCATTGCCGTCGGCCCACCATGAAGAAGGAGAAGCCAAGCTGCCATCCCCTCTCTCCTTCTCCTCTTCCTCTCTCTATCTCTCTTTCATGCAATTAACTCCTCTCCCGTGACCTCCCCGTCCTTTTAGCGCCACATCTTGCTACCCATGTCTCCTAACGCATCCCCATTCGCGCCACCGATGACCCGTGCGGTCACATCGCTGCTGCATCCATAGACAACATATCTGTGGATCGGTGCATGAAGCTTTCCGACACTGTTGATGCCAGAGGTAGCGAGGACCGCCGCAGTGCGCTGTATGACATCCCCCTCCTCAAGTGCGTCGGCGCGGACGCAGCTGTTCAAACTAGAGTCTCGCCCGACTCTAGCGTGGATCCAGGACGGAGCTGCCTCTTATGCATTGGGGTCAATTGAAATTAGCAAATCCTTCACAAACTTAGTACTAATCACGATTCATTTATAAAGGATGACCCCACTATCATACACATGACCCCATTAAACTTTTTTCTAGCTTCTTCCATGCGCGGATCGAGGGGAGGAAGGCTTTCCGAGTCGCCTTGTGAGACAGGAAAGAAAAACACCAGTATCATGCACCCTGTGAGATTGAACGGGTGTTTCCATTACTGCGTGTGTTTTATAAGTAATAAAAACACTTTGCATTTTTTATTGTTGTGGGAAAGACCTATGTTTATGATTTACATATATGATTTTATCTTTAAAAAGAACATTGTCTATTATTTAACCACAAACATCGTGTATTATTGATAACTGTATTACATATCGCGTGTGCCAATCGCGCTAACACAAGCATACAAAAAGGAAAACATTTCACGCCTGCCCGCTGGTCAAAACTTTGGTCGGTCACTCGCGCTTTGTTGGATACACGCATATCCTGCAGTGCCTGCCCGTGCTAGCGATTTTGCACGGGGGAGCATGTGGCTGGTGGCCCACGCACTTCCACCATATCCGCTCAACGGCCGTTGCCATTAGGGGTGGACTAACGAGCAACTCGGCTCGTTAAGCTCGTACTTGTTAAGCTCGTGCTCTTTAAGGCTCGGCTCGTTAAGCTCGTTAAGATTAACGAGCAGAAAACCCGGCTCGGCTCGGCTCATTTGAAGCTCATTAAGCTCGTGAGCGCTCGCGAGCACTTGTTAACAGATTATAATGTGTTATGATATACATGATGAATGTGTAGGTGTGGTTTTCAAGATTAAATATGATGACTACAAAAAGAAATGCACTAGTTTGTTGCCTCATATGTCGATTAGATTGAATTGATAGGCAGAGATGCTACAAAAAGTTTGTCATGTAAGATGAAAATATGTGTTATTTTGTTACTAACGAGCTTAACGAGCTACTCGCACTAGTAGAAAGGGGGCAAAGGTCTAGGCCGGGTCAGCCCATTAGTCCCGGTTCAGTCCAGAACCGGGACCCATGGTGGCATTGGACCCGGTTCGTGAGCCCCGGGGGCCGGCCGGGCCACGTGGGCCATTGGTCCCGGTATGTCTGGACCTTTTGGTCCCGGTTGGTGGGATGAACCGGGACCAATGGGCCTCGCTCCTGGCCCACCACCATTGGTCCCGGTTGGTGGCTTGAGCTGAGACCAAAGGCTGCCCTTCAGTCCCGGTTCATGCCACCAACCGGGACGAATGAGGTGCCCATATATACCCCCTCGCGTAAGAGCAGAGCACACTGCTCTATTTTTTCTGGCCGCCGAGGGGGAGAGGGCTTGGTGGTGCTCTAGCTCACCTCCTATGCACACAAGGTGTTCGATGGAATGCTCGAGCCACACTACTTAAGCTTTCTCCTCTCCAAGCTCAACCTCCAAGCTCCATTTTCCTCAATATTTGTCTAGGTTTAGCGGTCTGTCATGCCCCGTCCCCGTCTTCACCGCTGTCGATCACCCGTGCCGATCTCATCGCCGGCACCACCGTGGTGAGCCTCTTGTTCTTATCTTCTTTCTGAAAGGAAAAATATTCTTACTTGTATGTTTAGATAGATACTTGTATTATTTTCTTACTTTTATTATTGCATCTTATATAGTGTGATGGTTTTGGTATCCGCCCCCGTCGGCCCTCGTCCTGTCTATGATTCAGATGTGGTATATATTATCTTTTCATAACTATTGGTTCATCTATTGTTTATGAAAATTATGCCGACCAACGTGACATAGATTTTATTTATCTAGGAGGTTGTTGAACCGGAAATTCCAACCGACCCTATTGTCGAGAGGTTAAATTTAGTTGAACAAGAAAACAATTTCTTGAAGGAAAAAATAAGAAAAATTGAGGAGAAGAAGATGATATTGGAGTTGCATGTTGCGGATGTCGTTGATGATCACAAGATCAAGATGGATGCAATGCGCTTGAAGATTAGAAATATTAGAAAATATGCCATTCACACCGAGGCTTGGTATCATTATGCCGTTGGATCAGTTGTTACCTTGGTTGCGATTATGATCGCATTTGTTTTCGCATTGAAATGTTTTACATAGTTTCAATGTATGGTTTAATTAATTTAGATGCTCTGCAGAGCTTTATGTTGTTAGATGAGAACTATGTATGTACTTTGGTTTTAATGTGATGATGAACTTCTATTAATTTGGTCACTTAATTATCTATTCATGATGTTCTGTAATGATTTTTGACACACTTAATTATATATAATGCACGTAGATGAGCCGGCAATGGATGTACGGTGACAGACACACCTCCGAGTACATTAAGGGCGTGCATGATTTTCTCGAAGTGGCTGAGGCAAACAAGCAGAATGGTTTTATGTTATGTCCATGCCCTATATGTGGGAATACGAAGTCTTACTCTGACCGGAAAATCCTTCACACTCACCTGCATTACAAGGGTTTCATGCCACACTATAATGTTTGGACGAGGCACGAAGAAATAGGGGTTATGATGGAAGACGGCGAAGAAGAAGAGTACGATGACAACTATGTGCCCCCTGAATACGGTGATGCTACTGAACATCAAGAGGAACCAGACGATATGCACGATGATGCTGCAATGGGCGAAGCTGCTGAAGATCAAGAGGAACCAGACGATGTGCCCGATGATGATGATCTCCGCCGGGTCATTGTCGATGCATGGACGCTATGCGGAAGTCAAAAGGAGAAGCTGAAGTTCGATCGCATGTTAGAGGATCACAAAAAAGGGTTGTACCCCAATTGCGAAGATGGAAACACAAAGCTCGGTACCGTACTGGAATTGCTGCAGTGGAAGGCAGAGAATGCTGTGCCTGACAAAGGATTTGAGAAGCTACTGAAAATATTGAAGAAGAAGCTTCCAAAGGATAACAAATTGCCCGACAGTACATACGCATCAAAGAAGGTCGTATGCCCTCTAGGATTGGAGGTGTAGAAGATACATGCATGCCCTAATGACTGCATCCTCTACCGAGGTGCGTACAAGGATCTGAACGCATGCCCGGTATGCGGTGCATTATGGTATAAGATCAGACGAGATGACCCTCGTGATGTTGACGGTGAGCCCCCTAGGAAGAGGGTTCCTGCGAAGGTGATGTGGTATGCTCCTATAATACCACGGTTGAAATGTCTGTTCAGAAACGGAGAGCATGCCAAGTTGATGCGATGGCACAGTGAGGACCGTAAGAAAGACGAGAAGTTGAGAGCACTCGTTGACGGGTCGCAGTGGAGAAAAATCAAGAGAAAGTACTGGGATGAGTTTGCAAGTGACCCAAGGAACGTATGGTTTTCTTTAAGCGCGGATGGCATTAATCCTTTCGGGGAGCAGAGCAGCAATCACAGCACCTAGCCCATGACTCTATGTATGTATAACCTTCCTCCTTGGATGTGCATGAAGCGGAAGTTCATTATGATGCCAGTTCTCATCCAAGGCCCTAAGCAACCCGACAACGACATTGATGTGTACCTAAGGCCATTAGTTGAAGAACTTTTACAGCTGTGGAATGGAAATGGTGTACATATGTGGGATGAGCACAAACAGGAGGAATTTGACCTAAAGGCGTTGCTGTTCGTGACCATCAACGATTGGCCCGCTCTCAGTAACCTTTCAGGACAGACAAACAAGGGATACCACGCATGCACGCACTGTTTACTTGACACCAATAGTATATACCTGGGAAGCTGCAGGAAGAATGTGTACCTGGGCCATCGTCGATTTCTTCCGACCAACCATCAATGTCGAAAGAAAGTCAAGCATTTCAAAGGCGAGGCAGATCACCGGAAGAATCCCGCCATGCGTACCGGTGATCACGTACTTTCTATGGTCAATGATTTACACGTAATCTTTGGAAAGGGTCCCGACGCACTAGCTGTTCCGAATGACGCTGAGGGACACACACCCATGTGGAAGAAGAAATCTATATTTTGGGACCTACCCTACTGGAAAGACCTAGAGGTCCGCTCTTCAATCGACGTGATGCACGTGACGAAGAACCTTTGCGTGAACCTGCTAGGCTTCTTGGGCATGTATGGAAAGACAAAAGATACACCTGAGGCACAGGAGGACCTGCAACGTTTGCACGAAAAAGACGGCATGCCTCCGAAGCAGTATGAAGGTCCTGCCAGCTACGCTCTTACGAAAGAAGAGAAAGAAATCTTCTTTGAATGCCTGCTCAGTATGAAGGTCCCGACTGGCTTCTCGTCGAATATAAAGGGAATAATAAATATGTCAGAGAAAAAGTTCCAGAACCTAAAGTCTCATGACTGCCACGTGATTATGACGCAACTGCTTCCGATGGCATTGAGGGGGCTTCTACCAGAAAACGTCCGATTAGCCATTGTGAAGCTATGTGCATTCCTCAATGCAATCTCTCAAAAGGTGATCGATCCAGAAATCGTACCAAGGCTAAGGAGTGATGTGGTGCAATGTCTTGTCAGTTTCGAGCTGGTGTTCCTACCATCCTTCTTCAATATCATGACACACGTCCTAGTTCATCTAGTCGACGAGATTGTCATTCTGGAGCCCGTATTTCTACACAATATGTTCCCCTTTGAGAGGTTCATGGGAGTCCTAAAGAAATATGTCCGTAACCGCGCTAGGCTAGAAGGAAGCATCTCCATGGGCCATCAAACAGAAGATGTCATCGGGTTTTGTGTTGAGTTCATTCCTGGCCTTAAGAAGATAGGTATCCCTAAATCGCGGTATGAGGGGAGACTGACTGGAAAAGGCACACTTGGAAGGGACTCAATAATATGTAGGGACGGATATTCTTGGTCTCAAGCACACTACACAGTTCTATAAAACTCTACCTTGGTGACCCCGTATGTCGATGAACACAAGAACAGTCTGCGCTCCAAACACCCGAAGCAGTGCGACGACTGGATTACATCTGAACACATTAGGGCTTTCAGCAGTTGGTTGGAAACACGTCTCAGAGGTGACAACACTGTTTGTGATGAGTTGTACTTGTTGTCCAGGGGACCATCTTCGACTGTTACGATTTGGAAAGGATACGAGATAAATCGGAATACATTTTACATGATTGACCAAGATCAAAAGAGCACCAACCAAAACAGCGGTGTCCGCTTTGATGCAACAACCGAGAGGGGAAAGGACACATATTATGGTTACATAGTGGACATATGGGAACTTGACTACAGACATGATTTTAAGGTCCCTTTGTTTAAGTGCAAATGGGTCAATCTGTCAGGAGGCGGGGTACGGGTAGACCCACTGTACGGAATGACAACAGTGGATCTGAAAAATCTTGGGTACACTGACAAACCGTTTGTCCTAGCCAATGATGTGGCACAGGTTATCTATGTGAAGGACATGTCTACCAGACCGAGAAAAATGAAAAGATAAGGAAGCGAATACATCATACGATGAGCCAAAGCGACACATAGTTCTTTCAGGAAAAAGGGACATCGTGGGAGTGGAGGGCAAGACAGACATGTCTGAAGATTATGAAAAGTTTCATGAAATTCCTCCCTTCAAAGTCAAGACTGACCCAAGCATCCTGATAAACGATGAAGATTATCCATGGTTATGGCGCAATAAGCAAATGACACAAGCGAAGAAAAAGTGAAGACTTTCTCCCGCAACTATTATGATGATACCATGCCAACTTTGTAACACATGAGTATGATACCATTGTCCGTTTTGTACATGCACATGCTATGTCGGTGAAATTATGATACAATGCCAACTTTCAACTTTTTCAGAGTTCAGTTGAAATGCTTTAATTTCTTATGGTTCGGCCCTCGTAATACCATTAATCCCGGTTCGCTCCTTGTCAACTATGTTCTCACCAAGAATACTCTCAAGAGGGCAGCCACGTGGGCCATTGGTCCCGGTTCGTCTGGACCTTTTGGTCCCGGTTCCACGCACAAACCGGGACTAAAGGGTTGGTCCTCGTTGCACTCAGAGTTTAGTCCCACCTCACCAACCGAAGGGCGCTCACACCGGTTTATAAGCCCGTCCCTCTCTGCCTTGTTGAGCTCCTCTCAAAGTGAAAATAGATGCCCCTATATAGGGAATTTGACCTAAATTCATAGTGAATTTCTCTGAAATTCATAGAAATTTATTATGAATTTAGGTTGAATTTTCTCTATAGGCACATCTATGTTCATTTTTAGTAAAGTTAATCACAAACTTGTGATTCACACAAATTTCAAATAATTCAAATTTTAACTATTCAAATTTGAAAACTAATGGCACTAACAGAAAGTTTATAATTGTTCTAAAACTAATGGCACTAACAGAAAGTTTATAATTTTGCTGACCTAAAAGCAAAAAAAATTTAAAAATAAAGAAAAAAACAAAAGAAAATAAATAATGCAGAAAACAAAACAAAAAAACTGGAAACAAAATAAAAATAGCAACAATAGGTATTTTCTTGTAAGTAGAAACAAAATAAAATAAATATAGCAACAAAGAAAACAAAATAACAAAAAAGTGTTTTCAAATTTGAAAACTAATGGCACTAACAGAAAGTTTATAATTTTTCTAATACTAAAAGCAAAAAAGAATTAAAAAGAATGCAAAAAACAAAAGAAAATAAATAATGCAGAAAACAAAACAAAAAAACTGAAAATAAAAAAAAAATAGCAACAATAAGTATTTTGTTGTAAGTAGAAACAAAATAAAATAAATAAAGCAAGAAAGAAAACAAAAAAACAAAAAAAGTGTTTTCAAATTTGAAAACTAATGGCACTAACACAAAGTT
Organism: Triticum aestivum; assembly: GCF_018294505.1. Taxonomy (NCBI): domain Eukaryota; kingdom Viridiplantae; phylum Streptophyta; class Magnoliopsida; order Poales; family Poaceae; genus Triticum; species Triticum aestivum. Next base: position 712,247,404 of record NC_057798.1, on the reverse strand, counting down.
TATAATTTTTCTAAAGCTAAAAGCAAAAAGAATTAAAAAATAAAGCAAAAAAGAAAAGAAAATAAATAATGTAGAAAACAAAACAAAAAAACTGGAAAATAAAATAAAAATAGCAACAATAAGTAAAGAAAACAAAAAACAAAAAAACGCCTCCTGCTGGGCCCCCACGGCCTGAATACGACTAGAAGCCCTACCATGGGCCAGGATTCAGGCCCGCAGGCAGATAAGTGAATTTAGGCCCGTAAGCCTGCATTTGAGAGGAGCTCTAAGTGGTCAGCGCAGCAGCGCTTATAAACCATTGTTGAGCCTTCTTGGCTAGCGAGGTGGGACTTAACATCCCACCGCACCACGCCGTGCCAGTTTCAGCACAAGGCCTTTGGTCCCGGTTGGTGCCACCAACCGGGACTAAAGGGGTGCATTGGTACCGGTTCGTGGCACAAACCGGGACCAATTCACCCCTTTAGTCCCGGTTGGTGCCACCAACCGGGACCAAAGGCTGTCGTTTCCTGCCCTTTGGGCTGCTGAAAAGAGGCCTTTGGTCCCGATTTGTGGCACCAACCAGGACTAAAGGGGGCATTGGTCCCGGTTTGTGCCATGAACCAGGACCAAAGCCTTTGCTACATAAGCAACACTTGGGGAATTTTTAGATTTCCCTCACGAGTTGCCCCCGACGACGCCGACGACCTCCTCGACGCTGCCAGGCTGCCCGTGTCGCCCGCTCCTCGTCGTCGTCGCCGCCCGCTCCTCGTCGTCGTCGCCCCGCGTCCCTGCCCCGTGCTCATCGTCGCCGCCCGCTCCTCGTCGCCGTCGCCCTGCCCCTGCCCCGTCCCGCCCCCGCGCGCCGGCGCCCTCGCCGCCCCCGCCATCGCCTCAGCTCCCCTGCTCGCGCGCGCCGCCCTGGCGCCCCGAGCCCCTCCATGTGCTCGCCGTCGCCATGGCCCTGCACCTGCCCCGTCCCGCCCCCGCGCGCCGGTGCCCTCGCCTGCCCCTGTTGTGAGCCGCCGCCCCGGCTCTGTTTTTTTATTAGTTTAATTTTTTGTTCATATATATACATAATGTATATGTGTATGGATGTGGCTATATTTTTTTGTTCATATGTGGCTATATGTTTTTTTATTTTTATTAGTTTATTTTTTTGTTCATATGATGTATATGTGTATATGGCTATAATGTATATGTGTATGTGATGTATATGTGTATGTGGCTATAATGTATATGTGTATGTGATGTATATGTGTATGTGGCTAGAATATGCTAAATATATATGTCAAAGATGTTTTTTTGTTCATAGAAAGTTTTTTGTTCATATATAGAAAGTTTTTATATATGACAATGGATATATATTCGATATATATGAGAAATGATGATCCATGGAAAAGTTTTATATATGCAAAAATTACAATTTTAGAAAAGTTTTATATATCTAGCTAGGAAGGGAAGAAGAAGAAAAAGAATGAGAGGAAAAAGGAAATAAGAAGAGGAAAGAAAGAAGAAGAGGAGAGGAAGAAGAGGATAAATAAATAAGAAGAACAAAAAAGAAGAAAAGGAAGAGGAGAAGAAGAAAGGAATAGAGGAGAAGAAGAAAAAATAGAAATTTTTTTTCTATTTTTTCTTCTTCTCCTCTATTCCTTTCTTCTTCTCCTCTTTTCTTTTTCTTCTTTTTTTCTTCGATCTTCTCCTCTATTCCTTTCTTCTTCTCCTCTTTTTTTTCTTTTTTTTCTTATGTTTTATCGGGTCTGTCGTCGTCCATATACCCCACCCGGTAACTTCAACACGAGGGGGGGGTCAATATACCCCCTCCCCGATAATATTATTTTCCCATGTACGTATGTCGTGTCGATATAAACTCCCAATAACTTCAACACGTGGGGAGGGGGGGCGATCGATATACCCCCTCCCGATAACTTCAACACGTGGGGGGGGGGTCGATATACCCCCTCCCCGTTATTATTATTTTCCCATGTACGTATGTCGTCGTTGTCGATATAAACCCCTCCCGATAACTTCAACATGTGGGGGGAGGGTCGATATACCCCCTCCCGATAACTTCAACACGAGGGGGGAGTCGATATACCCCCTCCCCGATAATATTATTTTCCCATGTAGGTATGTCGTGTAGATATAAACTCCCGATAACTTCAACACATGGGGGGGGGGGTCGATCGATATACCCCCTCCCGATAACTTCAACACGTGGGGGGGGGTCGATATACCCCCTCCCCGTTACTATTATTTTCCCATGTACATATGTCGTCATTGTCGATATAAACCCCTCCCGATAACTTCAACACGTGGGGAGGGGTCGATATACCCCCTCCCGATAACTTCAACACGTGGGGGGGGTCGATATACCCCCTCCCTGATAACATTATTTTCTAGTGTATGTATCTCGTCGTTGTCGATATTACCCCCTTGAAGCATTGTCGAGGCCACCCCAAACCCTAGAGAAGTAGCGTCGAGGCCACTAATTAATATGATTCCTTACTGTGATTAGCTAGCTAGTTCTACGTTTGCCACTAATATATCCATATCTGTCATGTTTGAATAATAATTGCCATGTTGTAAATATTTGTAGAAACTATGGACACCCCCCGAGACGAAGCAACAGAAGCGATGTTGGGGGAGATAATCGCACATGGAAGTGATGTCGTCTTATCTTTTCTGAACGACACCGATGGTTTGGAAGGACAGGGTGAAGAAGCAGGCAATTATGATGGCTCCTTTGACCCAATGCCGGTGCAAGAAGGAGACCATGAGGACGGCTCCGGTGACCCAATGACGGTGCAAGAAGGAGATTGTGATGATGGCTCCGGTGACCGAACCGAGTCTGGCCAGGTATATATATTAGTTAAGCCTGTACTGACTAGTTAATTGATGCATTCATTGTTTTGGTATATGTACACATATTAATTAACTCTCGTATTTCTTCTTTTTTCTAGCCCTCCGGATCGAGCACAACTTCGGTAAGGAGACGAGGCCCGAAGAAAAAGTTGAGCTCGGATGAAAGGTTTGAGATCACAGCAATCGCGCGCGACGGCGAACCGATTGAACCCATCCAGACAAAGAACGTATTTGCTGCTCAGTGCGGGATTCTTGTTAGGGACAAGATCCCGATCAGCATCCAACAATGGTATAAGCCTAAGGAGGAAGACCCTGAGGTGTCTTATGTCAATGATATGCAGAAAGATGATCTTTGGACTGAGCTGAAGGCAAATTTCACCCTACCGCCAGCGGAGGATCCAGAGAAGCTAGTTAAAGAGCAATTCATCAAGTCTTGTGCTCTTAAGAAGATGGCAGGCCTATTCAGGAGGTGGAGGAAAGAGCTGAATAGGTTTGTCGACAAAGAAGAGACACCAGAATTCATCGGCAAATATGAGAAGATCAGACATCACTGGCCCGCATTTGTGGCCCACAAGACATCAGAAAAGAGTAAGAAGATGTCGGCGACAAACATGCGAAATGCTGCGAAAAAGAAGTTTGACCATCGCACGGGGTCAGGTGGCTACCTCAAAGCCCGGCCTAAGTGGTCCAAGGCTGAGAATGATCTGCTTGATAAAGGGATCGAACCAGAGACAATGAACTGGCCAGACCGTTGCTGGACTTGGTTCTTCGGGGCTGGCGGAACCTTGGACCCTGTATCAGGGAAGTGCCGTTGGACGGATGAGCAACTGAAAATACCAGTCAACAGGCTTCGGCACTATATCGATGCAGCGCAGCAAGGGACGTTCGTTCCAGACAGGGAGAAGGATGAGCTCACAATGGCCCTTGGGAATCCTGAGCACCCTGGATGGACACGAGGCACGCCAGGCTCCATTCCATGGAAGGTTGGTTTTCCGGACGCAGGCGGTTACAAATGCCATGAGAGGAGGAAGAAAGTGGAGCATAGCCAACTGCAGGCGCTGCACGCAAGGGTACAAGGGCTAGAGGAACGAGAAGCAGATCGCAGCAAACGACCTGCCGAAGCTTCCCCCGAAGCTACCCCGCCATGTCAGCGGAGAAGCAGCATGGCTTCCACCGAGTTGCTTCAGCCGGAACATGTCTTGACGGCTCCTGCTAGCTACCCCGTGGATTTTATCACAGAGTCTCAAAATTGCCTTCTGATGACGCAATGGCAGAACTTAAAAGTCAAGGCGGCTGTCGGCCAAGTTTGACCTTCTGAACCCAGCGCAACTTTTCGCTGTTGTCCGATTCCAGAAGGATATGCTAGGGTGACGATGGACGAAATAACGAAGGGATTTGAGGACCTCCAACTTGACCACCCTACCGGTGAAGGGGAGACTCGTCTGGGTTCTGCTCTGAAGACTCCATGCCTATGGAGGAAGGAGTTCATCAAGCTTCCGAACTGGACTCCTCCTCCTTCTCCTCCGGTTAGTCAGGTCACTCCGCCTCCTCCACCTCCTCCTCCTCCGGCGAGTGACGATCAGGGCACTCGACCTCCTTCTCCGGCGCGTGGCGGCACTTCGCCTCCTTCTCCGCCTGCGTCGGCGCGCCCGAGCAGCCAGCAGCCTCCTCCTTCTCCGCCTCGCCAGCAAGGGCGGAAGAGACCCGCCGCCGCCCCGACTGCTCCGGCGCGTCATAGTCTTTCTACTCCGCCTCATAAGCAAGCACGAAAGAAGACAGACGCCGCAGCCGCTCCATCTGCTTTGGCGTCTAGCAGTACAGCCAGCAGAGGCGGGAGGCAATACAGATACAGTCCTTCTCTCAAGCCTCTAGAGAAGTTACCGTATGAGAGGACCGAGGAGGAAAACGCGAAGATCGTGCAGACCGAAGTGAACGACTTCTTTGAAGGGGTAAAAGCAAAGAGACATCCACCTCCGGAGGTGAAGGTAGATCCGGTGAAAGCAAAGAGCACTATCGATGCCCTGAGGAAACCACCAAAGTCTCCACCGAAAAACAACTATGAGCGCATTACTGCAAAGACATATCTCGAAGCTAACCGGTCGCGAAATACTGTCAGTGATAAAAGGTTAAAAGAACGAGCAGCTGGGAAAAAAATTGCCCAGCTCGGCGAACAAGCAAAGCAATCGTGCCCCCCGCTCAATGTGTCTAGCGACATCGTCGCTAATGCTCCAGGGACGATACCCGGTTATAACAATCTTGGAGATTACCTGCCTGATGATGTACATTTTGATTTCTTGGAGGTGGACGAACACAGATACGACTACGGGAAGCCTCTCGTCAAAGATGAAAAATCTCTAACAACGATGATGCGAAGATTCCATAATTGGTACATGAAAACCTACAGAGAGTCTGGGGGGGACGAATACTTTGTATCTGAGTATTAAAGAGGAGCACGACCTCGTTGGAACTGATCTGTTGACTGTTCCATTTGAGGAGTTCTTCGAGTTCTTCAATCAAAAGGCCCTCGATAAATTAACGGTCTTTTGCTACTGTCTGTAAGTACTATTTTTGTCATTAAGTCTCTATATATAGCTCGTCTCTTTCATTGCATGTATTTATAATTAATTATCCTCACTATATTATGCAGATTGAAGATCGTCAAGTGCAAAAAACAAGAAATGTATGATATTGGGTTCATTAACACAAATAACATAGATGAAATTCAGGTTAAAAAGCACGTCGAAGAGGCCGAGGCCAACTTGCTACAATCGTTGATCAAAAATCAAAACAAAGATTTAATACTCTTTCCTTACAACTTCAAGTGAGTGTTACTGTCGTGTGCATATTCGGTTTCCCTTATTACTCGAGCGAGGTTATAGTAATGTAATTGATGAGTTATGCATGCGTGCGCAGCTTCCACTATGTTCTTCTAGAGATTAAGCTTGAGCGGGGAGTAGTAAATGTCTTAGACTCGAGACGAAAAGATCCCGAAACCTATGCGGACATGACTAAATTGCTCAACAAGTAAGTTCAATCGATCATTATCGCACCATATCGGCAACTTTTTGTTCATTTCCTGATATCTCAAGTAATAATAATTATTTTCTTTGTCTTGCAGGGTTTGGAAACAGTTCACCGCAGAAGCTCCGGGACTGCCGAAGGAGCTGCGATATACATATTCGAAAGTAAGTACTACTAGCTAGCTAGTTGCGCGCATCTCCCGTTAATTCTATAGCTATACTTTCATCAATGCCATTTATAATGCTTCATTATCAGTTTGATTGACCTCTATTTCTCGTAAAGTGCTTGTGGCAGGAAGAAGGGAATAATTTCTGTGGATACTACGTGTGCGAGTTCATCTACAACGCGACTTTGAAAAATAAGCGGGGCTACTCTAAAAGACAATATGAAGTGCGTAAGCAATAATATTCACAATTTCATTTTATTACACCATGATTTCTGTTGAGTTTCATTCATATATGTATTAATCCTCTTCTTCAATTTAGACGTGGCAGATGCGGAATGAACTCCTAGAACAAGATCGCATGAAAGCAATTCAAGAGGAATTGACGGTATCCTTTCTTGACCACGTCATCAATAAAGCCGGAGAATACCATGTGGAAGTTAATTTCAAATGCTAGGGGATTGTAAGAGGTCTTACATATTGTATATGTATGTAGCCAGTAGCGTCGGCTAGATAATACGAAAACTTGTTGTTCGACCAATCTCTCGGAGAAGGAGAGGTCAATCGATCACTTCTCTCGGTATGCATGACGAACTTCTGTACTTAATGGTTCCCTTCATTTTCTTACTAGCTAGCGTGTCGAGAGCCTCTTCATGTACAGTACGTAGCGTCGACCAAGCACGGACATAAGAGAGGACACTTCTCTCTATTAATTAGCTAGCTAATATAATATATGAAACACCTAAATTAACCCCCTAAAACCCCCACCCCCTTAAAAAAAACAAAAAACCCAACCACTGAAATGCTGACGCGTGGATGCCTTTTGGTCCCGGTTGGTGCCACCAACCGGGACCAAAGGCTCTCCTGCCTGAGCTCGGCGCACCGGCCACGTGGAGGCCCATCTGTCCCAGTTCGTGTTAGAACCGGGACTAAAGGTCTCAGGGCATTAGTAACGACCCTTTAGGCTGTGTTCGCTTCACGGGATTTTGATACTTTTCCATAGGAATGGCCATTCTACGGTTTTATTTCCCTTGGCAGTGTTCGGATCAAAGGAAACAGCTACAATATCCCTATGAAAAGATTCTCTCACAATGGTGGTTCCAAAGAATTGTGTAAATCTGGTCTGATCTTTTTTTTGGGCCGAGGCCCGAGGCAGCCACTATGCAAGCTGAATAAAAAATTACTTCACATGGCGGTGAGAGAAGCTAAATCGGCATACAATTAATAAAATAATATATGTTGTTGCATTGCTAGTACGAACACCTCAGGAAGGTTTCCAATGAGCCGAACACCTCTTCTTTTCTCATTTGTCTGTTTTGGGTCACGTAGGATTGCACTGTACAACCAACTCTGTTCCTCTGATTCAAAAAAAAAAACAACTCTGTTCCTGTACTTTTTTATATTCCTTAGTTTTTCTGACCTGCATACCGAACGGGGCCTTAGTCCCGGTTCAAGAACCGGGACAAAAGGCCCTCACCAACCGGGACTAGTGGGGTTTTTTTTACTAGTGTCGTGAAACTCGTTAGCTCGTTCGTTAAGCTCGTTAAGCTTAACGATCTGAAATCAGTGATTGGCTCTGTTCATTAAGAAGCGAGCTCTAAGCTTAACGAGCCGAACTATCGAAGGCTCATTAAGCTCACGAGCTACGAGCTTTTGATCTAGCCCTAGTTGCCATTCATTTATTTTTTTCTCTTTTCTTTCCCAAAACACTATCTCTTCTTCTCAACATCCCTGCAGCCCACAACCCACGTCATGGATTTTGAAAGCTGCAAACAGTGCCCATGAAGGGGGTTACAGCCATAAACGACGAGCTTGGTGGCCGCAAACAGTGAGGATTGTGCGGGACTTTCTTTCTGAGCATCCCGTCTAAGTGGTTTTTGCTACATGCTACAACTAGTATCACAAAATACTACAACCGACTCCCCCACACTGCTACAACCAGCACTGCATTTTGCTTCATCGCACAAAAACGGCATCGCGGTGTTTTGACATGCTACATCCAGTGTTGTGTTTTGCTACCACCAGCCCCCCACATTGCTACAACCGACGTTTCGTTTTTCTTGCATCACGCAACAGCATCGTGATTTTTGCTACAACTAGCGTCGCATCCTGCTACATTCAGTGTCCTGTTTTGCTACAACCGGCAGCACGGCGAGCTACAGCTGAAGTGCAGCGAGATGCGATGCTCGACGGCAAGGAATTTTTTGTTGGATTCGGGGGGTCAAATTTGCTGGAACAGCGAGCCAAATTGTTGCAATGGTGAATGGCGTCGAACAACGACAACTTTATTTTGCTGCAATCGTAGTGGGCATTTGCTACGCCCGTTGGGAGGTTTTGCTACGACCAGCACCCGAGGCTAGGTGAGGCTTATATACATGCGAAGGGGGGGGGGGGGGGGTATCTAGGGTTACAAGGTCAGTATCTTGGCGAAGGCGGCAGGAGAAGCCTTGGAATATACGACAAGCCTTCGGCAGATGCAGCCCTGATCATGTCAAGTTGTGCAGCCTCCGAGTCCATCTTGAGAAGAACCAGGGATCATCAGCCCAATTTGAAGAGCATGGACCCACTAGGCTAATACCCCCTACTCTAGGACACTATCACCAATCAACTTCAGCAAAAACCACTGCACTTGGAAAGAAAGATGGGAACTTGGAAATCGTGCTTCCAAAATTGCAATACCAATTTCAGTGATCTACCATAGACTAATTTGAACCCACATGTAAAAGTCCCGGAGAGGACGGTCCACGTGGATCAGGGCATGACCCACGGCAATCCAAGTGGATTAAAACATAACCAAACAAGGCCTAAGAATGGACTGGAATTGAACCGAGTAGTTTTACAGAAAAACTCTATGTGTCAGCCCTGGAAAACTACTCCTCTACGTGCTATCATATCCAGTTTTAGAATTCAAGACTTACCATCTGTCAACGAACAAATCAGAGACTTGATCGTTTTAGAATTTAAGATAGAGTCAATTACACCACAGGTGTCTCAACTTGGCGAGAAAAATCAGTTTAGTGCTAAAACTTGCGGCATTCATTGAACCGGTGACATAACTTGGCTTGAGCGCGCATCTACGGTGCTAATCACGTTTGTATACGCATGGTGTGCTGACGAGGAACGCCAACGTAGCGCCGGACCCAGCGTCGGTGACTGGAAGGCGGGGATGAGGGTGTGTGGCCTGGTTTTTGCAGAAAGCACCCTGGAATTCTTTTCTTCATAGAAAAGCCTCTGAATGAATACCAAATCTTGCAAAAATATCGTGAAACTTAACAACGTCTCTACGACCCTTGGGGCCCACCCGTCAGGAAACAATAGGAAGAGATAATAATAATATAAGCAGACAAAGAGGTGCGCTATGGTTCGCATCAGGGACATCACACTACGAAGATGCCAATGCTAACCACCGCACCAACTCTAGCTTGGTGTCAACAGGGGTAGCTATATACATTTTTTTAGGCAAGGGAAGCTATATACGTGACTCCACCCTAACAAGACTGCCATGTGGGCCCTAGTGTCAGTGACAGGACCACACAGGCGAGGGCGTGTGCGATGGAATTTTTATTTTCGCATAAAAGAGACCCTCAATTTTTCTTTTTTAAAAAAACCTGAGACGTCACTATACATCTCTATGACCTTTGGGTCCCATCCCGCAGGATACATTACAAAGATCAAATTGATATGCAAAATATTGTGCCTCACAGGTTCGAACCAAAGACCTGACCCCATCTGGTCGGCTGCCCAAATGGCCCATTTTTCACGTGTTATTTTTTCTAAATTATAAATAATATATATAAAGCCGCAAAAATACAAATAAAATAATGTTTATGTAGTTCTAAAAAATATTATTGTCTAAATTATTTTTATGTATTGTTAAAAAATATTCTTATTTAAAATAATGTTCATGTAATTGAGAAAACTGTTCTTATCTAAAATAATGTTCATGTAATTTTGAAATTCTAAAAATATGTGAAATTTTTATTTCAATATGTCTCTATAAACTAAATAGTACTTCCTCTGTCCCAAAATATAAGAGTGTTTTTAACACTGTGTTAAATATTTTGGGACGGAGGGAGTATTAATGAATTATAATAGTATTTATGAATTATAACAATTTCATGAATCATAGCAATAGTACTAATTTATTCAGAAATATATTCATGTATTCAAGTATTTTTAGGCTATATTCATGCATTAAAAAATTCAAGTGTTTACTTTATGAGAAATATTAATTATTGAAAATAATGTTCATGTAATTCTAAAAAATATTTATGTATTATTTGGAAAAATATTTATATAACTAAAATAACAAATATGAATTATAATAGTATTTATCAATTGGAAAAACTATGGTGTGCAAAATGGGGCACGGTCGCTCCAGGTCATTTAAGCCGCATGTGCATGATTATAGTTCTTAAGTACTGCTATCCTGTATAAACGTCAACACGGCCTTGGTGCATAATTTGTATTCAGTCAGGGGCTTTTTTGTGATGAAAAAGTAATTCGAGGGTGTTTTCTACAAAAACAAGGCCACACGCCCTCCTCTCCGCCTTCCAGCGTATTCGGTCATGGGCTTTTTGTAAAGAAAAAGTAATTCTAGGGTGTTTTCTATAAAAAAAAAAGGCCACACGACCTTCTTCCCGCCTTCCGGTCACTGACACTAGGGCCCGCGCCACGTTGGCATGCCTCATCAGCACACCATGCGTATACAAACGTGATTAGCACCGTAGATGCATGCCCAAGCCAAGTTTTGTCACCGGTTCAATGTATGCCGCAAGTTTTAGCACCAAACTGACTTTTTTTTGTCAAGTTCAGGCACCTATGGTGTAATTGACTCTTTAAGATAGCACATCGGATGTGATATTATGCTACTGATTGGTGATATAGTAGTTCTTTTTTTTCTGCGGGGGGTGGTATAGTAGTTCGGTGCTACTAGATTTAGCTTGATTTGGTTTGTGTGGACAGCTTGACCCAAATTTGCAGTTGGAGCGACCACAAGAGTAGCTAATGCACACAGAGTTACAAACGCCAAATATAATGCTAAAAGTATACTCACAACCATTACCACTGTAAGTAATATATGACATTTTAGATCAGTATAGCCCCACAACAACCACGGAGGGAGTACGGTTGTGTTGTCCCATCCCATAGACCATTGGCCCCACAATGGAGTCCGGTTGGAGTAGTCCGGTTGGAGCTTTGAGGACCATAGTTAATCAAAAAGTGGATAAGATTAACTATACATAGTACACAATATCAAATAATCGGGCATTTAGGTGGATTAAATTGCACACATCCCTAGGAAAAGACTGATGGCGGAAACCAAGCTTGTTGTGAACTTCTTCTTTTTTGCGATGGTAAAAGAGTTTTATTTCATATTCATAGGGTTACAATCTAGTGGTAAAAGTTCCTCGACACACGGAGGGCCTTGCCCAAGCCATACAACAGTAGTACTCTCTGTATGACTATACAATGTGAGACGATCTACTACCCTATTCTGTTTTCGCTTAATTTTCGACGGAATAAACTCTCTTTCACCCATATCATGACGAATCATAGCTACTAAATGTCTATATGCTGAACGGGTAAGACTTCATACCACGTGTAAGTGTAACACATCAGATATCCATACAAAATTCTGTACTTGTGAGGTGTAACACGAGAGAGTATAAACTACTAATTAATTAGCATCAAGATTGCTCATAAATATCCAGTGAAACCTGGTAACATCAGCCCGTGAAGGTATAAAATAATGCGAAAAACGTTGAGAGAACCAGGAACATGACAAACAAATAGAAGGGGCTGATGACGCTGCTGCCGTGCGGCTCCACGTCGTTGAAAGCAGCCATGGCGCTGTCGAATCCCTCCTGCGTCGCCATGGTCACAAACCCAAACCCTCGTGATCGTCCACGCTTGTCGTAGGCGACTCTTGCGCGGGCCACCTTGCCGTGCCTGCCGAACATGTCTCGCAGCTGTGAGCTATCCACCTTGGGGGACAGATCGCTGGCGTAGATCGTGAGCTGTTGCGACGACTGAGTGGCGTTGCATGTCGCCGCCGGAGTTTCCTGCTCTTCGTCCGGCTCAGGAAACATGGTTATTTGAGGAGCAGGTATGAACCACATGCATCTGGCGTCGTGCCATCCGGGCGGCAGAGTCTCCACCAGCGTGGCGGCGCCGCCGTCGTGGAAGTTGTACCTGTACACGCTGCACGGCTGCGGAGCCGTGTTGTCAATGACGAAGTAGGCAGTGCCACCGCTCACCTCCCGGCCGCCGAAGCACTCGGTCCACACGGCGAAGCTGCCCGGGAAACCCAAGAAAAGGACTTCCTCGCCGTAATGGTCTGATCCGTCGGTCTTCGCCCACTCTACCACCCGCTCCTCCTCTTCGCCGCTCCTCAGACGCAGCTCGTGCAACGACACCGACAGGTCGGTGCCGCCGTCCTCTTGGAGAACACTGGCGAGCAGCAGCCTGCCGTCATCCTCCAAGAGGTAGCTGCACCGGCGTACCTTTCCGGGCTCCTCCGGCAGCGCTGCTTGCAGTTGCCCGGTCGTTTCGTAACGGTACAAACCTTCAGCGAATGTTACCCAGTCCGGCCAGAGGATGTGGCAGTCAGCCAAGCCCACGCAGACGATGTAGCCATAGAAATACGCGGCCGCGCAGCACCGGTCAGTGCCGCTGAGGTTTGACCAAACATGTCGCCATTTGCTGTCGCCGGGCCTCAGGAAGGATGCGCAGAATCTGCCTCTGCCGTACGGAAAACCGTCTCGCGGCCGGTCCGGAGTGAAGTCGTATAAGAGAACAGCACCGTCATCGGAGATGATGCGGTGCCTGTGCTCCACCCACTTGCAGTCCAGGCGTTCGCGGGGGAAAGGCAGATGGTCGGCGGTCAAGGGGTTGACGAGGGAGAGCAACTTTTGGGCGCTGAGAAGCCAGGCGGTCGTGCCGTTGGCACAGGCGACCCTCATGTCCCGGACGCAGACACCGGGCGCGCGGTAGCTCGTCCTGGAGAAGATGCAGCGGCACCGCTGGTCCTCCGCGGAGCCGTCGGCGGCCTCGGACGGCGCGACGAGCCACGGCAGGAGGCCTTCTTGAACTTCGAGCGCGTCGCGCCATGGCCTGCAGACGGCGTCGAAGCGGACGGAGTCGGACGCGGTGCGGAGACGGCATGCGATGTCGCGGAGCAGGTCGGCCGGGAGTTCCGCCCACTGGCCCGATGCTGCGGTGGCCGTTGTTGCCGGCATTGTGCGCGCACAATCGATCGTCGTCGATCCGGTGGGTGGATTGGTTGGCTTCCTCGCTCGTGATCCGTCGGGGCAGTTCAGGACTTGAGGTAAGAGGTTAACGTGTAGTAGTAGATTTTATAAGTGCGTGGCCGTGGCGTGCATCCAATCCATAGACGACAAGAAAACCTTTCGGACTCGGCTCCGACTCCGATTTACGGTACGGCATCCCCGATTCGCTTCCGTTTGTATACGTGTAGTTTTTTCAATTTAGCTACTTTTCAGTCAGCTGATTTTTGATTTTGGGTCAGTCGAATTTCTGATCCTTGGATTGTGCTTTGAGATTCGTAATTTAGTTTTTTTTTCGTTCTGCCGTTGGTGACTGTTTGGGCCTGTTGAAAATCGACTGAGAGTGATTCTGGGTCAGTCGATTTTGTTTGTTGGGCTGGTTCTGCCTTGCGGGCGACTGTTATGCGTGCGTGCGCGCCCGTTAACAGGCTTTGTAGCCCAGCGCCCAGCCCGCTTGAGGAATCCCGAGCGTTGGTGGCTTCTTTTCTTATCCCCTCTTCTTTCTGGTTCTGTCAGTCACTCTCCCCCCACCGGTCCGCCTCAGTCTCTCCTCTGTCTTTTTCCCTTCCTTACCAGAGCTAGGGTTCGTGGTGTTCTTGCTGGATCTGCTCCATCTGCGGATTGTTCTTCATCTGATTTATGTTTTCTTGCTTGATTTACTTCTTTTCTCCGTTGAATCTGATTGCGTGGGTGTTTTTTCTGTTTTTCTGTATGTTGTTTGCAGGTGTTTGTAGTCGGAGGGCTTCGCTGCTGAAAGGATTGCGGTTGCTGCATCTAGTCTTTTTGAGGTATTTGTGCTCCTTTCACTACTGGAATTCTGCCGTACGCCGGGTGTCATGCTCTTCGCCAAGTGCTAAAACACGGACACTCAGCAAACATAACTTTACCGAGTGCCACTCTCGGCAAACTCAGCTTCACGGCAAACTGCCATCTTTGTCGTCACTGCCCACGGTAAAGAGGCACCGCACGGCAAACCGTGCAGACGACGAGAGCCGCTCACGGCAAAAAGGAGCCACGTGGCATGTCCGTCCGCAACAGACGGCTCCGTCAGTTACTGCATTCTTTACCGAGAGCCGCCGTACGACACTCGGCAAAGTATATGCCACATCCTATTTTCTTTTTTTGTATGTGTTCTTTCCTCCTGACATGTGGTCCCACTGGTCACATTTATCAGTAAAAGTTTCACATAAATTGCTAAATATTTTTGAAAAAAAATGACAATATCGTTGCTGAGAGCCCCTCTCGACAATCCTTCTAACCAGTAGGACAGCGTGGCCCACATGGTAGCTGACAGCTTACAAAACGTTGCCGAGAGTTTGTCTCGGCAATGCTCGCCTTCATTTTTGAGAGCTGCCCTCGGAAAAGGTGTGGCACGGCAGTAGTGTCTCCCAGACGACCAGGTTTCCGAGAGGGGCTCTCGGTAGTATATCTTTTTCCAAGTGTTGCTCTCGGAAATCTTTCCCATCCATTCTGTTGTTAAGCTATTTGTTTTCTAATCCCTGCAGATAAAAACAACTACAGTGCAATTTGGAGTAGTCCACACATATATAGGCATAATTTGATCATATATAGGCATAATTTGATCTAGTCCACATATATATGCATAATTAGGAATTGTCCACATATTGTCACACACAAGTCGAATGTATTATCCTAGTAGACGTCAAACACAAGTCGCAAATTCATACATATTGTCACTACTTGCAAAACACGTGCACGTCACAAATGAAGTACACTTGTTCATATATAGATCATCTTGAGGAGGAGAGGCCATTGGGTTAACATTCCGGAGGAGGAGGAGGGGCATCACTTGCACTGCTTCGAGATTGCATAAGAACCTATAAGAGTAGAGTCACGTGAGGGTGGTTCATCCCTATGTAATGAATCTTCTACTCTAGTTTAGATAATGTTCTACCTGTAGTTGATCCTCAAGCATCTTCAACCTATTGTTAGTGTCTGCCAGTTTGTTTTCTCTGGACACCTCCTCAGCCTTCCGCCTTTGCTCCTCTTCAACAACCCGTTGCGCCATTTGTAAGTGCATCTAGTGCCCCTTAGTGATTTTGGTGTATTGAAGACTTATAGGTTAAGGGACTGACGCGTTTGTAAGTGTACACAGGTCTATAAGTCTATGAGGAGTTTTGAAAGAACTTGCGGTGCCCCCATGTTTGGTTTTGGTAATTGATGACAATCTCTATGGACTAATGGTTGCCTTGAATTTTATTTGAAGGATTTGTCCATAGGCTTTTCTTGTAGTCCATTCGTTGGCTTCAAGGAGAGTTTGTGATAACCAAGGTGCCATTCAAGGAATTACCTAAAGATTGGTCATGTGAGAGGTTGATCAAGACTAAGTCAAAGAGTGAATCAAGTTGATCATTACACAAAGCATAGAAGATGTACCGAGAGGGATCAAACGATCCCATGGTATGGTAAGCATTGTCAATTATGCTTTGTGTACTAACCCATGATCTTCGTGAGAGTTCTTTATGGGGTTAGGTTGTGGTGTGCAAGTTCAAGTGAAGCATCACGAAGGGATCGAATGATTGAAGCTTGCCATCCATTGTGGTGACAATGGACTTGTGAAGATGCGGAAGTGTGGCTCACCCATAGTGGAGTATGGGGGAGCAATCAACTAGTCTTCATCGAGCCAACGCAATCAAGAAAGGTGGTCCAACTTGAGGGAGTCAAGATCGTCATCATCTAGCTCAAGTGGACCATGTGCAAGGCAAAGGTTTGCCCTTGATAGGTTTTCCATTTTACCGGTCTCATGGTGGTAGTTGGGAGACCGAGTTTTAGGATCGATTGCCGTACTATCAAGGGGGGCTCTCGATGAGTAACTTGATCGTATCATTCGTATAGAGCTTAAACCATTGCATCCTTGCATCATCTTTCTTGGTTCTTGTTTGGTTCTCTTTGTGAGTTTTGGAGCTTATGGTCATATTGATGACAAGCTCGAGTTCATCGAAAATGGAGTTCACATGCTTCTTCTATGATGTTTTCAATGTTGGAGGTTCTGTCGGTTCTTCTCTGTTGGAGGTTTCTCTCCGCAGAGTACGGCGGCTGTTTTGATGCTACTCGTTGTCTTGTATCCAACAAGCTTGAGTTTGCTCAATTCGGAGCTCATATGAAGAAGTTATGGCAGTTCTGTGTTTCTCCCTGCGGTAGTACCGCGGTGGCAGCGGTAGTACCGCTTGTAGCGTCAAGCGGTAGTACCGCTCCAGTACGGCTCTACTACTGCCTCGTTTTTGGGTCTTGCTTTTTTCGTGTTGGGTTTAGCAGTAGTTGCACGGCAGTAAGGCACGGCAGTTCCGCCTATAAGCGGTAGTACCGCTCCGTCTGGGCGGTAGTACCGCCTATAAGAGGTAGTACCGCTCCGGTCAGGCGGTAGTACCGCTACTGCATTACTGGCGCCGTACTCTGCTCTGCCCTGCCTCCTTTGGTCCCGTGTTCTGCTCCTCCAGCGGTAGTGGATATACAAATCTCATGATATTGATGTCATATTCTTCACTGATGAAGTATATGAGTTCGTAAGTTGCACTAATTCATTTGCAGGATGATCAACCCAAAGCAAATGAGTGGGTCCTCGATAGTGGATGTACAAATCACATGACGGGTGATAAGAATCTATTGATGGATGCTCCTTTATCACCGTCACATCTGAAGCATATCATCTTCGCTGACAAAGGCAAAAATCAGGTATTGGGTCTAGGTAAGGTTGCGATCTCAAAGGATCGACACATGGACAAAGGAATGCTTGTCGAGTCCTTAGGATACAACCTCATGTTTGTCTCAATGCTTTGTGATCTCGATATGGTTGTTGTCTTTGGAAGATATCATTGTGTTGTGATCATGGAAGCTGACCATTCCAAAGTCTTCGAAGGTTTTAGGAGAGGAGATCTGTATATTGTTGATTTCTCTATAGGACCGCAACCAGCCGTGTGCTTACTTGCAAAAGCTTCAGAAGGCTGGCTATGGCATCGACGACTTGGTCATGCTGGCATGAGGAATATGCACACGCTTGCGAAGAAAAAGCATGTCATTGGCATTGAGAATGTCAAATTCCTGAAGGATCACTTATGCGGAGCTTGTGAAGCTGGAAAGATGACAAAGGCCAAGCATCCAGCGAAGACTGTCATGACTACCACTCGACCATTTGAATTGCTTCACATGGATCTCTTTGGTCCTAATCACTATTCTGCAATTCTGAATGATGCATCTCAATATGGATTTGTTATTGTTGATGATTATTCTTGTTACACATGGGTGCACATTGTCACTTACAAACATGAAGTGCAGGAAGTCTTCAAACGATTTTCCTCGAGGGCTTCAACCAACTTTGGTGTGAAGATCAAGCACATCAGAACTGACAATGGGACCGAGTTCAAGAATTTCGGTCTAGATGGCTATCTTGATGAACTTGGTATTACTCATGAGTTATCTGCTCCTTATACTCCTCAGCAGAATGGCGTCGTGGAGCACAAGAACAGAAGTCTCGCTGAAATGGCTCGCACTATGCTTGATGAATACAAGACGCCTCGTCGCTTCTGGATTGAGGCAATTGATACTGCGTGCCACGTCATCAACAGGGTATATCTTCACAAATTCTTCAAGAAAACTGCGTATGAACTCCTCACTGAAAAAAGCCAATGTGAGTTATTTCAAAGTCTTCGGTGCTAAATGTTGGATTAGAGATCCTCATCACACTTCCAAATTCTCACCGAAAGCACATGAAGGTTTTATGCTTGGTTATGGAAAGGACTCGCACACCTACAGAATCTTCAACAGCGTTCTTCACAAAGATGTTGAAACTGTAGATGTGCGGTTCGATGAAACTAATGGCTCGCAAAGAGAGCACATACCTTCTGTGATAGGTGAACCAACACCTGAGGATTCTATCAAGTTCAAGGCTAGTAAGGATGTCATTCCTACCGAAGAATCTGTTGAAGAATTCATTCCAGATCGTGATGATCACCGGGCTGGCGCACCTGAAGAAAATGGTGCTGAAGAAAATGCTCCTGAAAGGAATGCTGATCAAATTCCTCGAAGACAACCCACTCATCCTTGCATTGCTAACGAAGTGCAAATTGAGAAGATCATTGATGACATTGAAGCACCAGGTCCTCTCACTCACTCAAAATCTTCACATTTATCTAACTTTTGTGGGCACTTTGCTTTTGTCTCTATCTCAGAGCCTACTAAGATAGATGAAGCATTTCTGGAGCCTGAGTGGATTCAGGCTATGCAAGAAGAATTACATCAGTTCGAGCTCAACAACGTCTGGAAACTGGTCAAACGTCTAGATCCTCGCAAGCACAACATCATTGGCACAAAGTGAATCTACCGCAACAAGCAAGATAAAAATGGCCTTGTGGTGAGGAATAAGGCACGACTTGTAGCTCAAGGCTACACATAGGTTGAAGGAATTGATTTTGATGAAACTTTTGCACCTGTTGCTAGACTTGAGGCTATTAACATATTACTTGCTTATGCTAACCATCATAATATCACCTTATATCAAATGAATGTGAAAAGTGCATTCCTTAATGGTAAGCTTGAGGAAGAAGTATATGTTGCTCAACCCCCAGGTTTTGAAGATTCAAAGAATCCCGACAAAGTCTTCACACTCAATAAGGCCCTGTATGGCCTCAAGCAAGCCCCTCGGGCGTGGTATGACACTTTGAAGGAATTCTTCATGAAGAAAGGCCTCAAACCCGGTTCACTCGACCCAACTCTTTTCACTAAATTTTATGATGATGAACTGTTTGTGTGCCAAATATATGTTGATGATATTATCTTTGGCTGTACTGACCAACGTTATAGTGATGAATTTGTCTATATGATGAGTGAAGAATATCAAATGTCTATGATGGGAGAATTGAAATTCTTTTTAGGTCTTCAAATTCGTCAACAGCGCAATGGCATATTCATATCCCAGGAGAAATACCTCAAAGATGTATTGAGGAAATTTGGCATGCAAGATTGCAAAGGGGTCAAAATTCCATTGCCCACAAATGGCCATCTATGCACTAATGAAAATGGTCAAGACTTCGATCAAAAGGTATACCGCTCCATGATTGGCTCTTTATTGTACCTATGTGCATCTAGGCCAGATATTATGCTTAGTGTTTGCATGTGTGCCCGATTTCAAGCTACACCGAAGGAATCACACCATTAGGCTGTGAAGCATATTCTTCGATATCTAGCTCACACACCAACACTTGGATTATGGTATCTCAAGGGCTCTACTTTTGATCTCATTGGATATTCAGACTCTGACTATGCTGGCGATCGCGTGGAACGCAAGTCAACATCAGGCACATGCCATTTCCTCGGACGATCTTTGGTCTGTTGGTCCTCGAAGAAATAGAACTGCGTATCTCTCTCCACTTCAGAAGCTGAGTACATTGCTGCTGGATCATGTTGTGCTCAATTACTATGATGAAGCAAACACTCAAGGACTATGGCATCAACGTGAAGAATGTGCCTCTTTACTGTGACAATGAGAGCGCTATCAAGATTTCTCGCAATCCAGTTCAGCACTCGAAGACAAAGCACATCCAGATTCGTCATTATTTTCTTCATGATCATGGGTTGAAGGGCGATATCTCCATCTGCCATGCAAGCACTGAAGATCATCTGGCCGATATCTTCAGTAAGCCCTTGGATGAGAAGAGATTTAGCAAGTTGCGGTGTGAGCTAAATATCCTAGAATTTTCGAATGTTCTCTGAAATGGACACTCATCCTAACACTTATGCTGACATGATGACTTAGATGCGCAACACACTAAGTAACGTTTTTCTTCAATAAATGAAGACTAACCCTCTTAGTGTGAAGAAATTAATGAATAAATTGATTCTCAGAGCCCTACGACAATTGTACGCGGTGTCTGAAATCAGCTTTCTTATATGGTGGGTTACGCCACCACCCAAAGTTGAAGATCTTAAATTTGAGTTTTTCTTCGTTTTTGAAATTCCTCATTTTTCAAATTCTTCAACTTTGCATTGTCTTCACTCTTTCCAGTGTTGTTCTTCATTTGAATATATATGCTTTTTGGGTTAGATTTGTTCAAAACTCAACTTTAAAGAGTGTAAAGTAAAAAGAAGAAGCAGTTGTTAACCGTGGCCTGCCCCCTCTCTCGGTGCTGGTCAACTTTCTAGACCGGCACCAAGAGAGAACTTTAAAGAGTGTAAAGTAAACAAACATGAGAAGGGGCAGTTGTTGACCGTGGCCTACCCCCTCTCTCGGTGCCGGTCAACTTCCTAGAACGTCATCGAGAGAGAACTTTAAAGAGTGTAAAGTAAAAATCATGAGAAGAAGAAGTTGTTGACCCTGGCCTACTCCCTCTCTGTGCCGGTCAACTTTCTAGACCGGAATCGAGAGAGAACTTTAAAGAGTGTAAAGTAAACAAACATGAGAAGGGGCAGTTGTTGACCGTGGCCTACCCCCTCTCTCGGTGCTGGTCAACTTCCTAGAACGGCATCGAGAGAGAACTTTAATGAGTGTAAAGTAAAAATCATGAGAAGAAGAAGTTGTTGACCGTGGCCTACTCCCTCTCTCGGTGCCGGTCAACTTTCTAGATCGGCACCGAGAGAGAACTTTAAAGAGTGTAAAGTAATAAACATGAGAAGAAGCAGTTGTTGACCGTGGCCTACCCCCTCTCTCGGTGCCGGTCAACTTCCTAGACCACAGGGGCCACCGGATAGCCCATGCATATACATGTGATGGCCTCCTTTGAGAGCACGAGAAGTTTATTTCGATGCCAATGGAGCAACAGGACCCGCACTTCCTCCACAGACCGGACACATTCCCTCTCGATACCCATAGACTATCTCGAAGAACGGGCCTATACTTGGTCCGTCATCTCGTGATGACATGCACTAACATGGCGAAGCAGTTATTCACCATGGACTACACCCTCTCGGTGCCGAACAACGCCCTAGACCGCTGGGGCTACCAGATGGGTGCTCGATCTAGAGACTGCCTGAGGGGGGGGGGCACCCCTACATGCGTGTGACCCATGCATATGCATGCAGTGGTAGTGTGCTATTTGAATAAGCAACACACCTCCTTGACATGGCACGTGCCTCACAAACCACACACACGGGCAGGAACGTCGAGGACGGGCTACGTTCGTCCCCGAGATAGAGTCTTTGGTGGGTGATCCAATGACAAAACAAGCCTAGACTTGGTCTGTCATCTCGTGATGACATTCACTAACACAAAGAAGCAGTTATTCCCCGTTGCCTACCCCCCCTAGGTGTCGAACAACGCCCTAGACCATCGAGGCCACGGAAGGGGTGCCGGTCTCTAGAACCGAGCGAGGCCCATGTGAAAAAGAAAACAAAAGACGGTAATTATGATGTACTAAGGTTGTTTGCCAATCATGAAAGAAAACAACAAAAAAATGTATAATGCGTATTATAGAGAATGCAGAAGGAGGAAAGAGATCTAGGTTAGATGCTTTACCGAGAGGTCCTCTCGGAAAAAGTGGACATTACCAAGAGCCGGTAATCGACCCTCAGTAATCACTGATCTATTTTTTCCCTTCTCTTTGTGTTTTTGTTTGGCACTATATTTTTTGCATCTCATATTTCATATGTTTTAACGACCAAAGTTTGAAAATTCCATGACTTTTGATGAATTTTTTCGATAAAATACTTTTGATGCACTCATATATATACATCCTGCCTATTCTGCTAATATTAGCAGAATAACTATTCTGATAACACTTCCGCATTGCACGTTAAATGCAAGTGCACGTCATTATTTGAACCAAGTGTGCTGCACAACTCAAGCGAGTGAACTTCGTGTTGAAAATAAACTGCATGCGTTGTTTTTTTGGTAATGTTTTCTTTCTAGTTATTTAAGCACTTATCGGAATGACGCATATAATATATCGTTGGAAAGCTATGGATTAGGCGCAACTTTGTCATGTTGAAAACTTTTCGAGATTCCTCGCGGTTTAAGAGCAGTTTCAAAAACGGTGCGGCGGATGACGAGTGGCAGCGAGCGTATTTTCGTGATTTTTTCTAAACAGCTCATCAGAATAAAGAAAATGATACGCCGTTGGAAAGATATCGTCGAGACACATCTTTTTCATATATATTATTTTTTTCTAAGTCGTTATGGTTTAAGAGCAGTTTCTAATTTACTAAATCACGGGATTCTGTTTTTCAATTTTTTTTTCAAATTTTGGATAATGTTTTCGCTCCAGTTTTTTAACCATTTGTTGAAACGAGGCATATGATACACCGTTGGAAAGCTACGAATGAGGCACAACTTTATTATTTTGAAATGTTTTTGATATTCCTTACAGTTTTTAGTTAATTTTGAAAATCGTGTGGCTGATGACGAGTGGCAGCGGCTGTTTTTTCGTAAATTTTTTCAAACCGCTAATCGAAATGATCCAAATGGTACGCCGTTTGAAAGATATCATCGAAATGCAACTTCTTAATGTAGAACACACTCCCTAATTTCTTACGATTTAAGAGCAGTTTTGAATTTACCAAAATGCGGATACTCTATTTTTTGGCGGTACCAAAATCGACGAGTGAACTTCATCCGACAAAAAACCGCATTGTAATGGACGGAAAACCGCACTGCATCAGACGATCAAGTGAACTTCATTTTTTTTAAATGCATTATGTTTTAAATGAAGTGCACTGAAAAGTCCTTCATAGTTGACTTTTTTTAAGACCAAAGTGCACCGCATTTGCATGTTTTTTAAATGCATTTTTTGTTTTTAAAATGGAGTGTACGGAGAAGACATTCATAGTGAACTTTTTGGTGGACTTTTATAAGACCAAAGTGCACTGATTTTGCATGTTTTCTTTTAATGCATTTTGTTCTAAATGGAGTGTATTGGAGAGTCCTTCGTATTGGACTTTTTTTAGACCAAAGAGCAACACATTTGCATATTTTTTTGAAATGCATTTTGTTTTAAATGGAGTGCACTTGGAGTCCCTCGGGGTGGACATCTTTTAGACTAGAGTGCACTGCATTTTCTTTTTTTAGTTTCTTACTGCACATAGCAATGAACTGCTCGGAAACAACTAAAAAAATTAAATTCAATCATGAACCACATGTCTTGGGCAGGCGAGTTGCTTTCAACAATGAGCTCACTTGGCTAGATGAGAAGGAGCCCGCCTGGAGGGGCTAAAATCTTGAAAAAGTTGCAGAATGAATCGAACTAAACTACCATTGTGTGCTAGCCAAACCCCAAATGTTCAGAGCTGAAGAACAAACTAAAATTAGAAGGGTATTTTTTTCCTAGTGAACGGAAAGCACAAAAATCAGCCAGCTGCAAGAGTTTGATAGCTGCCCTGTTGATCAAACTGCACCCGTGCATGCCACAAACTGCATAGTCGCCAAAGTGAGCTGCAAAAACAATATGCATATGCATAAAAGGCGCGACGACGCTCATCGGTGATGTGTGGCTGAGCAAACTGCACAAAGTCAAGAATGTTCTGCACACGCCCGCTGAGTGGACTGCAAGTGGAGATGGAGAACGAAGAGCGTTGACATACTGCACGACCCGTGGTAAGAACTGCAAGCCGCTGTCTATTGAGCTACATGCCGACCTGGGCTGAGGTGCACCTATGGGTCAACACTTGTGGCTGAGCTGCACCTATCCATCATCGTGGACTGCACACACATGGGCACCACACTGCAAACCCATGGCCGCGTACTGCACTGCCAGGCTGCGGGAGCTGCACACCATCCAGAAAAATGCAATCCTGTCTACCTCCCTATCTGAACCAAACTGATGCAAGCCCACGGTCAGAAACTACAAGCGCCACGAAGCACACACAACGACACGCCGGGAACCGTAGCACGCCATGAAGCACACGCAACGAGGCGTCGTTGCAGCAGTCCACACCGGAGACATAGGGGCGGTGGATACTAAACCATATCACGCCTCCGAGCTGCACTGCCACGGTCACCGAGCTGCACTGAATCGATGGTCATCGCTGGACTCGGTGCTGCTCGAAGAAGGGCCGGGGGAGGCAGGAGCTCGGATCCTAGGTGCCTCTAGTCTGGGGCAGCGACGATGGGATGGGTACGATGGCGGTGGTGCGAATCTGGTTGGCGAAGGCCGGGTTTGGGCTGCATTGCTAGTATGGGAGGCTTCTCGCTGACGTCGATGAGAGGGGAGTCTGGGAGGGGTCGCACCATCGATGGAGGGATGCGTTGGTGGCCGGCGGTGACCACTGTCGGAGAAGGATGTTGGGGGAAGGAGCGGAGTACTGGATTCGACGAATCCGTGTACGGGGGCGGTGCTGGGCGGGTCATGAAGCCGGGGATCGCTAGATCCGAAGGTGGTCGGCAGCGGGATCCCGCGGCGTGGTGTCCTACGGCGCGGTGGTGGTGCGTGGATGGGGCGGCTAGGATCTTGTGCTACGACGGTGCTGCAAGAAGGTGGGGGTGGGCAGGGGCGGCTAGATCTGGCAGCTGGGGGTGGTCGCCGGCGCTGTGGAAGGAGGCAGAGGGTGTGGGTTGGATTCGGGGTGGGGGAAGAAAGTGCGGGTGGGTCATGGGAGTTCTGGCGGCGTCGGCGCCGGGAAGAAGGTGGGGAGCGGGGTTTCCGGCGGCACAGGGGCCCAGGAAGGAAAAAAAGTGGGGGAGTGGGGGTTCTGGTGGCGCGGCGCACCGGCGGGGAAGAAGGTGGGGGAGCGGGGTGGCGCGGTGCCCCGACGGGGAAGAAGGTTGGGGAGCAGGGGTTCGGGAGGGAAGAAGCCAAGAAGGTGCGGTTCGGGGGCACGGGATGGGGGTGGAGTGTTAGCAGAATAAGCCGACTGTTATTAGAATAAGACTCTAAAGGGTGTTATTAGAATAGACCCACCCTATATATATGCTTTCTGGGTTAGATTTGTTCAAAACTCAACTTTAAAGAGTGTAAAGTAAAAAATATGAGAAGAAGAAGTTGTTGACCGTGGCCTGCCCCCCCTCTCGGTGCCGGTCAACTTTCTAGACCGGCATTGAGAGAGAACTTTAAAGAGTGTAAAGTAAAAAAATGAGAAGGGGCAGTTGTTGACCGTGGCCCACCCCCTCTCTCGGTGCCGGTCAACTTCCTAGAACGGCATCGAGAGAGAACTTTAAAGAGTGTAAAGTAAAAAACATGAGAATAAGAAGTTGTTGACCGTGGCCTACCCCCTTGCTACGTCTTGAGCTTGCGTTGGTTTTCCTCGAAGAGGAGAGGGTGAAGCAGCACAGTAGCGTAAGTATTTCCCTCAGTTTTTGAGAACCAAGGTATCAATCCAGTAGGAGGCTCCTCAACAAGTACCACGAACCTACACAAACAAACAAAGAACTTGCAACCAACGCGATAAAGGGGTTGTCAATCCCTTCACGGCCACTTGCAAAAGTGAGATTTGATAGAGATAGTATGATAAGATAAATATATTTTTGGTATTTTGTAATATAGATGCAGAAAATAAAGATGCAAATAAAAGTAGACTAAAAGCAAATATGATAAGAGATAGACCCGGGGGCCATAGGTTTCACTAGAGGCTTCTCTCGAGAGCATAAGTTTTACGGTGGGTGAACAAATTACTGTCAAGCAATTTATAGAAAAGCGAATAATTATGACGTTATCTAGGCATGATCATGTATATAGGCATCACGTCCGCAACAAGTAGACAGACTCCTGCCTGCATCTAATACTATTACTCCACACATCGACCGCTATCCAGCATGCATCTAGAGTATTAAGTTCATAAGAACAGAGTAACACATTAAGCAAGATGACATGATGTAGAGGGATAAACTCAAGCAACATGATATAAACCCCATCTTGTTATCCTCGATGGCAACAATACAATACGTGTCTTGCAACCCTTTCTGTCACTGGGTAAGAACACCGCAAGATTGAACCCGAAGCTAAGCACTTCTCCCATGGCAAGAAAGATCAATCTAGTAGGCCAAACCAAACCGATAATTCGAAGAGAGTTGCAAAGATAACTCAATCATATAAAAGAATTCAGAGAAGATTCAATTATTATCCATAGATAAATCTGATCATAAACCCACAATTCATCGGATCTTGACAAACACACCGCAAAAAGAGATTACATCGAATAGTTCTTCACAAGAGAGGGGAAGAACATTGTATTGAGATCCAAAAAGAGAGAAGAAGCCATCTAGCTAATAACTATGGACCCGTAGGTCTGTGGTAAACTACACACCTCAAAAAGAGATTACATCGAATAGTTCTTCACAAGAGAGGCGAAGAACATTGTATTGAGATCCAAAAAGAGAGAAGAAGCCATCTAGCTAATAACTATGGACCCGTAGGTCTGTGGTAAACTGCTCACAACTCATTGGATGGGCAAGGATGTTGATGTAGAAGCCCTCTGTGGTGGATTCCCCCTCCGGCAGAACGCCGACGACGGCTCCCAGATGGGATCTCGCGGATACAAAAGGTTACGGTGGCGGAAATATTTCTTCAGGTGGCTCCTGGATGTTTTTGGGGTACGTAGACTTATATAGGAGGAAGAAGTACGTCGGTGGACACCCGAGGGGCCCACGAGACAGGGGGCACGCCTTACAGGGGGCGCGCCCTCCTATCTCGTGGAGGCTCCGGTTGTTTCTTGACTTGCACTCCACGTCCTCTGGATCACGTTCGTTCCAAAAATCATGCTCCCGAAGGTTTCATTCCGTTTGGACTCCGTTTGATATTCCTTTTCTTCGAAATACTGAAATAGGCAAAAAAATAGCAATACGGGCTGGGCCTTCGGTTAGTAGGTTAGTCCCAAAAAATGATAATAATGTATAAAATAAAGCCCATAAACATCCAAAACAGGTAAAATAATAGCATGGAACAATCAAAAATTATAGATATGTTGGAGACGTATCAAGCATCCCCAAGCTTAATTCCTAATCGTCCTCGAGTAGGTAAATGATAAAAAAGAAATTTTTGATGTGGAATGCTACCTAGCATAATTCTCAATGTAATTGTCTTTATTGTGGCATGAATGTTCGGATCCAAATAATACAAAATAAAAGTTCATATTGACATAAGAAATAGTAATACTTCAAGTATACTAAGCAAAGTAATCATGTCTTCTCAAAATAACATGGCCAAAGAAAGTTATCCCTACAAAATCATATAGTCTGGTTGTTGCTCTATCTTCATCACACAAAGTATTTAATCATGCACAACCCCGATGACAAGCCAAGCAATTGTTTCATACTTTAATAATCTCACACTCTTTCAACTTTCACATAGTACATGAGCGTGAGCCATGGACATAGCACTATATGTGGAATAGAATGGTGGTTGTGGAGAAGACAAAAAGAAGATAGTCTCACATCAACTAGGCGTATCAACGGGCTATGGAGATGCCCATTAATAGATATCAATGTGAGTGAGTAGGGATTTCCATGCAATGGACGCACTAGAGCTATAAATATATGAAAGCTCAACAAAAGAAAACTAGTGGGTGTGCATCCAACTTTCTTGCTCACGAAGACCTAGGTCATTTTTAGGAAGCCCATCATTGAAATATACAAGCCAAGTTCTATAATGAAAAATTCCCACTAGTATATGAAAGTGACAACACATGAGACTCTCTATCATGAAGATCATGGTGCTATTTTGATGCACAAGTGTGGAAAAAGAGATAGTAGCATTGTCCCTTCTCTCTTTTTCTCTCATTTTATTCCTTTTTTTCTTTTTTTTTCTCTCTTTTCTCTTTTTTTCCTTTTTTTCTTTGGCCTTCTTTTTTTTTCTTTTTGGCCTTTCTC
This sequence comes from Triticum aestivum, assembly GCF_018294505.1. Lineage (NCBI taxonomy): Eukaryota > Viridiplantae > Streptophyta > Magnoliopsida > Poales > Poaceae > Triticum > Triticum aestivum. Next base: position 712,219,347 of record NC_057798.1, on the reverse strand, counting down.
TTTTTTTCTTTTTCTCCTCTCTTTTTTTCTTTTTGTAAAGTCCAAAGTCTCATCCCGACTTGTGGGGGAATCATAGTCTTCATCATCCTTTCCTCACTAGGACAATGCTCTAATAATGAAGATCATCACACTTTTATGGATTTACAACTCAAATCTAGAACAAGGTATGACTCTATATGAATGCCTCCGGCGGTGTACCGGGATATGCAATAAATCAAGAGTGACATGTATGAAAATTATGAAGGTGGCCTTGCCACAAATACAATGTCAACTACATGATCATGCAAAGAGTAATATGACAAAGTAATGTGTGTCATATGAACGGAACGGTGGAAAGTTGCATGGCAATATATCTCGGAATGGCTATGGAAGTGCCATAAAATAGGTAGGTATGGTGGTTGTTTTGAGGAAGGTATATGGTGGGTGTATGGTACCGGCAAAAGTTGCATGGTACAAGAGAGGCTAGCAATAATGGAAGGGTGAAAGGGTGCGTATAATCCATGGACTCAACATTAGTCAAAAGAACTCATATACTTGTTGCAAAAATTTAGAAGTCATCAAAAACCAAAGCACTACACGCATGCTTCTAGGGGGATAGATTGGTAGGAAAAGACCATCGCTCGTCCCCGACCGCCACTCATAAGGAAGACACTCAATAAATAAAATTGTGCTCCAACTTCATCACAAAGCGGTTCAGCATACGTGTACGCTATGGGAATCACAAACTTCAACACAAGCATTCTTTAAATTCATAATAACCCAACTAGCATGACTTTAATATCACTACCTCCATATCTCAAAACAATTATCGAGCATCAAATTGATCATAGCATCCAATTCACTTTCTATGCTAGTTTTTATTATACCCAACTTGGATGCTCATCATTCTAGGACCAGTTTATAACCATAGAAAATACCATGCTGTTTTAAGAGACTCTCAAAATAATATAAGTGAAGCATGAGAGACTAGCAATTTCTTCAAAATTAATCCACCACCATGCTCTAAAAGATATAAGTGAAGCACTAGAGCAAAAACTATCAAGCTCAAAAGATATAAGTGAAGAACATAGAGTATTCTATCAAATCCTAAGAAAATAGGCTTCTCCCAAAAGGTGTGTTACAGCAAGGATGATTGTGGTAAACTAACAAGCAAAGACCAATATAATACACGACGCTCCAAGCAAAACACATATCATGTGGTGAATAAAAATATAGCTCCAAGTAAAGTTACCAATGAACAAAGACGAAAGAGGGGATGCCTTCCCGGGGCATCCCCAAGCTTAGGCTTTTGGCTATCTTTGAATATCTTGGGGTGCCTTGGGCATCCCCAAGCTTAGGCTCTTGCCACTCTTTATTCCATAATCCATAAAAGCTTACCCAAAACTTGAAAACTTCACAACACAAAACTCAACAGGAAATCTTATAAGGTCTGTTAGTGAAAGAAAACAAAACCACCACATAAGGTACTTTAATGAACTCATTATTTATTTATATTGGTGTTAAACCTACTGTATTCCAAGTTCTCTATGGTTCATAAACTATTTTACTAGCCATAGATGCATCAAAATAAGCAAACAACACACGAAAAATAGAATCTGTCAAAAACAGAACAATCTGTAGCCATCTGTAACTAACGCAATCTTCTGGAACCTCAAAATTCCTACCAAAATAGGACGTCCTAAAAAATTTGTTTATTGAACAGCAGCAAAAAGAATCAATGCAAAGGCTCATTTCTGTGATATATTGAATTTTTTTCTCGTGAGCGCAAAGTTTCTGTTTTTCAGCAGAATCAAATCAACTCATATCATAGGTTATCCTATAGGTTCTACTTGGCACAAACACTAATTAAAAGCTAAAAACACATCTAAACTGAAAGTAGAAACAAAATTTAACACTAAACAGGAACAAAAACAAAGAACATAAAGAAAATTGGGTTGCCTCCCAACTAGCGCTATCGTTTAACGCCCCTAGCTAGGCATAAAAAGCGAAGATAGATCTAAGTAGTACCATAATAATAAGATAGATCTTGAAAACTCATCTCATATTCTCTATGTTCGGCAGAAAGTTTTCTTTGAGGAAAGCAAAAATAATCAAAAGGGCTAAATTTAGTGGGAAAAAAGTCCCCAAGATCAATCTCGGGAGGAACGGGTTCCTCCCTTGGCCCTTCATAATGCACAACTAATTCATCACTAAAAGCATTCTTTTGGCAAAATCTAATGAGCCTATACTCAAGAGAGTATCCTAGCTCATTATTTCAAAGAGAAAAATCATTATTAAGTTCATAAATTCTATCAATCAAGACATTGGTAGGAACCTTTTTTCTAAGGTTTTCATTGAAAGCAACATAGTCTGAAGATTGAAAATGCCTAATTTCCTCTTGATCAAAGAGGACCGCCTCTATGGGAGGACGACCGACGTCCACCCTATAGTGCGCAAAGATTTCTTTGGCCTCTCTTATTATAAATCTAAACTCATGAGCCAAAAAGATAGTAACAGCGCGCTTAACAGAAGAGTGCTCAATATTGGAAAATTCTAGAAAGATTCTTTGTATGCAAGGATGCATATGCATAAATTGTCTTTCAAGTTCAACTATAAGCATGGCAATAGCATCCGCAAGACTACTAGTTTTATGAAGAATAGAACCACCCATAGAAGGTAAAGCACCGACACAAGTAAAGAAATCTTGGATAACACCTTTTCCAATGATGTTACCACTACCGATTCAAAACTTTTTAGTATGAAAGATAGGGGGTTCTTCAGCCGGAGCATCAGAATTTTCCATGTTATCATTATTGTCCATATCGACGATAATCTCCCCAATTTCAGACATAACGGCAGACAAAAGCGATGAAGAAGGAGAGGGCGAATAAAACGACCAAGGTGAAGTGGGGGAGAGGAAAACGAGAGGCAAATGACAAATAATGTAAATGTGAGGGAGATGAGTTTGTGATGGGTACTTGGTATGTCTTGACTTGAGCGAAGACCTCCCCCGCAACGGCGCCAGAAATCCTTCTTGCTACGTCTTGAGGTTGCGTTTGTTTTCCTCGAAGAGGAGAGGGTGATGCAACACAGCAGCGTAAGTATTTCCCTCAGTTTTTGAGAACCAAGGTATCAATCCAGTAGGAGGCTCCTCAACAAGTCCCACGAACCTACACAAACAAACAAAGAACTCGCAACCAACGCGATAAAGGGGTTGTTAATCCCTTTACGGCCACTTGCGAAAGTGAGATCTGATAGAGATAGTATGATAAGATAAATATATTTTTGGTATTTTGTAATATAGATGCAGAAAATAAAGATGCAAATAAAAGTAGATTGAAAGCAAATATGATAAGAGATAGACCCGGGGGCCATAGGTTTCACTAGAGGCTTCTCTCGAGAGCATACGTTTTACGGTGGGTGAACAAATTACTGTCAAGCAATTGATAGAAAAGCAAATAATTATGACGTTATCTAGGCATGATCATGTATATAGGCATCACGTCCGCAACATGTAGACCAACTCCTGCCTACATCTACTACTATTACTCCACACATCGTCCGCTATCCAGCATGCATCTAGAGTATTAAGTTCATAAGAACAGAGTAACGCATTAAGCAAGATGACATGATGTAGAGGGATAAACTCAAGCAATATGATATAAACCCCATCTTGTTATCCTCGATGGCAACAATACAATACGTGTCTTGCAACCCTTTCTGTCATTGGGTAAGAACACCGCAAGATTGAGCCCAAAGCTAAGCACTTCTCCCATGGCAAGAAAGATCAATCTAGTAGGCCAAACCAAACCGATAATTTGAAGAGAGTTGCAAAGATAACTCAATCATGTAAAAGAATTCAGAGAAGATTCAATTATTATCCATAGATAAATCTGATCATAAACCCACAATTCATCAGATCTTGACAAACACACCGCAAAAAGAGATTACATCGAATAGTTCTTCACAAGAGAGGGGAAGAACATTGTATTGAGATCCAAAAAGATAGAAGAAGCCATCTAGATAATAACTATGGACCCATAGGTCTGTGGTAAACTACTCACAACTCATTGGAGGGGTAAGGATGTTGATGTAGAAGCCCTCCGTGGTGGATTCCCCCTCCGGCAGAACGCCGACGACGTCTCCAAGATGGGATCTCGCGGATACAAAAGGTTACAGTGGCGGAAATATTTCTTCAGGTGGGTCTTGGATGTTTCGGGGTACGTAGACTTATATAGGAGGAAGAAGTACGTCGGTGGACGGTCCAGGGGCCCACGAGACAAGGGGCACGCCCTACAGGGGGCGCGCGCCCTCCTATCTCGTGGAGGCTCCGGTTGTTTCTTGACTTGCACTCCACGTCCTCTCGATCACGTTCGTTCCAAAAATCACGCTCCCGAAGTATTCATTCCGTTTGGACTCCGTTCGATATTCCTTTTCTTATAAATACTGAAATAGGCAAAAAAACAGCAATACGGGTTGGGCCTCCGGTTAGTAGGTTAGACCCAAAAATGATAATAATGTATAAAATAAAGCCCATAAACATCCAAAACAGGTAAAATAACAGCATGGAACAATAAAAAATTATAGATACGTTGGAGACGTATCACCCCTCTCTTGGTGCCGGTCAACTTTCTAGACCGGCACCGAGAGAGACTTGAAAGAGGGTAAAGTAATAAACATGAGAAGAAGCAGTTGTTGACCATGGCCTACCCCCTCTCTCGGTGACGGTCAACTTCCAAGGCCGTAGGTGCCACCGGATAGCCGATGCATATACATGCGATGGCCTCCTTTGAGAGCACAAGAAGTTAGTTTCGAGGCCAACGGAGTAATAGGACCCGCACTTCCTCCACAAACCGGACACATTCCCTCTCGATACCCATAGACTATCTTGAAGAACGGGCCTAGACTTGGTCTGTCATCTCGTGATGACATGCACTAACACGAAGAAGCAGTTATTAATGGTGGACTACACCATCTTGGTGTCGAACAACGCCCTAGACCGCCGGGGCTACCGGATGGATGCTCGATCTAGAGACCGCCCGAGGGGGGGAGGGCACCCCTATACATGCGTGTGGCCCATGCATATGCATGCATGGGTGGTGTGCTATTTGAATAAGCAACGCACCTCCTTGACGTGGCACGGTCCTCACAAACCACACACACGGGCGGGAACATCGAGGACCAGCTGCGTTCGTCCCCGAGACAGAGTCTTCGGTGGTTGATCCCATGACATAACGAGCCTAGACTTGGTCTATCATCTCGCGATGACATGCACTAACACGAAGAAGCAGTTATTCCCCATGGCCTACCCCCTCTAGGTGTCAAACAATGCCCTACACCATCGAGGCCACCGGAGGGGTGCCGGTCTCTAGAACCGGGCGAGGCCCATCTGAACAAGAAAACACAAGACGGTAATTATGATGTGCTAAGGTTGTTTGCCAATCATGGAATAAAACAACAAAAAAAAGTATAATACATATTATAGAGAATGCACAAGAAGGGAAGAGATCTATGTTAGATGCTTTATCGAGAGCCGATAATCGACCATCGGTAACCACTTCTGTACCGAGAGTCCTCTCGCCATAACTGCAACAGCCAAGTGCCTACAGATCCCAGCGCACGCCTCTTTGCCGAGTTCCGCCCTCGGTAAAGTTTTCTTCCCAATTCTGTTCATATTGTTTTTTGCTCAAGTCGGTGCAGCAAAAACATTTATACTATACTCAAACTTGCATTTCAAGTCACATAGGTTAACAACAAACTCACATAAGCATTAATCCATAAATAGTTGACACAAGCTTCATTTCAAATCACAAAGTAGCTCTTTAGTACAAGTGCCTAATTACTAATTAAACAACAAAGTGGTCTACATGCATGCAACATATGATAAAAAGCAACCACACAATTATGACAAACTGAAAGAGAATTATGAAGTTCTTCAATCCACTGTACCAGCTAAGTCGTGTCTGGCTTGCACCATTGCGTAATTCTTTTTTTCTCTTTTGCTTAAGCAAATACTGATTGTAATGATACTCTGCCGTCTCTTTGTTGTTGAATGAGGCGTAGGAGTTGCCTTCGTAATGAAGTATTTGTTCATTGCATTCCTACCATGAATCGTAGACTCCTGGACATCGTCCTCCATACACCACATACCACTTCAACTACAATAGAACAAGAAATAAGGCACATCTTACATAATCAACATAAGCATTCATCACTCATATAATCAAAAGCATCGCAAGTGGCCATCCAAGTCCATATCAGCAGGTACATAACTATACCACTAAATCAATGTCAAACTATCTAGGTGACTACTCCGAGGTGTAGTCGGCGAAACCAGTGATCGTCGAGTCAGAGCACGTGGGGGCATCCCCCACAGTGGAGGACCAAGCATCGTCGAGAATGATGGTCAGTGGACTCAATGGCTCCTTACGTGGTGTAGCCTTGCCCTTCTTAGCTGGGGGATTCTTCTTGGCCAGATCCACAAAAAACTTCATTAGGATCAGCTATGGGTTCTTCTCAAGGAGTGTCTCCAAGCTGTCGTCGGCGCTCTTCTCCTTGTCCCTGGAGTCGACCCTAATGGAAACTTCACCGTTGGAGGAAGCCATAGCCAAAAAATCGATCGATGCTAAAACCTTTCATCACAGAATGGAAAATAACATAAGAATCAAACATCAAAGATATAACATGAAGAGCTCACGCATAACAACTCTCAACGACACTCTCTCACATATATATGATGGACACTCTCACTGGTGGTGGTATATATGGTGGACACTCTCTCACGGGTATTTCAAATTTCGGTGATGGTTGACTTGGGTGAGCCCCTCGTGCGTTATCAAGATATAACATGTGGAGCTCACCCAAATCAACCGTCATTGCTGAAAAGTTGATTTTTCTTCCTCCAAGAACAACACTCATCGACACTATCTCACGTATCTCATGGATCACATCCACACATAACATTCATGATACAACATTTATCAACAATTATCTACATTTTTTCTTTTGAAAAAGAAAAAATGTATCTACATGGCATCCATCCATCCATCAATCTATCCATCTGTCTATCAATCCATCCATCTATCTATGCATCCATCTATCAATCCATCCATCTATCTATGCATCCATCGATCAATCCATCCATCTATCTATGCATCCATGTATCAATCCATCTATCTATGCACACATGGAGAGGAGGGGGGGCTCAACAGAGGGAGGAGCTCAGTGTGGTGTGGGGGGTGGTAGTGGAGGGGGTGCCGATCGGTGGAGGGGCGCCGGTCGGTGGGGAGTAGAGGAGAGGAGAGGAGAGGAGTGGAGGGGCACCGGTCGGTGGGGAGCAGAGAGAAGAAACAACATGGGGAAAATATGCTTAAGTAGTCGACGCCACATTTACCGAGTGCTTGTCGGTGCGGCTCTCGGAAAAGAAATCAACTCTAGATCTAGGTTAGATGATTTACTGAGAGCCGCTCTCAGAAAATATGTCCCCCTAGATCTAGGTTAGATGCTTTACCGAGAGTCACCCTCGGAAAAAGTGTCCATTACCAAGAGCCGATAGTCGACCCTCGGTAAGTACTGCTCTAATATTTTTCCCTTCTCTTTGATTTTTTGTTTGGCACTATCTTTTTTGTATCTCATATTTCATAAGTTTTTACGACCAAAGTTTGAAAATTCCATGACTTTTGATGAATTTTTTCGATAAAAGACTTTTGATGCACTCATATATATATATTTGGGTTATATTTGTTCAAAACTCAAATTTCAAGAGTGTAAAGTAAAAACATGAGAAGAAGCAGTTGTTGACCGTGGCCTACCCCCTCTCTCGGTGCCAGTCAACTTCCTAGACCGACACTGAGAGAGAACTTTAAAGAGTGTAAAGTAAAAAACATGAGAAGAGGCAGTTGTTGACCGTGGCCTACCCCCTCTCTTGATGCCGGTCAACTTCCTAGAACGACACCGAGAGAGAACTTTAAAGAGTGTAAAGTAAAAAAACATGAGAAGAAGAAGTTGTTGACCGTGGCCTACCCCCTCTCTCGGTGCCAGTCAACTTTCTAGACCGGCACCGAGAGAGAACTTTAGTGTGTAAATGAATAAACAATACAAGAAGCAGTTGTTGACCGTGGCCTACCCCCTCTCTTGGTGCTGGTCAACTTTCTAGACCGACACCGAGAGAGAACTTTAAAGAGTGTAAATTAATAAACATGAGAAGAAGCAGTTGTTGACCGTGGCCTACCCTCTCTCTCGGTGCCGGTCAACTTCCTAGACCGCAGGGGCCACCGGATAGCCCATGCATATACATGCGATGACCTCCTTTGAGAGCACAAGAAGTTTCGAGGCCAACATAGTAACAGGACCAACACTTCCTCCAAAAACCGGACACATTCCCTCTCGATACCCATAGACTATCTCGAAGAACGGGCCTAGACTTGGTCTGTCATCTCGCGATGACATGCACTAACACGGAGAAGCAGTTATTCACTATGGACTACACCCTCTCGCTGCCGATGAACGCCCTAGACCGCCGGGGCCATCGGATGGGTGCTCGATATAGAGACCGCCCGAGGGGGGAGGGCACCCCTACATGCGTGTGGCCCATGCATATGCATGCAGGGGTGGTGTGATATTTGTATAAGCAACGCACCTCCTGACGTGGCACGTGCCTCACAAACCACACACACGGGGTGGGAACGTCAAGGACCGGTTGCGTTCGTCCCCGAGACAGAGTCTTCGGTGGGTGATCCCGTGACAGAACGAGCCTATACTTGGTCTTTCATCTCGCAATGACATGCACTAACACGCATAAGCAGTTATTCCCCGTGGCCTACCCCCTCTAGGTGACGAACAACGCCCTAGACCGTCGGGGCCACCGGAGGGGTGCTGGTCTCTGGAACCGGGTAAGGCCATCTGAAAAAGAACACAAAAGACGGTAATTATGATGTGCAAAGGTTGTTTGCCAAGCATGGAAGAAAACAAAAAAAAAGTATAATGCATATTATCGACAATGCACAGAAGGAAAGAGAACAAGGTTAGATGATTTACCGAGAGTAGCTCTCGGAAGAAGTTGCCATTACCGAGAGCCGATAGTCGACCCTCGGTAAATACTTTTGGTGCGGCTCTCGGAAAAGCCCCTGAGATCTAGGTTAAGACTTTTACCGAGTGTCGCTAAGGTTTGGCTCTCGGAAATGTTACCCGCGGGGACTTATACAAAATTTCCCCCTCGTGCGTGCTCACTCCTCTCTTCTCTCTGCTTCTCTCTCGCCCCTACCCCCTCTGACCGCCGCCGCCCCTCAGCATCGCCGCCCCATCCGGCTTGCTCTGCCGGCACCACCTCTGCTGCCGCAGCCTCCACTGAGCCCCCCCACAGCCACCTCCACCTCCACCGAGCTCGTCCACCTCCACCGGCCTGCCGCCGCCGCCTCCCCCGCCCCTTCACTTCCACCAGGCCCCCCACCGCCACCTCCACCGAGCCCCCCCCCCCCCCACCGCCACCTCCACCTCCACCGACCTCGTCCACCTCCACCGGCCTGCCGCCGCCGCCGCCTCCCCCGACCCCTCCAGTTCCACCAGCCCCCCCACCGCCACCTCCACCGAGCCCCCCAACCGCCACCTCCACCTCCACCGAGCTCGTCCACCTCCACCAGCGCGGCATCCCCTCCATCGAGGTCTACCACACCCGGCATCCACCTCCCCTGCCGCCCCCTGCCCCGTTGGTGAGCCCCTACTCAATCTTGTTTTTTTGAAACAAAAGGGGTTTCCCCCCTCTCCATTATAACAAAAGGTGTATATATATGCATAGTGAATAATGTGTGTGAGTGTGTGCTTTGTATGTGTGTGTGTGTCAGTGAGTGATGTTGGTGTGTGTGTGGGTGGATGTGTTGTCGATGTGTGTGTGTGTGTGTCTGTGTGTGTGAGTGTGAGTGATGTTGGTGTGTGTGGGGATGAGTGCTATTGGTGTGTGGGTGTGTGTGTTGTGGGTGTTGTTGTTGAGATATGATTGACACAACTTCATTCTTTCAAGCATGACATGCATCTATTTTGACAATAGAGAGAGTGAATTCCGTTGCACGCTTCAAGGGTAATCTCTTCCCGTTCATGTGTAGGTTTTCATTATTTGTAGATCACCTAAATAGTCGTGTAACCTAGGTGTCTCCCGTTCGGAAGTGTTGTATCTATAAATATGCAAGTCTTTGCATACTGAGAACCTCAACTCTTTTGAATTGTCCATGTTTCCATGGACAACCCGAGGATGTGTAGGCAGGTCGTTTTCATGATGTATTTCGATCCGAGACAGAATTTTGACAGTGTCTCCTTGTTGTTCTCTAGATACACATCCTCTTGGCTTATTGCTGAGACGTGTATTTGGAGAACAGTGGGGAGGTGCTGCTAAAATTTTGTCTTGGGTCGGTGTACGTCTTGGAAGCGGACCCAGCCTACACATTCTTGGGTGGGATTAGGAACTATCTTTACCTATTACGTAGCTCAGTGCATGTCGTAAAACTTGACGGAACCACTTGTTACATAAAAAAATATGTGTGTGTTTCACTTTATATCAGAGGATGGAAGAACGTGAGTGGATGTACCCGGACATCCCAACATGGAGGGTATGACCCCTGAGTGGAGGTCGAAGACCAATGATTTCCTTGAATTAGTATTTGCTGGAGAAACGCCAGTTCATGGAATTTGGTTCCCATGCACGGAGTGTGATAACCAGACTAAAAGAGATAACATTACTATGATTAAACACTTAGGCAAATATGGGTTTACGCCAGGCTATTACCGATGGATCTTTCACGGTGAGACAGAACAGTCCAGGGCGGAGGTGGTGCGACAACACGCTGGCAAGTATGATACTCGGATTGAAAACCCGTTAGATGACATCCGCCGTGCGGATCTGCGGGAGGACCCGAACTCTGAGGAGCCGCCAGAAAGCCCTGAAGAGTATCATGTAGCTTTGTTTGCGGCACAGAAACCCCTTCACGCCCATACAGATGTTACTCAACAAGATGGCATTACACGCCTAATGGACCTGAAGGCAAACCATAACATGAGCATAATTTGCTTCAATGAGTTATTGTCAGTTATTGCTAGCATGTTGCCTAAAGAAAATATATTGCCAAAGAACATGTACGAGTCGAACAAAATCCTCGGTTCACTTAAGATGTCATATGAGCAAATACATGCTTGTCCAAATAGATGCATGTTTTTTAGAAATGAACATAAAGATACGAATTATTGTATCAAGTGCAAATCCTCTAGGTATATTGAGGTAATAGATGATGATGGTAGCAAGAGGCAGCTCGCAATTGCCGTCAATATCCTTCGATATCTTTCATTCACAGAAAGGATCTAGAGCCTTTATATGACCGAGGAAACTGCCCAATATATGAGATGGGTCACCAAAGGGAAGATGTACAATACAAAAAAGTTGCAACATCCACGGGATGGCGAAGCATGGAAGAAATTTGTTGAAATTCATAAGAAAACAGATGACTAGAAGAGTGTAGCTGTTGGGATAACAACCGACGAGTTCAATCCATATGGTTTGATGGCTGCCATATACAGTTGTTGGCCAGTATATGTTATCCCCCTGAATCTGCCCCCTGGCGTTTGCATGCAACGACATCACATGTTGCTGACGTTGATAATTCCAGATCCTAACTATCCCGGGAAGCATATGAGTGCTTATATGGAGCCATTGGTGGACGACTTACTTGTTGCTTGGAACAATGGGGTCCATACATACGATGCCATTTCAAAGAAGCACTTCAATATGCATATCTGGTACCACACATCACTACATGACCTACCGGCACGTGCGATATTTTGTGGTTGGTGGGTAAAGGGGAAGTGGCCTTGCCCAGTGTGTCGACAACGTGTGACTTTCATTTTGCTGGCTAAGGGTCACAAGTATGTATGCTTTGACCAACATCGGCAGTTCCTTCATCTTGATCACCCATACAGAAAAGACACTATGCACTTCCAAAAAGGTGTTATTGTTGATGACCCGCCACCACCTAACATGACTGGTGCCCATCTTAAGGATGAGTTAGATGCTCTCAAGGAAAATCTCGATGGGAAAGGTTTTGTGGGATATGGAGAGACACACTAGGGGACTCACATTCCAAGCTTATGGAGGCTCCCTTACTTTAAAGATCTTCTACTTCCACACAACATTGATGTAATGCACACTGAAAAGAATATTGTGGAGGCCTTACTCGGCACGCTCCTCGACACTGAGAAGTCAAAGGATAACATTCAGGCTAGGATCGATCAAGCCAAGCTATGCAACATGCCAAAATTAAATTTGGTGCCTCGTGCAAAAGGTAATTCTTGGAAGAAGCTACCAGCCCCTTTCACCCCTTGAATGCCCCAAAGGAAGGAAATTTTCCAATGGATTGTGAGCAACTTGTACTTCCCTGATGGATATGCAGCTAATATCATGAGGGGAGTGAATATGGCTACAAAGAAAATAGGAGGCCTCAAGAGTCATGACTACCATGTATGGCTTGAGCGGATAATGCCTGTGATGATTCGAGGGTATGTCAGAGAGGATATTTGGAGAGTGCTGGCGGAGTTGAGCTACTTCTTTCATCAGCTTTGTGCCAAAGAACTAGATTATGAAGTGGTTGCAAAGTTGGAGGAACAAGCACCTGAGTTGCTATGCAAGTTAGAGATGATATTTCCGCCAGGTTTCTTTAATCCGATGCAACATATGACCTTACATCTCGTGTATGAGGCTAGAATGGGAGGACCTGTGAAGTTCTGATGGTAGTATGCACATGAACAGGAGTTGAAGCATCTTCATGGGAAATGTAAGAATAAAGCCCGCATTGAAGCCTCCATAGCTAAGGCATACCTGAACGAGGAGGCGGCCATGACCACGACAAAGTACTATCATGACAGTATTCAGACTAGGTTAAATCCAGCTCCTCATTACAATGAAGAACCCACCAGTAATGTTTTCGATCTTAGCCTCTTCGAAGGCCAAGGTGGCAAAGCAAGTGGACCGAAGGCCAAGAACTTTTCACCTACTGAGTGGTCGACTATTATGATCTATGTCTTGACCAACATGGAAGAAGTGCAACCGTACATAAAGTAAGTGTAGAACACCTTTATTGACAATTACTCACTAGTCTTGAGTTCTAACTCGAATTCTTCCAGTTGCTAGGGAATTCCAGAACGAATTCTAGAAGCTACCACGGCCCCCTAGCGACGGAGAATCAGCAAACCTTCTTGAAGATACCAATGCTGATGGCGGTTTCATTTCTTGGTTCTCAAGAAAAGTAACTTTTCTAACTTTATGTTACTTCAAGTTGATCTTACTTGTTGGTAATGCTTCCATGAATGAACCAGACAATCTCCTATTAATCTTGTAGGCATATCAGGAGGTTGATATGGACGCCAAAGTGAGAGAAGTAGCCAAAGGTTTTGAATACGAGGCCAAGTCATTTAAGGCTTACGACATGAATGGGTATCGCTTCCACACTGATAAACACACGCGTGAGAGGCCCAACCAAAGGTCAATAAATAGTGTGGTCTATTGTCTAGGGACAGATGGACGTCACTACTATGGAACCATCGAAGAAATTTATGAGCTGCAGTATTATGGTTTACAAGGAGTGAATCCCATTGTATTTCGATGCAGCTGGCTCAATCCTGAGAAAGTGAGACGAACCCCTAGTATTGGATTGGTCGAAGTTGAACGAGCATCGAAATATGTAGGAAATGATGTCTATATTATGGCTCAACATGCTACACAAGTGTTTTTTCTCCCATACGCGTGCACATCTATGGAATATATTGATCTCTTGAAGTGGGATGTCGTGTACAAGGTACCCCCGTGTATCGAGGTACCTACCCCAAACAAGGAAGATTACCATATAAACCCTAACACATACGAGGGAGAGTTCTTTCAAGAAGCAGACACTCACGAAGACGAAGATGATTCAGAGGAAGATGATGGCGTGCATCATGAACATAATGGTATGGAACATGAGGCCATGGATGACATGGAAGTAGATAATGTAGAGGACAAATACGAGGATGTTTCTCACCCTCGAGATTTGGCATTACTTATGCAATGGCACATGGGGCTAGATGAGGACGAGCCCCCCCCTGAAGACTTCGAGGATGAATGTATGAACGAGTGTGATAGCGATGATGAAAGGCCTGATCAAAATGTTGCACCTAATATTGACCCTTATTTCTAACAACTCCATGTAATCGTGTGAGAACTATATGTATGTGTGTCACAACTCTATGTATTCGTGTGTGTAACAACTCTATGTATTCGTGTGTGCAACAACTCTATGTATTCGTGTGTGCAACAACTCTATGTATTTGTGTGTGTAACAACTATATGTATTATTGTGACAATTCCATTTATTCTTCATATGTGATATATTTGTTGTATTTACATCAAGTTGTATCATCTATACTAACTAGTTTGTTCTTCTTCGTTTTTGGTGATTGAAACATGACAGGTAGCAACAAGAATCCAAAGGATAGTTTGAAAAAAGTGAATGATCTATACAAGGATCAACTTGCTCGACCGGCGAAAGCGGGGGCCGCTCCTTCATCGGTTGCCACAACCGCCAAGAAGGCCAAAGGATTGGCGGGTCTAGACACCCGTCCAAAAAAACATGCGAAACAAGGTCGAGTACCACGCGGGGGAGGAGTAGGAGGCGGGCGAGGTGGAGGCGGATGAGGAGGGGGATTAGGTGGGGGAGTAGGGGCGAGGAGGGGGAGTAGGGGGACGAGGAGGGGGGGTAGGAGGGGGGTTAGGGGGACAAGGATGGGGAGTAGGTGAGGCAGGAGGAGGAGGCGGACGAGGAGTACGTAAAGCATCCCGGAGTAGAGCACCTATTTCTTCTCTTGTACCCTCTAATGCAGTGCTTCGCCATGTTCAGGAGGAGGAAACAGAGGATTGGGATGAGGCGAGTGAGGAGGAGGATGAGGAAGATTTTGCGGAGGAGGTGGTGGAGGACGACACCACCGAGAGGAGGCTAGTTGTTCGTCAGGTTTCTGAGGGTGGGGATGGACCCTCACGGGTGATAGAGCACCACGAGGTGAGCGGCTCGCAACCGAGAAGTTCGACTATCAGCACTACTTCCAAAGGGAAAGTGTGGCTGCATGGTCCTTCAAAGCTCCCAAGACGTCCATATGTGCATAGAGACGTGTTGATTAAACCAATGGGAGAGAAGTAAGTGGTTTTCTCGACTCATCCCATATAAATTGTACCTTTTGTCATTTCCTCACATATAATATGACTTAACTCTTCCTCATGCAGAAGCTTAGTAAAAGGTGGTGAGAGGCGTCTGCCACGGTTGCCGAGTGGCATCATTGGGGGTCTTTGTAGGTTAAATTATGCTGGACTAGTCACTTTGCCGAATGGTATCATTGAGCCAGCTTGGTCATGGGATCACTACAAACTTGCACCAGATTTCCTAGATATGCGTCAGAGGGTTTATGATAACAGAGCCGTGCGAGGGGTCAACGATTTCTATGTAAGTCCTTTCAAACACCAAAATGTCAATACCAAAAGGTTTAAATTTGCCATAGTCATGATTTAACCCTTGTCACATGCATGCGTGTTTGTAGGATTTTTATACATGCGTTGAGGGTCAGAAGGATCGTGCAAATGTGGTGGTTGAGAATATTGCCAAGAAACTAGTCCACGACATGCACTATGAGGAGCGCGTCCGGTTAGTGGTCAAGTATCACTCGGACTATCTCAACCATAAGATTACTAAACAGGAGGCTCGAGGGAAGCATCTTTCACGGGACAATTACTTCAAGGAAAGTGACAATGGATGCTTGCTATTCCCTACATTACCGAAAAATTAGAATCCTTACTAAGATGTATTTGTTTAATTTACAGGTGATTCCTCAGTGGTGCACTGACAAACGTCTGTGCTGGGAGAAGATAGTCGAATGGTGGACAGATCCAGGGTGGCAGGATGAACCCAAAGCAATATCTGAACGGTGTAAGTTGATGGGTTGTCCAGGACACCGTCAAGGCAACCTCACCATCCCAGGTGTTGTCTCAAAACATGTAGGCAACCACATCCTTTTCTTTTCGTCATGTTCTCTTTCATTTGTGAGCATACCCTTGATTGTTTGGATCGCTTTCTTTTGCAGAAAGAAGACACTGGCAAGGATATCACTTACTTCGAGGCATGGACCATCAAACATACCAAAGACGACAAGGAGAAGGACACTCTCCACCCAGAGAGCGGCTGGATCAGCTCTAAAGTCCGGTCAGATGGAGAGAACTACACAAAAAAATTGAAGGAGCCGTATGGGCCTGACGCTAATCCTCACGTGCTACCATTTGACCCTCTTGTGGCCATTGCCGCGGCAGGCGGTAGACCCAATGGCCGGATGGCGGTTCACCTTGATTCTGTCATAACCTCCTCCCTTCCGAGAGTCAACACGCTCTATGCTATGAGTACTAGCTCTACTCCTACCATAGACATCTCGTACCACATTCTGTGAGCATTATTGAGGATATTTAGGCCAGGGCTTCTTCATTGATCCTTCATGGTCCTGCATATTTGCATTTAAACATGAATGAAATTTACATTGCCATATTGTAGACTCGACTGATTGACACCGAGAAAGAACAAGATGAAAATCGGGCCAAGCTGAAGGCACAAGATGATCTAGTGAAGTCTTTACAACATATGGTGGCCAATATTTATTCCATGCAAGGCCAACCAATGCCAGAGATGCCACGGACGCCAGAGTGGAACATTGTGAGTTTCATTCAAACTATTTCTATCACCATTTTTGGCATTACCATATGCAATCATCTCACTATTGGGTCAATCCATCACAGCTCAACCCATCACAAGGGTCGAACAATGTTCTGGTAGTTCCACCTCAAGTTGGTGGAGTTGTGGCAGCAAACGGAATGACGCCTTCTAATGTTGATGATATCACTGCGATCTCCAAAATCGCGTGAACTTCATGTTATGTTCTTGTCGGTGGAAACGACACCTATGGGATCAACCGGGATCCCTACTAAGGATGCGGGGCGCGGGGTTGAGAGGAGAGCGGGATCGGAGGCCAACTCAGAGCACACGGGTAGTTTACCTAGGTTCGGACCGCGATGTGCGTAATACCCTACTCCTGCTTAGTGTATCTATTTGAGTGCTCTTGCTGTTCTTGAGCTAGCTATAACGAGTCACTTGCTCGGGGGTCCCAATCCCTCTCTAGTATGCCTCGGGCCTTTTATAGGAAAGGGGATCGCTACAGTGGCATACAGGAGGTGGCATCAGGGTACTGTGGTTAGGCTTATTGCTAGCCATATGGGACAAGGCGCATTTAATGCGAACCCCTGTCCCGTCCATCGCTGCTCCACCCTGCTTCAACACGCGTCCGAGACAGCGGGGCACGTGGTGCCATGTAAGCTGGCAGACAATTGAGGTGGTGCGGTGGAGAAGTCTTCACGAAGATTTGCATGCCACCACGTAGACGTTGCAGAGTTGGCCTAGAAGCCTCTTGTTGACACCCAGGTGCCTGCCTAGCTGGTGGGCTGGCAGTTGCATGGGGAGCAGTGGCGGGATCGTGGCAGGTGTGGGCCTGGCTGCGGCCTCGCAGGTGTCCTTGGCAAGGGACTTGCCGGGGCCCCGGCAAGGGTCTTGCCGTGGCGTCATAGTTGTCCCCGGCAAGGGTGTTGCCGGAGGTCTCGTGGGTTTCCTTGGCAAGGATCTTGCCAAGGATCGTCGTCTTCCATCCTTTGTCTTCACAAGGATCCGCATGCCACCACAGAAGTGCATCCTGAGCCCTAGTTCCAATGAAGTTGGGAAACTTTGGGCTCAAGGGTGGCGCGTCCCGTTGGCGTGGGCCTGGGCAAGTTGCCCCGGCAAGGCTCTTGTCGGGGCTGCGGAAGCTGCCCCAGCAAGGCTCTTGCCGGTGAGAATCGCCTTGCCCTCTTGGTCTTTTGGTCTTGATGTTGCATCGACTGTTCTGAGGCTCCGGCCCTTCCCCGTGCTCTGCTTAGTGTGGTCGTGGCCGCGTGGCTCCAACTTCCTATGCACTTTGTAAGCGGTACAAAGTAATGCCCCTACTTTTAGTACACCGACAGGAGCCCCCGGGCCTGGGCCACTCATAAGCGCCAGACGTTGTTGGGCTAGGCCCAAAACGGTGCGCGGGCAAGCGGGGGAGATTTTTACCGCGGTAACTTTTTGTCTGTTGCGCTTCCCCATGAGCCGTGTTGAGTGTGCGATGTGGGGGTCGTGCGTGACGTGGGGGTCATGCACGGAGCAGCTGCTGCATGCATGCGTCACATCGCAGTTAATGGGAAGGGAATCGGCCCGCACCTTCCCCATAAAAAGGAATAACCGTGAGCACACCGCCCTTTTTGCCCACCTGCGCTCTTCCCAATCTTGGAATCGCCGTTCCGCACTGCTTCTTCCTCAAGCTTCCGCACTTGCTTGCCGCCGCCGTGCCTCCGCCGTTCCTGACTCCTCGCCCCTTTTCCACCCACCATGGCGCCCAAATCCAACAAGGGGAAAGGAGCAACCAAGGACGTGAAGGAGAAGGAGCTGCCGGAAAGCCGAGGCGGTAGTGCGGTGGACGCAGTTCGCCTACTTCTCTCCATCATCAATCGACGTCTTCGAACTCAGGGACTACTTCAAGCCATTGTGGGGGACATCGACGACTGGGCACCCTGCCACCCGCGCCCTTCCCGCTGATTGCAACGATATCGTCTCAGAACGGTATCCATTCTTCGTCGATTTCTTCTTCTGCGGGCTCTGTCACCCCTTTTTTGATTTCTTCAACGATGTTATGCGTACTTTTGGCTTTCATATGTTGGATCTTACGCCGAATGTCGTGGCGGGCTTGGCGCTTTTTGCCCATCTTTGTGAGGGCTTCACCGGGGTGTTCCCCAACATGGCGCTCTTCTGCCACTACTTCTATCCCCGCGTCCAGCCTGGGGGCGCCCTTTCTGGGAGCATTGCCTGGATGCCGATGGCCCAGGAGAAGGGTGCGTACCCGGATGGCGCCTCGAGGGAGAGGTGGGAAGAGTGGCGGGGCCGGTGGTGCTGGATTGTGGATAAGGATGCACCAGATTTCTGCCAGGGTGTTCGCCGGGAGACGCTGATCCTTAACCCGGCTTGGGGCAACCTCGATGCCGATGATGCGAAGCTCTCGACCGCCATCACCAGGATCCGCCGCCTCACCGAGGCCGGGCTCACCCTTAAGATGATTGGGGCGGATTTCATCTGCCGCTGAATCGCCCCGCTGCATAACAAGGGGAGGCCAGCCTGGTATTATCAGAACGCAGCGGACATCATGAGGCTCCGCCCCGGCCCGCATCAGAACCTCACGGTGTTGGGGCATGCTTGGTATTGCTAGAGGATCTTCTAGATTGATGTGTTCAACGACGGCAGGGTGGAGCGGACCGGCAGGGCCGCCAAGTCCGGCAAGACCGTCAAGGGGTCCTTATTTGGGCTGCCGCCGAGGGTGGTCCCACTGAGCAACAACACCCGCCAATCTGACATCCTTGCCATGATGCCGGACTTCAACGCGCATGGCCTTGTGCCGGGCTGGGCCGAGGCCCCGGCACACGTGGTGCAGAAATTCTTCGACACTCTGGTGGAGGAGTTCGACCACGAGGAGCCGAAGCTCATCCGAGACACCACCCAAGAGGAGCTGGACTACATCGCCTCCAAGGTGGCGGAGACGGATCTTATTAAGGCGGCCGGCAGCGCCGGCGGCATGGGAGACGCGACTGTCGTGGCCGCAGAGGAGGGGGAGGAGTTTGCCTAGTGGGAGAAGTCTACCAAGGAAGCGGGCGGCGTCAGCACCGACGGCCCCCTTCTTGAAGACGTGGTCGAGGAGTCGTCCGAGGGGGAGGCCAAAGTTGATGACCCCCCAGCAATGAAGAAAGGACGCACCCTGTGCTGGGCCAGCTCTGGCGAGCCAGTCCGACGCGGTAGGGGTGAACCGCGGCAAGTGGTGCCGGGGGAACCGTGCGCGTGACGAGGGCCGCGGAGGCAAAGAAGAAAGCCGCGGTGGTGAAGAAGAAGGCGACTGCCTCTTCTTCATCCAAACGCTACCGAACTCCATCGCCTCCCCCTCCTCCCACAAGCAGCGACACGAGGGTCGCCTTCGACTTCTCATCCCTCAGCCCAAGGAGGAAGAGGAAGGCAACAGATCAGGAGGCGAAGGACGAGTAAACATCCCCCCATCACTCTTGTCTTTCCCCGGCGTGTCGCTTATCTTGACTTGTCATTGTCTTGGAAGGGACGTAGAGACATTGGCCCAGTAAGCGGCAAAGAGGGCTAAAGCCTCGGCGAGTAGACATCCCCCGACGGGCACCCCAAGGGCACCGCTGGTGGTGGTGAGAAGCTCACGGTGTAGCCCCCGGCTCAGTCCCCAGTGTAAGTTCACCACCCATTCTTTGCCATGTGCGTCGGGGTCTGATTTCCTTGGTATTGACCTTGCCGAGAGTTGTAGTAGACAGGAAGCAGGAGGAGGAGTCGCTAGAGGCCACTCCCACCACGCCGCCCCCATCAACCACGCCGACATGAGGGGCGTCCCCGACAAGGGCGCCAGATACTGTGCCCACGCGCATGGAGGAGGAGGTAGACTTGGGTGCTGGCGGCTTCGCCCCGGCAACAGATATTGGCGGGGAGGAGGCCACTTCTTCTCCGCCCGGCACTGGTGAGACCATGCACCCCTTGCCTTTGTTTGTCTCTTCTTCTCTTTTTTTCTTCCTTTTTTGGTTTGGCTCTGCCTCATTCTCCATACTGGTATCTAGGCGTTCCCTCAGCGGACCAGGGGACCACCGACACCACCATCGAGGAAATCACCAAGGATGCGGAGGCCGAGGCCACCAATATCGCCACCGAGGAAGCCGCCAAGGATGCCGAGGAGGCTGCCGCGGGGTCTGTCGGGGAGTCCGGCAAGGCCACCAACGAGGAGGCCAGCAAGGGGCCTGTCGGGGACATCTGCAGGGGTGGCGCTACTGAGGAGGAGGCCGGCAAGGCCGCTGCCAAGGAGGAGGTGGTCGATGATCAACCCTCCTCCTCTGCAGCGTTCGTCTCAGGAAGATACTTGAAGGTGGGCGACAACTTGTTCGTCCGCCTTCCAGGGACGGCGAGCACCGGAGCGCCCGCCGAGGGAGAAGTTTTTGAGGACGAGGTGCTTGCCGCCGCCGGCCTTGAGGTTGTTGACGAGCCGAGCACCAGTGGCGGCTCCCAAGAGGAGCGTCTACTCCCGACCATGTGTTCCAGCTTCAACAAACTCCAGGCACTCCACCGCGCTCGCCTGGACTAGGCGAGGACCAAAGAGGCGGTGGTGAACAAGACGGAGGCCGACCTCGAGGAACATGTCACCGAGGCGCATGCCTGGTTCCGCCAGGACCATGAGGAGCTGAGGGCCGCCCAGGAGCAGCTGGCTGAGCTCAAACAGGAGCTCATCTTCAAGCAGTCCGACATCAAGAAGGCCTAGGAGATGGCGAAGGCCCAGGCCGACAAGGTTGAGGCCATCTGGCGCCAACACGAGGCCGCGCTGAACTCCCAGGAGGATGATCTTGCCGCGCACGAGGTGGCTCTTGCCACCAAGCTTCATGACAGGGATGAGGAGGTCGAGAAGCTTGCCGCGGAGCGGACCCAAGATCTGGAGAATAGGCACAAAGAAACACTCGATGCTCAAGCTCTGGACCACGGCGACAAGGTGAAGGAACTGGAGGCAGAGCGGGACGGCCTGAAGGACCGAATCTTGGAGTTTTCCTCAGAAAAGAACACGCTCAACGAGGCTCTGGTGGAGGCGCACGCTGCGGTCCTCAACAAAGCTCAACTGCTCTCCACCGCCAATGACACTATCAAGGACTTAAAGCTTAAGCTGGAAGGCCTTGAGGGGGCACTCGAGGAGGCCAAAACCCGGGAAGGGGACCTGACCCATTGCCTGGCGGAGGACACGCAGCTCCGAGCAAATGAGGCCACCAATATCAAAGATCAGGTTGATGGCGAGAAGCGCTAGATTAGTCGCCTTGCCGCCATTGCCAAAAGAATCACCGACCAATTGGCCAACATGAAGATGTCGGACGTGAAGTACGTCCCGGAATCAAATCTGAGCCCCAACGCCAGTCTGACCATATTATTTGGGAGCGTCCTGAGGGCTCTGGAGCGGCTTCCAATCGGGCAAGCTCCTTGGCCGATGAGGCCCAGATGCTTTGCCGAGGCGCCATGACCAAGGTCCTCACCAAGCTGGCATACTGGAACACCAGCCTAGACTTCGACACCACATTGGATAGCTTGCCGGACGACACGGACCTCACAGTGCTTGAGGAGCGCACCGAGCCCATCATCAGCCGCGTCGGCGGAATTCAGAGGCTGGAGGGCCAGCGCCTAGACTAGACGCCCCGTTCCTTGTCGCCACTGCGGGTTCATGACCAAGACAATTTCTATCTTTAGTTAGAACCGCAACAACAATTGATGTAATATATACTCTGTAGTACTTTTGATATAATGCATGTTATTTCCCTATTCAATCTCCCTCTGTATGTCCACCCTACGTTTATTGGGTAGGCTTGCCGGTGCGTAAACCCAAACCACTATGCTCTAAAGGACGGATCCTTTAGCGGCCGGTAGGGTGTGCTTGCTGCCGTGCGAACCACCTTTCCTTTCTCAGTGCGGCCGCCCGAACTGCCGAGCGGACTCAAGACAGAGCGAGAGCATTGCTAATAGCGGAAGGCCACCCTACCGTTGTCGACCCAGCTGCTCGATCTGTTGAGCGGACTCGAAATAGACCAAGGGCATTGCCAATAATGGAAGGGCCCCACTGCGTGCATGTTTTTCGTACAGGGGAGAAGATCTCCGAGGGGAATAACCATATAAACGAAGAACTCAAAGTGTTGTGCAACTTATCTTCTCTGTCGCCGCGCAGGCGTTCGCCGCCCCTGTTGACGACGTTGCTCATCTGGTCATCTCCTTCCTTGGAAGCCATGTCGACGAAAGGCTACTGAACAAACTCCCGAACCAGATTCTCTCAACAAGCTCCCCTACCTGGCGCGCCAAAGATGTCGGTGGAAATGACACCAATGGGATCAACTGGGATCCCTACTACGGTTGCGGGGCGCGAGGTTGAGAGCAGAGCGGGATCAGATGCCAATTCAGAGCACACGGGTCGTTTACCCAGGTTCGGGCCGCGACGTGCATAATACCCTACTCCTACTTAGTGTATCTATTTGAGTGTTCTTGCTGTTCTTGAGCTAGCTACAACGAGTCACTTGCTCGGGGGGTCCCAATCCCTCTCAAGTATGCCTCGGGCCTCCTTTTATAGGAAAGGGGATCGCCACAATGCCATACAGGAGGTGGCATCGGGGTACTGTGATTAGGCTTCA
Source organism: Triticum aestivum (assembly GCF_018294505.1). NCBI lineage: Eukaryota > Viridiplantae > Streptophyta > Magnoliopsida > Poales > Poaceae > Triticum > Triticum aestivum. The sequence continues at coordinate 712,196,012 of NC_057798.1, read as the reverse complement.
CGAAGATTTGCATGCCACCATGTAGGCGTTGCTGAGTTGGCCTAGAAGCCCCCTGTTGACATGCAGGTGCCTGCCTAGCTGGTGGGCTGGCAACTGCATGGGGAGTGGTGGCGGGATCATGGCAGGTGTGGGCTTGGCTGCGGCCTCGCAGGTGTCCTTGGCAAGGGCCTTGCTGGGGCCCTGACAAGGGTCTTGCCGTGGCGTCATAGTCGTCCTTGGCAAGGGTGTTGCCGGAGGTCTCATGGGTTTCCTTAGCAAGGATCTTGCCAAGGATTGTCGTCTTCCATTCTTTGCCTTCACAAGGATCTGCATGCCACCATAGATGTGCCTCCCGAGCCCTGGTTCCAATGAATTTGGGAAACTTTGTGCTCAAGGGTGGCGCGTCCTGCTGGCGCGGGGCTCGGCAAGTTGCCCCGGCAAGGCTCTTGCCGGGGAGAATCGCCTTGCCCTCTCGGTCTTCTGGTCTGGGCGTTGCGTCAACTATTCTGCGGCTCCGACCCTTCCCCGCACCCTGCTTAGTGTGGTCATGGCCGCGCGGCTCCGACTGCCCGTGCACTTAGTAAGGGTTACAAAGTAGTGCCCCTACTTTTAGTACACCGACAGTTCTGTTTGAAACTGTTCCTTGTATGTGCTTGAGAACTCTTGCATCTTGAGACTTGTAAACTTGTGTTGGTCGAGTGTCTTGAGTACTATTTGACCATTTAGGCACTATTGCTTTTATGTGGAACGTTTTTCAGAATCATTGCTTGTTTTGTTTAATGATGCCTATATGTGACATGTTGTATGTGTGATTAACTATATGTTGCTGTTGTATATGTTTCGCTGCAGGAAAGAAACATAACGAAAAAGGCTGCTGAACACACCGTTACCGAGGGCGCCTCTCGGTAAAGGCTATGAAACTAGACCAACATGCACCCTTTATCGAGAGGCCGCTCGATAAAAGTGTACCAACCAGTAGAACCTGGCACTTTTACCGAGAGGCCTCTCGGTAAAGGGTAATAACCTATAGTCCTCCTGGCAACTTTATCGAGAGGCCTCTCGGTAAAGGAAAAAGGATTGCCGATGGTGGCAGTCGGCAAAGTATTTTCACGGCTTTTAGGAGAAGTGATGTGGCCCTGCCCTATTGGCTCAGTTTGCCGAGAGCACCACTCAACAAAGATAGTGTTTGCCGAGAGTGGCCCTCGGCAAAGATGGGCACGACTTTTAGGAGAAGCGACGTGGCCCTCCCCTATTGGCTCAGATTGGCAAGAGCACCACTCGATAAAGATAGAGTTTGCCGAGGGGCCCTCTCGGCAAAGTATGGGCATGGCTTTTAGGAGAAGTGATGTGGCCCTCCCCTATTAGCTCAGTTTGCCGAGAGCACCACTCGGCAAAGATATAGTTTGCCGAGGGTGGCCCTTGGCAAAGATGGCCCTCGGCCTGTTTCTCCTGGTCCCACATGTCGAAAGTTGACACATGTTAGCCTGCTACTGGCTCTCTTTCCCGGGAGTGGCACTCGGCAAAGTTGGCCCTCGGCCTGTTCTCCTGGTCTCACATGTTAGGAGTTGACATGTGTCAGCCCCCTATTGGGTGAGTTTGCCGAGAGTGGCCCTCAGCAAAGATGGTCCTCGGCCTGTTTCTCCTGGCCCCACATATCGAAAGCTGACACATGTCAGCCTGCTACTGGCTCTCTTTGCCGAGAGTGGCACTCAGCAAAGTTGGTCCTCGGCCTGTTCTCCTAGTCCCACATGTCAGGAGTTGACACGTGTCAGCCCCCTATTGGGTGAGTTTGCCGAGAGTGGCACTCAGCAAAGAAGGCCTTCGGCCTGCTCCCCTGGTCCCATGTGTTAGGAACCGCCGTCCCCGTCTGCTATCCTTAAGCTACTTTATTTTGCCGAGTGGTACTGTTTGGCTCTCGGTAAAGTCTTTGCCGAGTGCCCCTGTTCTGACTCTCGGCAAATTCCTGTTTGCTGAAGAGGTGTACGCTGGGTGACGTTTGCCGAGGGTGACACTCAGCAAAGACTTTGCCGGCGGTATTCGGCCCTTTGCCGAGTGTCCATGGCACTCGGCATACATCAGAATTCCAGTAGTGTTTGGTTCTTATTATTCTGTTGTTTTCCTGTTTTCCATTGGGTTTCTTGCTCATATCTCCAATTCAAATCGTGTGTGTTTATTTGTTTTTAGTGGTCAGATCTTGGTTTTTGAGGTTCTTTTCTTTTTCGAGTAGTAGTAGCTAGGTTTATGGTCTGTTTAATTAGATGCTTTTGTTAGTTTTTGTTCCAATATCGGGTTTGGTGAGGGTTTTTGATTTTTTATATTTGATATTTGTTTTAAGTTATGAATGTGAGGAGGAAAGCCTGGAATCTGAGTATGTTTATGGTTTTTGATGCACAGGGTCTGAGTAGGTCTGTATTTGATATTCTGGGTGTCTTGTATGTCTCGAAAGATCCAATCTTTTGTGTCTATATTTGTTTATCTGATGCAGATTCTAGGTCAAATACATAGAGAATGTATTAGTTTGTTGTTCGAGGTATCCTGATGCGAAAGCATGTCCACTTTTTGGAGAACTTTACAGTCCTAGTAGTAGCTTGATATCAACATGTATGTTGACTAGATATATACGGGTTGACTGATCCTGTATAGTTTTCTGATGTGCAAGTTCATTAGAATCCATAGGACCTTTTGCACGACTAAATTTCAAGTGTGCATATACATTTTCAGTGTCGAGTCTGGAGTTTCTGTAGATTTTTGATGTGCAAGTTCCTTAGAATCCACTGAACATATGCATGACTAAGTTGATATTTTTTTTTGAAAGTTGAGGTTTTATGAACTAATCAAGATCTCCCCACTTTATGGTAGTAGATATAATTGTCAGTTTTGTTCAATTTTTATGTTTTTTATTTGTTTCTGATGTGAAAGCATACCTAGATCAGTAGGACTTTGCATGACTAAATGCTTGTTGGTTGTAATATCTTCAACTTCTTATGTTTTGTGAATTTATATTGATGAATCAAAGGTATATTATTAGTTTCTATGTGTGGATTGAGTCGGGTAATTTGTAATTTGTATAGGCTGAAATCTTAATGTAGTTTATATTATGATCGTTTAAGAAGTTGAATTTGGGGCTGCAAACTGTGTGCAAGTTTAGCTCTCTAAAGATGCAAATTTAGTTGTAATCATGTTTTTTTTAATTTTTCCAAAAGGTGGTGTTCTGCCTTACTTCTAGTTTAAGTTCTTTGTTGATGGGAAACCTGTACTTACCTTGTTGTCTTATTATCTTTCTCAATTATCACATGCTCGATGCTCTTAAAGAATGACTACAACTTTACTTGCTTGTAAATGCAATTCCATTAGTAATCATGAATCGATCTGAATTCTGCATTTAGGGAGGTGTTTTCTTTTAGTTCTACTCTATCTTCTTTCTTCATGACAACATATTTATGTGTAGTTAATGGTACCCATTATCTCTGTTTCTTATGAAAATGTAAATCTACATGCTCATACTATCGCATTTTTACTTGCTCTAGAGCAATAACTACAAGTTTAAGTTGCGTGAAGTTGCAATTTTAGTTCCAATCATGAGTTTTGTAATTTGTGCTTTTAGGGAGGTTTTTTGTGTTTCTTGTAGTTTTTTGTTCATGTTATAAATTTAATTTCTTCCAAGACGTGATGTTCTACTTTACTTCTAGTTTAAGTTATTCGTTCATGTCAATCTGTCTAGTTTAGCTGGATGTTGTGTTTATTTTGTAGTACATTTACGACCATCTCAATTGCTGATTTATATGCTCACAAAATGTCAAGGAAGTTGATTGTATAGGCTGATAATGTCAATATCTGTATCTGAACTTTAGGAATTAACTTTTTAGATTCTAGGGTTATACTTTGATATCACTAAAAATTGATATGAATCTTTTTTGCTTTTATGAAATGTGTGCAACTTTAGTATTATGAGTATGCAAGTTTTTATACTTTCTATGTGTGAATTGAGTTAGCTAATTTGTAGTTCACATAGGTTGAAATCTTCATGTATTTATACTATGATCAATACTTGTATATATTTTTTGCGGCTGTGTAATGCATCCAAGTTTTAGTATCATGAACGTGCAACTTTTTTAAATTTCAGTATTTGAATTTTAGAAATTAGCTTTTTTAGATTCTAGGTTTACACTTGATAGCACTGAGATTGATTTGAATCTTTTGCTATTTTGAAATATAGAATATTATTTTATCATTTGTAATTATGATTTCATTTAAATTGAGAATAACATCTTTTTTAATGTCAAGGAAGTTAATTGTACTGGCTGATAATGTCAATACCCGTGTATAAATCTTGTTGTAGCATAATGCGTACAAGTTTTAGTATTTGAATTTTAGGAATTAGCTTTTTAGATTCTAGGGTTATACTTTGATATCACTAAGATTTATATGAATCTTTTTTTTTGCTTTTATGAAATATGTGCAACTTTAGTATTATGAGTGTGCAAGTTTCTGTGCTTTCTATGTGTGAATTGAGTTAGGTAATTTGTAGTTCATATAGGTTGAAATCTTCATGTATTTATACAATGATCAATATTTGTATATAATTTTTGCTGTTGTGTAATGCATGCAAGTTTTAGTATCATGAATGTGCAACTTTTTTAATTTCAGTATTTTAATTTTAGGAATTAGCATTTTAGATTCTAGGTTTACACTTGATAACACTAAGATTGATTTGAATCTTTTGCTGTTGTGAAATGTAGAATATTATTTTATCATTTGTAATTATTATTTCATCTAAATTGAGAATAACAAAAGATAATAATTTCAAGGAAGTTAATTGTATAGGCTGATAATGTCAATACATGTGTATAAATCTCGTTGTAGCATAATGCATGCAAGTTTTAGTATTTGAATTTTAGGAATTAGCTTTTTAGATTCTAGGATTATACTTTGATATCACTAAGATTGATATGAGTCTTTTTTTGCTTTTATGAAATGTGTGCAACTTTAGTATTATGAGTATGCAAGTTTTTGTGGTTTCTATGTGTGAATTGAGTTAGGTAATTTGTAGTTCATATAGGTTGAAATCTTCATGTATTTATACTATGATCATTACTTGTATGTAATTGTTGCTGTTGTGTAATGCATGCAAGTTTTAGTATCATGAATGTGCAACTTTTTTAAATTTCAGTATTTGAATTTTAGGAATTAGTTTTTGAGATTCTAGGTTTACACTTGATAGCACTGAGATTGATTTGAATCTTTTGCTATTGTGAAATGTAGAATATTCTTTTATCATTTGTAAGTATTGTGTCACGCCCAATATGCGACCCTATCCAAAAGGAACTCGAAGGTCCCACCAAGGATAGACTCGCATATTGAAACGCTTTTGCAAGGTGGATATCATTACATCAACATTACATAATAGATGGGGATCCATACATAAGGCATACAATGCCACACGAATACAACATCACAATACATGAGAGCAATATCCGACTACGGATGAAACACAAACAGAAACTCAAATGACATCCACCCTGCTAGCCCAGGTTGCCAACCTGGAACCTATCCTCTGATCGAGGAAGAAGCAGAAGAAGAACTCCAAAACAAGCAAACATCGCTCTCGCGTCATGATCATCGAATAACCTGTACCTGCAACTGTTGTTGTAGTAATCTGTGAGCCACGAGGACTTAGCAATCCCATTACCATGGGTATCAAGACTAGCAAAGCTTAAAGGGAAAGGAAGGGGTAAAATGGTGAGGTTGCAGCAGCGACTAAGCATATATGGTGGCTAATATACGCAAATAAGAGCGAGAAGAGAGCAAGCGGAACAGTCGTGAAGCTAGCAATGATCAAGAAGTGATCCTGAACTCCTACTTACGTCAAACATAACCCAGAAACCGTGTTCACTTCCCGGACTCCGCCGAGAAGAGACCATCACGGCTACACACACGGTTAATGCGTTTTAATTCGGATCTGGTGTCAAGTTATCTACAACCGGACATTAACAAATTCCCATCTACCAATAACCGCAGGCACGGCTTTCAAAAGATTATACCCTGCAGGGGTGTCCCAACTTAGCCCATGACAAGCTCTCGTGATCAATGAAGGAATAGACCTTCTCCCAGGAAGACCCGATCAGACTCGGAATCCTGGTTTACAAGACATTTCGACAATGGTAAAACAAGACCAGCAAGACCGCCCGATGCGCCGACAATCCCGATAGGAGCTGCACATATCTCGTTCTCAGGGCAACACCGGATGAACACTACGTACAACTAAAACCAGCCCTCGAGTTTCCCCGAGGTGGCGCTGCAAGTGGCTCTGGTTCGGACCAACACTTAGACAAGCACTGGCCCGGGGGGCTATAATAAAGATGACCCTTGGGTTAATTACTCCCAAGGAAATATAGGTGGTGGTGAGGCAAATGGTAAAACCAAGGTTGGGCCTTGCTGGAGGAGTTTTATTCAAAGCGAACTGTCGTGGGGGTCCCATAAATCAGCCGACCGCGTAAGGAATGCAAAATCCGGGAACATAACACCGGTATGACGGAAACTAGGGCGGCAAGAGTGGAACAAAACACCAGGCATAAGGCCGAGCCTTCCACCCTTTACCAAATATATAGGTGCATTAATAATATAAGAGATATTGTGGTATCCCAACCAAAATCCTGTCCACCATGGAGAAATCTTCAACTTCACCTGCAACTAGCAACGCTATAAGAGGGGCTGAGCAAAGCGGTAACATAGCCAAACAACGATTTGCATAGGAAAGGTGTCAAAGGTTAGAGGTTCATGGCAACATGGGATGGCTCGACAAACAGATGATAGGTAGCGCAGCAAAGCGATAGAACGAAGCAACTAGCATAGCAATGATAGTAGTGAGATCCAGGGTAGCGGTCATCTTGCCTGAAATCCCGCTAGGAAGAAGAACGAGTCCATGAAGAAGAAGAACGGGAGTAGTCGAACGAATCCTCACAATCGCAACATTACCAGAACTAAGAAGCAACACCGGAAAGAAACAAACAACATGGTAAATACACAAGCATAAACATGGCATGAAGCTCAATCAAGTATGATGCATGTCCGGTTTAATGAGGCATGGCATGGCAAGTGCAACAAACAATACTACAAGTTAAGTGGAGATCAATATGCAACGAGTTGCATATTGACGAAACACCACATTGACATATTTAGTTTAATCTCGTTTAGGTACACATCAATATTAAATGTTGATTAACATGGCAAGGGGTGAAGTATAACCAAACTACCTATCTAGGCAATTTTAAATGAGGCCGGAAGTAACAAACAACAATTCCGGAAAATCCCCATATGCATATTTTAGATTCGGTACTGTTCTGCACTAAACACGATTTTATTGTTGTTAAACAGGAAAATAAAGTGCACCATGTTAATCTAGGCATTTTTCCACCCCATTTACATATAAAGTTTAATTAATTCCGAGCTACGGTTATTTAGTTATGAATTAAAGCATTTTAGCATGGCATTTAAGCAAATTAACACAAACAGCATGTTAAACATTTTAACATGGGATGAAAATGGCATATTATTAATCTACACAATTTCCTGAGCATTTTACATATATAAAGTATTTTAATGCGATGCACGTTTCAAGAGTAATTAAATGTATGATGCTTAGGGGTTTTTCTGCAAAACTGCAGTCTCTGGAAATTAGCAAATTCGCAGGACTGAAAAAACGCATGCGGGCCGAATCTGGTGGGCGCAAGCTAACATGTGGTGCGCTGGGGCGAGGGATAGGCTGGAGGCTCACCATGGGCCGAGGCCCGGCTGGAAGCAGAAGAGGCCGGCTGGGCTTGGTGGAGAGGGAGGCCTGCAGGGGCGCTGGGCCTTACGCGGCTGCGCGAGATGTGGCCCGGCCGTGGTCAACGCGAGGCGAGCGAGCTCGTCGCCGTCTCGTTCGTGAAGCAGGGGAACATGCAGCAGGCGCCGCGGCGCTGAGGACTCCGGCGGTGAGGCAGCAGCGGAGGGCGGATGAGGCCATGGGGCGGCAGTCCCGGCCGGATCCGGACGGATCTGGCCCTGGGGAGCTCATTCCCGGCGGCGGCGTGGCTGGCCGGCACCGGGGAACATGGCGGCGGCGACCTGCGGGGAGAGAGAGAAAGTGAGGCCGGGCGAGGAGAGATGGAGAGGGATGGCGAGGGCGACGCGACCTGGCAGGGCGCTTCGGGCGGAGGGACGAGGCTGAGGCGGAGGCGCGCGGCGGCCGGCGGCGCATCGGGCGGCGGCGAGGCGAACGAGCAGCGGGGTTGGAGCGGCGAGGGAGCTCTGGCAGAGGAGCTCCCGAGCCAGGCGTGTGCGGGCCTGCGGGATCGGGCGAACGGCGGCGTGCACGGGCTCAGGCGGGCTTCCCAGGGCCCGATCTGGGTCCTGGCAGGCCCGCGGCGAAGTGGGGCACTGGGAGGATAGGTGGCCCACGCAAGAACGGGCCGGTCAACGGGCGCGCGAGGGGTCGGGCGAGCTGCTCTGCTCGATCCCGAGTTCGTTCATGGCGGCGGCGGCAGTTGACCTCGCCGGATCCGCCTTATCCGGGCAAGGCGGCGGCAAGGGAGGCCGGGAACCGGTGGATCGGGCTTCCGGGCACCGGATCCAGCGGGGGAGGAGCTTCACGGGCGGGGCGGCAGTCCATGGCGGCGGCGGCGGCGGTGCGGGAGGAGGCCAAGTGGCGGCGACAAGTGGCTGGCTGTGGCTGGCGGCGGTGGCTTCGAGGTGGGAGGAGGCTAGGGGTAGGGGAAGGCTAGGGTAGCCCAAATTGGAAGGAGGGGTGTTTATATATAGGGTAAAAGCTAGGGTTTAGGGGGGTTTTAGGAGCGTTTCGGAGCCTCCGATCGCGATCCGACGATCAGGAACGGAGGGGGGTTTAGGTGGGCTGCAGGTGGGCTGAGAAGAGGGGTTGGGCTGAGAGAAGAGGAGAGAAAGAGAGGCCCGGCGGCAGTTTCGGAGACCGAAACGTCCGACGAAGGTACCGGCAACGGTACCGCTATGAGTTTAACAGTTGGGCTATCAAACGAGCTCTGAATGCGACGAAACTTGGCAGGCGCTCTGTCTACACTATAATAAGACCGCATGACAAGTTGCAACCCATTCCCAAAACATTTTTAATGCCACTTATAAAATAATATTACGGAGGTGCCGCGGGCGCGTGCGAGTGTGGTCGGGCTCATAACGGACAATGGAGAGAACCGGCGGAACACGAACGGATGCAAGTTTTGAAAAACATGCGGATGAAATGCAGATGATGACATGAGATGAGATGCATAACAAGAACAAAAGCAAAACAAAAGACAAAAACCCAACCACGGAGGAAATAACATATAGCATCTCCAGAAAAGGCAAGAGTTGGAGTTATGAATATGGAAAGTTGTATCCGGGGCGTTACAACACTCCACCACTACGAGAGGATCTCGTACCGAGATCTAGGATGGCACCAGAGAGAAACGGAAGAGGAAAATAAGCGGTAAAACTAAGTTGCTTCTTCGACCTATGAGTGAAACCATGAACCTTGAGAGGTTGAGTAAAATGAAGAAAGAAAACAATGAAGATGAACAAAGTTGAAAACACTCCGTTAGAAAAGAGGAACAAGGAACATTCGATAACTTGAAGGTTGCAAAGACATGAATCAAGAGTTTAATTGACAAGATAGGGTTCAAAACCACTCCGGTTGAAACGAGATAAACAAGGAACAAGGACGATCAAATTTGGACAGCACTCCGGTTGAAAAGAGATGCAAGACTTGATAAGATGAAAAGAATTTGAAAAGAGGACACGACACTCCGGTTAAATGGATACGCATGAAAAGAACACGATCCTCACAATTCGAGATGATGAGTAAAGAGAGCAACATCACCATGACTCTGTAACAAAAGAATAGAAGCTAGATTGTTGGGATAAAGGGGCGGAGAAGAAAATGACAATTACTGCCGCAAATGAACTTGGAAAGCATCCTTGCAAAGAAGGATTGAACGGAGTTGTTGGAGAACCAGCAACGAAAAGAATAAGCTTGTAGTGGGCTTATGGAAAACATCCCAAAATTATGAGGTGACAACCGGCCACTAACGGAAACAATTGCTTGCTTGAGAACAATGAAGAGATGAAAAACCTCTTTCACCGAGAAGGATATGGAGAAAGCTTGGATCATTGATAAGCACCACAAATAGCAACATTCCTTAGGGAAGGCTTTAGGTGAAATCTATACCAAGATAAATCCAAAGAAGAAGTTGATTGGTCAAAAAGATCTCTTGAACAAAGAGAAAATGATGGATTTAAAATACCTCATTCTTGACAACATATGAATCATGAAACATGAAGGAAATTGTCAAGAGTGACATAACACCACCTCAAAGGATAAGGTAGAAAGGATTGCACTTAGGAATGCAAGATGAATAATGCTTGAACTCCCCAAAACAAAACATGTGTTGAGCACCATGTTTACTTGTGAGTAAAGCTTGGCAGATCTTAGCTCCGAGAGAAATCTTGAAGAACCAAAATGAGAATGAAAGAAATCCTTGCTGAACCATCATGTAGAGCCTCCATGAAGAACTCCGGTAATGAAAGGATGATAGAAAGAAAGAGAAGTTGAAAATACAAGGTGAAACCTTGCAATGATTTAGATGGAGCTTCGCGACGAGATAATGCGGAAAACTTGGAACTCCGGAAAAGAAAAGATGAAGCATCTCGAACCGAGAAATGCGACATGATGAACAACTCTGGAAAGAAGAAACTAGATCACTCGGAACAATAATAAGAATTACGTTATGCGTATCCTTCACCAATTTAAATTGATGACAAGCAACGGATTTGGCATACTACTTATTCTCGTAAAAAGGATCAAGATAGATATGGCGCAAACTTGTGAAGGTCTTGATGGAACCACCGGTGGAATTAGAGAACGAATGAAGATACTTGAGGGAATTTGATACAAGAGAACAAAGAGATCACGAGCTGATTAGAGGGTACTTGAATGATGCACCGGATATATTTGGAGAACAAGAGTTGAAGGTTGAGAATGTGTAATATTCAGAAATGATGGCATTCGGATTATCAAGAAAGGAAGCAACTCCTGAAATGCTCCGGATGGATGAAAAAAGTTCTCACAAACGAAAACAATTATGAGAGGATGGCATCAAGCTAGAACCATGAATCCTGAAGAGAATGGAGCAAGATTTAAGAGAAACTCTTCTTCGGTCTTCACATGTTGAGAATGACGACGAAGAACACCACCAAGAATTATTGAGATACTCCGGAACAAAGAAGAATAGGAATGATGAACCAACGATGAAAATATTTTGAAAGCGGTCTTGTAGAAAGAATATGACTGATGAAAATTCATTCTTACGTCAAACTTCGAAACGGATTTGAGAATAGCTCCGGGAAATTAGAAGAGTCAGGTAAGATCCTGGGAAAAGACCTGTGGGTTAGGGCCCACTGAAAAGGAACACCGTTGAAATAATTTTAAGGAGAGGTTGCACCGGTTGAAATAAATGGCTTGAATGAGATAACAACCTCGAAATATCTTGAACAGATTGAGCTACTGGGAAATAGTTTTCTTCTAGACTCAACAACGGCCAACAATCAAGGGGGCTCCTATGGTCGGTCGAGGCTCTGATACCAACTTGTCACGCCCAATATGCGACCCTATCCAAAAGGAACTCGAAGGTCCCACCAAGGATAGACCCGCATATTGAAACGCTTTTGCAAGGTGGATATCATTACATCAACATTACATAATAGATGGGGATCCATACATAAGGCATACAATGCCACACGAATACAACATCACAATACATGAGAGCAATATCCGACTACGGATGAAACACAAACAGAAACTCAAACGACATCCACCCTGCTAGCCCAGGCTGCCGACCTGGAACCTATCCCCTGATCGAGGAAGAAGCAGAAGAAGAACTACAAAACAAGCAAACATCGCTCTCGCGTCATGATCATCGAATAACATGTACCTCCAACTGTTGTTGTAGTAATCTGTGAGCCACGAGGACTCAGCAATCCCATTACCATGGGTATCAAGACTAGCAAAGCTTAAAGGGAAATGAAGGGGTAAGATGGTGAGGTTGCAGCAGCGACTAAGCATATATGGTGGCTAACATACGCAAATAAGAGCGAGAAGAGAGCAAGCGGAACGGTCGTGAAGCTAATGATCAAGAAGTAATCCTGAACTCCTACTTACGTCAAACATAACCCAAAAACCGTGTTTACTTCCCGGACTCCGCCGAGAAGAGACCATCATGGCTACACACACGGTTGATGCGTTTTATTTCGGATCTGGTGTCAAGTTATCTACAACCGGACATTAACAAATTCCCATCTGCCAATAACCGCAGGCACGGCTTTCGAAAGATTATACCCTGCAGGGGTGTCCCAACTTAGCCCATGACAAGCTCTCGCGATCAACGAAGGAATATACCTTCTCCCAGGAAGACCCGACCAGACTCGGAATCCCGGTTTACAAGACATTTCGACAATGGTAAAACAAGACCAGCAAGACCGCCCGATGCGCCGACAATCCCGATAGGAGATGCACATATCTCATTCTCAGGGCAACACCGGATGAACACTACGTACAACTAAAACCAGCCCTCGAGTTTCCCCGAGGTGGCGCTGCAAGTGGCTCTGGTTCGGACCAACACTTAGACAAGCACTGGCCCGAGGGGGGCTGTAATAAAGATGACCCTTGGGTTAATTACTCCCAAGGGAATATAGGTGGTGGTGAGGTAAATGGTAAAACCAAGGTTGGGCCTTGCTGGAGGAGTTTTATTCAAAGCGAACTGTCAAGGGGGTCCCATAAATCACCCGACCGCGTAAGGAACGCAAAATCCGGGAACATAACACCGGTATGACGGAAACTAGGGCGGCAAGAGTGGAACAAAACACCAGGCATAAGGCCGAGCCTTCCACCCTTTACCAAATATATAGGTGCATTAATAATATAAGAGATATTGTGATATCCCAACCAAAATCCTGTCCACCATGGAGAAATCTTCAACTTCACCTGCAACTAGCAACGCTATAAGAGGGGCTGAGCAAAGCGGTAACATAGCCAAACAACGGTTTGCATAGGAAAGGTGTCAAAGGTTAGAGGTTCATGGCAACATGGGATGGCTCGACAAACAGATGATAGGTAGCGCAGCAAAGCGATAGAACGAAGCAACTAGCATAGCAATGATAGTAGTGAGATCCAGGGTAGCAGTCATCTTGCCTGAAATCCCGCTAGGAAGAAGAACGAGTCCATGAAGAAGACGAATGGGAGTAGTCGAACGAATCCTCACAATCGCAACATTACCGGAACTAAGAAGCAACACCGGAAAGAAACAAACAACATGGTAAATGCACAAGCATAAACATGGCATGAAGCTCAATCAAGTATGATGCATGTCCGGTTTAATGAGGCATGGCATGGCAAGTGCAACAAACAATACTACAAGTTAAGTGGAGCTCAATATGCAACGAGTTGCATATTGAAGAAACACCACATTGACATATTTAGTTTAATCTCGTTTAGGTACACATCAATATTAAATGTTGATTAACATGGCAAGAGGTGAAGTATAACCAAACTACCTATCTAGGCAATTTTAAATGAGGCCGGAAGTAACAAACAACAATTCCGGAAAATCCCCATATGCATATTTTAGATTCGGTACTGTTCTGCACTAAACACGATTTTATTGTTGTTAAACAGGAAAATAAAGTGCACCATGTTAATCTAGGCATTTTTCCACCCCATTTACATATAAAGTTTAATTAATTCCGAGCTACGGTTATTTAGTTATGAATTAAAGCATTTTAGCATGGCATTTAAGCAAATTAACACAAACAGCATGTTAAACATTTTAACATGGGATGAAAATGGCATATTATTAATCTACACAATTTTCTAAGCATTTTACATATATAAAGTATTTTAATCCGATGCACGGTTCAAGAGTAATTAAATGTATGATGCTTAGGTTTTTTTCTGCAGAACTGCAGTCTCTGGAAATTAGCAAATTCGCAGGACTGAAAAAAAGCGCATGCGGGCCGAATCTGGTGGGCGCAAGCTAACATGTGGTGCGCTGGGGCGAGGGATAGGCTGGAGGCTCACCATGGGCTGAGGCCCGGCTGGAAGCAGAAGAGGCCGGCTGGGCTTGGTGGAGAGGGAGGCCTGCAGGGGCGCTGGGCCTTACGCGGCTGCACGAGATGTGGCCCGGCCGTGGTCAACGCGAGGCGAGCGAGCTCGTTGTCGTCTTGTCCGTGAAGCAGGGGAACAGGCAGCAGGCGCGGCGGCGCTGAGGACTCTGGCGGTGAGGCAGCAGCGGAGGGCGGATGAGGCCATGGGGCGGCGGTCCCGGCCGGATCCGGATGGATCTGGCCCCGGGGAGCTCATTCCCGGTGGCGGCGGGGCTGGCCGGCACCGGGGAACATGGCGGCGGCGACCTGCATGGAGAGAGAGAAAGTGAGGCCGGGCGAGGAGAGATGGAGAGGGATGGCGAGGGCGACGCGACCTGGCGGGGCGCTTCGGGCGGAGGGACGAGGCTGAGGCGGAGGCGCGCGGCGGCGCATCGGGCGGCGGTGAGGCGAACGAGCAGCGGGGTTGGAGCGGCGAGGGAGCTCGGGCAGAGGAGCTCCCGAGCCAGGCGTGTGCGGGCCTGCGGGATCGGGCGAACGACGGCGCGCACGGGCTCGGGCGGGCTTCCCAGGGCCCGATCTGGGTCCTGGCGGGCCCACAGCAAAGTGGGGCGCTGGGAGGATAGGTGGCCCATGCAAGAACGGGCCGGTCAACGGGCGCGCGAGGGGTTGGGCGAGCTGCTCTGCTCGATCCCGAGTTCGTTCATGGCGGCGGCGGCAGTTGACCTCGTCGGATCCGCCTGATCCGGGCAAGGCGGCGGCAAGGGAGGCCGGGAACCGGTGGATCGGGCCTCCGGGCACCGGATCCAGCGGGGGAGGAGCTTCACGGGCGGGGCGGCAGTCCATGGCGGCGGCGGTGGCGGTGCGGGAGGAGGCCAAGTGGCTGCGACAAGTGGCTGGCTGTGGCTGGCGGCAGTGGCTTCGAGGTGGGAGGAGGCTAGGGGTAGGGGAAGGCTAGGGTAGCCCAAATTGGAAGGAGGGGTGTTTATATATAGGGTAAAAGCTAGGGTTTAGGGGGGTTTTAGGAGCGTTTCGGAGCCTCCGATCGCGATCCAACGATCAGGAACGAAGGGGGGTTTAGGTGGGCTGCAGGCGGGCTGAGAAGAGGGGTTGGGCTGAGAGAAGAGGAGAGAAAGAGAGGCCTGGCGGCAGTTTCGGAGACCGAAACGTCCGACGAAGGTACCGGCAACGGTACCGCTATGAGTTTAATGGTTGGGCTATCAAACGAGCTCGGAATGCGACGAAACTTGGCAGGCGCTCTGTCTACACTATAATAAGACCGCATGACAAGTTGCAACCCATTCCCAAAACATTTTTAATGCCACTTATAAAATAATATTACGGAGGTGCCGCGGGCGCGTGCGAGTGTGGTCGGGCTCAGAACGGACAACGGAGAGAACCGGCGGAACACGAACAGATGCAAGTTATGAAAAACATGCGGATGAAATGCAGATGATGACATGAGATGAGATGCATAACGAGAACAAAAGCAAAACAAAAGACAAAAACCCAACCACGGAGGAAATAACATATAGCATCTCCAGAAAAGGCAGGAGTTGGAGTTATGAATATGGAAAGTTGTATCCGGGGCGTTACATATTGTTTCATCTAAATTGAGAATAACATCTTTTTTAAAAGTTATTAATGTAGAATACCCCTTTATTTTCTTTTTACAGTATGGTTTTCCCAGTTGGTCGTTGTCCTGGCGCCCCATGCTTTCCATTTGTGCCAGTTGATGAAGTCCCAGAAGTTTTTGATGTTGTCCTTGATGAGTATTGCTTTAGGAGGATGGTGAGTTGTATTCATCTTATCTATTGACATTTTTTATCCTTTGTTCATAACCTTTCACTACTAGGGAAAACCCTAGCAGTAGCACGGGTTTAAAGCCTATCAGTTGCGCGGGGTACCGCGCTACTGATAAGGCGCTACAGCTAAAGGTTAGCAGTAGCATGGTCGGGACCACGCTACTGCTATATCGACTTAGTAGCAGCACTTTCCACAACAAGCGCTACTGGTAGTTAGTAGTAGCGCTTCTCTCAGCACGCGCTACTACTATTATTCTGTATTTCTTTTTTATTGCATGTTGTATTCATACACCTTTATACAAGTTTTCATACTGCAGCAATTTAGAGAATGATTTTACATCATAATGAGTTATTACATCAGTGGGAGAAAGAACCGTGGACTAGTTTCAAGTGGATGTCCATCCACTTGAAACTAATCCGTGGTTCTTTAACCCAATGATATAATAAATATCATCATCATCATATCATTAACAACTTATCATCATAATACATCATTGTCATATAACACCTCTTCATGATCGTCGTTTTCATCAATGAGACATCATATACAAGTTGGTTACTAGACATAATCACAACTACTCATCATCATCAACTCTCATAAATATATTGTACCTCGTAGGACCTACTACATTCTCTTAGGACCTACTATAATATCTTAGGTAAAATAGCAAAAAATAAGATAGCCCCTGACCCTCCATTATGGAGAATGGAGATTATCTTGTCTCCAATTCTTGCCTTTTGCACAATGTTGCTTCCAAGAACCTCCTTACGAATGTCCATACATTTCTTCCATTCTTTGATTATCATGTGTTCACCGTTTTTAGAAACCTGGTATGCACAGGTGAGATTCGTAGGACGACATGGTTGTATGTTCAAAACATCAAGGCGACCATTCTGATACATCAAATGAGGCACACATTCCATCGGGATTTTCTGTTGAAAAACATAGTGATAACTTCGTAGTTAGCAATGTAGTTCAGTTTTAGAAATATGCAAAAGATGCATGGATGTTGTAATAGTAAAAAATCTTACCAGCATATCTCCATGGAAGTTATCGTGGTTCAACAGGTGCACTAGTGGCACGTGTTCACCATAATTTGCAGGAGTTCGATAAAAGGCATTGTAATTCTCAATGTCAGTACAATATGCGGCCAGATGATTTTTCTCTTGATAAGTTAACTCAGATCCATCGGTGTAGTTGGTTATGTCTACCATCTTTCGCACACTCTTTGAAGAATGAAAATAAGCTATGAATGGAAATAAGCTATCAATTATTTTGAAATAAACAATATAAATTACTTAATAACTATGTTTGAGGAACTCACATAGCGGTAGAATTGGAAGCGTATCAACAAGAACCTAAATGTCCAAATTGTCTTGGTCCATGTCAGGATCACCAAGATCCATGGTGACAAACATACCCTCTTGAAAATCATACATCTTGCAAAGTGCTTCCCAACCCGGGCAACCAAAATGGGATACGCTCTCAGACTTGTATAGATTTACCTCAAAATCCATACCATGATGGGTCCTTAGGTTAATTTTCTTTGTTTCATTACTCTCATGATCTTCAACACCCATCCTCTCCAAGACATAGCGTCTTGCATGGCATGGGCTAAGCTAGTCGAATTATAAAAGACGAAAATTACACATTGAAGTAGTAGAAGTCGAGCTTAATTACGAAAAAACACTTTGCATCATAGCTTACCGTATCACAATCGAAGGCCTCCTCGAGCTTAACGCTGAAGCGCCGACCTTCGTCCAGGTGAGGTCTGTCGTAGAAACCCCGGTAGTCGCCGCACCAGGAGCACTCCCCGGGACCTTCTTCATCCGACGACATTTCCTATGTTCATAATTCAAAGATTAAACTTGTACAATTAAATATATGTACTACAAGAACTAAATTAGATCATTATTATTCAGCACGGGTTGACAATCGGTCCGTCGAGTTTTTTTAAACTCTCAGCTCACGTGGTGTATATATTCGACCTTTGGTGATGGTCGCTCCTCCCTTCGTCCCCGAGTGCATTAAACCAAAATGTCTAGCACACGGGAACGAAGGAGAAGCGACCCCCACGACAATAGTCGGCATTCTTCTTCGTTCTCCAATATATGGTGGACACACTCCCTCACCGATTTTTCGACTGTCAGTGATGGTCGTTACTCCTCCTTCCCCTAGTGCATAACAAAGGTCTAGCACAAGGAGAAGAAGGAGAAACGACCCCCACAACAACAGTCAGGATTCTTCGACCTCGACAGACTTAAAGTCAACCTGAAATATCGTCTAATTATCTTACTAGAAAATCCAGGCCACTCGATATTTCATACATATTCTAGCACAAGTCATGCCAAAATTCACGGAAAATTCCGGCATGACCTTTGCTAAAAAAGGACATATCGAGCACCTGAAATTTGCCGGAACGGAAATTAATCAACACTCCGGCAAAACATAGGCCACTCGGAGGTGTAACCTGCAAACATTACAGGCCACTTGGGCAAACACATATCCTATTTGACATGTTTTTATCTACATCATATCTTATAGGACTCGTATTGACATGGAGATTTGTCTGGTCTCACCTCGAGGTCGGAGGGGGTCGGTGACGGGGACGACGACGGGGATGATGAAGGGGCTCCTAGATTTCTGCAAAAACAAGTACCCTATTACTTAAACTAAAAAATGTAGCGCTGGCCAGAGATACTCGAAATGTAGCGCTGGTCGGTGACGGGGTCGATGCAGGAATAATTTCTTAAACTAAAAAAATAACAACAAACGTGACATGTTCAACTAGTTCTTACTAAAAATAAACTTACTATAAATAAAAAAAAACTAGTTCTTTCCAAAAGTAAACTAGTTCAACTAGTTATATTAATTTTCTTACTAAAAATACATTAGTTCTATTAATTCAACTAGTTCTTACTAAAAATAAACTAGTTCAACTAGTTTTATTAATTTACTTACTAAATATTTTAAACACTTACTAAAAACAGGAAAAAAGAGATGGAGGGAGGGGGCGGGGGGAGGAGGGGGAGGGGCGGCCGGAGGAGGAGGATGGAGGGGCGGGGGGAGGAGGGGGAGGGGTGGCTGGAGGAGGAAGAGGGAGGGGGCGGCCGAACGAGGAGGATGGAGGGGGCGGTCGGAGGAGGAGGAGGGAGGGGCGGCCGGAGGAGGAGGATGGAGGGGGCGGCCCGAGGAGGAGGAGGGAGGGGCGGTGGGAGGAGGGCGGCTGGAGGAAGGGGAGGAGGAAGGAGGAAGGGGGTGGGACGGAGGGAGTACCTCGGTGGAAAGGAGCAGCGCGACGGCGGCGGACGACGGAACCGGCACGGGCGACAGTGAGAGTGAGAGGGTCGGGCGCGTGTAGGATAAGGTAATTCAGTAGTAGCGCGTTTTCCTAGAACGTGCTACTGCTATGAGATGTAGTAGTAGCGCTGGCCAGAGATAATCGCTACTACTAAGTGGGGCTAGCCATCTGCACCCAGTACACACATAGCAGCAGCGTGTTGTCGTAGCACGCGCTACTGCTAAAGTAGTAGCAGTAGCGCGTTTTTTTAAACGATCTACTACTAAGTAGCAGTAGCGCCCATATTTGTTCAGCGCTACTGTTAAGATGTTGTGTGTAAGGTTTTCCCTAGTAGTGTTTGTGTGAGCTTGCAAATTCTCTATTATTTAGTACGGTACTAAGGTAGTTTGTAGTTCATGTAATTCCTGCTTGTTGAAATTGATGTCCATGCAAACTGTGTGCAAGTGTACTATTTATGAAGATAGTAGTTCGAATCCTAAATTTTGATTTTTATGGATCAATTCTTTGTTTGTGTAGTTAAAATTGTCTATTTAGTTAGCTTCTATGTAGTTTAAATGCCTCAAAATTAAACCAACATATCTACCTCACTAAACTTTAAATTACGATAACAGCAAGGTTAATATCAGTAGTTCATGCTGTAAAATTTGCGCATTTTAACTGTGATGAATGTGCTTTTTTTATTTGTTTGTGTCTTGCTGTAGTTATAGTTTGTGAATGCAGTTTGATTTCCTGCATGTATCTTGTTCCAAAAATCCATGCAGTTTGATTCCTCCATCCAATCCGTCAATAATGATATCAACTTGATTAATATGATATGAACGTTTGTTGTTTTGTTAAATGTCTAATTTTTTAGCATGATGGACGTGCAATTTTCTTTTTCATGCTATATTTACTTTGTCTTGGGTTCTTTCATGTTTTTCTTTCAGTACATCCCATGCAATGTAAGGGTTTCTTAGCCGATTATATCGAGGAGCACAGGAATATTGCAACAACTTTCAAGCACAAGAGGACTGAGCCTGCTATTCTCACTTATGAGAGTAGGTCTTATGCTTCAAACTTTAAGCATCGAGGGAACTACTCAAAGTTTTGTGGCAGTGCTTGGTTTGAGTTCAGCAACGATTATGCCCTTCGTGCTGGAGATCGTGTGGTATTTACTCTGGACAACTCATGCTTTGACCTCAAAGTAGTGACTTTCTGTGATGGCGAATTGATTCTTCCTTTACCTTCTATTGGTCAGTTTCTGATTTTTTGTATGTGTTATTTTTATCATTGTTTTTTCTTCTCCTTTTTAATCGCATTGTTCTCATAGATGTTAACTCATTTGCATTATATGTGTTTGTTTTTGTAGCTTTTTAAAACCTAAGTAATGCAAGGTTGTCGGGGGAAACGACACCTATGGGACCACGAGGATCCCTTCTACTATGGTTGGTGGGCGCGGGACTGTGGAAAGAGCGGGTTCAGAAGATCAACGCGGGGGGTTTATCCAGGTTCGGGCCGCAAGCGATGCGTAATACCCTACTCCTGCTGTTTGTGTTTATCTGGTGTTCTCGGACTAGCTACAAAGCGTGCAGGGTCCAAATAGTCTAGATCCTCCCTCGGTAAGCCTCGGGCCTCCTGTTATAGTCCAAAGGGGTCGCCACAGTGGCACACATGAGGTGGAAAGTATGTACTGTATACAAGTCTATCCCTGGCACCGTAGGACAAAACACATTTAATGTTGCCGACATGCCCTCTCACTTTATCGGGGATGGCAAGGAAGCTCGTCCCGCCCATCGCCACTTCGCCTCGCTGCGACGCGCGTCCAAGCTGACGAGGCGCATAGCACCACGCTGGCTGGCTGGCTATTGAGCTGGCGTGGTGGCAGAGTCTTCACGATGATCTGCATACCACCATGCAGGTGCTTGCTGAGTTGGCCTGGAAGTCGCACACCGCCACGCAGGTGCCTGCCTAGTTGGCGGGTTTGACTGCTGCGTTGGGACGGCGGTGGAGCCTTGGCAGGTGTGGGCCTGACCGTGGCCCTGCAGATGTCCCCGGCAATGGTCTTGCCGAGGTCTCATAGGTGTCCCCGTCAAGGGTCTTGCCGGGGGTCTTGTGGGCATCCCCGGCAAGGATCTCGCCGGGGGTCTCCGTCTTCTGGCTATCATCTATTCTTGGTCTTCACAAAGATCTGCATGCCACCATGCTGGCACCTCCCGAGCCTTGGTTCCAATGTTGTCGATGGCGTCGGAACTCTTGGGCTCTAGGGTCGCGGCCGCGCTGGTGTGGGGCAAGTTGCCCCGGCAAGGCTCTTGCCATGGGAAAGCCCACCTTGTCCCTTTGCTCCTCGCGCCTCTATCTTGGCCTTGCCCTGGTTGTCTTGTGTCTCTGCTCCCCCTTCTGCTCTGCCAAGCGCGGCCATAACTGTGGTTGGGACTGCCCGTGCACAAGTCAAGGGGTACAAAAAGGACCCCTACTTTTGTACACCGAGAAAGGTACGAGCTAGTTTGCTCTGCTGTGATGCCCCGTGGCTTGGAGTTCAACTATCACAACAACTGCTCGTTTGTACATTCACTTTTTCGTACTTCAGGGATCATGCGCTGCATTCCGTTCGTCCATGTCATGACTGCCTCAAATACTGTGAAGTTCATCATGGTAAGTTTTCTACTTTACTGCTTCATTCTATTTTTCTTTATTTGTTTACATTTGTTGTGCTTAATGATTTTTAATGCAAGTTTAGTCTTGATGAAGTTTTTTCGGCGTATCAATTTTTATCCATATTTTTTCATTTTCTTTGTAACAGAAAATCCCAAAGGTTGTTGTCTCTAGCTTGAGGAGCGTTGTTGACATGCCAATAAGTGCTAGAATATCTCTGGAAGCTTACCAGGGTGATACACATGTTATCATGCCATCATCTTTCAAGCTGTGCAAGCAAGATGGGAGGTTGGTGATCGAGAAGACCAGTTTCAGCGAGTTCCTCTCAGCGACTTCGTATGCAAACAACAATGTTGTGCTCATCACTTTCAATGAGTCAACTTATGATCGTTCAGTTTCAATTGTCTTCCAGCGTCTTTTGTAGATGAAAGCAATGATAGAAGTTTAGTTTGGGAAAGAAGAGATTGTAGTGGGTTCTTTAGTTTGCAGGCTATAACTTGTGGTGGCTTATGTGTGGATTGTCTTACTTTTTGGATCTATGCACTTAAGACTTTAAGCTATCAATAGTTAAGTTGAAGACTGAAGAAAAGTTTGGGTGGTTAAATTGTAGTTAAGTCGAGTACTGAAGAAAAGTCTAGTTATCATTCGTGCTATCTGAAGTATGTCTTATAATTCAACGGTTATCAGAACTTTCCAAATGTTTTTATGTTATTAATGCTTCTGTGTGTTGTAATCTTTTCTATTTGAGATTTTTGAATTTCTTCATATCTTTGTAGTTGTATTGGGAGTTTGAATTTCCATTGTTTCCCTGGGTGATCAACAAATTATTTGATTGATCTTTTTATTTCATAGATCATATCAATTGTTGGTTCAAAGTCACCCGATAAATTGTTTGATTTTTTTTCTTCTTTACCTATGAAATGAATTTTGTTCCCTTGTGAATCTACTTTAATATGATTGATATTTTTCCTTGCAGATCATATAGATTTTATTTTTCTCTTGGTGTCATATGATTTCTATTCACCAGTCTCACTAAATTTATTTTTGTACATTTTTTTGTTGGTTTATTAATTATTATTATTTTAAGTTAAATGTGTGTTGAGTGTTTTATCCTCTCAGATGTTTTTAAATGTGTTTTAAAATGGTTTTTCATAATGAAACTAATGCTTCATAATTTCTTAACTTTCATCTTTTTTCCCTAATTTATTATGTGAATCTTTTTTGAAAGCTTCTATGGTTTTTCCTATATGTGAAAATCATTAGTGCTCTAAGATTCGTGCATTTTTTCTATGTGATAATCATTAGCCAAAGAGTCCCATTGCATCAGTTTTGAAAGCAGGCCGTTCATTCAGTGCTTTGAGATTCATGCTTTTTTCTTTTAAGTTTGTTCTTCTTTTCTGAGCGTGCACGACTAGGTCTTCCGTAACTGATGACTTGCGTGACTGGTGACATCACCGTTATTTCAAAATCAGCAGCCCGTTCCCTTTCTGCGGGGGTGCTCGTCTCCTCGGGCACGTTCTCCTCTCCTCTCCTTCCTCTCCGACGACGCGATCACCATTGTTGGGCCAGTGCTCGGACAAATTGGTGCTTCGCTCGCACCTTCTGATAACGCGCCTCCTTCTACATATATCTCAGGTTCGTTCTCCGCGTATGACTTTTCCCCTTTGCGTTCAATTTCCTGATCCCTTTCTCCAGACCCTAGGATTGCATGATTGAATATGTGATCTGTTAGATTCAGATGTTTAGGGTGGTTCCCGTAGGTGCTCATGAATTGCGCTCCTGTTTAGATGCGTAATTGTTTCTAAATTTCAATTTTGTTTCACTTTGTGGCCGGAGTGCAGCCCGCTTTGAAATCTCATGCCTGGTATACGTAGTTGCGTCTATACAGAATATAGCTTGAAATCCATAGTTTCCACCAGTAGCGTCCAAAATTTTTTTGAGGTGGATTTTCCCTGTGCTTAAATGAACTTAGAGGTGATCCTGTTTCTATCAGGCGGGTGCAAAGTTTACATTGCTGTAATGTCAAAATTTTGATGTGTCATGTCAAATTGTTTAGCTGCTTAGATTTGGTTCGCCCAGGGTGCTAAGATCATAATCATGCTTTTCATATGTGATGTCAGATGCATCTATATGGACTATGTGTGAGCTTCTTTTAGGTCTAATTCCTTTTATTGTAGTTGCAATTAATCATTAATTTGAGCTCAAATATCATAGGTAAACTGAACTTGATGTGGGTGCTTTTATTTTTCAGCTGCGACTTATGCATCCCCTTTGTGGTTTTGTCTACATGAGTTCATTTTGTCTACTGATGATTTCAGTCCTCTAAATTACTGTATTCATAATTCCACTACTTGTTTTTCCTTCTATGCTTATTTGTTTAGATCATTTAGTTATTACAATATTTTCTAAGATAATGGGTTTTTTTGTGTCTGTAGAAAATGGCTAGTGGCACCAATGATTTGGAAGACAGCGAAGGGATGTACCTTGACGATGATTTAGATGAAACATTTCCTTCGCAAAGCCAGTTTGAAGAAGGACACACTCAGTTACTTGATATATGTTTTCATTTTTTTTAATGTATATGTTTTCGAATAGAAGGTTCGCAGTTTCTAGTGTTGTGATTTCTTATGAAAGTTGTATAACCGAAAATCTTTTCTACTGGTTTCCAGGTAGGTGGCGGAGACCCCCAGTTTGATGTCGAAAAGTTCCTGAACAACCTGCGGAATTTGGTATTTTCCTCGCTCTAACTCTGAGTTTCTATATTATGTGTATATAGATTTTCGTAATTTTGAATCTGTAGAATTTTTGTATTTCTAAGTTACTTGGTATTTTTTTTACTACTTTTGACTTTTGTTTTGTGTTTTTATAATTTACTAATACTTTTCCCTTTTGTGATTCCTAATAGTTTTACTCATCAAATCACAATGCCAATTCTTCTAAGAATACCTGTGTAAGTCTTTTTCATAGCAATTTATTCCTCCATTATATCGATGTATATTCTGATTTATTCATATTTACTGTCACTTTAGCTGATCATTCTGCCATATTACTACTATATATATATATATATATCAGTATGCAAGCTTTCATAGTTTTCTGTGTTGTAGAATATGTTCAATCATTTATCTGGGTTCATGTTGACAGAGCCTTTTTGGTAGTTAGTACTAAATATGATGATTTTAATTGTTGTTTGCAAATAATTTGATTTTGATGAGAACCATTCTTAGAGACAATAGGTGTTGTGTCAGTGTGCATGACAGGTCAGGCTTTTTAAGTTTTCCACACTTCAGCTTTTAAAATTCCAAGTGTCCCAACAGATATTCCCCTTATGCATTGTATTTTCAGTCATTAATTTATAAAAATTAGATTCAATTTGTTTTTACATGCTACCAGAGTCTTTGTTTTTTGTCAGTGCCATGTGATGTTGATGATTAATAGATAATGCAAATGTTTATTTTGCTCAACACTATTTAATCAGGAGTCTGACACTAGATGTAATTTCAGAGTGTTGCAAATGTTTTCCCACTTTTTTTAGTAGAGTCGAATCAAGATCATCAGTGTCCCAAGGATACCATTTGTAGTTAAGTAGTTTTTTTTTGTTTTTTTTTTGCTTGTATCAAATGAAACCCATCTCATTTTTTTGCATACTTAGTGTGAACAACAGTTCTCTAATATTTTGTACAGTAAACATTAAATAGACTCTGAGTCAGTAACAATTTATTTTTGTTGGAAGTTTTCAGATATTTATTTAGTAGTTTAAAGGTGTAGTTGGATTGAATAGGTGTGATGTTTTTGCATTCCCTTTTGCGTGGAAATTTTTGTATGAGGAATGCATTTATTTTTACAATTTAATCTTTTTGTGTGATGAGAAGTTTAACTTCATATTGTACATATGTTTTTAGTTATTGTTTTTGAGTTTTTTTTTCTTTTCTTGGTCAGTGTGCCCCACTTCCTCCGAAGAAGGCAACGAGCAGGTGTAATCATGGCTATTTCAGTGATCTGCTGAAGAAAATTCCACCATCAAGATTAGATGTCATTAAAAACTATGCTTGCTCTTTTATTCTTGATTTTGAGTGCAATTTTGTTCCAAGAGGATTTGCGCATTGGATAGTAGGGAAAGTAAATCCACCTATTAGTGACATAGTTCTTGACAATAAAGTAATTCCAATGAGCCCCAAATCATTTCATCTACTACTTGGTCTTCCATTAGGTGGCACTTTAGTTTTATTTGACAGTGAAGTGACAAAAGCAACTTTCCTCAATATTATTGGTGAACAGTGCCCTCTATTAAAAGGTTTGGGTTGAGAATGCTCAAGCATGATATATCTGACATTGATTTCCTTAGATGTTTTCTTCTAGTTGCCTTTGCAACTGTTTTGTGCCCCAATTCAAATATCTACCCTAGCACAAAATACCTAGGAATTCTTATTGATCCAACTCAAGTTACGAACAATGATTTGTCAAAGTTTGTTTTTGATTGGCTTATGTCATACATAAGGAAATATCAAAAAGAGCCAAAGAAACCTACAAAAGAGGACAGATTAACTACACTGGGTGGCTGCATTTATGGGCTTTGTGTAAGTTATTTTTTCTGTTTTGTTCTGATGTGTTTCATGATTGAGAGTTTGAAATATATTTTTTTAATGTTGTGCTATTTTCTATGTAGTGCCATTACTTAGATTTTCTAGATTTGGGGTTATGCCGGGTGCCTCCTGGAATACCAAGAGTAAAGGCCTGGAATAATTCGCTAGTGAAAGAGTTTGCGAACTTGGATTGCAAAGGTCCAAGGGAATATGGCCTACGCCCTGTATGTTTTTTATTATATTTTATTTATTTATTTATCTCTTTTTAAGTTTCTTTCTGATGTTCTAATGTTATACAAGCTCACTTATTTTCTGAGCAGTACCGATTTTTTAACTCTGTTCCTTAATAGGTGAAGTTGATATCCCAAACCGTCTATTCCATGGGTTGCATTGGTTGTTGTCATCTACATCAAGATTCTACCCATGAATCTGTGAAGTTTAGATCTGCGCTTGACAAAACTGTTGGTGGTGTACTACCTTCCTCGGTACATATCTTCATTCATCTCACAAATTTTGAAATTTTTATCATTTATCCGCTTTTCGTTTTATGCAAGTGAATACAATGGTTACATACTGTTTTGTTCATTTTATGTTCAGGTGAAAGACCAATTATCTTTGCTAGCTAGGTGTTTTCGTGAAACTGCTGATGAGAAATCTATCGAAGGAGCTAAGAATATGTTGTTAAATTCGCTGAATTGCATTGTACTATCTAGTGCTTCAGATGATGAGCCAAATCAATCTGACACGAATTCAAGAAGAAATATAAGCAATAGTATGGAAACTAGTGATAAATCGGTGCTCAGGAGCCATGGGAATGTACTACATACTCAGGACTTCAATTTTTAATCTTTTAGATTCATTTTAATGAAAATGTATGTTTAGGCTTTCTTCATTCTGATTTCATGTTTGTGTATTTTTTATATTCAGGATGCAATGATCATTCTTCTAATATAAATGTATCTCCACTTGTTCAACGTTCTCCAAATGTTTCTAATACAAATGTGGATTTGCATGATACTGCAGGTGTGCTTTTGTTTTGTGAAGAATTTTACCATCTTTATTTCGAGCAATTTTGTTTTAATCGGAAATTTATACCTACTGGTTTTTCTTCCTTATATTTTCCTATGTCATCAGGTACAGGTCCAGGGAGCAAAAGGAAAGTTGCTTCTCCAGTTAATGGAGAAGATACTTTCTGTGTTAATCCAAGACCTCATAAACTGCAAAGGCCTGATCATGTACATCAAGTTCTAATTGTGAGTTATAAATTAAATTTTACTTTGTGTTTTCATTCTAAATTATTGTGAACATTTTATGCAAGCTGTTTCTTCTGGTTCACAATGTTTCGTACCTTTCTTCATTTGACAAGTTATTTTTCTGCGTTTAGGATGAAGGAAGAAGGCTTGATTTCAGTCAAGTTGAGAAGCAACTCGAGTCTGTTTCTGAACTAATGAAAAATCTTATTCCACCAAAGTCTACCCCCGTCAGTGAATCTATTGACAAGGGAAAAACATGAGTTTCAAGCATCTTGTGAATACAGATCCTCCAGTTGAAACTAATTCAAAAGTGACTTCTATGCAGACCACGGTGAAAAAAGTCATGAGTGTTAAGAAGAAATCATTTTTCCCCGAGAAGCCGAGGTTGAAATCTTCAATGAATGGTATTGTTTTGTCGTTGTGTTACTGTTTTTGTCCACACAGTTCAATTTTTATGAAATAGTTCTACATGATTTGTAAGCTGATGAATATTTTTTTGCAGGTGAATGTTTTGACATCTCCTCTCAAAAATCATTTAACGATAAAATCATGGCATAAAGTCAAATACACTTTCAACTGCGTGATGAGGTGTGTTTCTTTTTACATTTTTTTTATTTTCCTGCTTTTTGTTCATTTGTGCACTGCTGCAAACATTGCACCTGATTACAGATTTTCGTGTGGTACCTGCAAGTCTTTTTTTGTATCTTCTTTATGTCATGTTTCCAATTTGATATAGATCTGCATTTTTCTCTTCAATGTAATCTTCTTTTTCATGTGATGAAACAGGGTTCCCAATATCAAACTCCTACACATGCAAACAATCCCTTTTACTCCTGTGCTCAGTCCTCTGACAAATAGTTCATTTACTCAGGTATTTTTGTGATACGTGTACACACCTTTCGCATAAAATTTTGCACATCATTTATTTATATTCATTAGTTAGTTTTATTAATTTGTTTTTAATGAATATGTGTTTGTAGAAGTCTAATGGCACACCAAGGCCTTGGGTACGTCAAAATTCTGCTAATCGCACTGAGTTTTTAGGTGAAACTTCTCAAGTTGTTGTTCCTGTCACTAAGGTCTGTTATTTTTATTCTCACTTCTTATTTTTATTTTAGCAGTTCTTTGCATGTTTGTTTAAATTTATATACATACTATATGCAGTGATTTCTTGTTATTGTTTCCTCTTTTTGCTTTATGTCAGATTGATTTAGATTCTGTTGGACAGTCTAGCCCTGGAAAGTCTCCTGATGTTGAGATCTTGTATGAAGTCAAGAAATATGACAGATTGAACAACTTCATCTCTACTTCTGATATGATTTATAATGAGAAAATCAACAGTCATTCTGCTAGTAAATCTAGGAGAGAGGTCAATAGACATGGACCAAAGAGGATTCTAAACCCTAGTAAATACAATGCTTCTCCTTATGTCAATCAGAAATCACTGAGATACCCTGTTACCATGAGAATGATTAAATTACACGATGCTATTGTCACTTTGTCACTTGATGAAAATTTCAAATAGTAAGTGCTCCTTCATTAATGCATGTTTGTTTTCATGTGTGTTCGAATGCCTTTTCATGTTATTTGTTTTCGTGTAGTTTGACTATGTTGTTATCTTTTTGTTTTGCAGCAAAACGTGCATCGACTATGGCAAGGTTATAGTGACATACTTTTCTTTTGGTACTTCTCTTGCAACTCAGGGCCTTGTTGACACATATACTATAAATGCTTGGTGTCACAAATTGTCACGGGATAATAAGCCCAAGGACTTGAAAGTTCACCATTTTTTTCACCTAATTTCTATGAGTGCAATTACACTTTTTCCTTGTTACTATTTTTACTATACATTTTTATTACTCTTTAGTTTGTGAAAATGTTCTTACTGTTTTGTCCACAATAGGAACATCTACTTTTGATGGACTCATATGAAACTCAGGAATTGTATGATTAGAAGTCCAGTACGGTTTAGAGATGTTTTCAGCTAGCAAATGGTGCTAGACTAATCCATTCATGTGATGAGGTAAATATAGTAAAAATGTGTGCATTTTTTATTCTAATGCACTCTTTCATACAATCCATATCATTTTGTTCTACCCCTAGAGAATTCACCATTCATTATCAACCATCTGAATGCACATTTTTTTAGTATTTTCATAATGCAAGTTTAGTTGGTTTGCACATTCTTATAGAATGTATTTGTTCATTTTGATGACTCTTCTGTATTTTTGGCTTTTTTGTAGGTTCACTTTCCAACTTTGCATAGCAAGCATTGGTTCGATTTTATTGTGTTGTTTAGACATGAAATGTTTGTAATTCTAGACTCAGCATATGATGCAGAGAGTGATTTTCACCAGCATGTGTTGAATATTCTAGTAAATTCAACTCTCTTTTTCCCTCTTTTACTTTACTGTAACTTGATGATGTTGTCATCTTTTTTACTCACTCATTATTGTGTTAGTCCTATGACTTTGCCTCTGTTTTGCGTGTACTTGCTGCAGATACCAAATTTCAAAAGGGTTTCGAACATGTATGGGAGCTCAGAAATCTTAACTGGAGAAATTAGACGACACACTTTATCGATGTACCTAAACAAAGCAATATGTAAGTTGTTTTTCCTTTTTCTTTTCGCAGATGAATTCTCATTTGCTGCTTAAACTTTTTTCCATGCTGCTCATACCAAATTAATGCATATTCTCTGATGTTTCTTTTGTTCCAATTGGTTTTTATTTTGTAGCCTTGATTGTGGCATATATACAGCACTCTTTCTGAAGCATTGGAAACCTAGGATATTGATGCATGATGTTGTGAAGGATGAAGATATTGCAAACATCCGAATCAGAATGGCGAATGAAATGATGTTCACTAACCACAATATCCCGAATGACCATAAGAAGTTGGTTCTTGAGTTCTAGTACCGCTGATGAGTAAGTTTTCCTTATCTTTTTATAATGATTATGTTGTTCAATCATAGTTTAGTTTTCTGCATTTTTCTTCATTATTTGAATGTTTATTTGCAATTCTTTCTGCATTACTCAGGTTGCTAACGGAGAAGAAGCAATAGTGAAGGTTTCTAGCTGTGGTGGAGTTTGCTTTTAGTCATGCGTTAGTACTGCAAGCAAAATGGTGTTGCAAGATCCATAGGCATGTTTTTGCTTGTAGCTACAGGCATGTAATAAAGATGATGAATTTGTATATGAATTTTCTTAGGAATAATTCGAAATGTAACCTGCAATGTACAAGTCGATTTTTCTGGCGATGCTTACTAAAGTGTGGAATGCTTTTGATACGTCTGCATGTTAATTGTGATGATGTTATCTTCTAAGATGCTTGGATGTAAATTTGATTTTTAAAGATTGTACAATGAGTTGATTTTTCATGGCGTAATAATTTTCTTGTTATCTATTCGTTTCCACCTTTCAATGCATCATGTTACGTTGTTTGATTTTCATATTGAACAAACAATGGTAATTGTCTTCTGATCCTAGATACACCTTCTTTCTTTGTATCAAATATTCATTCTTTTTTTTCTTAATTTATTTTTTGCCTTCTTCACCAGTTCTTCCTTCTTTAAAAATTTTAAGTAGAAACAACCATTTTTTTTATTTAGCTTGAGTTCTTTCATTCTTTGCGTCAAGGAGTGGTTGTGTCTTTTGCCTTTTGATTACCATGTGTGTTTCATGCTAGTTGACCCGTTGACACCTCATACTTGCGACAACCCACCACTCCAGTGTGAAAATGCAATGTGTCAACTAGCATGCGACTTAACATCTCAACACCTCATTCTTTACAGACCAATCTTTTTGTTTTCCTTTTTTCCTGAAATGCCATGTGTGCTCCATGCAACCTAACCACCTCAACCACATAGTAACCCACTAACCCCACTACTCCCACGTTCACCAAGGAACCGACTAGCAATTGCACCCACCACCGCACTCCCCCCATTACCAACATTCCTCTGTGGGCTTCTTGTCCTCAGTCTTTAATCTCTCATTTCCATCCCCTATATAAACGCCAACCAGATGCTCTTGCGTTGTGTCTCTGCGAAATTACTTTCCCTTCCTCTCAGGATCCACTTTTTTGTGCTTTGAAGGTAGGGCTTTATATATGTTGTGCTCCATCAGTTCTTATACTTCATCTTCCTTTTTTTGCTAATTCTCCTCTATCTTGTTCCTCATTTTCTATAGAATCATTGCTGCAAGGTCTTGAAGTGGGTTGAAGTTGCAAGAGAAAAAGGTATGCTAACAGTACTCTTTGCACTTCTTACAGAAGTTTAGTTTGATAGCAATGCATCTTTTCTTTGATAGTGAAAGCTTCAATATATATTTGTGTGACTTGGTGTTAGGTTGCAATTAAATTTTTGTCAATTCTTACCTTCTACCTCTTTGGGATCATTTTCAATTTCCTTGTTCATAGATCGCACCACAACTAGGAATCTCTTTGATTTCTTTTTGCATTTTATCTGATTGTGCAATTTTAGGGTTTATTTTTCTTCAAACAAGATAACCTACTTGCAACTTGAGTTTTATGAAGTTGAAATTAGTGTACAAGTAGTTTGACTTGTAGTGCATGCAATTTAACTTTTTATTCAAGTTTTGTTTATCTGAGTTGTTAAATTCTCCTCTCATATAATTCTTCATTCATTTTAGATGGGTCGAGAGGATGCTTCCAAGAAGGGTAGAAGTGCTTGTAAGAATTTTGCTGATGCCAGTAAGGAAAAGGTCATATTATATCTTGCTCTTCAACAGCAACTGCAATTTTAGTTTTGTGAACCTGCAATTTTATTTATTTGCATATCTGTTTTCATTTTTTGCTATAAGGGGTGTTTTCTCTTCTATCTTCTAGTTTAATAATTTTTCGGAAGTACAAACAAGTTATGATGCTCCATGTTTGTGAAATTTTAGTTCAAATTAAAGGTGCAAGTTATATATTCTCACTTGGTGTTAGGTTTACAATGAAAGCATCATGAGTATATGCATCTCTTATATTATATATTGCTCGTCAACAACAACTGCAATTTTTACTTTTGTGAAGATGCTAATTTAGTTAACGTATGCTTGTTTTTAGTTTTCTGCATTCAGGGGGGTTTTCTCTTCTATCTTGTAGTTTAATAAAAAAATTGCACTACAAAACAAGTCAAGACAACCTACTAATGAGGTGCATTGCAACTTTGATTTTTTTCTGAAGTTAAAATTAGCATTGAAAGTCTTGCTTGTAGTGTGTGCAATTTAGTTGTCATTAAAATTTTGCTTTTATGAGTTGTTGATTTGTCCTCTAACATATTTTGAGTTGCATTCATTAGGTGGCTCATGAAGATATTACCAAGAAGGGTAGTGGTGCCTCTAAGAATGTTGCTGATGGTTCCAAGAAAGAAATAACAAATCGTAATATTTTTTGCTCCAAAAAATGGTTAATTCATGCAACGTTTTAGTGAGGTTGATCTTGTTTATGTCTCATGTTTGCTTCTTTTTTATTGATTTTGCTCCTAAATAAGTAGTGCAACTATAGTTCTATGTACCAATAACTTCAGTAATAACGTTGCTACTGAACAACAAATGCATTTTTAGATATTTGAATGTGCAAATTTAGATCCCAAGTGCGTTTTTGCAAATTATCTAAAATTTTATGGGTGAGTTCTGACTTATCTTGCAGTTAAAAAAAATGTGATATGTGTTGCTCCTATACAACTATTGCAATTTTTAGTGTTCTGTCAATGCAAATTTAGCTTATCGATGACTTTTATATACATTTTAGTTTTCTGAATATGGGTATGCAACTTTTAGATTTTTCAAAACTGTAGTTGTGTTTTGATGCTTGTAGGATAGTTCTTTTTATGTTTGCTATACAACTACATCTTCAAAAGCCAAATACCTATCTGAATATCTGTATGCAAATTTAGTTTCCTAAAAATACAAATGTAGTATGGTTCTTTTTGTATTCCTACTGAACTGCATCTGCAAGCTTAGTTTTGTGAGTATGCAAATTTAGATCCTAGGCGAAGAATTCAAATTGTCTCTGTTCTAGGGTGGTGTTTTGCATTTACTTGTAGTTTAACTACTTTCTTTTAGGTCAGGGTGCCAAGTGGGTCACATGTTTCCAAGCGCAAATTTGAAGCTAAGGATTCTTCCGCTTCCAAAAAGATGGTTGTCTCCAAGGTATTTTTCTATAAATGCACTTATTCATCCTGATGATAATGCAACTTTCAATGTCGACTCTGTTTGTAGGATGGGTTTTTCATAGTAGTATGTAATCATGAACCTGCTGCTTCTGCTTCATTTTTATTTCAGCACTCTATTTTGTATACTAAACTGCTATTTTTTTGTTGAATGATTTTTGTAGTCCATGTCATTCTGTGATTTATTATAGTAGTTGTTCATTTCTGCATTGCAACACAATTGTTTTTTTTCAAATACCTTATTTTTTGAATGCAATTTCAAATTTAAAGGACTTCAGTCACAACACGATGAAGATTTCTGCTGTCACAAGGGCTCAGCTGAATATTCCTTTTGGAGACACTGACAGAGTAGTGTACTGCATAGTAACTAGCAACACTCACTCTGCTGGTTACTACGTTGGACATACACTGTTTGACATGCTGGGTCATAAGAATTTCATTATTGCTGACCACTACATCAAGGACACAATGCTAGTTGCTTTACAGGATGCTTTCTATGTGTTGATTGTAGCTGGTAATGACATTCGGTCTGGTCCTGAAGCTCTGATGAGTGTTCGTCGAGTTTCTAGGATTGAGCAGTGCGTTCCTGATTGGGATGGCTACTTTTAGAGGAACATCATCATTGCACCTGAAGTAGGCAAGATGAAGATGTCAATGATGAAGAAGATGAAGTTGATATTTCCAAGCATGATTATGATTGCTCTGGTGCTTGTTTTTCTTGTGGATCAGAAGGGGATGGTGCTGCTGGAGGTGGTGCTGGTGCAAGCGTTGCTGCTGCCTGAATGGACATTGGTTTTAGTGGATGGATGCATTAGTGTTAGTTCTAGTGGAAGGATGTATCCTTGCGTCTCCAAACTTAGTCAACTCTACTTATTTAGGTTGCTTTTGTGTTCCATATTTGTGGCTTGCTTTCATTTAGTCAACTTAGCATTTAGGTTGGAAAAGGTGTTATCATAGAATTTTGAAGTTTCCTTTGCGATATCAGCACTGTATTGTTAATATTATTTAATACTAGTCTATGTTATTGTTGTGAATTGATATCATCTTTTTGTTTTCTACATTTCTGATTTCATAAATCACTATTGTAGGTTTTTTCGCTCTTTCTTTTACCCTCCTGAATTGATATCATCTTTTTGTTTTCTACATTCTGATTTCATATGTCATCTCATACTCATTATAATTCTTCCATTTGCCCTCCTGAATTTAGTAAGCAGGTAAAA
This sequence comes from Triticum aestivum, assembly GCF_018294505.1. Taxonomy (NCBI): domain Eukaryota; kingdom Viridiplantae; phylum Streptophyta; class Magnoliopsida; order Poales; family Poaceae; genus Triticum; species Triticum aestivum. The sequence goes on along the minus strand of NC_057798.1, from coordinate 712,160,922 downwards.
AGAATCGAAATCATTTAAGAGTGCTTAAATTACATTTCCATCATTTCACACAAAAATTATGCAAATTGTTGGGCAAAATAACAAATGCTCCTGTTGTTGATCTTCTTTTCACACATGTTCACTTTTTGCTTTGCAATCATGTTTCTTCACGCCATGAGCATCCTTTTCTTCTTCTTTCCTCATTGCATGAATATGTATTACTCCTTGCTTTTTTCCATAGACAAAAAAGAGTATGCAATCATTAAAAATTAAAAATTATTTATTTTTTCGAAAGAAGTTTCTGAAATGATGTTTGTTTCATATTTTTTTCTAACCTTTTTCATCTATGTTTTTTTGCGGTCTTCTCTTTACTTTACTTTGCAATCTTTCTCCTGGCTAAAGATTCAAATTTTACAGAATTAAAATGAACACTAAATTGTTCATATAAATTGCAATAACTAATTGAAACAATGTTTGTTGTTTTACCTATTTTTTGAGGTTTTTATGGCGACTCTTGTTCTATTTGCTTGCACCCTGTAATGTTGTGTCCTTGTTTCTTGCACCCCAAACAAGTCACTTTAGGCTTTGATATGATTTCTTCTACTATACTTTTCTGCCTCCCTGTTTTCTTCATTCTCCCTTTTGGTTTGGTGTATATTGGATCCTTTAGAGTGCTCTCACCCTTGCTGTCCGAACACAACACTTCCCGAGTGACAGCTGTTAAATCTGAAGTGGAATATTTTGATTGCTCCAATTCTGGCATGCAAGGTATGTCTAAAATTAACTTCTCCAGATTTCCTATCTGCTCATTTAACACTTTCCTCCTTGCAGCATTTTTCGATGCCTCAGAAGCTAGCTGAACTATCCTTCTTGAAAATGAGAAGAATGCCATTTGCTCATCCAAATCTTCAAGGTTTGCATCTTCTTCATTAGCTTGAAATGCTCTTTTTTTCTTAGGTCTCCATCTATCAATGGAATACTTTTCTGGTAACTCATCAATGTTCAATGCTTGTATGACTTTGAGTGCATGACAACACAGAGTGCCATCCTTCTCAAATTTCCCACATACACATGAAATAGTTTTAGAATCTGTGTCAACAACCACTATGAATGTTCTTGGGTTATAGTCAGACAGTGCATGAGCCGGTGACTTGTACACCTCATACTGTTTGTTCTTTTCCACTTCCATCATGTGAAACTTTGTTGAATTCATTAACTCTTGCTGAAATTTGTAGAATATGCCTCTGTTATATAGTCTTGCCACTTGCTTTTCCAATGCCCAGTCACTCCACATAGTTGGAGGAGTTCTCCTTGTTACTGAATCAGTTTCTTTTCTTTTTTCTTCAATACTTTGTGATATCCTGTCAAACTCTTTCATGAAAGCAATCATACTATGACTTGACTCTACATTTGCTTTGAATACAACATTTGTTCCTTCACTTCTTGATGTTGTCTGGATGAATGGGAAAAAGTCGTTTTTGAAGTACGCGGGTACAAATCTCTTTCTGTTTTTCCACATAATCCCGAAGTACTTGATATGTTGAACATTGTGTTCCTATATCATCTGGGGCCAGAGGTGCTCGAAATACTCGACTGTTTGTGAGTTTAGGATTATGTCATGAAACTGAGCATTCAAATGCTGGTTCCTTGCAAATGTTCTTCTAGCTTTGTTCTGCGCTTTTGTTAGAATGTGGAACAAACAGTTCCTATGCATGCAACTAGGAAAACACTTAGGCACTGCCTTTTTCATAGCCGCATCTTGATTTGTTATCATAGATTTTGGAGCTTTCCCTCCCATGCACTTCAGAAAATTTTTGTATAACCACTCAAAAGTTTCCTTCTTCTCATCTTGTATGAAACCACATGCAAAGAGGAAGTTGTCTCTGTGTCCATTTACACCCCAAATGGAGCAAACTTCAGATTATACCTGTTTGTTTTGTAAGTTGTGTCAAAACTTAGGAGATCACCATATTGTTGATAGTTCCTTATACCAGTGCCATCTGCCCAAAATATATCCATGACATTCTTAGCTGGATTGGTTTTGAATGAGTAGAAGAACATATGATCTTCTGATTTTTTCTGTTCAAAAAATGAGACCACCTGCATCATGTCATTCAAGCCATTATCTCTTCTCCTTTCCGTGCCCATGTTGCTAATCTATTTTGCTATATATGGCAACGAAGAAAGCCCTCTTCCTCGAAAGAACGCCATTATTGCCAATATATTTCTAGTTGGTATGTTCACTCGTTTGCAAGTTCTAATTAGGTCCTTCTCTTGCTCAGTGATATATTTGTGTGACCTAAGGAACCTGACTTCCCCTGGTGGGTGCAGATCATGGCTGTGCTCAATGATAAGCCTTGTCACCACCCACTGTGCTATATCAAATTTCCAGATAACAACCATCTGAGCTTGACAGTCTGTTTTAATTGTGTAGTTTCTTCTTCTGTCTGTCATATTCTCTAGCTCAGTTGGTGCATACTTATCAGTCTTATACTTTCTCCTTTTTGCTCCTGTAGCTGTTGGTTTTGTCCTTATCCTAGGTTTACCAGATCTGTTACACTTCATAGTGAACCTCGTCGTTTTGTTGTTCTGTGCATCTTTTTCTGGCAGTGATAGTTTGCAGCTTTCTGAATTGAGAACCCGACAATAGCTGAATATTCATTGTTGAATCGGCGTGCATAAGCATCACTTTCAAACGTCATGCCAAGAGTTGGCATGTGTTTCTTCTCATCTTCTTGGCTTAATTTAATTACCTTTTTAATACTGTTATTCTTAAGGAAGAATTATATATCTCCTGAGATAACTTGTTTTCATCTTTCATCTACTCCTTACTAGTTCCTGCAATTTTTTCCTTGCCTGGTGGACTAACAGTTTTGTTCTGACCCTCTTCATTTGATTGTGCATAACCAGCACTATTATCTATTTCATAGTTTTATGTTTCTTGTTCCACCTCTTTTAGTTGCTCTGCTTCAAACTCTCAATCATCGCTGCCACTAGTGCCATCTGTATCAGTTATTTCTGCATAATCAGGGCCTTGCAATGCTACTTCAGAGCTCCTTTCTTTTACTTCTTGATCAGTTGTCAACATTTGCTGCTCAATGACTGAATCCTGATAGTTCCAACTTTGCTCCAACTCTTGCAGCTCTGAATGCTAGTATTCCACCAACAACTGATCATAGGATAACGTATTTTGTTCTAGGAAATCTTCCTCCGCATCAGTTTCATTTTGATCACTAGTGCATTCTGTGTAAGCTTTATCTGGATAACTTCGATTCTCATCACTATTGCAGTCAAATTCATGCTCACCATCAGATTCAGTCTCACTGTGATTTGCTTCATCTTCATTGTTACCTTCATCGGCATCTTCATGCTCACCACCAGATTCAGTCTCACTGTGATTTGCTTCATCTTCATTGTTACCTTCATCATCATCTTCATGATCTTCATCTAAAGGTACAGAATATTGTCCCCAATCATTAAGTTGTTGCCAATTGCTGCTTGCACTTGGTCCCGCTGCTTGATGCTGATACTTTAAGCTTTTTTGTGTTAGATTTTGTTGACTACTATATGAAAGTTCATTCTAATGTTTTTAAAATTATTGATTGCAGTAATACAACATACCTCGGAATTTATGCCCGCAGTCAAGAATGATGTGAAACTTCTTATAGGTATTTCCATGTTGTCGCTTTGTAGATGACTCATGACTGTCATTTGTTGCAGTAGTTCTGTGTAAGACGGTGCCGCTCCTTGTGGTACTAGCATGTCATTACTCGTATGCAAACTTTGGTTTTCTAAATGGAGCAAATCTGATTCCTGCAACAAACAAAATAATATCGTGAATGAATAAATATCAATTTTGGGAACTTCAAATGGTACTGCTATATTTTGTATGAAAATTAGAACAAGCATAAGTTTAATTTTACCGAACATCCTTTTTTGCAGTTTTTTGTATTTTAGTGTGCTTTTCTAGGGGTTTCTGCTTCATGCAACATATGAAATAAAATAGTAACTCCGAACTTTTAAATGTAATGCTTTTGTTTTATATGCTTGTGGCACTGTCATAGTGCACCTGTTGAATTGATTCTTTTTGTCTAGGAGTGGGGTGTAGGTCCTGTTGTTGAGCAAAGTTTTGTCCCAAAAGTGCATCCTGTCACAAAACATTTTTCACCATGTTAGTTCGTTCTCTCATCAAATTTTGAAAATGAACACAAACTAACCTCAGAAATTCCATTGAATGATTTTATAAGTGTCTGCATATGTTTGTTGCCTTGATACAAATTTTTCAGCACCTACAACTTTTGTATGCAAATTGTTTAACAACATTCATAAATAAAGCTGCTTGAAACTTCTTATGCTTTTACCTTGTTGTTGTGACTTCTATCTGCAATCTCTCTGTATTCTTGATGCTGAGGATGATGTGCAGTTTTAGGTACCTGAAAATGCAAATTAACTCAATGTTTCAGTACTGATGAAAATCATTGGCATTTTTTGGCCTCTCTGTTACTACATGATGCATCTTATTTTCATTTTTCTTACAAGGAATCATCTGTGGGTACTTATGATTTGTGTATTTTTTGCAGGTGGTTTCACAAAATGCAACCTCCTAAAGCAATTCTTGCATACGAAATGGAGGTGGGCACCAGATAATCACACACCTTTGACATGACCACAAGCACTTTTATCACCAGGTTTCTTTCTTCTTCGTTTTGTTCTTCCTGCTGACAGATCTGATATCTGGGTTTCAAATTCAAGATCATCCATTTTTGCTAGCAGATCTGAGATCTCTGTATGGAACAGAGAGAACTAAACCTTGGGGATTGGAGGAGAAGTATGCACATAGCAAGAATTGTCAGCACAAGTTGACCAGAATTATCAGAAGACAACATGAGATCTAAGGTTTGTTTCCCCTCCCATGGTGGCGGCTGGGTGGGAGTCGAGGAACAAAGCAGAGTCGCAAGGAGGAAGACCTAGTGAGCTGTCAGTTATTTGGATCTTTAGCTTAGCGGGTTTTGGCCCGTTTTCTTTTTTGGGCTAAACTGTGAAGACAGAAACAGAAACAGAAAGCTTTCAGCCTGCTGTTTTTGTTGGGCTGACTGACTGACCCCTTTCTTGTGTCCAGAATTTCTTTTGGGTTGCCGCATTGTCCAGAGTTGTACCAATCGTCTGACCTCTTTCTTGTGTCAGTCGATTGATCTGTAGCCACTCCCTAGTTTTTATATATATAAAATGTCTAAAATCAATTATTTTTACTATATTTTAAATATCTAAAATATATCAAAATATATTTTAAAAGTTGTTCTAAAATTGAAAATAGATGCATCTTATTGAAATGGATGTGGTACTGAAAGTGGTATGGTATTTCCAAAAAAATGGTCTACTATGCATCTGGTAGTGAAATGCAAATGCCAAGAAAGTGACTTAGTAGTGAAGCATATCATATCGAAATGCACCTGGTAACAAACTCATCTGGTATTGGAATGCCTGTGGTATTGAAATATATCGTCTGCATTTCACTTTTATGTCACTGAAATGGATCTTGTACTAAATTTTATTAATAAAATAAATAATACTGAAACTGAAATATGTGCATGTTACTGAAATTAATATGGTACTAAAATTGGTATGATAAATGAAATGCATCTGGTACAAAAATTCGAGCATATGCTTGCAAATTGATATGATCGTGAAATTCACCTGATAGTGAAGCATCCAATACACATCTGGTAACAAAGTGATTTGGTATTGAAATACATCTGGTAACTATGTTATTGAAATGTATGACATAAAATGATATATAAAATTCATTTCAATTTCAATCAATAGAAAAATAGTTAAATTTTGTTGCTCATTTCAATTCCAACCAATTTTGTGAACAACAAAAATTAAACAAATTTAAAATATATTCAATATTGATCTTGTTTGAAAGATCTTATCATCGGGATTTCAAATATACATAGAAAATTAAGAAACCAAATTCTAATTTGAAATATATAAATCATATAAGAAAATACTACAAAAATTAAAATTACAATTTTTCATGCGCGAATCAACTTGTGATTGAGTTGGTTAGGTGGACAGTGGTATCCCCAACCCATCAGGGTTCAAATTCTGGTGCTCGTCTTATTCCTGGATTTAAATCTCAAGATAATATGCCGGCTCAGTCTCTCGGAGGAGCTGGCAGGAATCTTCGTGAAGCTCTATGTAATCCATCCCGACGAATGAACTTGCGGAGGATCAGATCCCGAAAGACTATCTCGAAGAAGATGCCTCATCATCCGTCCGAGCGTCGCCCCTGGGAGGACTAAACCCTACCTATCTACTAGGCGAAGCTGAGGCACCATAAATCCACTCCTCATCACCGACTGCCGGAGCGGTAGGAGGGGAGGCGAATTCACGAGCTCGTCGACGGGGATCGAAGGGAGGAAGGCTTTCATTGGTCCCCTTGTGAGACGCGAAAGGAAAACACCGATATGATGTAACCTGTGAGATTGACCAAGTGTTTTTATCACTGTCTGGGTTTTATAAGTAATAAAAAACACATTTGCATCTATTTATTTTATGGGAAATTCCTATGTTTATGATTTACATATGATTATATCTTTACAAAAAACATTGTCTATTATTAATCATAAAATATCGTGTACTGTTGATAAGTGTGTTACCAATCCGTGTATGCCAATCACGCGCTCACACAAGCATCAAAAAATAGGAGAAAGCATTTTTTTTTTCATTCACACGTACTAGAGAATGACGGGCCGGATGTTAGCCCCATCGGCAGGCGATTGGATACGATAGCCCAGGCCCAACAGTAGCATCTCAGGGGCCCATCCTTTTAGTTCGTCGCCAAGTCGATCGGAGGTTTCCAACTTTCCATAACTTTGTTACAGAGGAAAATACCGGGGCCAACAAGAAAGAACCTAGATCGATCTGCTTAATTTGTTAGTCTTTGGAATCGATAGATCGAAGTCCTCCTCGCGTACTGCAAACGCCCTCCAGCAATCATTACGGCTGCTTCCGCCACCGGCTCCGGCGGCATGTCTCTGCCGGCGTCCATGCCCGCTGATTTGGTTGAGCTGGTCGGCCAGCGGGTGCTGGCCGGAGACCTGCTCGACTACGTCCGTTTCCGCGCCGTGTGCGCGCACTGGCGATCCAGCACCATCTGTCCATGCGGGCGTGGCATCACTGACCCGCACTTTCATCCACGTCGGTGGATGATGTTGCCCGACGGCCATGGACTCCACCTCAGAGATGGCAGGAAGCGTTTCCTCAACCTCGACACCGGAGTGTTTGTCCGCCCTCAAGTTCCTCTTCTCGAGGACTATGTCATCCTCTGTCCGGTTGAAGGTCTTCTCCTCCTGCAGCTGCAATACTGGCAATACGGTGACCAACTCAACAACATCTGCCTCCTTCACCCCTTCACAGGGGACGTCGCAAGGTTCCCACCTATCACGTATCACACAATAACCTTGGGATTGAATCCAGACGGCATGCTTTTTAATTTTCTGCCTGGTAGCGCGACCGCCTTCTTGAGCATTAGTGCCAAGGGAGTCGCCATGATGATGATGGTGCTTCCACGTGCGCGTCACGTAGTCTTTGCTACCACCGAGGACAAGCAATGGAGCTTCTCATCCTGGAGTTTTCCCCCAGATATAACCACCATATCATCCCAGGGAAAACTTTACATGCTGCAGAAGTCCATGAATACCGGTGGAGTACAGATTTTCCAGGTCGACCCACCTCATGAGATGCCTGGGTTCAATTCGTCTTCGTATCTGCCTCTCAAGGTTATCCCTGTATGCACGACTCGGATCCGCAACCCTTTCGGATTAGTAGAATGTGACTCGGAGATCCTGCTCGTGGCTTACACGAGAGTTTATAGAATAGAGGATCTTGTCCTAGAAAAAATTGCCCCACTAACAAGCATCGGAGAAAACGCTCTCTTGATGGGTTTTGAAACGAGTCAGGGTGGCATCGGAAGGAGCCTGAGTGTCAATATCAAGGCGATGCCTACCATTAGGGGTGACACTATCATACGTAATAACCCCCTAGGTGACGAATCACTTGGACAATATCACCTCGATACTGGCACTTGGTCAACAAGAGAGGAGCGATGCATGAAATATGATGGCCGGTTCTGTACTTGTAGCACTGTTCACCTCATTAACCATATCTATGGTGTCTGCCATTGTCCTGTTAACTGGTGAGCTGGTCTTTTTCGCTCCTGATTTACTTGAGTGCATAACCGTAAAAGGATTGCAACTTATTTGTATGTGTCGATGCAGAAACCCAGGCCGAAAGAGGCTTTGGTAGCTAGTGCCGGGTCGAGGGAGATTATGTTTGTGACAAGATAAGTTTGGTGCTACTTGTTTTCTCTTCATGGGAAGATAATTCACTTCATTCGACAATTATATGCATATGGCCAGCCTTTCTATACGTGTAAGATGTAGGAAATAAAGTAGTATTGATCTTGATTATTATATATCGTACACATACGACATGAATGAACCGATTACCCCTGGGACCTATCAATTGTTATTCATAAGCTGCCGAGGATGTGATGAAACTCATCTTTATCAAGTTTTTTTCCAGAGTTTATTCACTTCATCCAGTGGTGGAGATTCATGAGCTTGTTGCCCTTGGGGAATGCAAGCAGGTGGACGGGTGCCTGACTCCATCGCGTGGTTGTGGGAGCCGGACACACAGTACTTTGCGCGCTCTGCCTATGCGGCTTTCTTTAGAGGCCAAGAGGTTTTCGACTGGGTGTTGCGGATTTTGTGCTCCCGTACTCTCCCTATTATTTACCGCCCTTTTGCTTGGCTGCTGACCATCTGCATCAGCTTGGACTTTCTCACCCGACCGCGTGTCTACCGTGTGATCAGCACCAGGAGACCTTGCGGGTTTGGTGGTTCATCGAGTATGGGCCATAGTGTTGCTCAGGTGGGGCGAGAGGGAGTGGATGCTAGCGGTGGATTCAGATCGTGTAGCTTGGTGGACTTCCATTAGTGTGCCTGACACCGTGAGGAGGAGAGAGAATGAAGAGGGCAAATAGTCTGCCAGTAGAATTGTATACGATCGGTAGTGCTAGAGAACCAGACGCTACAGATGGCCATCCACCGTTGTATTAAGAGTGTGTCTGTTGGGGGAAATACATTTGTGTTCCTCGTTGTATATGCGCCCTATATGAGGATTTTTTTAATATTTTAATAAAAAGTCAAAATAGGTAAGAACCATTTTGACAAAACACTTGACTTACTTTTGCACTAGCATATAAATTTTCACGAGAAAAAAACAAAAGTTGACTTCACAACAGAAAAGACAAAAAGTATTTGCTATTATAGGTCACTATTCACACTATTTTAACCAAAAAATTGTCTTTTTCAAAAGAAGTCAAAAGGAGATTTTCTTTTTGTGGATTTTTTCTCACAAGTACAATAGAAGGTCAAGTTTATTTCAAAAATATTTTTAGGGATTTTTTACTTTTTGTTGAATTACTAAAAAAAAATTCGATATAGGGTGTAGATGCATGTCCCCATATACCACAAATCCGCGTCCTGTGTCTGTAAAGCTACAATTGCACCCTTTCTCGATCGATTTGGTCTTCAAATTTCAATACCTCGCCGGCGGTGTGAGACCGCCCGGACCTTGTGCAGCACGGTGATGAACTGATGTTGGAGCCTGGTGTACGATGCGTGCGGCAGTCGATGTATTTGTCCTGGATGTCACCATCGGTGGCGGCAAGATGCTCGTCCAGGCCCGTCGGCGTCTTCGTCCAGGTGGGAGTTAATTGCACAAAACTACCGTATTTTGCGGTTAGGTTTCCAAAAAGGGTGTGGCTAGTTCTCAGTCGACTGAGACTGAACCAGTCTTAGTATATAAGAAGAAAAAAGAAAAAAAAGAAAAAGAATTTTTTTTATGAATCTTCATGCAAGATCAAAGAAATATAGCATCGACTGAGACATAAAAGTCTTAGTCGACTAAAACTTAGCAAAACTGTTGCAAAACACGACCTTGCCCCTATTTTTTTTATAGAAACCGCCGCATATTCAGAAGGATTTGGTCGTTTGAGCACTTTTCCGACACGTGGGTCTCGATAGTAAGAAGCTGACTTGAAAAAAATGTCACATGTGTGCGTTGATCGGTCTATCTACTCTTCCTATCGTCGTCGGCCCGCCACGGACCAGGAGAAGCCGAGCCGCCGCCCTGCATCCCTTCTCTCCTTCTCCTCTTCCTCTCTCTATCTCTCTTTCATGCAATTAAATCCTCTCCCCTGACCTCTCCGACCTTTCAGCGCGGCATCTGGCTATCCATGGCTCCTAATGCATCCCCATCCCCGCCACCGGTGACCCGCGCGGTCGTATCGTTGCTGCATCCGCAGACAACATGTCGGTGGATCGGTAGCCGAAGCTTTCCGATGCTGCTGATGGAGGATGCAACGAGGACCGCCTCAGCGCATTGCACGACAACATCCTCCTCAAGTGCGCCGGTGCGGCTGCAACCATTCAAACCAGAGTCCTCGCTCGCCGCTAGCACGGATCCAGGGACGGAGCTGCATTGGGGTCAATTGACCCCAATGAAATTAGCAAATCCTTCACAAACTTAGTACTAATCACTATTCATTTATAAAGGATGACCCCACTATCATACGCATGACCCATTAAACTTTTTTTCTAGCTTCGTTCATACGCGGATCGAGGGGAGGAACGCTTTTCTTGGCCGCCTTGTGAGAGGGGAAAGAAAAACACCAGTATCATGCAGCCAGTGAGATTGACCGGGTGTTCTCGTTACTACCTGGGTTTTATAAGTATTAAAAACAATTTGCATTTTTTATTGTTGCGGGAAACGCCTATGTTTATGATTTACATATACTATGATTTTATCTTTAGAAATAACATTGTCTATTATTTAACCACACAACATCGTGTATTATTGATAAGTGTGCTACCAATCTGCACGTGCCAATCGCGCTCTTAGAGCAACTCTAGCACACCCTGCAAAACACGCAAACCCGCAAAATTCCGGCGAGTATGCGGGCTCGGCCCATTTTTCGGCCAGAACAGAGCCCGCATACTCGCCCGGCCGGCAAAAGTTTTTGTCGCGGCCTACAAACCGCACGCCTTGACCGCTATAACTACGGTTCCGCAACTCGTTTGCGGGTCCAAACCCTATCCCTCGCTGCCGCCGAGCCACGCGATTCCCCTTCCCCCTCTCCACATTTCTCGCCGTCGGCGACCACCCACCCCACCTCGAGCCACCATGTGGGCCCGAATGTGGAGCTCCGGACGCGGCTTCGGCAGCAGATCCGGTGGCAGAAGGGATCCGGAGCGCGAGCGGCGCGTCCGGTCCGGCGACGCGCGGAAGCGCGGGGCCCGAAAGTGGACCAACCGCGGCCTGTCGCCGCCGGCGAGCTTCCAGCGGAGCGAGACGTCGGAGTACGACCGCCGACGCACGTCCTTCTCCTCCGCGAGGTCCTCGTACGCCGGGATCTCCTCCTCCTTCGGCAAGGGCCTTCTCCCTGTGAAGAGGGAGTGATCAAAGGACGAGGAGGAGCTGGAGGAGCCGGACGCGTTCGCCTTCGTCCCCGTGAAGGAGGAGCCCGACGAGCCCGCTCCGCTCGGCCGCCGCGGAGTCATCGGGCCGGAAGACTACGTCCCTGACGTCGACACCGTTGCGGCCGCCATCGCCGAGCGGAGCGTGCGCGAGGAGGCGGAGCGCCAGCGCCACGCCGAGGAGCTCAAAGCCCTCCAGTGGCGGGAGGCGGTCGCCGCCAACCTCGCCGCCAAGGAGAAGGCCGAGGAGTGGCGCCGCATCCACGCGGAGCAGACGGTTGTGTACGTCGATCTGTGCAGCTCCGGCGAGGAGGATTGAACGTTCGGCTCCTCCACGGCGTCGTCCATTTGCCGCGACCTCGCCGCCGTCAGATCCGACCCCTCTAGTACTAGTTTAACGTAGTATGTAGTATAACTATACTTGTAGCTTGTTGATCATGTGATGAACTATGTAGTACGTGATGAACTATGTTTGTGCAATTTTTCCCGCGAAAGTGTTTTTTTAAATTATGCAGGTATAGATGTGGGTTCTGTTCGGCCGCGCTAGTTTTCAACCCGAAAACGCGATCTTCGTGAAACCGCAAACGTGTTTTACAGGGTCTGTTAGAGTTGCTCTTACAAACATACAAAACGGAAGCTTCGGCCGGTCGCATCGTCGGATACACGCATATCCTGCGGTGTCTGCCCTTGCTAGCGATTTTGTACGGGGGAGCAAGTGGCTGATGGCCCCACGCACTTCCACGATATCCGCTCAGCGGCCGTTGCCATCAACTTATTTTGTGTTTCTCTTTTCTTTCCCAAAACGCCATCTCTTCTTCTTCAACAGACCTGCAGCCCACAACACACGTCATGGATTTTAGCTGCAAACAGAGTTCATGGAGGGGAATACAGCCAAAACGGCGAGCTTGGTGGCCGCAGACGGCGAGGACGGGGCGGGGCTTTCTTTTTTAGCACCCTGTGGCGGTGGTTTTTGCTACATGCTACAACTAGCATCACAAAATACTAGGGCATCGCGATGTTCTGCTACAATTGACAGATGGCATGCTACATCCAGTGTTGTGTTTTCCTACCTACCCCCCCCCCCCCCCCCTACCACCACGGCACCACCACCACACACACACAGCTACAACCGACGTTTCGTTTTGCTTGCATCGCGCAACAGCATCGTAATTTTTGCTACAACTAGGGTTGCATCCTGCTACATCCAGTATCGTGTTTTGCTACAACGGCATCACGGCAAGCTACAGTCGCAGTGCAGCGAGATGCCATGGCTCAACGGCAAGGAATTTTTGGCTGGATCCGAGGGTCAAATTTGCTGGAACCAACGAGCCAAATTATTGCAACGGTGAGTGGCGGCGAACAACGACAAATTTATTTTGCTGCAACCGTAGTCAGCATTTGCTACAACCGTCGAGAGGCTTTGCTATGACCAGCACCCGAGGAAGGTACATTGCGAGCTTGTCCATGGGTGCCGCGGCCGACGACCTCCGCCACCAGAGCTGCGCTACATCGTTAGCCGGAGTTACGACCGTCGCCGTTTGTTTTTACTACAACTTGCGGGCACACGGTATTGCATGTGCGAAGCCGACGAGAAAGGCTTGGGAGGCAGTGACCGGCGTGACGGACGGTGAACCGGCAACGTGGGAGGCGGTGCTTAAAGGTTGGTCATTCACTTGTTCATGGCGACTGCCGGCGACGCCACTGCTCCTTTTCCCCGCTGGCTTCGTCAGATTTGGTTTTGGGAGAGAAAACGACATGAGAAGCCCCAATCCAACGGTGATACATGCTCGATTCGAACGGTTGGGGCGCGACTGGCCCAACTATTGGGCTGGCTGGCCACTTTTTTTTTCTTGAGAAACTAGCACTGCCCACATAGGAGAACACCCCCCCCCCCCCCCCCCCCCCCCCCCCCTTTTTTTAGGATGAAACCATCTTTTTTCCATTCGAACGTACTAGAGAATGACATGCCAGATCTTAGCCCCATTGGCAGGCCCAACAGTAGCATCTCAGGAGCCCATCCTTATAGTTCGTCGCCAAGTCGATAGGAGGTTTCCAAGTCACCCGGAAAAAGAAAAAGATTGGAGGTTTCCAAAATTTTGTTACGGAGGATTTACCGGAGGGCAACAGAAAGAACCTGATCCATCGATCTGTTTAATTAGTTAGTCTATGGGATCGATAGATCGAAGTCCTCCTCGCCCTCGGCGTACTGCAAACGCCCTCCAGCAATCACTACAGCTGCCCGCGCTGATTTGGTTGAGCTGGTCGGCTGGCGGGTGCTGGCCGGAGACTTGCTCGACTACGTCCGTTTCCGCGCCGTGTGCGCACATTGGCGTTCTAGCACCACCTGTCCACTCGGACATGGCATCACCAACCCGCGCTTCCATCCGCGTCGATGGATGATGCTGCCCGAGGGCCATGGAATCCACCCTAGAGATGAGATGGCAGGAAGCGTTTCCTCAACCATGACACCGGAGTGTTTGTCCGCCCTTGGGTTCCTCTTCTCTAGGACCATTGCATCATATGTCCGGTCGATGACCTTCTCCTCCTGCAACGGCAATCCGGTGATCAGGACAACAGAATCTGCCTACTTCGCCCCTTCATGGGAGACATTGCGAGATTCCCACCTATCACGTACTCCCTCCGTTCTAAAATGGATGACTCAACTTTATACTAAAGTTAGTATAAAGTTGAGTCATCTATTTTGAAACGGAGGAAGTATCACACAATAACTTTGGGATCAAATCCAAATGCCATACATTATTGTTTGTTGCCTGGCAGTGCGACTGCCTCCTTGAGCATTAGTTCCAAGGGAGTCGCCATGATGATGATGGTGCTTTCAAGTACGCATCGCGTACTCTTTGCTACCACCAAGGACAAGCAATGAAGTTTCTCATCTTGGAGTTTCTCCACAGATGAGACCGACATATCGTCCCTATATGAGACCAACATCTCATTCCAGGGAAAACTTTACATGATGCGGAATTTCATGTCCGGTGAAGTACAAATTCTCTAGATCGACGCACCTCATGAGGAGACGTCGGGGTTCAGCTCGTCTTTGTTTCCGTCGTTGAAGATTATCCCGGTATGCACAAGCCGGATCCGCAACCCTTTTGGATTAGTAGAATATGATTCGGAGATCCTGCTCGTCGCTTTCATGGGAGTGTATAGAATAGCGGATCTTATCCTAGGAAGAATTATCCCGCTAACAAGCATCGGGAACAATGTTCTGCTGATGGGTTTCGAAAGGAGTGGAGGTGTCATCGGATGGAGTCTGAGTGTCAGTATCAAGGCCATGCCTACCATTGAGGGTGACACCATCATACATAATCACCCTCCAAGTTACAAAGCTCTTGGACAATATCACCTCAATAGAAGTATTTGGTCACCAAGAGCAGGGAGATGCGTCAAATATGACGGTCATACGTTCTGTACTTGTAGCATTGTTCATCTCATAAACCATATGTATGGTCTCTGCCATTGTGCTGTTAACCGGTGAGCTCGGTTTTTTCACTCTATATTTCTTCTGTTGCTTACCAGGCTTGATGCCTAGTTTCCACACCTAATTTACTCGAGTATTTTTATTAAACGTAAAAAATATTGCAACTTATATGTATGTATCCATGCAGGAACTTAGGCCAAATGGGTAGAAAGCGCCAGACTGTGGGAGATTATGTTGTGACAAGATGAGTTTGGTGCTTACTTGCTTTCTCTTCATCAGAAGATGATTCACTTCATTCGACAATGATATGGATATATGGCCAGCCTTTCTATGCATGTAAGATGTAGGAAGGATTTTATTGATCTTGATTATTATTATATCCTACGCATATGTGATGAATGAACCGATTACCCCTGGTCCCTATGTATTGTTATTTGTAAGTTGCCGAGGGTGTGATAAAATGCATCTTTATCAAGTTTTTTTCTGGAGTTTATTCACTTTTTCTTGTGGTGAAGATTGGTGAGTTTCTCGCCCTTAGGGAAACGCGAGAGGAGGATTTGAGGATTTTCCCATGTTTGTTTGCTCTTTGAGGATTTGCCCCCACTTTAACTGGCATCGATTATTTGCCACATCTTTTCCAGATTATTGATGATTTGCCCCTTCCGATATGGACCCACAGCAAAGTGTCTAACATGCCCCTCATGAGGCCTAGTGTTGTTCTCATTCCCTTGCCTTCATCTCGACCAAAAATCGTCATGCTGGCGGACAGAAGCTACATGGCAGCACGGCCGACCCAGGCCCACACTACTAGGGATAACCCTAGCAGTAGCGCTGATTTTGTACTCACTAGTAGCGCGGGTAGGCGCGCTACTAATAAGGCGCTACAGCTATTGCTTAGCAGTAACGCGTGCCGGCGCGCGCTACTGCTAGGATAAATAGCTGCAACGTTTGTTCACCCACATGCTACTGGTAATGAAACTAGTGGCGGCGTGTTTTCCCTCCATCGCTACTAGTATTCATTTTTTATTTTTAGTGTATTTATGCGGTTTTCTCTCTATCGTACAAATATTGGTACAATACCAGTTATGAGGTTTACATCATTATGTCCATAACAGTGTGTCAAATGAAGGTGGATTAGGTTCAAGCGGAGGCAATATGTGGTACATGTAAAAAGTATACTACTAATCCAAACTTGATCTAGTTTGGACTAGTAGTACTTTCGATGTGCACCACATGTTGCCTCCACTTGAATCTAATCCGCCAGCACAAGCAATTTAATTATCATCATAGTCATTATCACCAACAATATTTATTTAATCACCACTAACACTAGCTAATAATAATCATCATAGTCATTACCACCAACACTAGCTATTTTATCATCATAGAAATAGTGTAGCTGGAGGCGTCTGCACATTGACCCAGATGTCGGTATTACCTTTAATATCATCTTCTGGACGAATATCAAAGGGGATAATCATATCGGGCTCAAATGCATAAGTCTTGCATTGTGCTCGCCAGGTTTTGCATCCAAAATAGGTGTAGTCGTCTGAATTGTATAATTTTGCATGGAAAATATAACCATGCTCGGTCTTCAAGTAAAATTTCTTTACCTCCATAGTACGACTGCAACCTATCTTATCCAATACAAAAACTCTTGCATGGCAGGGGATACGCTAGTAGAATAGTAAAAACAAATTATAAGTTGAAGCAAATGAAGCATATGTCATGCTTAATTACGAAAAAAGACTTGTCGTTGTGACTTACTGTATCCACTTCGAAGTTCTGGTCCAGCTTGATGCTGAAGCGCCTATCATCATCTAGGAAGATTCCGTCGCACAGGCCGTGTTCGTCTTTGCAGTATTTGCAAATACCGAAATCATTTTCGTCGTCAGATTTCTATGTTCATAGTTAAAACATTAATTGAAAATCGATCGAAGACAACTATCAGGATACTCAACACACAAATCCGGGGCACTCGATATTTCCTACATATTCTGGCACAAGTCATGTCAAAATTTACGGAAAAATCCGGCATGACCTTTGCTAAAATAGGACATACCGAACGCCTGAAATTTGCCGGAACGGAAATGAATCAACACTCCGGCAAAACATAGGCCACTCGGAGGTGTAACCTGCAAACATGACCGGCCACTTGGACAAGCACATATCCTATTTGAGCAACACAAGATATACATTTCAAAATATCTTATAGGACTCAAATTAGCATGCATTGAATAAGGAAAAGTAAATCATCTCATGCGTGTTCGTACATCGTCGAATATTATCACTAATACATCCGAATAGTTTCATACATATAACATCACTAATACAACTAAAACCCTAGCACACGACGGGTATCGGCGCGGGCGGTGGGCACCCACAGAGAAGGAACCATCACGGGATCATAGCTCCAGTGAGATCCCTAGAGAACCTGCCAGGTATTGGAGAACATGTGCTCCAACGCAAACAAGTAGCGACGGACGTGCACGTCCTCCTCACTGACACGGTGACGCACCACCTCCGCGGGGTCCTCGAGCCTCTGGACCGTCACTGGCCCACGCGACCGCCACCAAAAAAGGTTCGGGTCAACGACAGGCTGGCTCCTCACCAACCTGCGCCCCCGGTAGGTAGTGCCTCCCAGTACCACCCCGGCGGAGCCCAGTCCCGGACATGACCCATCTGGTCAAGAAGGTGTCGTCCTCCGCCGACTCGACGACGAGGATGCGGGATAGGCATCGTCCACGTCGATGCGGGAAAAATTGCTTTAACTAAAAAAAATAACAACAAGTTCTTACTAACTAGTTCTATTAATTCAATTAGTTCTTACTGAAAATAAACTTACTATAAATAAAAATAAACTAGTACCTAGCTAATTAGTACCTAGTTCTTACTAACTAATTAGTACCTAGGAACTACTGCCCTAATTAAATAGGGTTAATACTAATTGTAATTAACTAACTAGCACTAAAAATAGCCTAGGGTTCATACTAACTAGCACTAAATAGCTAGAGTTCATACTAAGCAAACAAGAGGGATCGGAAGGGGAGAGTGCTTACAGAGGGCGGGGAGAGAGATGGGGTCGGGGGAGACGGCGGCACCGAGGCGCGGCGAGGCGGGGTCGGGGGAGACGGCTGCGAGGCGGGGTCGGGGAAGACGGCGGCGAGGCGGGTCGAGGGAGACGGCGGTGAGGCGGGGCCGGGGGAGACAGCGGTGAGGCGGGGTCGGGGAGACGGCCGCGAGGCGGGGTCGGGGGAGATGGCGGCGAGGCGGAGGCGACGAGGGGGAGAAGAGAGAGTGGGAAATTGGGGGAAGAAGCAGAGGAGAGGGAATCAGGCCGCGCGGGGGTTAGGTGAAAATAGCTTTAACAGTAGCGTGGGGAGGAAAAACGCGCTGCTGCTAAAATCCGTAGTAATAATAGCGCCGTTTCTAGAAGGGCGCTACTACTATACCTAGCACGTCGGGAACGGTGTGGCAATTATAGTAGTAGCGTGCGCGCTACTGCTAAGGGGGTAACAGTAGCGCGGTTTTAGCCGACGCGCTACTGCTAAGATTCTGTAGCAGTAGCGCCTCATTTTAACACGCGCTACTGGTAAGATTCTGTGTATAAGGTTTTCCCTAATAGTACCAACGCGTATGCGACCACTGGACATCCTTGAACTGAGCTAGGCACGCATGAACTCTCTTGTGTCTGCGGATGCGCGATGTCCGGTGCTCACCTCCAGGATGACCACCTCCAAGCACGGCGAGAGGAGGGAGGAGAATTTGCTAGCAGCGTATTGGTGGAGGACAGTGGATACGTGTGCCTGGCGAGCTGCTGGTTCAGGTCGTGACCTCGGCTTTTCTTTCAGGTCGTCGACATCGTACTGCTTGTTCTGGACCTGCCAGTGGAGGTCCTCGACCAGGGTCTCATATGGTCGACGTGGAGGGACTGGGCACAGGATGCGACTGGAAGCGGTCGTGGAGGAGCGTGAGGTGGAAGAGCACGGCAACAAGACGCACGTCCGTGGAGGAGATAGGGGGAGGCAGCAGAACAGCAAAACGACGACCGGGAGGAAGCACGGCGACGAGCAGCTGCACAGCACGGGGAGAGGAGTGGCACAACTAGTAGGATCACAACAAGGCATCCCAACGGCGAGACACGACTGCAAGTCATAGCGAGCAATGGGATACGCACAAACACACAAGGTAAACGGGGATGGCCGAACGCGAGCTGCCTAATTTGGGCTAAGGGCTAGTTTGGTCAAAGATTTTATCGCATAATTCTAAACTGTGCCTAAGGGGCAAATCATCATGAATCTAGGGAAGTTGTGGCAAATAATTGATGACAAAGAAAACAGCGGCAAATCCTCAAAGTGCAAAGAAACCTGTGGCAAATCCTCAAATTCCCCGATGCGAGCAGGTGCATGGGGTGCCTAACTCCATCATTTGGTCGTCGGGGCCGGACAGGGCGTTGTGGATTTTGTGCTCCCGTGCTCCGCCTATATATATGCCGCTTTTTTGCTTGGCTTCTGGCCCGTGACCGCCTTGGATTTGATGCTCCCGTGCTCCGTCTATGTATATGCCGCTTTTTTGCTAGGCTTCTCGCCCGTGACCGCCTTGAATTTGATGCTCCCATGCTCCGCCTATATATATGTCGCTTTTTTGCTTGGCTTCTGTCCTGCGACCGTTGCTCGACAGCTGACCATCTGCATCGGCATGGAATTCCTCACCCGGCCGAATGTCTGTTGTGTCATAGCACTAGGAGACCTTGCAGGTGTGGTGATTCATCTGGTATGGACCTCAATGTTGCTCAGGTGGGGCAAGATGGAGTGCATGATAGCGGCAGATTTGGATCTTGTAGCTTGGTGGACTTCCAAGTGTGTTGTCGCGACTAGCTCGTGATATCTTGACCTGCTTGGTTCCGGTGTTCTGGTGCTTATGGCGGCATTGGAAACATTTAGTCTCTTTCTTCCCATACATCCTCGTCGTTCATCACATTTATCCCTTCACCGCAACAACAAAAATCATCTACATTTACAGTTGATGATTCATATGTATCCAGCCACATCCTTTGCTTTGTTTTGGGAAACGCCCCTTTGTTTTGCGCTGGCGGCTGTTTGCACCCTACATCACACTACGTACGTACACCTGCACCTCCCTCCACCAAAATGCTGCACATGCAGAGTCATGTTAATTAAATGCTGCCAGGCCTAATGAGAAACGCACTCGAATCATGTTATTCCCCTCGTGCATGTCATGTTCGGTTCAAATATACCGGTACTATGTAATGTATTCCCTCTGTTCATAAATATAAGACGTTTTTGCAGTTCAAACTGAACTACAAAAACGTCAACAGAGGTTAGTAAATTTTTAGGCCCGTTCTTTTAGCGGGATTCAGAGGACTCATCGAGCAAAAACGTTCAAGAATTCGTTGGCTAAATCCTCCAACGAGAAGAAACTACAGGCAATATTCTTTCCCAAAAAATAAAATAACAATAATAAACGGCCTTGCTGTAAACTGCATGTCATATGTAAACATATCAGACACAATACCCTTAAGACAGTCAAAATTTCCGGGCACCAATTGTAAAGAAGCAAACACGAGCGCTCATTATTTCCAGGCCTTCCGTCCCCTGAACTGATTTCCTGAGTGCTTCGCTTTGGTCTTCTTCTCCTGGCGAGAACGCGCTGCCTTTGCTCTCTTTGCCGCCAGAGGCATCCTCTTCTGGTGCTGTTTCTGCTTATTGCGAGCCACCCGTCTAACACACACCAAAAAGAAATGCTGTTTCTGCTTATTGCGAGCCACCCGTCTAACACACACCAAAAAGAAATGCTGTTTCTGCTTATTGCGAGCCACCCGTCTAACACACACCAAAAAGAAATGCTGTTTCTGCTTATTGCGAGCCACCCGTCTAACACACACCAAAAAGAAAGTGATCAGACAAGGAACAGAAGATCAACAAAATCCCCAGAAGAGAAAACTAAGACATCGATAACGTATCTCAAATGGCACGAGATCACATTGTCACAAGCCACGAACATGTAGCCCAGGGTAAAATAAGGAAATAAGGTTCTCGGGTTACCTTTTTCTGTTTAATAGCTGCTCTTGCTTGGTATTTTCCTCTATCCTCCCTTCCAGCTTTCACCATCTCTAATCTTTCCTCCTTTGTCATCTTTCTCTTGACGTGAGCCTGCATAAATAGTTTATATAGGTCAAGCGTATGTGCTTTTGCGCATGCGGTGGGTGGGGAAGAATAGTTTATATAGATAAAATGTATGCGACTTTGTGTGCGGGGAGCGAGAGGATACCGCGAGCTGCGATGGATCAACCCGCTTCAAGCTAAGCTCATCAGTAGAAGGAAGTTTGAAGGCCGCTGATCTTGTGTCACCCTTGCTGAGCCCATGTTGAACCAAAGCCAACTTTGCTGCTTTCTTTGCCTGAAACTCATACACTTTCAGTAAAATGTTCGCTTAACAGCAATTTTAATTTTGAACAACAGTGGGTACTCTAAGCTTGAAACACAATGGATGAATGTAAAACAGAAGTGGAGAAGATATGCGAAATTCATACCTTGAGCTCTTTTATGCGCTTAAAATCTTCGTCGCCGAAAATTCTGCCAGCTTCATCTGTTGAGGCTTCAGCCTTCTTAGCTCCTGCTAACTTCTTCAGATCTCGAAGGCTTGCATCTGCAGCATCAAGTTGTCCAATATAATCACTTAACTTTCTCTTCTGCACCTTGGAACCGCTACCCTTTGATTTATCCTCCTCATCACTGTCTTCAACCTCCTGGTCCGAGTCTTCATTCCCCAGATACTTTCATCTTCATGATCTTCACTGGCATCAAGCTTGTTTGATAAACTCTCCAAACTTTGTTGGGTACCACTCGCAGATGGCAACACTTACTCTTCATCAGAATCAAAAGCATCAGACTCATCGTCTGAACCCCCTCCTGGTGACATCTCTTCATCTAGCAACTCAGCTCCAGGCACATCACTAGCAATAGTGGTTTCTCCAAATGCTTTTGGCCGAGTAGTTGGATCAATAGGACGGCCACGATCTTTCTTGACTAACAATGAAGGACAGATCTGAATTCAGAACAAAAGTATGTTTAGCTAAGTGAAACAAAACTGTAAATGCCAAAACAGACACAGAATCTGCAAGAAAATATCTGACCTCCCTGAATAATGTGATAGGTGAGCGAGCGGCAATAGAAACAGCTTTCTCGTGGGACTTCTATATAGAACAAGGTCTTGGAGTAGATCCTCATTCATCATCTGCAGATTTAGAGAAAGCATCAAGGAAACTTAGGTGAGTAAACGAACCAAGATTATCTTCCTGTGCATTCTAGAATCCATAGAGCACTAGGACACAAGGTATGCAAGACTGCATGTGTATTTTACATGCATAAAAAGAACAGCATCAATGAAACTTCACAAACATCAGATCGACAATAATGGTAGAATAGTACAAAAACAAAATAAACTAAGCATGGTCAAGTATAGCCAAATTTATACATCTTCATTTAGTTATGCTTAAAACTTGGGAGTTACACAACTATCACAATCTTTTCAGTCTACCATCCACAAGTCTACAAACAAAATTTATGATTTAACTACCACAATAGTATAATCATACGTGTTCCCAAGGGTATAAGGTAGCAAACATATGCAACATGACCAGCATAATGATTCTAGGTCGTGATTTAAGGTAGCACTGCAAACCATGTAAATGCACTAATTGAGATGTCAGAGAAGAGCAAGTTAAGTACCAATGGAATTCGCATGCAGATCTCTCTCACAACATTCAGGCCAACAGCAATAGCCTAAAAGGAGTGAGTTAGGTACACATATGCTCATGTTAGTCAGGAAAACACACATTACAAAAGATGAATAAGCGAGTCATGCAAACCTCCGGACGGGAACGATCAACAGCATCAGGAGGCACCTGCAATCGAGACAAATTAATTTTGTTGTATTTCAAGAATATCCAGAGAAGCGACGTCATTGGCTACAAATACAGAGGAAAAGTGCAGTGTCTAACCATCTCATGGCAAGCCTGTACTGCTGCAGCAAGTAGAGTGGTCACATCACGTTGATGAGGCTGCATTGCATAAGGGTGAAAATATTATGACCATATCAGCATAGAATAAAACAAGCAATTTTTCAAAGGCTGATGCAAGCTAGGCATACTCTCAGTTAAGTAACATACTTGAAAATGTCTTTGAAGATATGGATAAAAGTTCAACAAAACCAAGTGATGCAGCCCAATAGTCCTTGCTATGACCTTCAACATCATCATCCTTGCCTGCACATGCAATGGTTTTCCTTTATACTGTATGGTTTGTGTTTACTAAAAAAAGTGGCAGAAACCTATGCTACAGAAGAGCATGCAATCGCATACTAAATGTGGAAAAGGTTGATATGATAGCATATCAAGTCAGAACAAGCCGAATAATCAGAAGAACGGGATCTAACAATCTTAACCATTGGATGAAAACTAGCTCACAGCCTCACACCAATCATCTAAAGCAACCTTTTTTGGTTTCGGAGAACACTTCTAATAATTATTACCCATGTAGATTACCCTTTAACCGCCTAGTGAGCTGACCAACCGATCTTGCTGTACACAATTTAATAATTGAGATTTGAGTCCGTATTCTCCTACTTTGAGAGTTGTTCTTACTCATGTCATAATACAAGTAATGTTAGAATCTGTGTCAGCGAACTTTCAAAGATTGACCATCAACATAAGAAATTACAGACATCTATGACACCAAATTGATATAATACGTTCATCATGAAGTATGAGTAAACATATTTGCATAGTAGATAATGGTCACTGTGTAACTGAGTAAACCGTGTCTACATACAAAAGAACAGTACAGCAGCATGAAGGAATATTAGATATAGGAATAATAAGACCAACCTCAAATCGTTCATTGCATTTCTGTAGCCGACAGAAGAGTTTCTCTGCAAAACCCTGTAAGAGCCCCAAAAGGAGTTTCAGCATAATAGAAGATTATCTCATCAGTAGCAAGAAGTGGATGTGGCATCTCATTTTATTGTGACAATGACAACAGCTTGAAAAATTATGATGTTGCTCTACCTGGGGATCGTTTAAATACGTAAGGGGCGAATAGTAATTGGAGCCAGTGTCCTCATTGGATTTACGTTGTTGCCTTTTCATACTACGAACTACACGCTCCAATTTAGCTTTCTTCTTTTTCTTACTAGCAGAGGTACCCTTGTGATTTGACTGCAGAAATAAATAAAGAAAAGACACAGTGCATCAGAAGAGACAAATGAAACCATAAGATCTTAAAATACTACGTATCAATAGAGCGCCAATATGCAGAAACATGTTTGCTTTATAATATAAAGCGGGGGGAAACCCTTTTTTCGGAATATGCAGAAACATCCAAATCACCTTGTAAACATCATCTTCACTGCTGGCATCACTATCATCCTCTTGCTCAACATTTTCATACCCAATGAGCAATGAAATAGCAGCTGTCATAAGCCTGCATGTAGAATACACTTGTTTAGATGGGAAGCAACCAACAGCAGACACCTACATTTCCTTACAAAAATGCACCTCGAAGAAGGATGGAAACAAGCATCGCATATAGCATTTGCTGTGCGGTCATCAAACCAGACCCTTCGACGGTGAAGATCACATAGGATAGTGAAAGCCCTCTTTGCTCTCGACTCTTCCTCGCCCTGAGAAACAGGACATAATAATCAGATAAGGTGGGAAATGGTCTCTGTTAAACAACGTTACTATGGGTCAAGGTTGTTAAATGATATAGTTGTAGTTGTGTAGCATGACATATGTCACGATGGTGTAAACTTGCGTGCGTGAGTTGTAATCTAGGCAGGTTGTTGTAGTTGGAGATCCTTATCTTGTATAGACTTGGATGAGGGGTCAAGCCACACAACAACCTGCGCCATTGTACTTTGTTCCCTCTATATAACACGCACGCGTCCCTGCACAATTGCATATGCTTCCAATCTTCTCTTCTTTCATGGTATCAGAGCCTACCTCAAACTCATCCATGGCAAGCTCCTCCATGAACTCCTTCCCCTCGTCGTCGTTTGCACACATTGCAACAGAGAAGCTCACGAGAGGGAACGAGCCGCTGTGGCGCGCCACCGTGCTCTCGGCCATCCGGGGAGCGCGGATGGCGTCGTTCCTCGACGTCGAGCAGGAGGTGCCGCCCACGACCATTGAGGTCACCAGCGCCGATGGGAAGACCAAGTCCCAGGGCCCCAACCCGGAGTTCGGCGTGTGGTATGCACGCGATCAGCAGGTGTTCTCGTACCTGCTGACCACGCTGCCGCGCGAGATGGCCGTCCAAGTGGCGACTTGCCACACCGCAGCGGAGCTGTGGAATACTGTGCAGGGGATGCTGACATCGCAAACCCGAGCACAAACCGTCAACGTCAGGATCGCCCTCGCCAATCTTCAGAAGGGAAACTCCACGATCACTGAGTATGTTGGTAAGGTTAGAACTCTCTGTGATGAACTCGTTGCTTCAGGAAAGAAGGTGGATGAAGAGGACGTGGTGTCCCACATCCTAGCTGGACTAGATGAGGAGTTCGACCCCGTCGTGTCAGCCATGTGCTCTCGGGTCGAGCCAGTCAAAGTCCCGGAGTTGTACTCGCAGCTCCTGAGCTTCAAGACCCGCATGAATCTTCGTGGCGGGTCCTCCCAGTCGTCTGCAAACGCAGTTGGACATGGGCGCTCCAACAACAGAAACGGCGGCGGCGGCAGTGGTGACCGTGGCCGCGGCAGGCAAGGCGGCGGCGGTGATCGCGGCCGCGGCAACTCCTCCAGGCCGCCCAACCGTGGCGGCGGTAGCGGTGGGGGTGGGAACTACAACAACAATCCCACCACCAAGCCGACATGCCAGATCTGCGGCAAGGTGGGTCATCCAGCGTGGAAGTGCTGGAAGCGCTATGACTCCGCCTATCAAGGAGGAGAAGAGCGCTCGGCGAATATGACTGCACCGCAGTATGGGGTGGACACCAACTGGTACATGGACAGTGGTGCCACCGACCACATCACCGGCGATCTGGAGAAGCTCACCATCCGGGAGAGGTACACCGGCAACGACCAAATTCATGCAGCCAATGGGTCAGGTATGGCTATTGATCACATTGGTCACACAACTATTTCAACCCCAGATCGTAATCTATATCTCAACAATGTTCTTCATGTTTTGGAGGCCAACAAAAGTCTAATCTCAGCAAGCAAACTTGCCCTTGATAATGACACCTTTGTTGAAATTCACCCTCATTTTTTTCTTGTCAAGGATCTGGAAACGAGGAGGGTTCTACTTCGAGGCAGGGGTTGGAGAGGCCTCTATCCTGTCAAGCACGTCGGGACAAACATCAAGAAGCAAGTGCTAAGTGTCACCAAACCATCTTCGGATTGGTGGCACCGATGTTTTGGTCATCCATCTTCCATCCTTGTTAGGAAGATCATTAGTGAAAATAAACTCCCGTGTGCTAGTAGTAATGAAAATAAACTTGTATGTGACGCCTGCCAAAAGGGCAAAAGTCACCAGCTGCCTTATCCTCAATCTATGAGTGAATCAAAATTTCCTTTGGAACTTATTTTCTCTGATGTTTGGGGTCCTACCATTGAAACCGTAGGAAGAAAGAAATACTACGTTAGTTTCATTGATGATTTCAGTAAGTTCACATGGATCTATCTTATAAAACATAAGTCTGAAGTCTTTCAAAAATTTCATGACTTTCAAAAACTTGTTGAAAGACAGTTTGATCGAAAGATCCTTGCCCTTCAAACCGACTGGGGGGGGGAGTATGTCAAGTTGAACTCCTTCACAAAAATTGGTATTTCTCACCACGTTTCATGTCCGCATGCCCATCAACAAAATGGCTCGGCCGAACGGAAACACCGTCATATAGTTGAAGTTGGTTTGTCTTTACTTGCTCAAGCTTCCATGCCCTTAAAATTTTGGGATGAAGCCTTCATTACAGCTACCTATCTCATCAATAGGATGCCAAGCAAAGTCATAAACCTTGAGACACCTCTCACCAAACTATTTGGTGAAACCCCAAACTACTCATCTCTCCGTATTTTCGGATGTGCTTGCTGGCCTAATCTTCGGCCGTATAACACACATAAGCTCCAATTCCGTTCCAAACAATGCACCTTCCTTGGGTATAGTAACCTTCATAAAGGCTACAAATGTCTGGATATTCCTACTGGACGAGTCTACATATCTCGTGATGTAGTTTTCGATGAAACATGTTTTCCCTTTTCTGACTTGCATCCTAATGCGGGTGCTCGTCTTCGCGCCGAAATTCTCTTACTTCCACCGGAGCTCTTAAATCCTACTGATCACGGGGGCGAATGTGTTGGTGATCATGCGATTAATAGTGCTACTGACCCTGACCGTCCTTGTGCAGAAACAGGCAACAAAAATGATGCAGAAAATGCTGTTACACAGCGTGATTTTATGCTCCATATCACGCCAAAGGGAACCGGCGCGGGACACGAGATGGATTCACCTGCCGCTGCCGATCCCGAGAGATCCAGCGGCGCAGGATCTGGCGCCCCAATCATGCGCGCAGACTCCCAGGAGGATCTGCCTCCTCCGCGCATGGGCAGCCCCTCTGCGTACGACACGCGGCCCGCGTCTGCTGGGTGGTCGGGCGCACCGGACTGTGGCGTGGTCCCCAGTGCCAGTTGTCGTCCCTCGGCTGGATCTCCCGCGCCTGGACCACTGCGCATTGATGGCGCTGGCCCGCGGTCTCTAGGGCGTGTGTCGCCCACACGACAGCCTGATCCCCCGCGCAATCCCACGCCCGATCACGCGGCAGCCGAGGGGGATCCTCTGACAGATCTGCCGGTACGAGGAGCAAGATCCTCTGCAGCACCAGGATTGTCTGCGGCCACTATTCCTGCACGTCCAAGTACGCGGTCACAAAGAGGTGTTTTTAAACCATTGGTTATAAAGGATGGCACGGCCAGGTATGACAAGAATTTCAGATTTGTGAACTTTGCTGCTACTGCTACAGAACCACGAGATCTAGCAGAAGCTCTAGGCAATAAAAATTGGAAACATGCTATGGAAGTTGAGTATGATGCACTTATGAAAAATCAAACCTGGCATTTAGTTCCATCTAGACAAGGAAGAAATGTAATAGACTGCAAGTGGGTGTACAAAATTAAAAGAAACTCAGATGGCACTATAGATAGATACAAGGCTAGATTAGTTGCTAAAGGTTTTAAACAACGTTATGGTATTGATTATGAGGACACGTTTAGTCCTGTTGTTAAAGCAGCTGCTATCAGACTTGTTTTGTCTATTGTTGTCTCTAGAGGTTGGAGCCTTCGCCAATTGGATGTACAGAATGCGTTTCTACACGACGTTCTCGAGGAAGAGGTCTATATGAAGCAGCCACCTAGTTTTGTGAATGCCACCAAGCCACAGCATGTGTGCAGATTAGACAAAGCATTGTATGGTCTGAAACAGGCATCTAGAGCTTGGTACTCAAGACTAAGCACAAACCTGCAATAGCTTGGGTTCAGACCTTCAAAGGGAGATACTTCTTTGTTCTTCTTCAAGAAAGGAAAGGTGACCATTTGTATGCTTGTTTCTGTAGATGATATAATTGTTGCTAGTTCCTCTCAAGAATTTACCTCAGCCTTGCTTAAAAATTTGAAAAATGACTTTGCTCTCAAAGACTTGGGAGAATTGCACTATTTCCTTGGCATTGAAGTAAACAAGATACAGGATGGTATACTGTTGACTCAAGAAAAATATGCCAAGGATATACTCAAGCGGGTAGGTATGAAAGATTGTAAACCATCCAGTACACCTTTATCCACAACAGAAAAACTGTCGTTGCATGAAGGAGAACTGTTGAGTGCAGAGGAAGGAACTAAATATAGGAGTGTTGTTGGTGCACTCCAGTACTTAACCTTGACACGGCCAGATATTTCTTTCTCAGTCAACAAGGTCTGTCAATTTTTGCACTCACCCACTTCTCTACATTGGACAGCTGTAAAAAGGATATTGAGATATTGCTAGTACAGGACTCAAAATATGTAAGTCACCCTCAACTACTGTAAGTGCCTTCTCTGATGCAGATTGGGCAGGATGTCCTGATGACAGAAGGTCTATTGGTGGTTTTGCTGTTTTCTTTGGGTCCAATCTTATATCATGGAATGCAAAGAAACAAGCAACAGTCTCTCGTTCTAGCACTGAAGCTGAGTATAAGTCTCTAGCTAATGCAACAGCTGAGGTAATGTGGATGGAAACTTTACTGGATGAACTAGAAGTAAAGAGGTCACACACCTCTTACTTATGGTGTGATAATCTTGGAGCAACGTATCTCTCTGCCAATCCAGTGTTTCATGCAAGGACGAAACACATAGAAATTGATTTTCACTTTGTCAGAGAAAGAGTTGCTAGGAAATTGTTGGAGGTCAGATTCATTCCAACAGGAGATCAAGTGGCAGATGGATTTACAAAACCATTGCAGGTTCGACAACTACAAGCTTTCAAGAACAATCTCAACCTTGACACGTTTAGATTGAGGGGGGGTGTTAAATGATATAGTTGTAGTTGTGTAGCGTGACATATGTCACGATGGTGTAAACATGCGTGCGTGAGTTGTAATCTAGGCAGGTTGTTGTAGTTGGAGATCCTTATCTTGTATAGACTTGGATGAGAGGTCAAGCCACACAACAACCTGCGCCATTGTACTTTGTTCCCTCTATATAACACGCACGCGTCCCTGCACAATTGCATACACTTCCAATCTTCTCTTCTTTCAAAGGTGGTGCGGCTAGGTAATCTAGTTTGCAACCATAAGATAGGCTAGGTAGTTATTCTCTGTAACAATATTCCTTCTCCAGCTTATCCCTTGTACTCCAAGTAGCTTATCCCTTGTATCTGAAGTCTCAATATCAACAACCTGTATGCTATCAAGCCTATCAGGGAGTCGCGCCACTGCCTATATAACATGCAACCGTCACCCTGAACCGGGTACGACGTTTCCCACATGGTAATCAGAGCCTAACTCTTCCATCACATCTAGGTTTTCTTTCCTCCACCGAAACCTCCTGTCATGGCTTCCTCCAGCGCCTCCAACCCTACCCTCTCCGGCCAAGTCAGCGAGCGCCTCACTCGCACCAACTACATCCTGTGGCGTACCCAAATCACGTCACAACTCCGCGGTACTGGTTTCTTCGGGTACGTGGACGGGAGCATGTCGGAGCCATCCAAGGTCATGTCTCCAAGGACAAGGATGGCAAGAAGAAGACCATCCCAAATCTTCTACATCAACTTTGGATCAGGGAAGACCAACAGGTACTGGGTTATCTTCTGAATAATCTGTCCAAAGAAGTGCTCGTACAGGTGACCGCGATCACCCACGCACATGAGCTCTGGACGGCGTTGGCGAGGATGTTCTCGTCAACCTCGCTGTCCCACATCAACAACATCCGTGCTGCCCTCACGAACGCGTAGAAGGGAACACAATCGGTGGCCACGTTCTTTGCGCACATGCACTCCCTCGCCGACGAGCTTGCAGTGGCAGGGCGACCACTAAAGGATGACGAGCTGATCTCCGACATCCTCAATGGCCTCGACATGGACTACCAGCCGTTGGTCTCTACCCTTGACGCCCACACCATCCCGGTCACTCAGATGAGTAACTTTGATCAAAGGGTGGCTTTGTTCCAAGGGGTAGGGACCGGCGGCGGCTTCAAGTCTTCGGCGAACATTGCCACACGCGGCCGCGGCGGTGGTGGCTCTCGTTGCCATGGACCTCCTTGCAACAACGGCAAGGGCCCTGGTGGGGGCAACAGCAGTGGCCAGAAAGGCAACGCGCGCGGCAACGGCCGGCCCTCCTCCACCAACAATAAGGGGTCGGCGCACCAGCTCCTCCAACAGCAACAAATCACGCCCGGACATTGTTCGGTGCCAAATCTATGGCAAGCTGGGACACTCAGCAAAAGATTGTTGGTACCAATTTGAGGATGATTATGATGCATCGTCCCAAGATGAAAAGGTGGCCGGGGTGGCTGAAGCCTCATATGGTGTTGACACGAACTGGTACGTCGACAGCGGAGCCACAAACCACATCACCGGCGAGTTGGAAAAAGTGACCATGCGCGAGAAGTACCGTGGCCAAGATCACATCCACACCGCTAGTGGAGAAGGTATGAAGATTGGTCACATTGGTCACTCTATTATTAAAACCCCTCATAGAAAAATTCATCTCAGAAATTTTTTGCATGTTCCTAGTGCTTCCAAAAGTCTTCTTTCCATTCATTGCATTGTCATTGATAATCATGTCTTTCTTGAATTTCACCCCTTCTTTTTGATCAAGGATCGGGCCACGAGGAAGGTGCTATATCGAGGTAGATGTGTTCGCGGGCTTTACCCATTGATTTCGGAGATTAGAAGACTCAATAAACAAGTTTTTAGTGCCACCAAAGTCTCATCAACACGGTGGCATGATCGATTAGGACATGCATCTTTTTCTTTAGTTGAGCGTTTGCTTAGGAACAATAAGCTCCCATAATAAGCTCCCATATGTTGGAGAGCGTGATGTTGAAACAATTTGTGATTCCTGCCAAAGAGCTAAAAGTCATCAGTTGCCTTATCCTATTTCTACAAGTATTTCTACCAAGCCTTTGCAGCTTACTTTTTTCTGATGTGTGGGGACCCGTTCCCTTCTTTGTTGGTAGACATACATATTATGTGAGTTTCATTGACGACTATAGCAAATTTACCTGGATCTATCTTCATAAGAAAAGATCCAATGTATGCCAAGTTTTTCTCAATTTCCAAGCTTTAGTTGAAAGAAAATTTGACACCAAAATCATAGCCCTCCAATCTGATTGGGGTGGCGAATACGAGAAGCTCAACTCTTTTTTCCAAAAACTTGGCATTTCTCATTATGTGTCTTGTCTGCATGCCCATCAACAGAATGGGTCTGCTGAACGCAAACACATACACATTGTCGAATTTGGCTTTGCCCTTCTTGCTGGTGCCCTACTTTGCCAAGAAATTCTCCTTCTACCATCTAGTCTTACCGGTCTTGATCAAGGGGGAAATAACTGTAATGATCACATGTTGACTAATCCTCATAACCATGCACTTGAGTCTTGTGATGATGCAGATGAAAATGGTGCAGAAAATGATGAAGGAATCACGGAAAACGGTGAAGATATCACCCCAAACGCTTCACATTTTATGTGTCACACGGAGGGGGACAAATCTTCATCGGCATCGGCGCTCCAACAGCGTGGTAGCAAGTCTGTCACGGGATCCGTGCCCCAGCATGGCGACAGCGCACCAGATCCCCTGTCGCCTGCCAGGTGCAGTGACAGCAATCCAGCAGCGGCCACGCGGCTTGCCTCAACTGGGCCAGATGCGGCGTCCGGCCCGCGCCAATCCTCGAAGACCACGCGGCAGGAGCCTCCGGCCCGCTAGCCCGCGGGCGGACCCCACCACTACATACGCCGCCAGCAGTCGGGCGCGAGATCTGGCGCGGATTCGCCCCAGCCGACGACAGGCGTGAGATCCGAGGTCAATCCGGTCAGGCATGTGCCATTAGCGCGGCCTGGATCTTCTGCGCCCACTTCCACAGCTCTAGCGCCGCCCATCGCCATAGAAGATCCCACTGATACAGCGGCTAGCGCGTCAGGAGCGCCAGGGGGATCTGCCTCGGGATTGCTGGGTCCAGATGCTGGATCTTCTGCGCTCGCCAACAACATTACTTCGTCTGTTCAACCCCGTACACAGCTACAGAAGGGAGTAATTCAACCAGTTAATTATAAACAGATAACCAATTTTTGTTTAGCGTGTACCACAGGTGAACCCAGTACTCTTGATGAAGCCCTCAGTGATACAAGCTGGAAAAAGGCCATGGAAGAGGAATATATGGCACTTCAGAAAAATAATACGTGGCATATGGTTTCTCCACAACAAGGTAAAAATTTGATTGATTGCAATTGGGTTTATAGGATCAAAAGAAAGTTTGATGGAACCATAGATCTCTATAAAGCGAGACTTGTTGCAAAAGGCTTCAAACAGCAGTATGGTATAGACTATGAGGACACTTTTAGTCCTGTAGTTAAAGTTGTTACTATTCATCTTGTGTTGTCTATTGCTGTTTCCAGGGGATGGAGTCTCAAACAACTAGATGTGTAGAATGCGTTCCTTCATGGTGTTCTGGAAGAGGAAGTATACATGAAACAACCTCATGGTTTTGAGAACAAGGATAAACCCTTCCATGTGTGTAAGCTTGACAAAGCTCTATATGGACTGAAGCAAGCTCCCAGGGCATGGTACTCTCGTCTCAGTCAGAAATTGCAAGCACTTGGTTTTGTTCCGTCTAAGTCTGATACATCTCTATTCATCTACAATAAGTTGAAAACATCTATATTTGTGCTTATCTATGTTGATGATATTATTGTCACAAGTTCATCTAATGAAGCAGTGACGGGATTGTTAAAGGACCTAAGTGCTGAGTTTGCTCTTAAAGATTTGGGAGACTTACATTTTTTCCTAGGGATTGAGGTAAAAAAAAGATGGTCTTCATCTCTCTCAGGAACAGTATGCTACTGATTTGGTAAGGAGAGTTGGCTTGCAAGGGTGTAAACCCTCCTCAACCACTTTATCTAGCATAGAAAAATTGTCACTTGAAGAGGGAGATCTCTTGAACAGAGGATAGTACTAGATACAGAAGTCTAGTAGGAGCACTTCAGTACCTCACCTTAACAAGGCCAGATATATCCTTTGCTGTTAACAAATTATGCTGATTTCTTCATGCACCCACCATAGTTCATTGGACTGCTACCAAACGAATAGTGAGATATGTGAAAAATACTATGAGTCTTGGTCTTATATTCAGCAAATCTTGATCAACTCTTGTCAGTGCTTTTTCGGACTCTAATCAGGCAGGGTGTATAGATGACAGATGCTCTACTGCTGGATTTGCAGTTTTCTTTGGACCAAATATAATATCATGGTGTGCAAAGAAACAGGCTACTGTATCACGATCTAGTACTGAAGCTGAGTATAAAGCACTAGCAAATGCTACTGCAGAGATTATCTGGGTCCAGTCCATGTTGAGAGAGCTGGGTGTGAAGCACACTAAGGTCCCATATTTATGGTGTGACAACCTGGGTGCTACCTGAGTTGCAGATCGCTTCACAAAAGCATTGCCCACAAGAAGTTTTGAGGAGTTCAAGCCTAATCTCAACTTGACCAAGTTGTGATTAAGGGAGGGTGTTAAACAACGTTACTATGGGTCAAGGTGGTGCGGCTAGGTAATCTGGTTTGCAACCGTAGATAGGCTAGGTAGTTATTCTCTGTAACAATATTCCTTCTCCAACTTATCCCTTGTACTTCAAGTAGCTTATCCCTTGTATCTCAAGTCTCAATCTCAACAACATGTATGCTATCAGGGAGTCGCGCCCCTGCCTATATAACATCCAACTGTCGCCCTAAACCGGGTACGGCGTTTCCCACAAATTTAAGTGTATGCATACCAGCTACAATGTTAAGTGCAATAGTTCTTATCAAACCAAGTGTAAGATGTTGCAAACCTGTACTAATTTAAAAAGGATGCCTTGCAGTTTGCGATTCTTGGCTTCATTCTTGTGCTTCTGATTCATCCTTCTGATGCTGTGTACAATATGTGAAAATGCAAGCTTTTTTACTGCTCGGTCTCCGATGACTTGAAGCTCCATAAATAACTCCATGGTGTCTTCCAGATCAACAATCTAAACATTTAATTATCAAGAGATTACAATGATATGAGGTTGCAAAACTGAACTCTACAAGGCAAAGAAAAAAAGCTCTTCATTCGGTAATAATCCACTCTCTATCCTCCTCCATTACCAAATAAAAAGCGCCTCTAGAAACTCCACTGTGACCCAGAGGCCCTTAAATTTTAAAGATGACAACCAGACAATCACGGACTCGCGGTCCGGTTACACTTCCTAATGGGGCTGATAGAACATCAAATTAGGAAGGAACAAAACCAAGACCATATACTCTGGGAACAGTGCTGATTACAGTTCAGGACAAAGTCCAAAACTTTAGGTTGAGATGATTTATCCTAGGCTTCAGCCATTACATTATCGCAGTATATGTATGAATGAGTTCCTGGACGATGATATATCGTAGTATCCTAGGTTTCGACTTTCAAATTCCCTTTAGTATGTTAGAATTGGCTGATCTATGGTGTAATGACAATAAGAAATCTGTGGTCAATATAGCCCGTGTTGCTGTTATCTGGAGCTTATGGACGATGCGAAATGATATTTGTTTCCAGGGTACGGTGTGGACAAGTATTCAAAATCTGTTGGGACGTGTGAGTGCCATGATTCATCATTGGAAAACTCTGTGCATGGATAACCAATCGGTGCTACTGTGGAGATGTCTCTTACTCCTTGATCGGGCAAGAAGAAAACTCCTGAGGATTTCCTAGAGATGAAGAATCTGGCGGGCGAGAGGAAAGTGTAGAGAGGCATTGTAATTTTCGCTTGAGCCCGAGTGCTGCCAACAGTGTAGTTTTTGGCTTCATTGCCTCATTTGAATGAAAATGAAGCGGGGGGAAACCCCTTTTATTCAAAAAATAAATGAATGAATTCCTGGACAATGCAAAGCCCATCAGCCTAATTTGCTGCAATCCTAATGTAACCAACTTGAACAAATCTTCTGTGTGGTTATAAGAAGCAAAACATAGTAAATCCGACACTACAAAAATGAAACAGAACATTTTCCCAATGTACTAGTAGAAAAACCATCTCAACTAGACAATGGCCACGACAAACAGACCCCACATCAATGAATTTGAACAATAATTCGTACCAATATCTCAGCGTCCCCTCTTAACCCACCAATACCAAACAAATTTCGAAAACACTACCGCCCACATGTGTGGGCGTTAGCCAACTCAACCACATGCCGCCATCGCCGTTCAACAGTTTCTGCACGAATCTTGGCACGTTTTGGCTGATTTTGTGTGCCGCGTAGGACAAGTCATGTGTGTGTGGTGTGAGAGAGTTCGCCCACACGCCGGTTGCCTCCCCGCGGTCAACGGTTGCCACTCGGGGGCGTGCGGTGGAACTGCATTGCGGCCACATGCCACACCCGACTGCGGTTGCCGTCAACCACGTCGCGCACTTGCCCCCCCCCCTCCCCTCACGGTTCCATTTACTCCCCACTTAATTACTCGCACAACCCACCCAGCAGTTCAGTCGATTGGAAGAGAAGGCGAGAGGAGAAGGCGACGGTGGAGGCAGAAGAGTCGACGGCATTCGTGGCCGTCGGTGGGACTCGTCGGACCAAAGCGTCTTCGCCAGAGCGCCTGCAGGTTGAAGGTAATGCTCCATCCCACTCTTAAATTCCCTGCGGTGGAGTCTTTGTGCTTGCCGTTTTCGTTGGCATTGGGTAGTTTTGTCGCCGTCGTGGTGGTGGTCATGCCGGTGTGGTTCGGCCTGTCCGCAGCCACATCCTGGTTCTGCCTTGGGATTGAGCTGGCGTTTTTCTATCCACTTGTTATGTTTTGTATCGAAATGCTATTTGTGATCAGTGAAGGAAGATTTTTGTTGATGAATTTCAGGTTATGATAGTTGCCAATGAACCCTAGATCTAGGTTGTTATTTTTCAAAGTGCAGTATGAAGGCAGACATGGTAGTTTCAGTAACTATCTGCATTGTATGGCAACTAATTTCCTGATTAAATGTGATAGTTGCCACAAATATGTTCCCATGTGGCAACTAATTTTGTGCACATGTTATGGCTGTTGCCATGTTGTAGGCATGATAAAGTGTAGTAAATAGGTAGTCATGGCAGTTTCAGCAACTACGTGCACTCGATGGCAACTAATTTCCTGATCAACTGTGTCAGTTGCCACAAGTATGCTTTCCATGTGGCAAGTATTCTGTGAACACACTATGGCTGTTGCCCTGATGTAGGCAAGATAATGTGGCAACTTCACCGTATTACAGACCCAATTTTGTGTTTTGCCACATTGACTTGTGATATCTGAACATTTTTGGCTGTATTAAAAAGGCAACTCATTTTTAATATGAGGTCAGTGTGTGAATTGCCATTAAAGGTTGTTCAGTAGATGTCGTCAACTCCTTTTTGAATTGTTTTGCATTTTAACATGGCAATTTGAACCTAGCACATTTTGCCTTTGAACACATGGCAACTCATTTTTGTATGAGGATAGGGTGTGCGTTGCCACATTATATGTTTGTGCAGTGGAAGAACTATTTGCCACTTTCAATTGAGCCCATCTGGCAAGTACATTCTGTTAGGTGGCAACTGCCTCTTTTTTGAATTTTTTGCATTTTAACATGGCAATTTCAACCTAGCACATTTTGCCTTTGAACACATGGCAACTCATTTTTGTATGAGGACAGGGTGTGAGTTTCCACATTATATGCTTGTGCAGTGGAAGATTTGTGCCTTTCTTCGACTATCTTGTACTAACATGGCAACTTCAACATTTTTGTTTTAAGTACATTTTTAAAATGAAACCAATGTGTTTAGTTGCCACATTTATGGTTTGACAATCATAGGGGGTGCGTGTGTTCATATGATATTGCCTTCACTATTTGCCACTTTCAATTGAGCCCATGTGGCAAGTACATTCTGTTAGGTGGCAACTGCTTACTTCATACTTTCTTTTTCACCCTCACATTTTGGCTTGTTCTTACCTCAGCAGAATGGCTCGCGGCGATCATCAAGACGATGATGATGATTTCATGGATGCACCGCAGCAGAATCGTGCAACTGGATGGACAAAAGACGGTGATGAGGTAACTGTCCACCCCCTCCTCCTCCCCCCCCATATGTTTGAATGTCACATTGAGTTTACAATCGTCTGTTAGGAACTAAATTTTCATAATAGTGAAAACATGGCAACAAATGATCACTTGTCTGTTTTGCAGAAGAAGAAACGTAATTGCAATAGGGCTTCACAGGAACGCCTGACTACATTGACCGAGGGATTTACCGACGAGCAGAAGGGAGCTGCTGCTGAGATGGGTATGCAGGCTCTGATGGATGTTCGGTGCAAGAATCTTGTGAACCCTGTATGCGACTGGCTTGGTGAGATTTACGACCCCGCCTCGAGGAAATTTGTGATTCCGGGACGTGGAAGACTGCCGTTGGACGAGGAATCCATGTTTTGCACTTTGGGCGTGCCCCGCGGAGAAATCAAAGTCCCGTATGAGGTCAATAATAAGATTGAGGAAACGTTGTTTGCCCGTTTGTTTCCTGGGATGGCATCGATGCCGAACATGACATTCCTGGCAAATTCGCTGGATGCCATGACAACCCATGGTGAGGTTTTTAAGATGAAGCTACTCATGTACCTGATCTCAGCTGTTTTTGCGCCGACCACTTCTCTTCGCCCAAGCAACAAATGCTTCCCCATCCTGGTGAATGATCTATCTCTACTCCTTTATTTTCTTTCAATCTTTTGGCTACGATGTCATGTGTAATCTAGTCACTGCCAGTTATTTTTGATGTTTTTTCATTTGATTTCTGATGCGGCAACTTCTTGTCCTGAAATCTGTGTCGTGCAGGAGAAACTAAAAGATGTGAAGAACATGAATTGGTGTAAGTTCATTGCGGACTTCCTGCATGATGCATTCTCAAACAAGATGTACCAGAAGGGTTGTCAACTCCATTTAATGGTATTTTTTAACTAGTCCTTTTTGCAAAACACTCTTAACACCTTGATTATGCATGGCAACCATGATGGTGACATTGTGGCAACTAACGTCATAACAAGATGGCAACTGCCAGCACACCATGATGGCAACTAGCACAAATAGATGGCAACTTTTTCTTTCTTTTTCATGCCATTCAACTTGATGATTGAAGGAACATACATTAGCTTGTTTTTGCAACATACCATGATGGCAACTGATATTTTTTTCCTTTTGAAATTGTTGTACATTAGCTCATGTACGTCGACTGCCTTGATCTGTCCACCGTGGACTTCACTGGGACAGGAGGCCCGCCGCCTACACACAAGTTTGTTGTTTCTGCATGGACTTACGATGCCGTCAAGGCGGTGCTTGCTGCAGACATGGTAACTAATACGGAATATGGGAAACTGCGGGTTAGTTCTGGTTTCTTTCTTTACACGGCATTCTTTCAATTTTGTTGCTGCACAACATATGAAAAAATTCTCATATGGCGACCGTCTGTGGCTAACAAGAGATGACTACCTTGTTAGCCATGTCTGTCTGCACATGGTATCCATGCTCACGCCACATGGAAACTCTGTCATCCATGCTGAAACTCCTATTCTATTCCTCTCCTTTTTGTAATACATGAACTGTTAGTTTGTGTTCATTATTTTCTCTCTCACATCCTAGATGTTTTTTGGTTATTTCCAGTTGATGGCCAAGCATGCTATAGACTACATCATGTTTGGTGGGCCTCAAAACTTTGGAAAGTGGATGGACGTGCACTCAGCTCCGTCTTGTCCTACTGAGGTAATCAAGGATATATATCTATGGTTGCTTTGGTTTATTTTGATCTTGTGCACGTGACTCTAATATGGTTGGTTACTGCTGCTTCTTGTTTCGTGCACAGGCGAGGGCACCTGTCGAGCATATAATTGGATAGTTTGCATCCGGAATGACTGGCTTGCTCGGGAAGTTGGTTCAAGGTTGGACGTCCCTCAATGGCTCTGACAGAGACGCGGTTGTGAGGCAGTTCACTACATTTGTTGTAGAACGGACACATCGGCCAACTGGTTGCCGTGGCCGGTACGACTACAACAGTTCCTAGGAGCTCCCTGACATAGAAGATGAACTAGATGGAGATGCTGCTCTCAACAAGGACGATGACGATGACATGGAGAACGTGCAGCGCGACACCGACGATGATTAACATGTTGAAGTTCGTGAAGGTGGTAAGAAGGGAAAGGCTGCAACAGATGTCCCCTCACCGGAGAAAGTCAAAGAACATACAGCTGCGAGAGGCAAGGGGGTGTCGCCATCAAAGAGGGGGAGGGCTCCAGAGGATGTTGGGCAGGGCTCTCCTGGCAAGAGGTCTAGGACCGATCCTGTAGCTGCTAGGAGGAGGTTCAACTTCTATTTTAGTGTTTTGTTTTGCCTATCTTTTTTAACAAACTGACCCCTTTTTGCATTTCTTTTGCTAAGCGTGGCAATGATTTTCATGTCTTACACTTCACCTTTTTTGCCACTTTCTTATATGTGCAGTGCGGTGACAGCTGGTGGACGAGTAGTTACGAAGAAACAAGCACCAACGCCAACCCGTGTTTCTGCTCGATTGAACAAGGGTGCCTCCATTGCTGGTGACACCCCTTCCACCAGGTCATCTCCTCGTACGACGACGTCCAACACCGGGGATCCTGTCGTGTTGCCAGACTTGAGGAAGCTAGTCAAGAAGTAGGTTATCCCTGTTCTTTCATTGCCACAATGCTATATTTTTGCTTTTTAATGCAGCTGTTCAGCTTGCCACATGGGCTAATGCCATCAGTCCCACATGGCAACTATTGTTTTTCCAATGAACTCTCTCTTTCAACTGCATGGCAACTCCTGCTTGTTTTTGCATGGCAACTGCTATCTAGGCCAAATGGCAACTCTTATTGCACCTACATGGCAACTACCATTTTTCCATTGGCTTGTGTGCTCATCCATATCTAGTTTTGAAACTACAGCCCTGGCACATCAGACATTTTTTTCCATTTTTCAAGATGGCTGCCATGGCAACCCCTGCTTGTTCTGCATGGCAACTGCTAACTATGCCATATGGCAACTCTTATTCCACCTACATGGCAACTACACAGCTTTTCATTGGCTTGTGTGCTCACCCATAACTAGTTTTTAAATGGCAGCCCTGGCACATCACACATTTTTTTCAGTTTTTAAGATGGCTACCATGGAAAATATTTTTTGTTCATTTTTTAATACTTTTCATGTGCTTTTTCTTTGCAGGGTGAAGAAGACTACTACACACGCGACCAATCATATCATTAGGGACCCACTCGAATGCCTTCATTCAAAGTTGTCGACAGGTGGCAACTCAGATGTTCATGAGGCGCCAGTCGACAAAACTGTTGATACACCGTCAACTGTTCCCACTAGCTCTGACACAAGCGGCAGACCATCTCCGCCGGTTGCAGATGTGCAGGCTAAAACAACAGGCATCCGTACATCTGGGAGTGACGAGTCGGTATCAGCCAGGACTACTGAAATATTGCCCACTCTGCTGGCAATGAAGGATGCTGCTGTGAGCCATGCCACCCGATCAGCAAGTGTTGAAGTGGACGCCCCCGAGACCAACCTAAGCAAGGAAGATTCCCGCTCATCTGACATGGATTCCAAGCGCGTGGGCGGTGGCACTTCTGTGTCCATGACAGAAGTGGCTGAGGCGACAGTTCATAATGATATGCCATCCACATGTGAGAGTCTTGGCACAACAGCTCCAGCTCCTCGTGGTGTAGAGGTTGCTAAGGCGACAGTTTCGCGAGCTGGCCTTCCGCCTAGGCGTCGTAGCCCCCGCAAGCAATCAACAGACATACCCAATGCACCGGCTGTAGCTAGGAGCAGCAAAGATGACTCTGGTTATGTTCCTGCATCCACACTGTTCCCACCACCTGCCAAAAGCAATGTTATGGAGAAACCAGAAGACCGGAGTACAGCTGACCCATGTGGCAAGCCGGGCACGACTGACGGAGGTGAACGTCCGGAGCAGACTGCGTCTTTACCCGCCGTGGAGAACCCCAGCTTAAATCTGCGCACTTATAAGCTCCCAGTCAACGTTGGTGTCCCCTACATCCCAAAAAAGAAGATTGTCAAGAAAGAGGCGACCAATACCGCTGACAACACGCCCCGCCCTACGAATAAGCCCGATGATTCTGCAGTGGCCGATTCAGAAATGTTTGTTGATCTTTCACCCTTGGATTCTGCCCCGCAAATTGTTCGTGGTCCGGCCAGTAGGAAGGAGAGGCACCCAATGGCCTTCACCCCCCGAGCTTTAGCCTTGGCATCAGTCAAGATCAACCAGTGGTGCAAGATCCTACGCCAGTTGCCTTTGCTTTCCTGGAAGGCATGGCCGCAATGATGGCGCAGCCAATGGTCGAGGGCAGGAAGGCTGTCAAGTTCGTAGAGCCAATTGTGCAAGGTACATTTCTTCTGCGTTGATCATTTTCTTGTATACATCTTTTTAGTCTGAATTTTGTCCCAAGCATTTTTTTTGGGTTCACACTTGCGATGGCAACTGTTATCTGATGACATGGCAACTAGATTGCTACATAATGACACCTACATTTTTTGTTGCCATGCTGCATTTTCCATTTGGCAACCACATGGCAACTGGAGTTGATACAACATGGCAACTGTAGTTGTTGTCACATGGCAACTACAATGCACCACACATGGCAACTGGAGTTGCCTCCACATGGAAACTCCCTACTTTTTGTACCTATAATTCATATGTTGCACCCTTTCTTTTCACACTACATTTGTTTTGTTTTCCAGGTATCCTAACCCACTTTTT
Source organism: Triticum aestivum (assembly GCF_018294505.1). Classification (NCBI taxonomy): domain Eukaryota; kingdom Viridiplantae; phylum Streptophyta; class Magnoliopsida; order Poales; family Poaceae; genus Triticum; species Triticum aestivum. The sequence continues at coordinate 712,118,416 of NC_057798.1, read as the reverse complement.
TGATCCTTGCAGCCACCCCCGAGGAGATTACACCGTCACTTGATGAAGCTTACCGCAGGATTGAGGAGGCAGCATTGCAGAGGAGGTCCTCATGAGGTCAGGGGCAATCAAGTTCCAACGTGCGTGCTGAGACGATATTTGAGGATACCATTATAAGTGCCACCCCTGGATCTGTGAGGCAGCATAGGGTAGTTCACGCACCATCCGTGGATGATTACGAGCCAGAAGTCAAGGCCACAAAGGATCAGAACCAGCTGTACGATATTGTCAAGCACTTTGGAAATGCGAGGTCCAACAGCAAGCACATGAAGGAGCTGAAAGTGTAATGACCACACCACATAACCTCTCATTTTTGCTTTGCTCTTTTTACCGTTCCTCCTTTTGCTATTTCTAGATATGCTGCGTTTAGGTTTTATTTCATTTTTTTATTTAGTAGACATGATTCTTTCATGTTACATCATTTTCATACAGCTCTCGTGTTCCCTCTATGTCACGATCTTGATGTATCCCGAGCTTTGCTATTGTAGTTGGATCTTATGATGTTTCTCCCCCTCTACTCTCTTGTAATGAATTGAGTTTTCCTCTTGAAGTTATCTTATCGGATTGAGTCTTTAATGATTTGAGAACACTTGATGTATGTCTTGCCGTGATTATCTATGTTGACAATGGGATATCATGTGCCTCTTCATGTATGTTTTGGTGACCAACTTGCGGGTTCCGCCCATGAACCTATGCATAGGGGTTGGCACACGTTCTTGACTCTCCGGTAGAAACTTTGGGGCACTCTTTGAAGTACTTTGTGTTGGTTGAATAGATGAATCTGAGATTGTGTGATGCATATCATATAATCATGCCCACGGATACTTGAGGTGACAATGGAGTATCTAGGTGACATTAGGGTTTTGGTTGATTTGTGTCTAAATGTGTTATTCTAGTACGAACTCTTGAATAGATAGAACAGAAAGGATAACTTTGAGGTGGTTTCGTACCCTACCATAATATCTTTGTTTGTTCTCCGCTATTAGTGGCTTTGGAGTGACTCTTTGTTGCATGTTGAGGGATTGTTATATGATCTATCTATGTTATTATTGTTGAGAGAACTTACACTAGTGAAAGTATGAACCTTAGGCCTTGTTTCCTACCATTGCAATACCGTTTACGCTCACTTTTATCATTAGTTACCTTGCTGTTTTTATAATTTCAGATTACAAATACCTTTATCTACCATCCATATTGCACTTGTATCACCATCTCTTCGCCGAACTAGTGCACCTATACAATTCACCATTGTATTGGGTGTGTTGGGGACACAAGAGACTGTTTGCTATTTGGTTGCAGGGTTGTTTGAGAGAGACCATCTTCATCCTACGCCTCCTACGGATTGATAAACCTTAGGTCATCCACTTGAGGGAAATTTGCTACTGTCCTACAAACCTGTGCACTTGCAGGCCCAACAACATCTATAAGAAGAAGGTTGTGTAGTAGACATCAGGATGCTTGATACATCTCCAACGTATCTATAATTTTTTTGATTGTTCCATGCTATTATATTACCTGTTTTGGATGTTTATGGGCTTTATTTTACACATTTATATCATTTTTGGGACTAACCTACTAATCGGAGGCCCAACCCGTATTGCTGTTTTTTGCCTATTTCAGTATTTTGAAGAAAAGGAATATCAAACGGAGTCCAAACGGAATGAAACCTTCGGGAGCGTGATTTTTGGAACGAACGTGATCCGGAGAACTTGGAGTGCAAGTCAAGAAGCAATCGAGGCGGCCAGGAGATAGGAGGGCGTGCCCATCCCTCCTGGGCGCGCCCCCTATCTCTTGGGCCCCTCGAGCGGCAACTGACGTACTTCTTCCTCCTATATAATCCTTCATACCCCGAAAACATCCAGGGAGCCACCGAAGAAATATTTCCGCCACCGTAACCTTCTGTATCCGCGAGATCCCATCTTGGAGCCGTCGCCGGCATTCTGCCGGAGGGGGAATCCACCATGGAGGGCTTCTACATCAACACCATAGCCCTTTCGATGAGTTGTGAGTAGTTTACCATAGACCTTTGGGTCCGTAGTTATTAGCTAGTTGGCTTCTTCTCTCTTTTTGGATCTCAATACAATGCTCTCCCCCTCTTTTGTGGAAATCTATTCAATGTAAACTCTTTTTGCGGTGTGTTTGTTGAGATCCGATCAATTGTGGGTTTATGATCAAGTTTATCTATGAGAAATATTTGAATCTCCTCTGAATTATTTTATGTATGATTGAGTTATCTTTGCAAGTCTCTTCGAATTATCGGTTTGGTTTGGCCTACTAGATTGATCTTTCTTGCCATGGGAGAAGTGCTTAGCTTTGGGTTCAATCTTGCGGTGTCCTTACCCAGTGACAGAAAGGGTTGCAAGGCACGTATTGTATTGTTGCCATCGAGGATAAAAATATGGGGTTTATATCATATTGCTTGAGTTTATCCCTCTACATCATGTCATCTTTCTTAATGTGTTACTCTGTTCTTATGAACTTAATACTCCATATGCATGCTGGATAGCGGTTGATGTGTGGAGTAATAGTAGTAGATGCAGACAGGAGTCGGTCTACTTGTCACGGAAGTGATGCCTATATACATGATCATGCCTAGATAATCTCATAATTATTCGCTTTTCTATCAATTGCTCGACAGTAATTTGTTCACCCACCGTAATACTTATGCTATCTTGAGAGAAGCCACTAGTGAAACCTATGGCCCCCGGGTCTATCTTTTATCATATAAGTTTTCAATCTACTTTTATTTGCATCTTTAGTTTTTGCATCTATATTATAAAATACCAAAAATATATTTATCTTATCATATTATCTCTATCAGATCTCACTTTCGTAAGTGGCCGTGAAGGGATTGGCAACCCCTTTATCGCGTTGGTTGCGAGTTCTTTGTTTGTTTTGTAGGTTCGTGGGACTTGTGAGGAGCCTCCTACTGGATTGATACCTTGGTTCTCAAAAACTGAGGGAAATACTTACGCTACTGTGCTGCATCACCCTTTCCTCTTCAAGGAAAACCAACGCAAGCTCAAGACATAGCAGCTCACTAGGGAAATGTGATCAATTATTAGTGTTGCACACACTCTTTTAGCAATTGGCAAAAAAATTCTTACCTTGTTGTGCTGCATGTGCCGATCTTGTGTGGTATGTCATTCCAATTTGATGTGCACTATCTGCAATAGCGCTGCCCTGCAACTGCGAAGTTTGCCATGAGATGTTTGTCGATGTAGTCCCACTGTAACAACCTGTGATCATGGTAGCAGTTTGTCACTGCATGGGAACTGTAGTTTCTTCAACATGGCACATGTATTGGTCCAACCATGCCACACAGATTTGTTCACACTTGTCATCCACGGTTGGTTAGACATTGCAATCACATTTGATCATACATGGCAACTGCAGTTGTCCAGGCATGGCAACTGTAGTTCTCCAACTTTGTTCCTTCTCCTAATTCACCGTTCGCAACTTCACTTTTTATTTTACTCACCTGTGTACGACGTCGATGGCAGGTACATGGTTGCTGCATGATGCCACGTGTTGCATGAAGGTCCTACATTTTTTTTGAGTCTTTTGCCATCCTTTGCAAGTTTAATTTTTATGTCCACACCAGTGTGTTTTGTTTTTCGTATGTGTTACCTTGATTTTCCACATTAGCTAGTTGAAGTTGGTTGCCCGTGCATTTGTTAGTGTTAGCGTCCTGTGACTGAACTTGCCATGGTTCCCCCCTGAATGTGTTTTGGTCATAAGAACCTGCGAAAAATGACATTGTAGGACATAAGTAGAATGTCATCTTCATCGTTGCAAACATGGCAAATTTTCTTTTCTTTTGTTATCATGCATCATACCGATGCCTACGTACTGCTCTAGTAGTGGTAGCAACGGCCCTGCAGAAATGAGTTGATTGTACTCTGCTGCATCCCAAGGGGGCGTTTCTGGCCTTTGAGAAACCCAAGGATCAGTTTCGTCTTCGTGATTCATTCTTCCGCGTTTTGTTTTTGCTAGTGTGTTCTCAGTCACTGCATGAACAAGAACGCATCAACAATCCGCAAAAAATGCATTTTTTTGCTGTTTGCATGTAGAACATAACATGGCAATCTTATCACATTTCCTGTGTAGGCAATCAACACATCATGGCAAGTAGGACATGCACATCCACTCTCTTTTCTGAAATCTTGGTGCCAGCTATCATTTTGAAGCGATGGCAACAACCACTAAAATAGGATGGCAAGCAACAGGTTAACATGGTGGCAGTTAACGACAACGATAGGTGGCAACTGATGTTAGACACAAGTGGAAACTATTTTTCCTACCCCCCCTATGTCACATTTACCCTTTCTCTCCCTTTTTTAGGGATTCCTACGCATCCTTCATTACCAACTACTCGCACCAAGCCAACCGAGAACCTTAGCTCAACTCTAGCGTAGTACATGGCAGATCTGGCGTATGCTGGTTGGCAAATGCGAATACACACAAATCCGTGTGGTGTTTTGCCCCAATAGCTTGGATCTAGTCACCATCTTCGTTGGCAAATTTGCAATTTCTAATTTTTGGCCAGAAGAAGGACGAGAAACAATAGGAGATCGGAGATTCACCTGCTTTTAGCTGGTCATCTTGGGACAGCGGGGTTGGAGTGGGGTTGGGGGGTGGGAAGTGATGACCCACAAGTGTAGGGGATCTATCGTAGTCCTTTCGATAAGTAAGAGTGTCGAACCCAACGAGGAGCAGAAGGAAATGATAAGCGGTTTTCAGTAAGGTTTTCTCTGCAAGCACTGAAATTGTAGGTGATAAATAGTTTTGTGATAAGATAAATCATAAAGAGTAACAAGCAATGAAAGTAGATGAGGTGCAGCAAGGTGGCCCAATCCTTTTTGTAGAAAAGGACAAGCCTAGACAATTTCTTATAATGAGAAAAGCGCTCCCGAGGACACATGGGAATTATCGTCAAGCTAGTTTCATCACACTCATATGATTCGCATTCGGTACTTTGATAATTTGATATGTGGGTGGACCGGTGCTTGGGTACTTCCCTTACTTGGACAAGCATCCCACTTATGATTAACCCCTATTGCAAGCATCCGCAACTACAACAAAAGTATTAAGGTAAACCTAACCACATCATTAAACATATGGATCCAAATCAGCCCCTTACGAAGCAACACATAAACTAGGGTTCAAGCTTCTGTCACTCTAGCAACCCATCATCTACTTATTACTTCCCAATGCCTTCCTCTAGGCCCAAATAATGGTGAAGTGTCATGTAGTCGACGTTCACATAACACCACTAGAGGAAAGACAACATACATCTTATCAAAATATCGAACGAATACCAAATTCACATGACTACTAATAGAAAGACTTCACCCATCTCCTGCGGAACAAATGTAACTACTCACAAAGCATATTCATGTTCATAATCAGAGGTGTAATAATATGAATTAAGGATCTGAACATATAATCTTCCACCAAGTAAACCAATAAGTATCAACTACAAGGAGTAATCAACACTACTAGCAACTCACAGGTACCAATTTGTGGTTTTGGATACAAGATTGGATACAAGAGATGAACTAGGGTTTGAGAGTAGATGGTGCTGGTGAAGATGTTGATGGAGATTGACCCTCTCCCGGTGGGAGGATCGTTGGTGATGACGATGGTGATGATTTCCCCCTCCCGGAGGGAAGTGTCCCCGGTAGAACAGCTCTGTCGGAGCTCTAGATTGGTTCCGCCAAGGTTGTTTCATCTCGTAAGCTTGCCCACGATTTTTTCCAGGATAAAACCCTTCATATAGCAGAAGATGGACACCGGAGGGCCACCAGGGGGCCCAGGAGATAGGGGCACGCCCAGTAGGGGTGGGCGCGCCCCCCACCCTCCTGGACAGGGTGTGGGCCCCCTGAGGTGTTTCTTCCACTCAATAATTCTTATAAAATCCAAAAATAAGTTTCGTGGAGTTTCAGGTCTTTTGGAGCAGTGCAGAATAGGTTTCCAATGTTTGCTCCTTTTCCAGCCAGAATTCCAGCTGCCGGCATTCCCCCTCTTCATGGTAAACCCTATAAAATAAGAGATAATAGCCATAAGTATAGATATATAATTTGTAATAACAGCCCATAATGCAATAAATATTGATATAAAAGCATGATGCAAGATGGACGTATCAACTCCCCCAAGCTTAGACCTTGCTTGTCCTCAAGCGGAAGCCGAAATCAAAAAATATATCCACATGTTTAGAGATAGAGGTGTCGATAAAAATAAAATACGGACATGAGGGCATCATGATCATTCTTATGACAGCAACATAAATAGATTTTCTCATATGATTTCTTATGCTGAAGTAACAATCAATTCACAATGTCAAGTATGGTTTAGAAACTTCATTGAAAGCTAACAAACTATAATCTCAGTCATTGAAGCAATTGCAATTTATCGTAACATCACAAAGAGTCAAGAATAGAGCTTTTCAGCAAGTCCATATACTCAACTATTATATAATCTTCTACAATTGCTAACACTCAAGCAATACTTGTGGTTATAGAGTTTTAGCCGGACATTGAGAAAGATAGGGGCTTATTGTGTTGCCTCCCAACGTATTCACCTTTAGGTGATGTCAACAATAATAGTCCATGCTAACCAACATCCAGTTGGATATATATATATATCATGATGATCTTTCAAACACGAGGAGCTTGCCAAAGGATAAAATGAAAAAGGGAAAGGTGAGATCACCTTGACTCAAGCATAAAGTAAAAACATAAAGTAGAAACATAAAGTAAAAGATAGGCCCTTCGCAGAGGGAAGTAGAGATTGCCATGCGCTTTTAGGGTTGGATACACAAAATCTTAGTATGAAAGAACACCACTTTATATTGCCACTTGTGTATGGACCTTTATTATGCAGTCCATCGCTTTTATTGCTTCCATAACAAGATCGTATAAAGCTTATTTTCTCCGCACTAATAAGTCATGCATATTTAGAGAGCAATTTTTATTGCTTGCACCGATGACAACTTACTTGAAGGATCTTACTCAATCCATAGGTAGGTATGGTGGACTCTCATGGCAAAACTGAGTTTAAGGGTATTTGGAAGCACAAGTAGTATCTCTACTTGGTGCTAGGAATTTGGCTAGCATGAGGGGGAAAGGCAAGCTCAACATGTTCGGAAGGTCAATGACAATATACTTTAACTGAGATGTGAGAAAACATAAACCATTACGTTGTCTTCCTTCTCCAACATCGACTCTTTTAGCATGTCATACTTAATGAGTGCTCACAATCATAAAAGATATCCAAGATAGTATATTTATTTGTGAAACCTCTCTTTCCTTATTACTTCCTATTAATTGCAACGATGACCAAAACTATGTTTATCAACTCTCAACAACTTTTATGCCTCATACTTTCTATGTGTGAATTTATTACTATCCATAAGATCAATATGAACTCTTTTATTCTTTTTATTCTTTTTATTTTTCTCAAGATCATATCAATAAAGCAAAGCCCTTGACTCAACACTAATCTTTATTATAGATGGCTCACGGACTCGATTACATAAAGAGATCACAAAGCAAAACTAGAAGCTACTTGATATCAAAACTTCAATCTACTAGATTAAGATACTACTAAAAAGGATCAAACTAAATAAAACGGTAAAGATAGGAGTGTGATGGTGATACGATACCAGGGCACCTCTCCCAAGCTTGGCAGTTGCCAAGGGGAGTGCCCATACCCATGTGATTATGTCTCCTTCTTCACGGTGGGTGTTATGATCTTCTTGGCAATAATGCCTCTAAGGATACGATTCTCCTCCTCGAGCTTATTGACTTGTTGCTTGAGGCCCATAATTTCTTTGCGGAGCTTGACGGTAACGGCTAAAGCTCCCTTTACCCATGGATGTTGCATAGCTTCTGGAGAACAAGTGACGCTCTTTTTCATATTTTCATAAGAAAGGAATCTAAAGTTGGAAGGGATGACCGAATTTGGAATAGCCGAGGTATGTAGTTCCCCCATCATGAATTATGCTTGGAGACGAGAGGTGGCTTCTTGATCTTCCTCCATGGCATCTATCCTTTTCAAGTCAGCCTCCATCTCATCCTCCATTGACAGTCCAAAGTGATAAGCATCGCTTTTTGCTCCTGGACCTAGTGTCGAGTGAGATACCCGATTCTCCCCGACTGACTCTTGACAAGACATCTTGCTCTAAATTTGCAACAGGGACAACTTGAAACAAAAACAGAGGATATTTGCGTGATACGGTGGTCAAAACCTTCGGGAGTTTATATAATGAATTTTTACCGACCAAAATACGTAACGTGCAAGAAAATGGAGTCCGGGAGGCACACAAGGTGTCCACGAGACAGGGGGCGTGCCCAGTAAGGGTGGGCACGCCCCCCACTCTCATGGAGGCCTCGTGTCCTTCCTGGACTACTTCTTTCTTCCTAGAATTCTTAAATATTCCAAAACTGATAAAAATTGCCTTTAGAATTGTTTTGGAGTCGGTTTACTTACCGTACCACATACCTATTCCTTTTCGGAGTCTGGAACGTTCTGGAAAGTGTCCCTTATGTAATCCTCCGGGGTTACGGTTTCAATAATATTAGTTTCAACATTGATAGGATTACCTGAAATGTAATGTTTAATTCTTTGACCGTTCACCACCCATGGACTTGTGCCTTTGAAGTTGTTGATTTTTATGGCACCAGAATGATAGACCTCCTCAATAACGTAAGGACCTTCCCATTTAGAGAGAAGTTTTCCTGCAAAAAATCTTAAACGAGAGTTGAATAATAATACATAATCACCTACGTTAAACTCACGCTTTTGTATCCTTTTGTCATGCCAGTGTTTGACTTTTTCTTTGAATAGCTTGGCATTCTCATAGGCTTGGGTTCTCCATTCATCAAGTGAGCTAATATCAAACAACCTCTTCTCACCGGCAAGTTTGAAGTCATAGTTGAGCTCTTTGATAGCCCATTATGCTTTATGTTCAAGTTCTAGAGGTAAATGACAAGCTTTTCCATAAACCATCTTATATGGAGACATACCCATAGGATTTTTATATGCAATTCTATAAGCCCATAATGCATCATCAAGTTTCTTGGACCAATTCTTCCTAGATCTATTAACAGTCTTTTGCAAAATTAATTTGAGCTCTCTATTGCTCAACTCTACTTGACCACTAGACTGCGGGTGATAAGGAGATGTGATTCTATGATTAACATCGTACTTATCAAGCATCTTACGGAAAGCACCATGAATAAAATGTGAACCACCATCAGTCATAAGATATCTAGGTAATCCAAACCTTGGAAAAATAACTTCTTTAAGCATTTTAATAGAAGTGTTATGATCAGCACTACTAGTTGGAATAGCTTCTACCCACTTAGTAACGTAATCAACATCAACTAAAATATGTGTGTAACCATTAGAGACAGGAAAAGGTCCCATATAATCAAAGCCCCAAACATCAAACGGTTCAATAACAAGAGAATAATTCATAGGCATTTCTTGACGTCTACTAATATTACCAATTCTTTGACATTCATCACAAGACAAGACAAACTTACGAGCATCTTTGAAGAGAGTAGGCCAATAAAAACCAGATTGCAATACCTTGTGTGCAGTTCTATCTCCAGCGTGGTGTCCTCCATATGATTCGGAGTGACACTTGCGTGTGATCTGTTCCTGTTCATGCTCAGGTACACAACGTCTAATAACACCATCTACTCCTTCTTTATAAAGGTGTGGGTCATCCCAGAAGTAATGTCTTAAATCATAAAAGAACTTTTTCTTTTGCTGGTATGTGAAGCTAGGTGGTATAAATTTAGCAACAATGTAATTAGCATAATCGGCATACCAAGGGGTAGTACGAGAAGCATTAACGACCGCTAATTGTTCATCAGGAAAGCTATCATCAATAGGTAGTGGGTCGTCAAGAACATTCTCTAACCGAGACAATTTGTCTGCAACGGGGTTCTCAGCTACCTTTCTATCAATAATATGGAAGTCAAATTCTTGGAGCAAGAGAACCCATATAATGAGTCTAGGCTTAGCATCTTTCTTTTCCATAAGATATTTAATAGCAGCATGATCAGTGTGAATAGTAACTTTGGAATCAACAATATAAGGTCTAAACTTATCACATGCAAACACAACATCTAAGAATTCTTTTTCAGTAGTAGCATAATTTCTCTGGGCAGTATCAAGAGTCTTACTAGCATACTGGATAACATTTAATTTCTTATCAACTCTTTGCCCTAGAACAACACCTACAGCATAATCTCTAGCATCACACATAATTTAAAAAGGTAAATTCCAATCAGGTGGCTGAACAATAGGTGCAGTGATCAAAGCTTTCTTAAGTATTTCAAATGCTTCTACACAATCATCATCAAAGACAAAAGGAATATCTTTTTGCAATAAATTAGTCAGAGGCCTAGAGATTTTAGAAAAGTCCTTAATGAACCTCCTATAAAAACCGGCATGACCAAGGAAACTTCTTATACCTTTTATGTCCTTGGGACATGGCATCTTTTCAATAGCATCAACTTTAGCTTTATCAACTTCAATACCTCTCTCGGAGATCTTGTGCCCCAAGACAATGCCTTCATTAACCATAAAGTGGCACTTTTCCCAATTCAAGACGAGACTAGTGTCTTCGCATCTCTGCAAAACTCGATCAAGGTTGCTCAAGCAATCATCAAAAGAGGATCCATAAACGGAGAAGTCATCCATGAATACCTCACAAATCTTTTCACAAAAGTCAGAGAATATAGCCATCATACATCTTTGAAAGGTAGCAGGTGCATTACATAAACCAAAAGGCATACGTCTATAAGCAAAAGTACCGAAAGGGCAAGTAAAAGTAGTTTTTGATTGATCTTCGCTGACACAGGTATTTGAGAGAAACCAGAATAACCATCTAGAAAGCAGAAATGTGTATGTTTGGATAGTCTTTCTAGCATTTGATCAATAAAAGGTAAAGGGTAATGATCTTTCTTAGTAGCTTTATTTAATTTACGGAAATCAATTACCATCCTATAACCTGTAATAATTCTTTGCGGGATAAATTCATCTTTATCATTAGGAACGACAGTAATACCTCCCTTTTTAGGAACACAATGAACAGGGCTTACCCAATCACTATCAGCAACGGGATAAATTATACCTGCCTCAAGGAGCTTTAGTATCTCCTTTCTTACCACTTCTTTCATCTTGGGATTCAGTCGTTGTTGAGGATCTCTAACTGGTTTGGCATCGTCCTCCAAACTAATTTTGTGTTGACATAACGTGGGACTAATGCCTTTAAGATCATCGAGAGTATATCCAATAGTAGCATGGTGCTTCTTCAGAGTTTTCAATAATCTTTCCTCTTCCTGCTCTAAAGGTTAGTACTAATAATAACAGGATATATCTTCTTTTCATCAAGATAAGCATATTTAAGATTATCAGGTAATGGTTTTAGCTCAAACACGGGATCACCCTTGGGTGGAGGGGGATCCCCTAAAATTTCAACGGGAAGGTTATGTTTGAGAATAGGTTCCTGTTTAAGGAATACTTCATCTATTTACCTTCTTTGTTTCATAAACATATCATTTTCATGGTCTAACAAATATTGTTCTAACGGATTAGTAGGAGGTACGGCAATAGAAGCAATACCAACTATTTCATCTTTACTAGGTAATTCTTTATCACGGGGTTATCTACAAAATTTAGCAAAATTAAACTCATGAGTCATATCATCTAAGTCAATCGTAACAACATCCTCTTCGCAATCAATCTTAGCTTTAACAGTGTTCAAGAAGGGTCTACCAAATATAATGGGACAAAAGTCATCTTGTGGGGAACTAAGAACAAGAAAATCAGCAGGGTATTTAACTTTCTCACACAAGACTTCAACATCTCTAACAATCCCAATTGGTGAAATATTATCTCTATTAGCAAGCTTGATAGTAACATCAATACCTTCCAATTCAACGGGTGCAATATCATGCATAATTTCTTTATATAAATCATAGGGTATTGCACTAGCACTGGCACCCATATCACATAAGCCATGATAACAATGATCTTCTATTTTAACAGAAATAACAGGCATGCCAACGACAGGTCTATGTGTTTTGGCATCTAGTTTAACAATATTAGCAGTTTCACCACAGAAGTAAATAACATGCCCATCTAATTATCATCCAAGAGATCTTTAACCATAGCAATACTAGGTTCAACTTTGATTTGCTCAGGAGGTGTATAAGTTCTAATATTACTCTTACGAACAACAGTCGAAGTTTTAGCATGATCCTTTATCCTAACAGGAAAAGGTGGTTTCTCAACATAAGTAGGAACAATAGGATCACTATAAGTGAAGGTCTTTACTTCAACTGTAATAGGTGCAACTACCTTCACTTCAATGGGAGGATTATATTTAAACCACTTCTCCTTAGGGAGATCAACGTGAGTAGCAAAAGATTCATAGAATGAAGCTACTATCTCAGAGTCAAGTCCATATTTAGCGCTAAATTCACGAAAAACATCGGTATCCATAAAAGATACTCAATCAAACTTAGGTGTCATACCTGACTCCTTACCATCGTCGGAAACCCAATCTTTAGAGTTGTGTTTAATTCTTTCCAATAAGTCCCATTTGAATTCAATAGTCTTCAGCATATAAGAACCAGCACAGGAAGTATCGAGCATGGTGCGATCATTGAGAGAAAGCCGAGCATAAAATTTTTGAATAATCATTTCTCTGGAGAGCTCATGATTGGGGCATGAATATAACATTGACTTAAGCCTCCCCCAAGCTTGAGCGATGCTTTCTCCTTCGCGAGGCCAGAAATTATATATGTAATTACGATCACGATGAATAAGATGCATAGGATAGAACTTCTGGTGAAATTCCAACTTCAATTGCTTATAATTCCAAGATCCCATATCATCACATAGCCTAAACCATGTCAATGCATCTCCCTTCAAAGATAAAGGGAATACCTTCCTTTTGACAACATCATTGGGAATACCTGCAAGCTTAAATAATCCACAAACTTCATCCACAAAGATAAGGTGTAAATCAGGGTGCAATGTTCCATTTCCTGCAAATGGACTAGCTAGCAGTTTCTCTATCATACCCGAAGGAATTTCAAAGTGAACATTTTTGGTAGGTTCAGGAGGTTCAGTAGGTTGAGGAGCAACTCTTTGCTCTACTGGTCGGGGCGAAGATGCCCCGAACAAGCCCCTCAAAGGATTAGTTTCCATAGTAACAAGTAACAGAAAATTTCAGCACACTATATAAATGTTTCCTTACCAAGTTCCACTCACCAAAAGCGCTACACTCCCCGGCAACGACACCAGAAAAGAGTCTTGATGACCCACAAGTGTAGGGGATCTATCGTAGTCCTTTCGATAAGTAAGAGTGTCGAACCCAACGAGGAGCGGAAGGAAATTAATGATAAGCGGTTTTCAGTAAGGTTTTCTCTACAAGCACTGAAATTGTAGGTGATAGATAGTTTTGTGATAAGATAAATCGTAAAGAGTAACAAGCAATGAGCAGATAAGGTGCAGCAAGGTGGCCCAATCCTTTTTGTAGCAAAGGACAAGCCTAGACAATTTCTTATAATGAGAAAAGCGCTCCCGAAGACATGGGAATTATCATCAAGCTAGTTTCATCACACTCATATGATTCGCGTTCGGTACTTTGATAATTTGATATGTGGGTGGTCGGTGCTTGGGTACTGCCCTTACTTGGACAAGCATCCCACTTATGATTAACCCATATTGCAAGCATCCGCAACTACAACAAAAGTATTAAGGTAAACCTAACCACATCATTAAACATATGGATCCAAATCAACCCCTTACGAAGCAATGCATAAACTAGGGTTTAAGCTTATGTCACTCTAGCAACCCATAATCTACTTATTACTTCCCAATGCCTTCCTCTAGGCCCAAATAATGGTGAAGTGTCATGTAGTCGACGTTCACACAACACCACTAGAGGAAAGATAACATACATCTTATCAAAATATCGAACGAATACCAAATTCACATGACTACTAATAGCAAGACTTCACCCATGCCCTCAGGAACAAACGTAACTACTCACAAAGCATATTCATGTTCATAATCAGAGGTGTAATAATATGCATTAAGGATCTGAACATATAATCTTCCACCAAGTAAACCAATAAGTATCAACTACAAGGAGTAATCAACACTACTAGCAACCCACCGGTACCAATTTGTGGTTTTGGATACCAGATTGGATACAAGAGATGAACTAGGGTTTGAGAGGAGATGGTGTTGGTGAAGATGTTGATGGAGATTGACCCTCTCCCGGTGGAAGGATCGTTGGTGATGATGATGGTGATGATTTCCCCCTCTCGGAGGGAAGTGTCCCCTATAGAACAGCTCTGCCGGAGCTCTAGATTGGTTCCGCCAAGGTTCCGCCTCATGGCGGTGGAGTTTCGTCTCGTAAGCTTGCCCACGATTTTTTCCATGATAAAACCCTTCATATAGCAGAAGATGGACACCGGAGGGCCACCAGGGGGGCCAGGAGACAGGGGGCGCGCCCCCCACCCTCCTGGACAGGGTGTGGGCCCCTTGAGGTGTTTCTTCCACTCAATAATTCTTATTAAATCCAAAAATAAGTTTCGTGGAGTTTCAGGTCTTTTGGAGCAGTGCAGAATAGGTTTCGAATGTTTGCTCCTTTTCCAGCCAGAATTCCAGCTGCCGGCATTCCCCCTCTTCATGGTAAACCTTATAAAATAAGAGAGAATAGCCATAAGTATTGATATATAATGTGTAATAACAGCCCATAATGCAATAAATATTGATATAAAAGCATGATGCAAAATGGACGTATCAGGAAGGCGCTATGGATATGCTCATGGCAACCAGAGAAGGACGGCGATGGAGGTAGGGGATCGAGAGATGGGAGACGATGGCGATAGTTCAGACTGGGGATCGAAATGAGGCCGGGACGGCTGGGTCGTGCGGGCAGCGCAGTCGTCTGGCCTGGACGTGTGGGCGGTTTTGCCACACACCGGACATGCGGGATGTGTCTGCGCGCGCCCGGACACGGTCGTGCGGGCGGGTTGTTCTTCATGCCACACGAGGCGTGCGGCACAACCACCCGATACACCACACGTGTGGCAGTTATCGGCGTCCACAAATTTCTATCTTAAGGCACCTAATGAATTGAACAGGAGCTCACCTTCCGATTGCCCAACAGTATGAGCGTCTGCATGAGGTGCACCCGGAGGCCGGACGGCAGCGCGCGGGCGTTGGTGTCGAGCAGGCCCCCGATTTGTCGGTAGGTCGGCGAGGTCGTTGGGGTAGAAGGGCGCGACGTGGGTGAGGAAGAGCGCGAGGTCGCCAAGCTCCTTGGCCGTCTCCCCGCCGCCGCCGCCGCCCGAGGAGGACGAGGACAGCGCCGCCTGCTGGCGGAAGAGGAACACCGAGGACTCGAAGTGGCGATGCAGCTGGCGGAGCTCCGTCTCGTATCCGTGCGGGTCGCGCTTCATCTTGGCCTGCAGTGCGGGCAGGCTGTGCCGCTCGCTCGCGCCGCCCATGGCGGACACGGAGGCCGCCTCTGGTGTGTAGGCGGGGGCATGCTGGCGCATCGCCGCGGGAGGGGGAAAGGTTCGGGCTGCGCCGCCGGGGATGGCTGCTCTAAAACCCTAGTGGGACGCTCGCGGTGCCAAAATTTTACCTCTTTTTGTCTGTGGGATAAATAGTTTAGGGGGCGGTGCTGGTCGGAGACGTGGGAATGCGGGCCGTCGGGGGTTCTTGATTTTTTTCCACCACTTATTTTGTACTTTGACAACTTGCCACTGGCTACTTTGTCTTTGATATTTTTCCACAACTTATTTGGGACTTTGATTTTTTGCCCTCTGTCAAGTGGGTCCCATGTAAAATTACTAGAATGCCCCTGCTCCACATATTGACCAGAACACAAATGGGATAGGCTCATCCCCTTCCTCTCGCACTAGTCGCTCGTCCCCTCGTTCTCGGGAGCCCGTCCCAGACGGCGGCATCACGAGGCGGCGGCTGAATCCCGGCGAGGAAGGTGAGTACTCTCTCTCCCGCTCCCTTCCCTCGGCCACCTAGAGTTAGGGTTACCAGCGCGTGGATTCAACGGCGCAGCGGGCAGCAGCAAGGTAAGCCTACATGAAGCACCAAAGGCCGGCGCGGGGAGCAGAAACGGCTGACGGCGGGCTGCGTGAAACACCAAGGGGCGATGCGGGGAGCAGCAACGGACGGCAACGGGCAGCAGCATGGCAGGCGGCAGGCAGCAGCACCGGCTGGCGGTGAGAAACAGCAAGGGTCGGCGGCGAGCAGCAGCACAAGCAAGGCGGCGGCAGTAGGGAGTGCCTACCCAGCGGCTTGGGAAATATGTACTGGAGCTGCTTCGTTTGGTCAAACAGGTGTCAACGGGTAGTTTGGCCACTGTTTTTTGGCATATAATTTCACTTACAATTAAAATGATTGGTTTTGAGGCAAAAATGGTAAAAGATCAAAGTCCAAACTAAGTTGTGGCAAAAAATCAATTACTATGTAACCAGTGGCAAATTGTCAAAGAGCAAAGTAAATTGTGGCAAAAAATCAAATCGCCCAGGCCGCCGTCGCCGAGTTTCAGCACGGCCGGCGGCTGCTAGGGTTTAGGGGATGCGGTTGGCTGGCTGCAGGCCATGCGGGAGGGGTATCGTGGGATGAGCCGGTAGTTGGGCTTGGGCCAACAGGTGGTTATTTTGTCAACCACCGCGATGTCAAGTTCTTTTTGGGAGAGGGGCCATGTCAAGTTAAGGGCTTCTTATAGATCACATTGCAAAGTGAGGAGCATTTCAAATGTATAATACTGAAAGAAAAGTGGGTGGAATGAACAAGGAAAAGAAAAAGGCATCTTGTACAGATAGTTGATCCAAACTAGACAGGCTGGTTATCCACTATATATGTAAACTTAAAGAGCTTTTAGTTTTTTACTTCGACTTCTTATGCCAGCCTTGATCGTGTGAGCAAACATGAGTGGTTCACCATATATGTTAAAAAGAGCCATGGAGAGGTTTCTAGGTGATCTAGGACAAACAAATTTAAATTCACCGAGGAGTTGCCATCATGCATTAATGTATCTTGTCTCAGTTGTTGTACTATATTGTTTGGATTTGACCAGTTTGTAGATGTAGCTAGAGTGTAATAGTCCATTGCACACAAGTTTTTTTTTCTAAATTTCTCCACTCACTTGATCATGTGAGGACTTTTTTTGTGAATCATGTGAAGACTCATGAGAGTGGCCACTGGAGATGATATGATGTTGAGTTCATTGAAACAAAAGACATAATGTATAAATAAGCCTTTTTGCGGGATGTATAAAAAGACATTTTATTGTCTGGATTACATGCTAGCCAAGTTTAGTCAGTATAAAAAAGCTGAGCGAACTGATCACTTTTATGTTATGATCTTTCATGTCCTTCTTACATTGTACTGAATATCAATAATATTTTCTATGTGATGTTTTATTGTGTGTTTAGTATCCTTACAATTACTAAGCTCCCTAGGAATAGGGCCTAGGACGGCCTAAAAAATTCCTCAAACTGGACCTGCTTGTAAATACTGACATAGCAAACGATTAATCACAGAACTCATATTATATTATATTATATTATAGGTCCTTTATCTTTTTTCTAAATGAAATTAGAAATGATAATGATTATGAAATAAAAAAACTCATATCATAATTGTTTTTAATTATTCTGAATCCACTCTAATCAAATATTAAAAAATCAAATTCTTTAATTCAAATTCAGTGGTCCCGCATGACAGTATCAGAACAGATATTCCATTAAAACACTTAATAAACATCCAAAGATATTAAATTTTATTAATTTCCAAAATATTCATGAATTTTATAAAACTTGAATTTAAGCAATGTTCCTAAATTAAAAAATTCTTCAGAAATATGGAAAAATATTCATGAATTCTAAAAAAATTATGAGTTTTATAACTGTTCCTTCTTTCTAAAAAATCTGGAATTTTAAAAATGTGTTTAATTCATAGAAATATTTATGAATATTGAAAAATCTGCAATGATTTTAAAAATTGCTTACAAGTTTGAAGAAATCATTTTTAAATTTAAAAATGTTCAAGAATTTAAATTAGATTAATAAATTTAAATAAATCGCAAACAAGAAAATAAATTAAATATACAAACAATTAGGAAAAACTGGTACAGATAAAAAAAAGAAAAAAAACATTGAAAACTTCTCAAGCCTACATGGCCATCCCAATAGAGCCCATGGGGGTCGACGTTTGCTCCACCGCCTCCACCGTATGCTCGGAATGTGAATTGTGATAATAACAGCTAGAAGAAAAATATTTTTTAAGGGGAGGCGAAGGGGGGGGGGGATATAATTAACTATAGAATACCCCGCACGTTACACTGCGGGAATCGATTGCAATATATTTCAGTGATTTGATTGTACAAAACATGCATAGTTGAATTGATAATACACTACTAACTAAAACTGAAAAAAAATGCACTTGATTAATGTGTAGTCAAAAATCATTTTGAATATAAGTGGCATAAGGGCATCTCCAGCACGAACCCTCAAACCACCCACACCCGTCCGAACTGCACGGTTCAGACATGACGTATCATCCAAGGCGGGCCTTTATCGGTCCGCTCGGCGGTCCGGACACACTTTTTCCCGTAAATCGGAGACAGACTAGGTCGGGGCTTTGCGAGCGTCTGGACTGCTGCCACGCCCGCGTATGACCGCGCTGGCCCACCAAAAAAAACCTCCCTCGCCCACGTGTTTCCCGCTCTAAACAGTCGGCACCGCTCCAGAGCGACAGTGACGCATTCATGCCCGATCAGACCGGACGCGACCTCTCACTGTTGCCGGCAATGAAGCGGTGCGCCAGCCGAGAGAGCGCCGCCCGCGCCATTTCCCAGTGTTGGCGACAGCTCTGTGTTCAAACGACACGACGTCGTTCCGCCACCCTAAAGTAATGATATATGCGGTTGCCGAGGAACCTACTCGGCTCCCACCATTAACCTCTCCACTGCGGCCCATTTGTTCGAATGTAATGAATTCCGTCTGGTTTATATGATATCCGTCGTGTTTGTATGAATTTTGTCCGCTTAGGTCAAACAGTGGTTGATACATATGTGGGCAGCGTTGATGGCCGACTCCCGCATCTGTGTCCGCGGATGGATACCGGAGCAAATTTGCAACGTCAACGTTGGAGATGCGCTAAGGTAATGGAAAACATTTTGACATGCATATTGAGTGGACCTTTGATGAGGTGGCATGTGTAGTGGGGTGGGATGTGTGCATGAGATCAACTAATAATGGATTTTTTTTCATGCATGTAATGGTGGGTCTTTGATATGGTAGCATGGGTGCATAGCATTATGAACTACTGTTCACTGAATGATGCCTAGATAATAGATATAGGATCTCACTGAATGATGCTTAGATGATAGATATAGGATTTCAAAACTGAATAAGGCATTTCACGAGCTAGTGAAGTAATGTGCGCTGCTCGAGCAAATAAAAAGGAAAAGACCTCAAATAAACCTTGAATTTATAGACGAAAGCTAAATTGAACCTTGAACTTTTAATCTTAAAAATTAGCACACCGAACTCTCTAATCCGGTTCTATTTTAAACCTTAAAAGCGTTTCCAAACAAGAATTGCTTACGTGGCAGCTCAAACCCCGATATTGTTGGATCCGGCTTGCCTGCTCCTATCCACGTACGCGGAAGCACGGATGGGCACGCGCGGGGAAAGCAGGCAAGTCTCGTCCGCGATTGTTCGCTGCGGCCGGACTCGAGTGGGCCGGCCCACCTGCCGCTAAGCGTGTGTTTTGTTTTTGCGACTTGAAATACAAATGGCCAGGTATTGAACTTGCGACCTGATCGTACCAAAATTATTACTAACCAGCCTACCAGATGGCGGTTTGTGATAAAAAGAAGCGCGACTTCATTTAACCATATACCGCAGCATCAAGATTTGAAAACGTGAAATATTTTTGAAATACACAAACACTTTTTTAAAGTGCGAATATTTTTTGATAAAACGATTTTTAAACTGAACAACATTTTTAAAGTGCGAACAAATTTAGAAAATTTGTTCCCATTTCTTGTAAAAAATAGAAAGTGTTTGCACTTTGGAATTTTGTTCAGGTTTCAAAGTTTGTTCCCATTTTTACAAAAAAAATGATTATGTTTAAAAATATCTTGTTTTGAAAAATTATTCGCACTTTATAATTTCGTTCAGTCATGAAAAATTGTTCGTGTTTACAAGAAAATGATTGTTTTTTCAAAAATTGTTCACTCTTTATTTAATTTGGTGGGGGGGATTTCAAAAATAGTTCACGTTTTCAAAATTTCTTTGTTTCCAACATGTTTGTAATTCCCAAGGCTGTTCACATTTTTGAAAAAAAACTGTAATTCCAAATATTGTTCACATTTTTTGCAAAAAAAATGTTTGGAATTCTAAAATCGTGTTTTGCTTTTAAGAATCTTCGGATTTCAAAATTAATGAAAAGTTTCAAGAAAATGTTTCCAAAAAGTTTTCAGATCTCAACGTTACGAATTGTGGTTAAATATTTTCGCGCTTCTGATTTATCACCTAAAGGTATTATTTATAGTGGCTAGCCGAAGGATGTTGGAAGCATTAGGTTCCAAGTAAAGATGTCCCGTGAGCTTTCGTTTTTTTGTCGTAATATTAGTTCGCGCGTTATGAAAAGAAAAGGGTATTTTTAATTCACGTGTTATGAAAAAGAAAAACACTTTTCGCGCCTGGTGGGCCGGCCCAGACGAGTCCAGCCAGAGCCAGACATGCCACCTTGACAATCCCTTTGAAAACGCGGTCAAGGTTCAAAATAGACTGGGATCAGAGAGTTCGGTGCGCTTATTTCAGGGATTGAAAATCCAGGGTTCAATTTAGCTTTCGACTACAAGTTTAAGGTTTGTTTTGGATTTTTTCAAATAAAACTGTATTCGCCCACCTATCGACTCAAGTATTCCGGGCGTACATCGTTGTTTATCTGCTGTCTTTGCGCGCCGAACCTAGAGCGCCGAACCCAGACAAAAATAGGAAGCAGGAGAAACAACCAAGCGCCGAAACCATGGCAAACGTTTGTCACACCGGTCGCACGTTGGGACGGTGGCCGACGCTCGCCTGTCGCGTCCACCTCGCCAAAATGGCAAACACGGAACATATCCAACTCCAGTCCAGGCCACCTGCTCGACATCCCAGTGGTGCCGCCTTTGCTTACGATCCCTCCCACACACGGAAATAAATACGGGCGCTCCCATCCTATTCCTACCTGCCGGCCGGTGCGAGCTTCCGCTTTACTTTACTGATGCAGATGCATGGCATTGCTGTCAATGCACCGTTCACGAGAGATTTGGTAGGAAGAGAACCTCTCCAGTCTCAAAATATGGCCACCATTTTCCTTTGATTTGATGTTTGGTGCGGAGCGTCGCTTTTGGCGTGTCACTGATGATTGCCCAACGAACGAGCCCCCCTTTTCTACTACTACTTCTTTTTGCGACAGGGAGTTCTTACCGGTTGAGCAAACAAACGTCGGCGCGCCAGGCAGCCGGTCCATGTGCTGTGAGCGAACCTACCGTCGCACACGGGGCAAGTCGTGCCTTGCCAGAGAAATGAGCGCCGGCCCGCCCGTACCGTACCAGCACCATCTTATACTACACTAGTGCCGATTTTGGTTTATCAGTTTCTTTTGAGTTGATTTCTGTTGCCAACTGAGCGCAGCCCGAATTGTTAGGTTTTCAGATGGTGGAACCAACCCATCAGGGTTCAAGTTTAAACTTGGCATTGATGCTCACGTTTTGTCTGAATTTATTTTAATCTTTTTGACGATGTTCGTTCAATGAGAGAAAACGTCCTTGTCGAATACGAGACGTCCGTCGTGACTTCGTCAATCTCAGAATGTGATGCCGCGTGCGTGCGTTCATAAGGTGCGTGTACATACATGTATTTGAGCATCTACAAATGTACTATGTTCAGTCTGAACATTCATTTACATAATATCTCTCTCTTTTATTACTCTTATTTATACTGAACCTTTTGCGAATCTATTCACATTTCCTTATAGTGAGGTGTTTGCAATAGGGTACACCAAGTTTTGTGGCGGGTTTATTTTAGACCATAGAGCTGCAAAGCGTAGCAGGTCAATCCTCAAACTTGTCACGAGAGTACATAATCATCTAAATCACTCCGTATTAGTGCTACTGATACGCTTTTTAAAACAAATTAGAGGCTAAAATAATTTACACAAATTCCCCGCAAAAAAGTTTTTTACACAAATTGATCATCATGACATTAATTTTTTTGAATAGGACCCGATGCTTTATGCAAATCTCATTCCAGCATGTCCCACTCGTGGGTAGGACCCCCTCATCAAGGCCTTCTTCTTCCTCGACAGTTGCATGCCGCGCGTGCACGATCGCCCCGAGGCCGCCTTCTAGTGATGCCTCCTTTGACTACCAACAACGTCTCGAATTTGCCGCCACATGCCCTTCCTCTCTCCCAAGTGGGCATCCTCCACAAATGTGCTCTAGTGCACACCACCATTGTCGCCGGTTTGTGAACTTTCCCCGGTGTTGAAAGCATGTATATACTCTATAGTAACAAACTACCATTTCAAACAAATTAGCAAAGCAAAATAAATAAATAAATAACAAAAACGCTTTTTATAGGTAAAATGCAATACAATAACATTGTTTGCATTTGCCAAGAAGTTGGTAATAGCACACGGTGTGAGTAGTACTTTCTTTTCAAAAATGATCAGGTCTAATACAAAAAATTACCAGAAGTACAAAAGATCTCAAACATAATAAAAAATACATAGATATTTCAAGACCATCGAACGACCACTTTTGTCGCCAGAACGAGTCGCCGACCCAACACTATTGTCGCTCTCATATCGGAGCCAGTTGACCTTGTCGATGACAACCGGAAAGTCCTCCTGCACGTGCCCCTAAGGACCAGCACCCTTGTAGAATCGAAAGTATGTTTAGAGAGGGGCTATTATACTACTTGACCAAATAAAAATCTAGTCTTTTCCCAATTTGAAGTCTTGGCAGATTTTATCAACTTAGCACAAGTCAAACAATCAACCTACGCATGCAATTCTAAGAGTGTGGCAGTGGAAAGTAAAACATTGCATATGAAGGTAAAGGGAAGGGTTTGAAGAGGGCAAACGAAATGTAGACACCAAGATTTTTGACGTGGTTCTGATAGGTGGTGCTATCGTACATCCATGTTAATGGAGACTTCAACCCACGAAGGGTAACGGTTGCGTGAGTCCACGAAGGGCTCCACCCACGAAGGTTCCACGAAGAAGCAACCTTGCCTATCCCACCATGACCATCGCCCACGAAGTACTTGCCTCACTTGGGTAGATCTTCACGAAGTAGGCGATCTCCCTGCCCTTGCAAACTCCTTGGTTCAACTTCACAATCTTGACGGAGGCTCCCAAGAGACACCTAACCAATCTAGAAGACACCACTCTATAAAAGGTAATAGATGGTGTGTTGATGATGAACTCCTTGCTCTTGTGCTTCAAATGATAGTCTCCCCAACACTCAACTCTCTCTCTCTCTCTCAGATTTGGATATGGTGGAAAGATGATTTGAGTGAAAAGCAACTTGGGGAAGGCTAGAGATCAAGATTCTTGTGGTAGGATTGGAATGTCCTTGTCTCAACACATGAGTAGGTGGTTCTCTCTCAGAAAATGAGTAGTGAAAGTGTAGGCACGTTCTGATGCCTCTCTCTCAAATGGAGAAGGAGGTGGAGGGGTATATATAGCCTCCACGCAAAATCTAACCGTTACACACTTTTTACCCAAATCGATCAGACCGAATAGAGAAACTTGGTGAGACCGATTCAGTTCAAAATGTGAACGTTAGGAATCTCGATGGGACCGATGTGCTAGGGCTAGGGCCAAACCTCATCTTGGTGAGACCGATCACATGAACTCGGTGAGACCGATTTCAGCAATTGATCAAACAGAGAGTTGGTCAAGCAAACTCGGTGGGATCAATCGCTCATTTCGCTGAGACCAAAACGTTACGAAAAGGAAACAAAGAGTTTGCAATGCGAACTCGGTGGGACCGATCGCTCATTTCGGTGAGACCAAAATGTTACAAAGCGAAACAGAGAGTTTGCAAAGCCATCTTGGTGGGATCGATAACCGTATTGGTGTGACCGAATTGATTAGGGTTTCTGGCTATGGCTATGTCAAGTGAACTCGGTGGCGGCGGATAGATCAAATCGGTAGGCCGAGTTTGACTTTAGGTTTCGGACATATGTGGAAATGAGAAAGTGGTTGAGGGTTTTGGAGCAATATCACTAAGAATTTTGAGCAAGCAAGCCATTAAGCAACACCTCATCCCCTTTTAATAGTATTGGCTTTCCTCTGGACTCAATGTGATCTTGGGTCACTAAATGAAAATGAAGAGTCTTGAGCCTTTGCCAATCTTTGTCATTAGCATTTTGAGGGGTCCACATCTCTAGTCCATGCCATGCCAATCATTGAAATTTCTGAAACATTTAACTTGAATGGTTATTAGTTCAATGAGCTATATGTTGTTATGAATTACCAAAACCACCCGGGGATTAGTTGCACTTTCAATCTCCCCCTTTTTGGTAATTGATGACAACATATAGATCAAAGCTTCGACAAATGATAATATCAATGGAATACATCGTCGCTTTGAGAAGTATGTGATAAGCAAGAGCTCCCCCTAAATTTGTGCATTATTTAAAATTTTCTTTTGAATGCAAATGCACAATTGATTAGGATCATGGGTTACTCTTCCATGTCACATACATCTTGGTGGAGCGCTCAACATAATAAACTATAAGAAATATGCACTCCTCACCAAGGAAAACATGATTGATCATCCACATATCATCAAGCAAGCAAATATTTAACCGTAATATGATCAAACACATGATCATAGAAGTATCTCACACACAAGCACAAATATCATCAAGCGATCAAACAAAAACGACCAAAGTAGCAAGAAAGGCAATAAAAGACAAAACTCTCTCTCTCTCTCTCAGCCTAATGATCTATACATCTTCTCCCCCTTTGGAAACAAGTTACCAAAAAGCTTGAAAATGCACATTGTTATACGACACTCTAGGCACGATCTCCAGGAGCTTCTAAAGGGTTCTTCTAGCTGGTTGCTCCAGTGTGCGTAGATGGCGTTAAGAGGAGTCCTTCAACAAAAGCATCTGTAGAAGTTTGTGAAGCTGGAGGAGTTGAGACTGGAGGAATCACTGGGGCAGTTGCTACAGGTGCTGACACTGTTGTCCTGGGATCACTAGCAACTGGCACAACTGAAGACCTTTGTGCCCTAGGTACTTTCTGAAAATGCATCTGAGGGAGTCCTGGATTAGGGGGTGTCCGGATGGCCGGGCTAAGACCTTTGGCCGGACTCCCGGACTATGAAGATACAAGATTGAAGACTCCGTACCGTGTCTGGATGGGACTTTCCTTGGCGTGGAAGACAAGCTTGGCGATACGATATGAAGATCTCCTCCCATTGTAACCGACTCTGTGTAACCCTAGCCCTCTCCGGTGTCTATATAAACCGGAGAGTTTTAGTCCGTAGGACGAACAACAATCATACCATAGGCTAGCTTCTAGGGTTTAGCCACTCCGATCTCGTGGTAGATCTACTCTTGTACTACCCATATCATCAATATTAATCAAGCAAGAGTAGGGTTTTACCTCCATCGAGAGGGCCCGAACCTGGGTAAAAACACCGCGTCCCTTGTCTCCTGTTACCATCCGCCTAGACGCACAGTTCGGGACCCCCTACCCGAGATCTGCCGGTTTTGACACCGACAGCATCTGTGGTTGGTCCTTCATTCCTGTCCTCAAGCTCTTCCTTGATCTTCTCCACAGTTGATTGGATCTCACTGACCTTCACATCTAGATCATAAATCTTTTGCTCAATGATCCTTTCAAGACTTTCTTGATTTTGAGTCAAGGTGGCCAATCCCTTCTCAATCCTCAAAGTTGCCTCAATCAGATAGCTGAGTTGATCATGTTTGGTCTTGAGGATCACGTGTGAAGCATCTGGAGCACTAGCTGGCTTAGCTGCTTTTTCTGCCGTTGCTTTCTCTCTCTTCTCGTGGGCTTCTGCACATGTTGGATGGGAGGCATCCATGACAACTTCATTGTCCTCAAAGTCTGGCCTCGGGGGAAGATGCTCCTTGTCAAGTAGATATGTCCCTTTCCCCATCCTAGAGTTGATGATAATCTAAATGTGAGGGGCATATCCATAAGATCTCTTTTGATCAGCTGCAGTCCTCTTTATAGTTTCAACAATGAGAGTCATAACCTTGAACTTTTGTGACAGATCAAACAAATGCAGCAAATTGATTGAATGGCCATGGATCGTCCTATGATCTCCTGACTTAGGCAGCAAAGTGTGCCTCGGAATAGTGTTGATAGTGGGTAAGCCAGAGAGAAGATAGTAGATGGATCCAAATTTGTATGTCTCCAAAGCCTTATCAGGAATTTCCTAGTACATATGTGCCATGTAATTGTGGTCCTTCCTCGGCTTTGCATACACATCAACATCATCCTCTTCTTCAGCAGGGGCATTGATCAACTTGGCCCATTCAGCAACAGTAGATTGATATCTTGTGCCTTCAGTCATCCAAACTATCTTGCCATCAGGGTAGAAGTGTGTAGTGGAGTAGAATTGCATAATCATCTCATCATTCCACTTTGTCAGCTTCTGCCCAACAAACTTGTCCACATCATTCAATCTGAAGCTGTCATGCACTCTAGGGAAGTA
Source organism: Triticum aestivum (assembly GCF_018294505.1). Taxonomy (NCBI): domain Eukaryota; kingdom Viridiplantae; phylum Streptophyta; class Magnoliopsida; order Poales; family Poaceae; genus Triticum; species Triticum aestivum. The sequence goes on along the minus strand of NC_057798.1, from coordinate 712,091,544 downwards.
ATCAACATTGTTATCAATATATTCCTAGTCAACCCACTTCCACTTCATATCACATACAATGGGCTTCTTGTCCAGCAGCACAGATTCATGTAAATCTTGTTGTTCCTTGGTGTGGAATCTATAGTCAACAACAGTCCTTCTCCTCGCATCATATGGATCATACTGTCTCCACAATCTCAGACCTCCATCCTTCCTATCCTTCATGTTCTCAGCAATTGGATGGCTGTCATCATGAGCTGGTATCTTGGGCTTCAGCTTTCTGAGCACTTGATGTTCCTCTTCTTCTTGAACTTCAGGCACTGGGGCCTTATTCTTCTCAACTGCAGAGATATTTTTGGTGGATCTCTTTGGTGCAGATGGCTTTGAAGCTTGAGCAGCAGTAGGCTTGGGGGTTGTCTTGGGCTTAGATGGAGCAGCCCTAGACTTGATAGCATCCCCCATAAGCTTCTGGGTCTTGGCAGGAGGTGCAACAGGCTCTTCCTTCTCTTCTTCATTTGATTCCCTGACCACAGAAGGCTTACCAATAACTATGTCCATAGTCTTCTTGACTCTTTCTTTCTTTTCTTTCCTCCAGCAGCCTCTTCTTCTATTGGTTCAGCAGTAGCTTGACCGGGTGCGCCGCACTGTCACGATGGGCATGATTTAGCTCTGTCATCGGACAACACCCAGAGCGTCGCTCAGGTGTCCGCTCCAACCATTAGCTCGGAGCCCACTGCGCCAGTCGGGGACGGACGGTTGGATGCTGCCCCGGAAGCTGCAACCTCTATGGCGATAGAGCCGGATACCATCCTTGTCCCTCGCAAGGCCCGTGACTCCAAGGTGCCGGACTCCGATCCAGACTCCGTAAATCCCGCACCTCTTCCGATTAAGCCCGATTGGGCTCCGGTCATGGAGTTCACCGCCGCGGATGTCTTTCAGCACTCGCCTTTTGGCAATATCCTGAATTCATTAAAGTCTCTCTCTTTGTCAGGAGAGCCCTGTCCGAACTACGGCCAACACGGTTGGGATGCGGACGACGAAGAAATTCGAAGCCCACCCACCACCCACTTCGTAGCCATTGTCGACGTTTTAACCGACATGCTCGACTTTGACTCCGAAGACATCGACGGCATGGATGCCGATGAAGGAGACGATCAAGAACCAACACCTATAGGGAACTGGAAAGCCACCTCGTCATATGACATATACATGGTGGACACCCCTAAAGCGGGGGATGGCGAGGAGAAAACGGAGGATGACCCCTCCAAGAAGCATCCCAAGCGCCGACGTCAGCGGCGCCGCTCTAAGTCCCGCCAAAGCAAAAATGGCGATTCCGGCACCGGAGATAACAACACGCCAGACAGTGCTGAAGACAACCCCCTCCAGCAGGATTCAGTGCAGGAGGACGAAGGAGCCAGCCCTCATGAAAGAGCAGCCGACAAAGAGGATGAGGACGATAATTACATGCCTCCCTCCGAAGACAAGGCAAGCCTCGACGACGACGAACTCGTCGTGCCAGAGGATCCCGTCGAACAAGAGCGTTTCAAACGCAGGCTCGTAGCCACGGCAAGCAGCCTCAAGAAGAAATAGCAGCAGCTTAGAGCTGACCAAGACTTGCTAGCCGACAGATGGACCGAAGTCCTGGCGGCCGAAGAGTATAAACTAGAACGCCCATCCAAGAGCTACCCAAAGCGCAGGCCGCTACCCCAACTTGAGGAGGAAGCAACTAAACCTACATCACCAGCGTACGATGTGCCCGATCGGCCACCCCGTGGCCGCGATAGAGAGGCCTTCAGGCCCTCAACCCAAGCCGCACCCCGACACCGCTCAAAACATACCAGAGTACGGGGAGACGCAACAGACCTGCGAGACATCTTGGAGAATAAGGCAAGGCAAACAAGATCGATCTACGGATCGCATGGGCGCCCCGCTTCACGTGACGCTAGTCGTCACGCCGGACACAATAAGTATGGCCCGGCCGAATACAACAGACCAAGCTCGTCCGAGCTGCGTCGTGATATAGCCCAGTACAGGGGCGCCGCACACCCACTATGCTTCACAGACGAAGTAATGGATCATCAAATCCTCGAGGGCTTCAAACCCGTAAACATCGAATCATACGATGGCACAACAGATCCTGCGGTATGGATCAAGGATTATCTCCTTCATATCCACATGGCCCGTGGTGATGATCTACACGCCATCAAATACCTCCCGCTCAAGCTTAAAGGACCAGCTCGACATTGGCTTAACAGCCTGCTAGCAGAGTCAATTAGTTGTTGGGAGGACCTGGAATCCGCATTCCTTGACAACTTCCAGGGCACGTATGTGCGACCACCAGACGCCGATGACCTAAGCCACATAATCCAGCAGCCAGAGGAATCGGCCAGACAATTCTGGACACGGTTCCTAACCAAGAAAAACCAAATAGTCGATTGTCCGGACGCCGAGGCCCTTGCAGCCTTCAGGCACAACATCCGAGACGAATGGCTTGCCCGACACCTAGGACAGGAAAAGCTGAACTCTATGGCAGCCCTCACGACACTCATGACCCGCTTCTGTGCGGGAAAAGACAGCTAGCTAGCTCGTAGCAATAACATAACCAAGAGCCCCGGCAATTCGGATACCAAGGATAACAACGGCAGGTCACGTCACAACAAGCATAAGCGCCGCATTAACGGTGACAGTATTGAAGATATGTCAGTCAATGCCGGATTCAGAGGCTCTAAACCGGGTCAGCGGAAGAAGCCATTCAAAAGAAACCCTCAGGGCCCATCTAGCTTAGACCGGATACTCGATCGCTCGTGCCAGATACACGGCACCCCCGAACAGCCAGCCAATCACACCAACAGGGATTGTTGGGTGTTCAAGCAGGCAGGCAAGTTAAGTGCCGAGACCAGAGACAAGGGGCTACATAGCGATGACGAGGAGGAGCCCCGGCCGCCGAACAACAGAGGACAGAAGGGATTTCCCCCGCAAGTTCGGACGGTGAACATGATATACGCAACCCACATCCCCAAAAGGGAGCGGAAGCATGCTCTCAAGGACGTCTATGCGCTAGAGCCAGTCGCCCCAAAGTTCAACCCATGGTCCTCCTTCCCGATCACCTTCGGTCGAAGGGACCATCCCACCAGCATCCGTCACGGCGGATTCGCCGCACTAGTCCTAGACCCAATTATCGACAGATTTCACCTTACCAGAGTCCTAATGGACGGCGGCAGTAGCCTGAACCTGCTTTACTAGGACACAGTGCGAAAAATGGGCATCGATCCTTCAAGGATTAAACCCACAAAGACAACCTTCAAAGGTGTCATACCAGGGGTAGAGGCCAGCTGTACAGGCTCGGTTACACTCGAAGTGGTCTTCGGATCCCCGGATAACTTCCGGAGCGAGGAGTTAATCTTCGACATAGTCCCATTCCGCAACGGCTATCACGCCCTGCTTGGACGAACCGCATTTGCAAAATTCAATGCGGTGCCGCACTACGCATATCTCAAGCTCAAGACGCCAGGACCTCGCGGATTCATCACGATAAACGGAAACACTGAACGCTCTCTCTGAACGGAGGAGCACACGGCGGCCCTGGTGGCGGAAGTACAGAGTAGCCTCTCAAGGCAGTTCTCCAATCCAGGCATCAAACGTCCAGACAACGTCAAGCGAGCCCGAAGTAACCTCCAACAAATCCGGCTGGCATGTTCCGAGCAAGCATAGCAGTGCGGTCCCAACCCCAGCCCCTGCCAAACGGCGATACTGGTACCACGCGTACATAATTACGCCTTAGAGATACCATGGGCATAAGGGGAGGGGCACAACAACGGCACGCCCAGAAGGCGGCTCAACTGCACTAAGGGGCTCCCTATTTCGTCGTTTTCCGTTTTACACACTTTCAGGACCCAACTATTTGGAAGGCCTGTCCGGCAATACACTCGCCGAACCAACGATGCAACAGCGAGGGAGGGAGCAAGCCACGTCAAAAGTCCAGGTGGTCTCTAAAACGAGTTTATTACCTGTTTTACTTACAATCCCGCAGCTTGCCCCTGGAGGGGAATATGTCAAATACTCCCATCTCTTGCTTACCGCACTTCTTGTATCGTTCTGCTTTCGCAGCAGCCCTTTTTTAATAAACAATATATAGCTCTTACCTATTATTGTACTTATCTATTTTTATATACAAATATGTTCAGTCATGACATTCTGCAACCGTACACTTTGGTGCGGACAATACACCAGGGGCTTACAACACCCCATAACATGGTGTGAGAAGACCGAACACTCTCACGAGTGCGGCACCCCGAACTTATAGCACTATATGCATCGGCTCCGAATCATGTCTTTGGTCAATAGTTGGGTTTGCCCGGCTCCCATGTTTTGGTACCTTACGTTCCGTGTTGTTGGCTAAGGTAGCGCTGGGAGAACTATTGCGATTGTGCCCCAGTTGAGCTGGGTTAACACCTCAGTAGAGAAAGCTAAAACTGACTGTCATGATAGTGCGAGAGACCGGTCGCTGTTTGCGAGGTTTCTTCGAGTCCTTAAAGACTTATGCCGCTTCGAGCGAGGAACCGGACTTATCCGGCCTAGGCATGGATAGCGCCCCAAACTCGGTCTTCCGAATACTAGGGGCTTCGCCAAAATTTAAAATTATAGAATTCTATGGCTAAGTGAGAGTGATAAAGCATTATAAGTCCGACGGCCTGGTTCGTTGTGCTGAACGCCTCCCTAGATGGACCCAAGAATGGGAACAAGAGCGCTCAGGTTTATCCCGAACACCCCAGCACTCGTGGCATGGGGGTCGAAGCTGACGACTTGCATCTCTCAGATTTGATAAACGGCCGCACAGAAGGTAATATTTTAAATTAACAAGCGTTGCTTAACGCATATGAAGAAAGCTTCAGCGTACAGGATAACAAATGCGAGTCTACTCAAAAATTACATCTTTGGAGCACTCATCCGCTACACGGCGGGCACCCTTCAGAACGCCATTATAATACATCTCGGGTGTACGATACTCCTTGCCCGGCGGTGGCGCGTCCGTCAACAGCTTCTCCGCATCTAGCTTGCCCCAGTGCACCTTAGCACGGGCAAGGGCCCGACGGGCACCTTCAATACAAACGGAGCGCTTGACGACCTCAATCCACGGACACGCATCCACCAGCCACCGCACCAGACTGAAGTAGCTCCCAGGCATGACTTCTCCAGGCCACAGCCGAGCTATGAGGCCCTTCATGGCCTGTTCGGCCACCTTGTGGAGCTTGACCAGCTGCTTCAGCTAGTCGCTCAGGGGCACCGGATGTTCGGCCTCAGCATAATGAGACCAGAACACTTTCTCCATCGAGCTCCCCTCTTCGGCTCGGTAGTATGCGGCGGCATCAGACACACTACGGGGCAGATCGGCGAACGCTCCTGGAGAGCTCTGGATTCGGGTAAGTAGCAGATAATTAACTTTTATATTTTTGCTTTGCATAAAGAATGCCTTACCCGCCGATATCTTCTTCATCGCCTCGATCTCCTGAAGGGCCTTCTGGGCTTCGGCCTTAGCGGTCTTGGCACTCTCAAGAGCCAACGCAAGCTCGGACTCTCGAGTCTTCGAGTCACGCTCCAAACTCTCGTGTTTTTCCACGAGAGCCTGGAGCTCTTGCCGCACCTCCGCCACCCGCGCCTCCTGCTTCTCTCGCTCGGTGCGCTCCAAGGCCGCACTCTTTTCGGCCTCGGAGACCGCCTCTTTCAGGGTCGCCACCTCGGTCTTGGCTCCTGCAACATTAACGTTGGTCTTGTTCTTATTTTGCAACCAAGTATTTCTATATACATTTACAGGAGGTACTATGTACCCTCTTTATCCTCGAGCTGCTTCTTGGCACGGCTGAGCTCGCTCTCGGACCGCTTGAGGCTTTCCTTCAATGCATTGACCTCCGCAGTCAATGCGGTAGAGGTCAGCAACGCAGCCTGCATTCCCATATTGACATAATTCTATTAGACTCCTGCATATATCTTTTTAGATCCTTAGCTCAGCTTTTCTTTCCGAACACCGAACTGAGCATCAGGGGCCACTGTCTATGTAGTAATATTTTTTATATATGTTTTTGAACACATACCTCAAAGCCCGTTAACAGGCTTGTGCAGGCTTCCGTCAGCCCGCTCTTGGCGGACTGAACCTTCCGAATCACCGCACTCATAACAGTGCGGTGTTCCTCGTCGATGGAGGCGCCGTTAAGCGCCTCCTGCAAATTGTCCGGCGCTTCCGGGTGGGCGGAAGTCGCCGGCGTCGTAGGCTTGCCCTTCTTATGAAGGCGCCGCCTGTCGAACTCTAGAACCGCTGATGGTTCCGGAGCAGTGTCCGGCCCGGGGCCGGACTTAGATCTCTCCGGAGTTTTACCCCCTTTGGGCCTGGAGTCCGGACTGTCGCCTTGTGGCGCCTCCAGGACCACCTCCTCCTGGTTTTGTCCTCTACGGGACTCCACCTCAGCGTCGTCTGTAGGGAGAGGGGAGGAGGCCGTCGGAAGTGAAGCGCTATTCACGTCCGACGAATTCAGAGAGCCGCTCAACGAATCGCCAAGCTGAGCTTTGGGCGGACTGCATGATTAGATTCGGCATTAGAAGCTATCGAATAATAAGGAGTGCAATAAGTCATTCGGGTAGCCGAACACTTACAATTTTGCCAGGGGCTTGATCCTGGATGGCCATTCCCCCCCGCCGTCTTCGGCATCGGGGGCATAGTCCGGCAGAAGGGTCTTCCCCTTCTTGGACCCTCCGGCTTCCCCAGTTGGGGCGGCCTTTCTTTTCTTTCCTCCCCCCATTGGAGGGGGAGAGGCATCTTCTTCTTCTTCCTCCTCCTCGTCTTCAGAGGCGGAGGGTGCGTTGGGGTTGTTGGGCAAATCCGACGCCACCGGGCACCGGGAACTCTTTCGGGTTCCCGCGGCCTTCTCCTTGGCCTTCTTCTCCGGCACCACGTGAGGTGCCGGAACCAGTAGCTTTGCTAATTGCGTGTCTGCTGGGCCTTCGGGCAAAGGAGCCGGACAGTCAAACTGTCCGGATGTCCTCTTCTAGTCCTGTCAAAGGAAAGGGAGTTTAGATCCCACATAAAGTCACACTATGAAATTCGGGTATCCCGTAAGGGACTAAATGTAAGCTTACTTCGGAGGCTTGACGTTTGGCACAGAATCCGCGATCCTCGGTGACGGGAGGGGAGACCTCTAAACTCTTGAAAAGCACCTTCCAGGCGTCCTCGTGCTTCGTTTCGAAGAGCCGGGATAGAGTCTGGTGCTGGGCCGGGTCGAACTCCCACAAATTGAAGTCCCGTCATTGACACGGGAGGATCCGGCGGAAGAGCATGACCTGGACCACGTTGACAAGCTTGACCTTCTTGGTCACCAGGTCTCGGACGTAGGTTTGGAGTCCGGTCACCTCTTCCAGATTGCCCCACGACAGGCCCGTCTCTTTCCAAGATGTGAGCCGGGTGGGGATGCCGGATCGAAATTCGGGGGCCGCTGCCCACTTAAGGTCACGCGGCTCAGTGATATAAAACCACCCCGATTGCCACCCTTTGATGGTTTCCACGAAGGCACCCTCGAGCCAGGTGACGTTGGCTATCTTGCCCACCATGGCACCTCCGCATTCCGCTTGTCGGCCTTTCACAACCTTCGGCTTGACGCTGAAGATCTTCAGCCATAGGCCAAAGTGGGGCTGGATGCGGAAGAAGGCCTCACACACGATGATAAACGCCGAGATATTGAGGATGAAGTTCGGGGCCAGATCGTGGAAGTCCAGGCCCTAGTAGAACATGAGCCCCCGGGTGAACGGGTGAAGAGGAAAACCCAGTCCACGGAGGAAATGGGGAAGAAAAACAACCCTCTCATGGGGCCTGGGGGTGGGGATGAGTTGCCCCACATCTGGAAGCCGGTGCGCGATGTCGTTAGACAAGTATCCGGCCTTCCTCAGTTTTTTGATTTGCCCCTCCGTGACGGAGGAGGCCATCCATCTACCTCCCGCTCCGGACATGGTTGGAGAAGGTTGAGGTGGGAAGTGCGGGCTTGGGCGCTGGAGCTCGAGTGTGCAGGGACAGATAAGTAGAGGAGGAAGAAGGCGTGCATGGAAAGGGCGGATTCTTATCCCCTTATATGGGCGGCCAAAACTACGAGCCCCCCACCGGCCTAATAAAACTCGCTTATCTCCCAAGCGTCGTGGTTAATGGCACGGTTGGGTTACCCACACCCGTATTGATGAGAATCCCGGAATAAGGGGACGCGATCTCTGCTTTGACAAGACGTGCCAAGGAAACTGCCTCGCTAAACGCGTTGAGGTGGAACAATAAAATGAATAAAAGCCTGGCCGTGGCATGATGTCACGCCGCGGAATACGTCAGCAGATCCGATTAACGCAAATATTATTCTCTCTAGGGTGGAATGTGGAACTTATTTTGCAGAGCTGGACACTACCCTGGTGTTCAACATCTTCTATGAAATATTCGGAGGAGGAACCCGCCTTGCAATGCCGAAGACAACTTGCGCGCCAGACTCGTCGTCATTGAAGCCTGGTTCAGGGGCTACTGAGGGAGTCCTGGATTAGGGGGTGTCCGGATGGCCGGACTAAGACCTTTGGCCGGACTCCCGGACTATGAAGATACAAGATTGAAGACTCCGTACCGTGTCCGGATGGGACTTTCCTTGGCGTGGAAGACAAGCTTGGCGATACGATATGAAGATCTCCTCCCATTGTAACCGACTCTGTGTAACCCTAGCCCTCTCCGGTGTCTATATAAACCGGAGAGTTTTAGTCCGTAGGACGAACAACAATCATACCATAGGCTAGCTTCTAGGGTTTAGCCACTCCGATCTCGTGGTAGATCTACTCTTGTACTACCCATATCATCAATATTAATCAAGCAAGAGTAGGGTTTTACCTCCATCGAGAGGGCCCGAACCTGGGTAAAAACACCGCATCCCTTGTCTCCTATTACCATCCGCCTAGACGCACAGTTCGGGACCCCCTACCCGAGATCTGCCGGTTTTGACACCGACAGCATCTGTGGTTGGTCCTTCATTCCTGTCCTCAAGCTCTTCCTTGATCTTCTCCACAGTTGATTGGATCTCACTGACCTTCACATCTAGATCATAAATCTTTTGCTCAATGATCCTTTCAAGACTTTCTTGATTTTGAGTCAAGGTGGCCAATCCCTTCTCAATCCTCAAAGTTGCCTCAATCAGATAGCTGAGTTGATCATGTTTGGTCTTGAGGATCACGTGTAAGGCATCTGGAGCACTAGCTGGCTTAGCTGCTTTTTCTGCCTTTGCTTTCTCTCTCTTCTCGTGGGCTTCGGCACATGTTGGATGGGAGGCATCCATGACAACTTCATTGTCCTCAAAGTCTGGCCTCGGGGGAAGATGCTCCTTATCAAGTAGATATGTCCCTTTCCCCATCCTAGAGTTGATGAGAATCTAAATGTGAGGGGCATATCCATAAGATCTCTTTTGATCAGCTGCAGTCCTCTTTATAGTTTCAACAATGAGAGTCATAACCTTGAATTTTCGTGGCACATCAAACAAATGCAGCAAATTGATTGAATGGCCACGGATCATCCTATGATCTCCTGACTTGGGCAGCAAAGTGTGCCTCAGAATAGTGTTGATAGTGGGTAAGCCAGAGAGAAGATAGTAGATGGATCCAAATTTGTATGTCTCCAAAGCCTTATCAGGAATTTCCTAGTGCATATGTGCCATGTAATTGTGGTCCTTCCTGGGCTTTGCATACACATCAACATCATCCTCTTCTTCAGCAGGGGCATTGATCAACTTGGCCCATTCAGCAATAGTAGATTGATATCTTGTGCCTTCAGTCATCCAAACTATCTTGCCATCAGGGTAGAAGTGTGTAGTGGAGTAGAATTGCATAATCATCTCATCATTCCACTTTGTTAGCTTCTGCCCAACAAACTTGTCCACATCATTCAATCTGAAGCTGTCATGCACTCTAGGGAAGTAATCAACATTGTTATCAATATATTCCCAGTCAACCCACTTCCACTTCATATCACATACAATGGGCTTCTTGTCCAGCAGCACAGATTCATGTAAGTCGTGTTGTTCCTTGGTGTGGAATCTATAGTCAACAGCAGTCCTTCTCCTCACATCATATGGATCATACTGTCTCCACAATCTCAAACCTCCATCCTTCCTATCCTTCATGTTTTGAGCAATTGGATGGCTGTCATCATGAGCTGGTATCTTGGGCTTCAGCTTTCTGAGCACTTGATGTTCCTCTTCTTCTTGAACTTCAGGCACTGGGGCCTTATTCTTCTCAACTACAGAGATATTTTTGGTGGATCTCTTTGGTGCAGATGGCTTTGAAGCTTGAGCAGCAGTAGGCTTGGGGGCTGTCTTGGGCTTAGATGGAGCAGCCCTGGACTTGATAGCATCCCCCATAAGCTTCTGGATCTTGGCAGGAGGTGCAACAGGCTCTTCCTTCTCTTCTTCATTTGATTCCCTGGCCATAGAAGGCTTACCAATAACTATGTCCATAGTCTTCTTGACTCTTTCTTTCTTTTCTTTCCTCCAGCAGCCTCTTCTTCTATTGGTTCAGCAGTAGCTTGAGTTGAGGCTCTGGCTTTGGACATAGGAACTCTCTTGGCAGGTGCTTTCTTCTTCAAGCCAGGCCTAGTGGAGGCAGCGGTATCATATTCCTTCTTGACAACCTTCTTCTTTGAGGTTACTTCCTCAACTTCAAAATCCTCATCCTCTGAGTCAGAAGTTCTCTTCTTCCTTTTCCTGACAATGGCCTTTGGCAGATTGCTTGGGGTGCTTCTGCTACCCTCATCATAGTTGTTGTTTGAGGGGCTAGTGCCCTCACTCAGATTAGCATGCTCCTCTGACCTGTTCTGACTATCACTTTGGTCTGACATCTCTGAAACTGTCCCTGTGAATAGATGGGAACAGGTAGAGTAGATGAGCATCACAAAGCACAACTATTTTGGCTAAAAGTTAACACAAAAACTTAATTTTAGTTTTCTACAAAAAGCATTTCGGAGCTACCAATTTGTCCAACTCGGACACCGAAGCAGCTGCAGAGTCTAAACATGCGATTTCGGTTAGACCGAGATGCAGTTCGGTGACTCCGAGATGTTAGGGTTTCACAAAGTTAGTGGTTTAGGTCACACCGATTGGTACACTTCGGCCAGGCCGAGTAGTAAATGTGTAATGGCCTGAGCCAAATCGGTGAGACCGAGACTTTTAGATCGGTCGGTCCGAGATGATTCGGCGGAAACCTAACCCTAAGTTTTGCATCAAATCTAATCTAAAGGAAGTTTTAGGTGGATAGAGTAATCTCAAACGTGCAAGAAACTTGGCATTGATCTTCATGGAAGAATCGGAGTTAAAGATAGCACAAAGAGGCCGAGTTCTTACCCTAACTTGGCGGCGAACTCGCTATAGCGACAACAGCGGTGGAGATTCCCGTTGACGGCGGAGACCAGTAGCAGGAGGTCGCTAGCGACGAGAAGATGATCTGGAGACTAGGAGGGGCGGTAGAGCTGGGCAGGCGCGGTTGGGAGTTTGAAGAAATTTCCAAAGTCCAACCCGCGGAGTATATATACCCAGTCACTGTCGGTGTGACCGAGTGGAACGACTCGGTGGCATCGAGATGCAAACTGTGAGTAGTTACTGGCAACTCGGTGTGACCGAACTGTTCTAATCGGCTGCATCATGGTGGAAACCTAGATCAACCTAATGAATTCAGTGAGATTGAGTACGGTGGATCGGTCTAATCGAGATGCATTAAGAGGTTTTGGAGGTTTAAGCTCTTGACGGATCAGTGGTTCCGAGTGCTCCTCACCCGGAGGGTCCAAATTCAACTTGTTCAAACTTTGTGATGTAGCAAGAATAGAGTTTGAGACGAGAAAAAGCATAGATAGCTAGAGGGAGTACTTAGGCATTCTTGTCCATCCATTTGGCAAAAAGAAAAAAACAATCAAAGAAACAAATGGATGTCCTTGAATGGAGAAAATTATGCAACCAACATGCTCACACAATAAGATAGCAAATAAAATATGTGGCAAAACATGCACAAACACTCTAGCATCTATCAAGCAATTGGCGATGACTAGGTCATCTATATATGAGTATATTGACTTAGGAGTCAAATGAGAACATTTGATCATAGGTCATACTCATCGTTTAAGCACAAGTGGGGTTACCACTTTTACATAAAGCATTGTTGTGTTCACACCATTAGAGTTGCTTTAGCTCAATTCTTAGAGTAAAGCTCCCCCTAGATGTGATATCCCCTTTTAGAGGGATGAACTAACCTTGGGTTTTGTCGATGATGACTTCATGTAGATGTTGAAGATGTGGATGCTCAATGTTGATGTAGATCATTTGGAGAACTCCATTGGAGTGAGTTGCACTTTCAATACCTACATGGGTTAGTCCCACAAGGAACAAACAAGGATATCCATAAACATAGAGTGAAGTACACATATGATGATGTCCATGAAGGCATTTGGTTACCTTATCCCTTGACTTACTAACAAGAGGGTTTGTGACTCCTTGAACTAGTGCAAGATGTGGAAGTTGATTGCACTTGTCCTTGCCAATGTGATATGAGTGAAGTATGTTGGCAGAGTCACCCTCAAGAACTTTCTAGTTCTTGTTTTTTGGGATCCACATCAACTTGATGGGAATCCTTGGAGTTGTAGTAGTATTTGATGAAGTAGAACTTGAAGTAGTCTTGGGAACCCACTTGACCAAGGCCTTTGGAGCTTCTTCAAATGCATCAATCTCCTCTTGAAGCTTGCCCTTGCCTTTTAGCTTGTGGTCTTGTGGTGGAAGATCATCTTGAGCTTGTGTTCCCTTGAAGGAAGTAGGGTCATACTTCCTTTTTTGAGGAACAAACTTCGTCTTGGGGTATTGATCTTCTTCCCACTCAACTCCATTGGCATTGAACTTTCGTTCAAAACCAACACCTTGATTCTTCCGGTGCCTTCCTTGCTTGCGTACAATTTCCTCAAATTTCTTACTTCCAGCAAGGCTCTTGTAAACACCTTTCTCTATAATTCCCTTCAATAGGCTACTTTCTTGCTCAAGTGTAACTTGGCTAAGATAATCGTTAGTGGAATCAAGAGAACTACTAGAAACAACAATATTGGATTTAGCATGATTATTGTTACTACTAGAAGAAGAATCTTTCTTACTCTTGTTGCTAGATTTTACTTGTGGCATGTAAGTAGACAAGAGTAAACGCTTGTCAATTTAAGAAGAACTCTTCTTCCGAAGATCATCATTGATTGCTTTTAAGAATCCATGCTCTTGCTCTAAGTTGAGCTTTTTGAAGCGTAGCTTCTCATGTGTTTTTAAAAGTTCTCGATGATCCTCTAAAGTAGTTTCATGAGTTAACTTAAGAGTGTTTAGTTCTTCAGTTAGACGCTCAATCTCCTTCTTATCATTGTCATTCGTCTCATCTTGATTACCATGATTAATAGCAAATTCATCATAGTTTTAGTCACTAGCATTATCAACAAGCAAATCATCATCACCTAGCAAATCATCTTCATCACTATTGAAATCAATATACTCGGGGTGTGATACCTTAGGGCCTTTAACCATGAAGCATCTTCCAATTCCCTCATTTGGTGAGTCAAATATGTCATAGAACACTACTGCAGGATGCCGCTAACACGACACTACGATCAGAGACCCTTCAAGAAACTGTGTGCGATGCAATAATCGCAAACAGTGGTGTCAGAGAACCGTAAAAAATGCCTAAAATGTTTGCGATGACGGATTCATCAAACATGGTTCAGATTTTAGTTGCATGTGCGATGCAGGGCATACGGTTCAGTTCAATTAACTGTTTGCGATGAGGAGGAACAAAATAAACGGGCAGCCAGATGAAGGCGTGTGCGATAACAACATATGGTTCACTCAGATGAACTGTTTGTGATGAGGAGGAACAACAGAAACGGACAACTAAATAAAGGTGTGTGCGATTGAGGGCATACGCTTCATAAGGATTAACTGCTTGTGATTAGGCAACAGAATAGAAACGGTCAGCCATATCAAAGGTGTGTGTGATTGATTGCATACACTTCACACAGATGAACTGTTTGCGATTAGCCACAGCAAACAGAAATAGTTAGACAGATCAAAGTGTGTGCGCTAGACGGGCACACATTCTAACTAAAAGAAGCGTGTGCGGTGGTAATAACGAGCGCGCACGGTTCTTGGAACAAGACGTGTGCTGAAATTGCCGATTGCGGTGCACCATACGCCATGTACGTGGCCGAGAAAGCGTGCCCACGTTACGCCGTTCGGGAATAGTGCCTCACTTAGAAATTATAGAACCGTCAATAAATTTTGAGCATGCGCTCTGTAACCTTCCAAATTGCAAACATGTTCATACCGATCAGAACCTAAACGGTTTCCCACTTAGGAGCGTATTAGTACTCGGTTATAAATACTGTACTATGCCAAGATGACTCCGTAATCCTTCCTCGCCTCCTCATCCACAAAAGCAAACAAGTCTTTCAGCATCGTTCTCTTGCGTCTGCCATGGCCAGATTGAGTTCTCAGTCGAGAGATTACCACCACGGAGAGGCGAGCATGGAAGCGGAAGCACGAGAGATGTCCCGCTTAGCCGCGAAAGCAGCCGACATGTCACGCCGCGGCTCCGAAGTAGCACAGAGATCTCGCCGCACGCCGAAGCAGCATGGAGGTCCCACCGCACCGTCGATGCAGCAGACTAGCCCAATCATGACGCGTAAGCAGCAGAAATGTCATGTTGCACCGCGAATGCAGCAGAGATGTCCTCCCGTGCCGCGGCGTCCTGGGAAAATCTCTCGTAGGCAAGCGAGGACTCTTACAGGCACATGCATGTGATCGTCCATAGCCAGATGGATCAGATCTCCGACTGGATGAAGCTGCAGGACGAGTTGAATGCCTCGTTTGAACAACTCCGGACCGACCGCGACCTGTTGAGGGTGAAGATCGCCGGAAGGGCAGAGCAGGCGGAGGAGACCGCTGCCTTGTTGAAGAGGACGGGCGCCATCATCAAGAAACTTATGGAAGAGAATGCCATGCTCCGCATCGAGCGCGAAAGGCTGGTGGAGGAATCTGCGGTTCCTTCTGAGCAGCGTATTAAGGACATGAAACTGATGAAAGAGATCACCACCGCTCGTGACGAGAACTAGTCTCCGCGGCCTGCAGCGCATCAAGAAAGTACAGATCTGCAAGCCAGATCGTTGTATGCGTCTTCCTTCTTCTATTGCCCTTGTGTATTAAGGGCGTAGCCACATGTGGCTTTTTTAGTTATCTTCCTAGATATGTAAGACAATTATTATCCACTATCATCATCCTTATATTCATCATGCTTGCTATAAGTCACAGTCGATGCTATACAGGTCCGTCGGATCTTACATCAAGATCCGTGCAAAACTATCTTTTTAGATTTTCACTTTTCTCTCTTAAATCTCAGTCCAGTGAGACATAGCCACGCCGTCAAACAGGGGCTCGGGCGCCATTAATAGAGACATTGGGATGGAGGTGCGCGGCAGGGGTCAAAGGGCTCTCCTCCCGATGAGCACATGCAGGGGTCTGATCGCACGCCTCCCGTACTCAAATAGGTACCCTGCACGACACCTTCTAGCCAATAAAAAAGGGGACACGTGTCGGCACATAATTGGTAAGTAGAACGCCCACGGTTTCAATAATAGTTGTGTTTCCGATTTGTAACGTGACAACACTTGTTCCAAAATGACTTTGTTGATTTTTCATGTGTGCGCCTTCGCAAATCAGACAGAAAAATTACCACAGCATGTTGGTGCCAATGTCATGACACCATGCCAAGTTTCATGATTTTTAGGCGTGTTTTGGATTTACATAAATTAAAAAAACCAAGTTTCTCAATCTTTTCGGCCGAGCCACGACGCCTAGATGTTTGAATTTCATTCTCATTTCTTGCATGGGACACATGTGATTTTTCAACCAACTTTGGTGCACTGGAGCATGTGCTTGTAATTCAAATTTGAATTATGCACATTAAATGCCCAGAAATTCAATTAATGTACAAAAATGGACAAACGAACCCAGAATAATTCCAAAATTAGCACGATACTTCTATTTGGTCTAATCTACCTGTGTAAACAAATTAAGGCGGGAGAAGGCAGTACATGTACTTATGTCGTTTCGCACACGGAGGTGACACGCTCCCTCTCGGAACCATGAGCCTTCTTGAGAGAAGCTCCGGTTTGCAAGCTGCTTATACCAAAGCTTGTCCCAATTCAGCCAAAAAAATACCGCAGCATGTTGGTGCCATGTCATGACACCATGCCAGGCTTCATGATTTTCAAGCGTGTTTTGGATTTACATGAATTAAAAAACCAAGTTTCTCAATCTTTCTGGTCGAGCCATGACGCCCAGATGTTTGA
This sequence comes from Triticum aestivum, assembly GCF_018294505.1. Taxonomy (NCBI): domain Eukaryota; kingdom Viridiplantae; phylum Streptophyta; class Magnoliopsida; order Poales; family Poaceae; genus Triticum; species Triticum aestivum. The sequence goes on along the minus strand of NC_057798.1, from coordinate 712,075,160 downwards.
ATTTCATTCTCATTTCTTTCATGGAACCTAGAAATTCACTCAAGGACATACATGTGATTTTTCAACCAGCTTTGGTGCACTGGAGGATGTGCTTGTAGTTCAAATTTGAATTATGCACATTAAATGCCAAGAAATTCAAATAATGTATAAAAAAGGCCAAACGAACCCGGAATTATACAAAAATGAAATACATGCTTCGAAAACATGACGCCTGGCATGGTGCCATGGTTTGGCCTCATCGTGCCCTGGTAAAAATTTGAGAATGTTTTCCTTATGTCATCATGCACGCCTTTCATAAATCGAACCATCACCGAGGAAGTTCCATGGCTGCGAGGGGGAATCACCAAGATTGAAGGGGGATCCAAATTTCCTTTGTCCTTTGTCCATGATTTTTTTCTACGATAAACATACACCCTGCAAATCACCACGTTCAAATTTGACACTTTCTCGTGTTCATTTACCATATTTAGGGGATTATTTGCATTCTCTAGGCATTAATGCACATAATTCAAATTCGAACAATCGGTGCATGAAAAGGTGCACAAGAACGGTCTAGAAAACCATCCTTGTGCCATTTAGTAAATTCTCATGCCTTTTACAAGGAATGGACATATATTTCGAGGAAATGTGTGGCAATAGTTAACCATAAACGCGTCATTTACTGGGTAACAACTATACAAAATATGAAATAAATGCTTGAAAAACATGACGCCTGGCGTGGTGCCATGGTATGGCCTCACCATGCCTTGGTAAAAATTTGAGAATGTTATCCTTATGTCATCATGCACGCCTTTCATAAATCGAACCATCACCGAGGAAGTTCCATGGTTTCGAGGGGGAAATCACCAAGATTGAACGGGGATCCAAATTTCCTTTGTCCTTTGTCCATGAGTTTTTTTCTATGATGAACATACACCCTGCAAATCACCATGTTCAAATTTGACACTTTTCCGTGTTCATTTACCATATTTAGGGGATTATTTGCATTCTCTAGGCATTAATGCACATAATTCAAATTCGAACAATCAGTGCATGAAAAGGTGCACAAGAACGGTCTGAAAAACCATCCTCGTGCCATTTAGTAAATTCTCATGCCTTTTACAAGGAATGCACATGTATTTCGAGGAAATGTGTGGCAATCTATAGTCAACCATAAACGTGTCATTTACTGGGTATACAAAAAATGAAATAAATGCTTGAAAAACATGACGCCTAGAGTGGTGCCATAGTATGGCCTCACCATGCCCTGGTAAAAATTTGAGAATGTTATCCTTATGTTGTCATGCACGCCTTTCATAAATCGAACCATCACCAAGGAAGTTTCATGGTTTCGAGAGGGAAATCACCAGGATTGAAGGGGGATCCAAATTTCCTTTGTCCTTTGTCCATGAGTTTTTTTCTAAGATGTACATACACCCTGAAAATCATCACGTTCAAATTTGTCACTTTTCCGGGTTCATTTACCATATTTAGGGGATTATGTGCATTTTCTAGGCATTAATGCACATAATTCAAGTTCAAACAATTGGTGCATGAAAGGGTGCACAAGAACGGTTTGGAAAATGATGCTCGTGCCATTTAGTAAATTCTCATGCCTTTTATAAGGAATGGACAGATATTTTGATGAAATGTGTGGCAATAGTCAACCACAAACGTTTGTTTATTGCGTTTTCAAATATAGAAAAAATTAAATAAATGATTGAAAAACATGACGCCTGGCATGGTGCCATGGTATGCCCTCACCATGCCCTGGTGAAAACTTGAGAAGGTTTGGTTTATGTCGTCATGCACGCCCTTCATAAATCGAACCATCGCCGGGGAAGTTCCATGCTTTTGAGAGGGAAATCATCAAGATTGTAGGGAAATCCAAATTTTCTTTGTTTTTTGCCCTGGAGTTTTTTTTCTACGAAGAACATACACCCTGCAAATCACTGTGTTCAAATTTGGCATTTTCCGGGCTCATTTACCATTTTAAGGGATTATGTGCATTTTCTAGGCATTTGGCGCATATAAATCCAATACAGCTACAGCTGCACGGATGTGATGTGAGGGACGTGGATTGTCGTTCGATCACGACGCATCCTACGGTGCACACGCGCGATCCACGTGGCTGGGGCTCCGGCCAATCATAACGCGCCGCACACAATAGCCTCAGCGCACACTGTTTCTGAAAGCGACAGAGATGAACCGCGTGCGATAATGAACAAGCAAAATTGTAAGGGAAGCCAAATTTCCTTTGTCGTTTGTCGTTGAGCTCTTAAAAACCACCGCACTGTACAGCTGCCCGACCCCTCCGTCCCAGAGCTCTTTCCAAGCGTCGTTCATGGCACCGTGGCTCACAGTAACTGGTAAGGAAGCGATGGCATCCCTCCGCATCGCGTTCCTCACCGCCCGCGACCGCACACATGGTAAGGAAGCGACGGCATCTTGCCGCGCCAAGTTCATCGCCGCCGCCGGCCACACAGTTATGTGGGCGGACTTTGAGGCTGCCATGGCTGAATGGGCGGTGGATCTAGAGGTGGCCAAAGCCGCACAGGAGGATTGGAAAAGGCAGAAAGCAGTCAAGAAAAGAGAGTCCTGTCGCCGCAAGAAAGAAGAGGTTGCACGCCATGATGATGAGAGCTTGGCGAAGATCGAAGCACGGTTGGTTGTCGCCTACAAGGCCAGGAAGAAGAACGCCGACGTCTGGCCAGCATGCCCCGATGGCAGCATGTGAGAAGTAGTTTAAGTTTGTAGTATTAGAGCAAATTACCAGTAGTACTTTAAGTTTGTAGTATTAACGTACAATGAGCATCCTTTGAGGGCTTTGAGCGTTGATTAGCATGTGTGATCGTGTGCGCTTTTGCGTTAATCATTAGAAGATCACAAAACACACGGTTTATATGTCGTACCCGTGTGCGTTTTTTTGCTTGACCGAAAAAAATCGACTACACGTTAACATTTTTTTGGAGATGGGAACAACCAATTTTCTGTTTTCTCGCACATGAGTATTTTACGCGCTTCGACTGTGTTGTGTGTTTCCTCCGCCCAAGTTTCAAGTTTCGTAGTGAAATTTTCATTAGGCACATGATTTCAGAATTTATTCCTCCAACCACATCCCCACACATCAAATTTCCTCAGTATCTCCCCCCACCTCCCCCTCCCCCCACGCCCCCCGCGCCTCCCCCTACCGGCAGCTCAAACCACCGCCGCCGACACCACAACTTCAACCACATCTACGTTCTGCTTGGATCCACTCAAGTAACCTGCCGATCTCTATCACGGCCCCGGCCTGATTGCTTAAATGGCGCCTACAAAATGTCCTCATGCCTCCAAATCCCCAGTATCACTACCTCCAGAGCATCACCGCGCAAGCCCAACCACATATCATGTGGAGGTCGAGGAGCTGATGGCGGTCTATGGCGCGATGGCCGCTGTGCGTGTTGACCCGGAGGAACACCTCGCCTCAACTGCGCTGACATGGTGCAGGCTCTGGCCCAGAAGAAGTGCCCCGATGACTACCCCCCAAGACTTAACAGGTATGATCTGACCAGCTAAATCTTACCAATACCACTTGTGATGGCTATGTTTTGTACGGTTGATGTATTAAGCATGTCCGTGCCTTGTTTATTGTACTGCACACTGTGTGATGTTCAAGTATTAACTGTTCAGTTCAATTTCACTAATACCAGCAACAAACTTTGCTACCATGCTACTCTCTGTAATGAAGATATACTAGAGATGCTGCCCATTTGCTATTTTTTATGGATGATGACCCTGTTGTACTTAACATGCTTATCCATGTACTTACGCAGGGCCATACCGGGCGATGTTGTTGTTTGCCGTCGAGGTTAGCTGCATCCCATGTCTTACAGTATTTTACATCATTTGTGCAATTGCAGTTTGGCTTCTAACATTTACTTGCTTCTTGTAGGTACACATGTCGGGGGCACTGATCCACGCTTCAAGCTGGAGGAAGAGCTTGCCTCCGCCGCCGCTGACTTTGGGCGGGCTCTGGCCAAGATGAAGTGCCCCAGCAACTACCTCTCAGGACTTACCAAGTATGAACTCACCAATTCAATCTTACCAATACCAGTTGCAATTAATGGCTATGTTTTGTACGGTCGATGTCTTAAGCATCTTGTAGTAAATATGCCTAACATGTTTTAGCTAGTTCCCCTACCTTTTAATAGACAATTGGGCCATTATCCACTCTGGCAGCATCTGCCTTGTGATGTTTAACTCTGCCAATTGCATTTTTATCAGTACCGATTTCAATGGCCATTAAGCCTACTGCAATTAACAGTTGTATCCATTTTTAAACAGTTGTATTTTAATTGCTACAAACTTACAAAACATGAATTGGGATGTTGTTAAGCATGTTGCAATTAACAGTTGTATCCATTTTTTAATCCGTCCCTTTGCTACTGTGCTACTCTTTCGCAATGAAGATATCACTACAGATGTTGCCGTTTTATTACCATTTCCTATTTTTGGTGAATGTTAACCCTGTTGTAGTTAACATTGGCTTTCCATGTACTTACACAGTGTGCGTGTGTGATAGGAATACCAATCGCATACAGTTATGAAAATGTACACGCTGGCGTTAGTAGAGGCACCACACACATTTTACATTCTTGAACCGTGTGCGATAATGTACCTATCACAAACATATCGGCAGATTGAATGTTGGTGTCCACCTTTTTCACACGACTATAGCGGCCTAATCGTTTGGGATGTACATAAGAACGGAAACGTACTCCTTGGATTGACTATGTGTGATATACAAAACGGAAATGTTTTTCTGGGATTCATCGTGTGGGATGTACATACGAACGGAAACAATTGGGTTTCCATGCCTCGCCCAATCGCACACGAGCCAGCTTGTGTGCTAGGAGGGCCTATCCCCGAAGGTTTCTGGGTCATGTGGGAAGGACCCCCCTATCGCCCACACTCACTTGGCGACGGTTCCAAATTCCATCATGGAAAGGGTTTTAAAACCGTTTGTATAACACCGATGCGTATTAGTGGAAGTTGGTTGACACAAGTGCAAGACCGACAACACCTTCATCTTGAGTATATTCGGAGTCGGAGTGATAACTTCTCTCGGAGTGGTTGTCGGAGTCGAAGCCGGATACCCATTCACCAACATGAGCTTGATGTCATTGTTTTGTGTAGCTCCTTGATGACTTGTCCTTTCTTTCAGAATCCTTGCTTCTGCGAGAGGGTCTTCGTTCATAACGATCATCTCTACTCCTTCTCTCTCTTGGAGGTGATTCATCTCTTCTACTTCTCCTTTTAGGTGAGTCTTTTTTTGTAAGGAGCCATACACGCATCTGAGTAGTGTCCGGATCCTCCACAATTATAGCAATTTCGATCACGACTAGAAGATCTTTTCTCATGGTAGGATCTTAACTTGGAGCTTCTCTCTTTGCTTCTACTCTTGTAAAATTTGTTGAAATTCTTCATCATTAAGCTTAGTTCTTCATTGAAGACTTGTTTTTCACTTGATGTGGCAGGAGCATCACATGAAGCTTTATAAGCACCACTAGACTTGTTGTGAAGCTCTTCCTTATCCTTGAGTGACATCTCATGAGCAACAATTCTTCCAATGACTTCCGTTGGCTTGAGATCTTTGTAATTGGGCATCATTTGGATCAAAGTGCACATGGTATCATATTTTTCATCCAAGGCTCTTAGGATCTTCTTGATGATGAATCTGTCGGCCATCTCTTCACTTTCTAAGCCGGCAATCTCATTTGTGATGAGAGAGGGCCTAGAGTACATTTCAGCGACTCCTTCACAATCCTTCATTTTGAACTTGTCAAGTTGACTTTGAAGCACATCCAATTTGGATTCCTTGATGGACTCGGTACCTTCATGAATGTCAATCAAAGTATCCCAAATTTCCTTTGCATTCTCAAGACGGCTGATTTTGTTGAATTCTTCGGGGCACAATCCATTGAAGAGGATATCACAAGCTTGTGCATTGTATTGTTGCATCTTCAATTCTTCATTAGTTGCTTCACGATTTGGTTCTCTCCCATCGAAGAATTAACCTTGCAAACCAATACACACAATAGCCCAAACGGCGGGGCTGTGTCCAAGAATATGCATTTTCATGTTATGCTTCCAACTAGCGAAATTAGTACCATCAAAGTAAGGACCTCTACAGTGATAATTTCCCTCGCTAGACGCCATACCCTCCTAGGTTGTGAAACCGAGGCTATGATCACCAAAAGCTATGGAAATCAAGGAAAATGGAGACCAAATGTCGCGACCGGTTTTTCGGGTATTAAATTCCAGAAAATGGCCGTTGTGCTCACCAACTCCAGGATAACTGTTAGCTGATGAGGCACCAACTTGATACAGAAATTCCAAGCAAAATACAACATATGTAGTACAAGACCATTTTGGCTTGTGAGTACAACAAATGGTTTCTAGTGTTTGATGGCGGAAACGGGTTGTGAATCATCAGTGTCTATGGGACTCCATTTCCCATAGGAACAGCTGACCAGGTTAACTCCTATCTTCGCGAGGCTACTATCACCGTTGCTTAGGTTCCGGGCTGTCATCACGTTGCTCCTCTCTGTGCAAGAAATCTGGCCAAGACAATAGCCAGGGACAAGCCAGTGAGTACTTTGAATGTACTCGCAAACATTATGAACATGGGTATAATATAACAACGATGTTTCTGAAATATTTTATGCTCACGACGTCAGACACAAAAGATAATAAAAATTCTGATGCATGCAAGCAGGTTATTTATGAATATGCAATAACATATAAGTAATAAAAATGCACCGATTGGGTGTCTGAAGCGACGCCTCGAAAGATTAGCAAATAAAGAGAAATGCCACAGTCGGGCGTCTGAGCGACACCACATAAAGGGCTTATAAAGAAAATAAATAACAACATGTCACAGTCGGGCGTCTGAGCGACACCACATAAAGGGCTTATAAGGAAAATAAATAACAACATGCCACAGTCGGGCGTCTGAGCGACACCACATAAAGGGCTTATAAGGAAAATAAATAACAACATGCCACAGTCGGGCGTCTGAGCGACACCACATAAAGGGCTTATAAGGAAAATAAATAACAACATGCCACAGTCGGGCATCTGAGCGACACCACATAAAGGGCTTATAAAGAAAATAATATAGTGAATAGCCAGGAGGTAAAACCATCCCAGGGATAGTCAATATTTCAAATGATATAAAGGGGTTAGTCCGTAATAAAAATAATAATCATAATCATCATAAGTCACAAGTCACAATCCATGTCCCGGATTAACAGTTTTCTCTTCCGAAGACCGACACTAAGACCGACACTTGACCCATCCCAGACTGTAGTCCTTAACCATGGACATGGCTATTCGAATAGGTTTAATCTCTACAGAGGGTGTACTCTTTACCCACGAGTAACGGATTCCTTTAGTCCATCGGGACTAATTCCGTCTACGGTCGTTTAAATGAAAATGCACCTGACTTGCACACACCAGCTTAACTCACCGGTGTCTGGAATCACTCACGACACTCGTTAAGCAAAACTCTAAGTGGGGAGGCTACAACCTCGATTAGCATGAGATCACAAAATTTATACCGCGCGCAAAACTGGGGAAGCTACCCCCTCAGCTACAACCGAAAACACCCATGCCCCCTGATCGGATGACTGGCTTTAATCCATGGCCGTGGTACCCTCATCCCGGCCCCTCTGTACGGTGTGTGCTAGAAAGGGGTTGACAAATTACTGAACCGTACTCTACTTGTTGTAGAGACGAGTGGTAGTACGAAACAAGTATGGGGGTTACTGGAACAAGACTCGATCTACGGTCGACTCAGGAGGTTTATAAATTTCCCTGCATGACATGTATACTGAAAATATTTCCACCAACAGAATCACCGCCCACTATACCTCACTATGCCATACCGGACATAACCGTCCCGACGGAGACCGGCGACAAACTCATGCCTACCCAAGGCAGAGGTTTTCCCGGATTTCTTCCGGCATGCATGCAAGGCACATGAGGATGATTATCATCACAAGTGTGTTCATTTCCAATAGCATGGAAATCACTAATATGCATTCATGCATATGATCATATCACATGAAATAACAAGTTCTCCAAAATGAGGTGGTGTTATAAACGTGTTAACGAACACACCAAAAATATTATGTCGGGGTTCAGAATGCTTGCCTTCAAGTTGTGGAGGGGCAGGGTGCATCCTAAAACTTTTGAAAGTTTTATTCTCTCTCTCCAAAGTCCTATTTTAAATAAATTTGAATTAACACACAAATTCAAAAATAGCACAAAAAGTTTTTTGAAATTTTTTCAAATAAATCTTAAAATAAACTAGACAATATTTGAGAGAGGTAGGAAAAAGAATTAATTTATCTGGAGTTGTATTTAAAAAGTTATAGCTAGTCAAAGTTTAGTCAAAAATCTGGTTTTAAAATAAAACAGAAAAGAAAACGATTTGAATATACATGTACATGTCGAAAACGTATTTTGGATTTACGCTTCCACTTACTCCAGCGTGGACGGTGCGCGTGACACTGACAGTGGGCCCGCCTGGCCCACTGGTCAGGTTTGACCAGTCTATCTCTCCCTCCTCTTCCTCTGCCCGAACGGAGGCGAGGCAACGGCGATCAACGCTGGCGAACGGCGGCTCCCCGCGGGCTCCAGAGGCTCGGGATGGATCCGCAAGACCGGGGCGGTTCTTCCGGTGGTCGAGGGAGTGTTGGGGATGGAGGGAGTCATCGGTGACGAGCTTCGCGGCGGGCGGTGGCGTCGGGAGTAAAGTGGTTTTGCGGCTGTGGTGGTTCCCGATCAAAATCGAGCAGGGGGAAGGGTTCACGGGAGAAAGAGAGACCTTCTGGTGGAGAGAGTGGAGAGGGGGAGGTCCTAGTGGTGCCGGAATAGCCGGGGCGGTGGCGGCGGTAGGAGTTGCCGGAGACGGGGAAGAAAACCTCCCCGGGTCGATTGCGAGCTAGGGAAGCGCCATTGAGGTGGCCTGAGGTTGCCTGCGTGCGGGGACGGGCTCGGGGCTTCCTTAAATAAGCGAGTCGAGGCAGTTCAGCAACGGCCGCGGATAAGGTCGCCGGCGACCGTCTTTCTGTAGCTTGGGCGACGTGGCGGCGACGAGCGCTGGGGGACACGCTTGCGGATGAGCTCGCACTGCTCCAGGAGGTAGGTGGCAAGCGCTGGCGGCTTGGGCGGCACCGACCTGGCCGAGACGCGCTACGGACGCCGGCGTGCCGCCAAGAGCTCTGAGGGCGGTGCTGTAGGCTGCCAGGGCGGCTTGGTGCGTTGCGGTGAGAAGGAGAGCGCGTGGCGTGGCGCTACAGAGCGGGAAAGAACCAGGGGCGCGACGTGTCGGCTCGGGCGCGGCACGTGCAATACGCGTGCTTTGCTCGCACCCAGCGCACGCACGGAACGTGCTCGATGAAATGCCGGGGCATGCTAGGGGTGTCGGGTGAGGTTGGCAAGCAACAGAACTAGATTAGTGATAGAGGGAAGATCAAGGGACAAGGTGGTTTGGTCAGGAGACTAAGTTCATAATGCAAACAAAACTCATGCCAAATCAGTTCATGCTTTCAAGGTGTTTGACGAAATGCCACATGCACCTAGGCATTTCTTGGAGTGGCCAAATCTTCCAAAGTGGGGTCTCTTTAGATGGAAGAGAGGGTGGTGAGGTTAGTTTGTGAAAAGCACAAACTTGCAAGTGCAAGTTTTGCGGAACTTCAATTCTGGACAGGAGGTGAATGTCATCATTTCATGAACCAAAAATTATCCAATGGGTGCATGCTCCTGGACTTAGGGGTTTAGCATGGAGGACTACAAGTAGGAGAAAGCTCATGGTTAAAGGAGCAACTTAAGAAGTAGTTGTTGTACAAATCCTCAAGTTGGACCAGTATGGAAAATAGGTTGATTCACTCAAATTTTTCAAAGGACATCACTGGGTTTTTGCATAAAATTGAATCATATGCTGCTACTAACATCCCATAATTTTGGTGGAAGCTAGAAAGAAATATTAAATGAGTTGCAGTGCAAAATTGCCCACTGGACCAGAGAAGAAAATTGGGTGTAGAGCTCAAAATATTTCATGAATAAAAGATATTTTTGCATAAAAGTGATTTTAAAACATCACCTGGCATCTCCAAATTTTTGTTGAAATTTTAAGTGAATTTATCAAATGGTTGTAGTTCAAATATGGCCATATAATCTTGGAAAACCATTTTTCAAGAAAATAAAGATCAAGCAAATTAATTATGTAATTAGTTCTACTAATAAAAGAAACATTTTTCTTGAGAGGTTAAACAAGTCCAATAACAAATTTGAAAAGTTTTCTTTTTGGGGAAAACTCCATAATAACAAGAGAGAAAAAAAGGTCCAAAAATCAAAAGGGAGCCCAGAAAATAAAAATTTTAATTTCCTGGCAAAATTTTAATTAACAAAACAAGGTAAAATTTTTGGGGTGTCACACCAAAGCTCTAATACCACTTGTAGGATTGAAAGTATGTCTAGAGGGGGGTGATTAGACAACTTGACCAATTAAAAATCTAGCCTTTTCCCAATTTTAAGTCTTGACAGATTTTAGCAACTTAGCACAAGTCAACGAATCAACCTACACATGCAATTCTAAGAATGTGGCAGCGAAAAGTAAAACATTGCATATGAAGGTAAAGGGAAGGGTTTGGAGAGGGCAAACGCAATATAGACACGGAGATTTTTGGCGTGGTTCTGATAGGTGGTGCTATCGTACATCCACGTTGATGGAGACTTCAACCCACGAAGGGTAACAGTTGCGCGAGTCCACGAAGGGTCCACGAAGAAGCAACATTGTCTATCCCACCATGGCCATCACCCACGAGGGACTTGCCTCACTTGGGTAGATCTTTACGAAGTAGGCGATCTCCTTGCCCTTACAAACTCCTTGGTTCAACTCCACAATCTTGACGGGGACTCCCAAGAGATACCTAACCAATCTAGGAGACACCAATCTCCAAAAGGTAATAGATGGTGTGTTGATGATGAACTCCTTGCTCTTGTGCTTCAAATGATAGTCTCCTCAATACTCAACTCTCTCTCACAGATTTGGATATGATGGAAAGATGATTTGAGTGAAAAGCAACTTGGGGAAGGTTAGAGATCAAGATTCTTGTGGTAGGATTGGAATGTCTTGGTCTCAACACATGAGTAGGTGGTTATCTCTCAGAAAATGAGTAGTGAAAGTGTAGGCATGTTCTGATGGCTCTCTCTCAAATGGAGAAGGGGGTGGAGGGGTATATATAGCCTCCACGCAAAATCTAACCGTTACACACTTTTTACCCAACTCGATCAGACCGAATAGAGAAACTCGGTGAGACCGATTCAGTTCAAAATATGAACATTAGGAATCTCGATGGGACCGATGATAACAACTCAGTGGGACCGATGTGCTAGGGCTAGGGCAAAACCTCATCTAGTAGAGACCGATCACATGAACTCGGTGAGACCTATTTCAGCAATTGATCAAATAGAGAGTTGATCAAGCAAACTCGATGGGACCGGTCGCTCATTTCGGTGAGACCGAAATGTTACGAAAAGGAAACAGAGAGTTTGCAATGCGAACTCGGTGGGCCCAATCGCTTATTTCGGTGAGACCGAAATGTTACGAAGGGAAATAAAGAGTTTGCAAAGCCATCTCGGTGGGATTGAGAGCCGTATCGGTGTGACCGAATTGATTAGGGTTTCTGGCTATGGCTATGTCAAGTGAACTCGGTGGCACCGGATAGATCAAATCGGGGGGGGGGGGTGACTTTAGGTTTTGGACATATGTGGAAATGAGAAAGTGGTTAAGGGTTTTGGAGCAATATCACTAAGCATTTTGAGCAAGCAAGGCATTAAGCAACACTTCATCCCCTTTTAATAGTATTGGCTTTCCTCTGGACTCAATGTGATCTTGGATTACTAAAATGAAAATGAAGAGTCTTGAGCCTTTGCCAATCTTTGTCCTTAGCATTTTGAGGGGTTCACATCTCTAGTCCATGCAATGCCAATCATTGAACTTTTTGAAACATTTAACTTGAATGGCTAATAGTTCAATGAGCCATATGTTGTTATGAATTACCAAAACCACCTGATGATTAGTTGCACTTTCACCCTAACGCCATAATTGTTATCGTTGAACCCTTACATAGATCTAAAGCACCCAACACTAAATCTAGCCACATAACGAGAAATCCTTACCTCACCGTCCCATGAATTTGAAGGACCAATGTAAGTAGTACTTAATGAATCCTGATGCTATCCTTGCTTCCAAGGTAAACATTGCCAACGGAAGAACATGGTAGATGCACAGCCCACCGAGCAAGAGACCCAATGGCTCATTGACCACTGAGAAGTCGCCCACATGTGAACGCATGACATCGCTTTTGTTTTGTCCTCGCACACTATCACGCATTCACAATGTGGTCGACACGTTATGGAAACTCTAGAATTTTTTTCGTTTGTAGGTAAACTCCATAATTTAAAATGCAAACACGATAATCGTCAAATAAATATGGGTATATATATAATTTATGTGATACGTTAAATGTTGAAATTAACTGCAATGCTGAGTAATATTCCACCCTTATATATCATACCATCCAGGAGTAGTTACCCCATATGTCTCATATACTATCATGTGATATTATATATATACTCCCTCCTTCCCATAATAAGTGACTCAAATTTGCACTAACTTTATACTATAGTCTAAAGTTAGTATAAACTTGAGTCATTTATTTTAAGATGGAGGGAGTACTACTTTATCATTGTAGGTATGTTGATAAACTATATATAAGATACTTCAAAGTGAGTTACACGAAAAAATTGCAAGTTGGCTCATGTTTTTTTTATTTGTGAAATGCGTATATATTTGTATGTAAAAAAACATACTTAAAATATGATACTTACTATCTAAAAAGTAGTATATATACTACCATTTTTATTTAGTCCGCGTATTAGTTTTGGTCAAACTCAAGCTTTGTAAACTTTGACAAAGTCTATAAACAAAAATATGAACATATACAACAACAAATCAATACCGTTGGATTTATTATTGGATGAATTTTCACATCATATAAATTTGTTATGATAAACGTTTATATTGTTTTCTATAAACTTGGTCAAAATTTTATGAAGTTTGACTTCAGTCAACTCTAATATGCAGAGTAAATAGAAGCGACGGGAGTATTACATAATATGCTTACATACTCTTTTATTTGATAGATACTACATATAACATGCAAAACTATCACATGTGGTAGATAAAATTTGTCCTATATAGGATAAATAAATAAATAAATGCACTTATTATTTTTGAATAATACACATGTATAATAACATATACTATATTACTTCTTTTGTTTCAAAATACTTATCATGGTTTTAGTTTTAAACTACTCAGCTTTTTATGAGCTGATTAGTATGACTGTAGTACTCCCTCCGTTCGGAATTACTTGTCGTAGAAATAGATGTATCTAGATGTATTTTAGTTTTAGATGCATCCATTTCCGAGACAAGTAATTCCGAACGGAGGGAGTACGACATTAGTAGTACGAGTGAAGAAAGTAATGAGCACATGCACTCACTGTTTGGCCTAAGAAATCTCTAAAAAAAACACGCTCACTCTTGAGTAGCGCGCACGCGTGCGCACGTCCCTCTCCCTCCCAAGTCACCTTCGTCTCCCTGCCGCAAGCGTGCCTCTCTCGCAACGCCCCGAGCAGATCCCTTTTCTCTTTCACGCAGCGAACGCCGAACTCAGCCACACCCACCCCACCCCACCCAGCTCAAATCCGACGCCACCAACGACCGCGCCACCAAAAGCTTCCGCCTTTTCCTCCACTGATCCCTCCTCATCTTCTCTCTCACGGAGTCCAGGCCACCCCTCTCCTCCCTCGCTGTCTCCTTTCTTTCTTCCTCTGCGCTCGCGCGTGTGCCCCGCTGTTTATGCGCCGGTAGATCCCCGACGCGACGCGTCCCGCGGAGGAGGAGCTAGGCAGGCCGAGATGAACTCGACGGCGTACTCGCGGCCGTCCAAGCTGCCGGGCGGCGCCGGCGACAGGAGGCCGCCCACGCGCCTCCGGGGCTTCGCCTCCAAGATCGAGCCCAAGAAGCTCGGCGCTGGCCTCCTCGCCGGCTGCTGCCTCGCGCTCCTCACCTACGTCTCCCTCGCCAAGCTCTTCGCCATCTACTCCCCCGTCTTCGGTACGTGCTCCACTCACTACTCACTCACTGCATTCCATTAATCCCTCCCTGATCTAATCGTTACTGCTGTTGAATTGAATCCGCGCTCAGCTAGCACAGCCAACACGTCCGGCCTGCTCCAGAACGCCCCGCCGGCGTCGTCGTCGTCGTCCGTCCCGGAGACGACGGATGCCATCCCGGCCGAAGACACCACATTCATCGGCCGCGAGAACGGCAACGCCGTGGATCCCGTCGATTTCCCAGAGGAGGGCCCGGCGTCGGCCGGCTCTCAAGAACCCGGCGTGCCGGAGGTGCTCTCGAGAAAGGAGGACGAAGCCGAGAAGGCGGCGGAGGCGGCGACGACCTCCGTGCCAAAGCCATGTAAGGAATCTCTCGCCCCTTTCTCACCTCCTTTTTCGTCGCACCTTAACTGGAAAGCAGAGCAAAACTGGCATCACTCCCAGGTCAGGTCAGCAGGCCACTTCTTGCACACATTAATGCTCTGTACTCTGCGATCTGGGCAAACATTTGTCGCCCACCTCATGTCGACGCAGTTAATTTGCTTCAGATTAGTTGGAAATGTCCGAGATCTGCCCGCGCGCTCTAAATTCAATTCTAACGCGACTCTGTTTCTTGGTGAATGAATGGATTCAGCCGCGGAGGGCGGCGCCGGCGGGGAGGGTGCGGCATTAGCAAAGATGAGCTGCGACGAGAACGGGGTGGACGAGGGGTTCCCCTACGCGCGTCCGTCGGTGTGCGAGCTGTCCGGCGACATCCGGATCAGCCCCAAGCAGAAGACCATGTACCTGGTGAACCCGTCGGGCGCCGGCGGCTTCGACGAGAACGGCGAGAAGCGGCTCCGGCCGTACGCCCGCAAGGACGACTTCCTCCTCCCCGCCGTGGTGGAGGTGACCGTCAAGTCCGTCCCCTCGGCGGCGGCCGCGCCGCAGTGCACGAAGCGGCACCGCGTCCCCGCGGTGGTGTTCTCCGTGGCCGGGTACACGGACAACTTCTTCCACGACAACACGGACGCGCTGATCCCGCTGTTCCTGACGGCGTCGCACCTCATGGGCGAGGTGCAGCTGCTCATCACCAACTACAAGCCATGGTGGGTGCAGAAGTACACGCCGGTGCTGCGCAAGCTCTCCAACTACGACCCCATCAACTTCGACGCGGACGCCGGCGTGCACTGCTTCGCGGCGGGGTTCCTGGGCCTGTACCGCGACCGGGACCTCATCATCTCGCCGCACCCGACCCGCAACCCGCGCAACTACACCATGGTGGACTACAACCGCTTCATCCGCTCCGCCTACGCGCTCCGCCGCGACCGCCCCTCGGCGCTCGGGGAGGTGCCCGGGATGCGGCCGCAGATGCTGATCATCTCCCGCGGGGGCACGCGGAAGCTGCTGAACCTGGAGGAGGTGGCCGCCGCCGCGACGGAGCTGGGGTTCAACGTGACGGTGGCGGAGGCGGGGGCGGACGTGCCGGCGTTCGCGGCGCTGGTGAACTCCGCGGACGTGCTGCTGGCGGTGCACGGGGCCGGGCTGACGAACCAGATCTTCCTGCCGACGCAGGCGGTGGTGGTGCAGATCGTGCCGTGGGGGAACATGGACTGGATGGCGACCAACTTCTACGGGCAGCCGGCGCGGGAGATGCAGCTCCGGTACGTGGAGTACTACGTGGACGAGGAGGAGACGAGCCTCAAGGACAAGTACCCTCGGGAGCACCTGGTGTTCAGCGACCCCAAGGCGCTGCACAAGCAGGGGTGGCAGGCGCTCGCCGAGACCATCATGAAGCAGGACGTGAAGGTGAACCTCACCAGGTTCCGGCCCTTCCTGCTCCAGGCCATCGACAAGCTGCAGGAGTAGCCGCGGCGCCGGCGCCGGCGTCTCCGTTGTCATCGCAGGTTGGTAATGGAAGGTATACCACTCACGGTCACAATCACATAAACATACACAGGCAAACACGGCGGCGAGAAACATTGTAATACTGGAAAGGGTCATTGTCTGATGAACATAGGAGGCTTCGAATTGGTTTGTTGGTTGGTTTTGTATTTACTCATTTTGGTTGGATAGTGCAGTTGCACGCAAGAGGAATGTTCATTATTTGTTCTTCATTTCACCTGCAGTTCAAAATAGGCCACTCCGGCTCGCTGTGATTTCAGTATGAACCTTTAGTTTCGTCGATTTAAAAAAATGATACAGCCAACCCAGTATGAACCTTTAGTTTCCACCGAGCAGGAAATCATTTCACAGCGCACAAGAATGATTCTGTTTTTGTTTGCTAAACCTGGTGCCTGCGAGTGATTACGCGGGTTTGGCACAGACAGTCAGACCATCCACCTTGTGCCATCTTAATTTGGGGGAGAGCCCACTTCATGGGTCGAATCGCTTTCGCTCCGACAACTCTCGGCGGCTTCCACAAGCTGCAAGCGTAGCAACGGCACCATCGTCTCCATCCCCAGCCCAGGTTGGTACTTGGTAGGCACACGCACGCAGACACGCAGGCAAACGCGACAACAAGAGATTCACATGAACAAAACAGCACAGGTTGGTTAGTTTTGTAACACTCATTTTGGACAGCGCACCTGCACGCACGAAGAATGTATGTTCTTTGTTCTTCATTTCACTTGCCATTTTATTCTAATATTTTTCAAAAATTCACAAAAGTTCATAAACCCAAAAAATGTTTGTTGATTAAAAAATGTTCATGAATTTGAAAATGATTCATGAATTTAATTTTTTTGGAAAATTTAAAATATGTCATGAATTAGTAAAAATGTTCATCAATTCGAAAAAGTTTCATGAATGTAAAAAATGTTGGGAAATTTAAAAGGTCTCATGCATGTAAAAATCTCCACGAATTCGGAAAATGTTCATGAACGTTTATGGATTTCATTTTTTTGGTGGATTTGGAAAATGCGTAAAAATTTGAAAATGACACGAATTTGCTCATGAATTTTGAAAATGTCCGTGAATTGGAAATATTCATAAATAAAGAATTAACAGAGTAAAAATGAAAATGTAAGGAAGGCCGAAGGAAAATTACAAATAAAAACTGGATGAAAAAGAAAATAAATAAGAAAAACAAACTGAAAAACCAAAAAGAAAACCAGAAAAACTAGGGTAGAAAGAGGAAATAGATAAAGAAAGAAAAAACCAGGAAGGAATGTTTTGTTAACATGTTAAAACTGCTTTTTTAGGGGTACATCTTCTTTTGAGAGTTTTTTCAATGGTACAAAACTGTTAGGGGTACATCTTAAAGCTGTTTTTTTAGGCAAACATCTTAAAACCTCTAAACGCTTACCTGTGAATTCTCGCTAAGCGGCGTGTGAGACGGCCGTCCACATGGCCTCAAAGATCACTTTACTGGGACGACCCAGTAGCTATAACACTTGTTAGCTTCGTTTTCGTGTTTCTTTGTTTGTTTTTGTTTACTATTTTAAATTTTGATTATATTTTAAAAAATATCCTAAATACATATTAAAAAATAAATTATTTTCTAAAAGTGTTCATGCAGTGTAAAAACATTATCCATACAATTTTTAAAAAATCTTCGTGACATTCAAAATATTCATACGTTTCAACAAATATATTTGTGAAATTTTAAAAAAATGTTTATACAATGAAAAAATGTACGTGTAATTTAGAAAAATGTTTTGTACCATTGGAAAAAATGTTCAAACACTTAACTAATGTTTAACATGGATTAAAAAATGGTCAACATGTACTCGAAAAATTATTAAGTTTTATTGTATGTGAAAAATATTTCTCATTGTTCAGAAAATGTTCAACTTGTAGTAAAAGATATTTCAAGGTATATTTGGATTTTTCTAGCATGCATTTAGGAAAATGTGCATCGTGTATTGGAAAAAATAGTCTTCATAAAATGTTTAGCGTGTTCAAAAAATATACAAAAAATATTTAAAATTGCAATGTATTAAAAAAATAAAAAGTTGAAATTGAAAAGAAAGAAAACCAAAAAATCTAAAGAAAAACCGATGAAAACTGTAAAGAAAAACACAGAAACATGAAAAGCAAAAAAAACCGCATGAATTTCTAAAACCAGCCAAAACGAGGGAAGGTTTGCACAAACCAGTTTGCCAAAACCGCTCGCTAACACACTGTATTGGGCTAGCCCACCTCGTCGATCATAAAGGCGAGGCAGATGATTCTCTCTCTTTTTTTTTTGACGCAAGACAGATGATTTTCTTGCAGTAAACGATAGATAGACCCGTGATGAACCCACAAGACCGAAACAGGTCCATTGATTAGATTAGAGGCATGGCTGATAGAGCATCGTACCCGCCTCGTCCTGCACTGAAGCGACTGAACACTAAAAAAAGAACTTCAATGCCGAGTACTCAGCGAAGAGCGAATGAAAAAAAAATACTCCGCAAACTCTTTGCTGAGTGTCACACCATGGTAAGGGCATCTCCAACATTGACTTTCAAACTCCCCGCATACGTTTGAAGGATGTGTTTTGCCATCCAACGCGGCCTGTATCAGTCCGCCGACTGGTCCAGACATGTTTTTTCCTGCAAATTGAAAGATAGTCTTGGGGACTTTGCGGGAGTCCGAACACCAGCCACGTAAGACTCCAACACCCCGGCCCACTAATGAACCAAGTATGCACAAATATCTGGAACCTTATGTATCGATTTATTTCCAGTGACTTGTTGAACCTTCATCATTCACCATTGTTTTGTCCGCTGATTTGTCCTACAAATCTTGGAGCTGACCCAATTACTCCTCTTATGTCATTATCTTGACGTTTTTAAATCTCTCGCCAGCTGCTAGACGGGAATTGGAGACTCCTCCGCCTTGTCTCTCCTTGTCATTGTCGATTTCGTCTACTCATTGCTGTTCTTGTTCACGCCAATGTTGAACCAAAGGTGTTCAAGGTGTATTGGAGTTTTGTTTTCTTTGTACATTGCCGTTGTTGTTGTTAGCTGGAGCGGCTCGCTGCGCCTTCGTATATAAATTCTTCTCCTCTGCCAACGCATGAAAGACGGTTCCATTCCCATGGCGGCAATTCAGCGCATCCTCCAAACCTTGTTCCTCACGGCCATCGTTTCGCTCGCCGGTGCAATAGCTGACCAGCAACTGCAGCCACCCATTATCAGTGACTGCGTAATCGTAGATAACACCACCAGGCCTGGCAGCACAGAGCAGCTTCTGACAAATGTCGGCTCGCTCGTCGAATACCTCTTCGCCGGCGCCGGCGGCAACGGCGGCTTCCTCAACGGTGTTGTTACCGTGGCCTTCTCCCTCGCTAGCCCACACACGCTCTCCCTCGCTGCTGCGCTCGAACAACACGAGGAGGACGAAGACAACAGGAAGAAGAAGGACACGGGGAGGGTTTGCCAGCGCACGAACGCTTTTCTTGAGCTCGAACTCAACACACACACCCTCACGGCGAGCACACATACACTGAGAGGCTACATCTCTCTTCTCTGGCGCACCTACACACCAGCACCGTGGCCACTTTAATACCCAGAGGCACGCACGCCAGATCGGCCACTAACCCATGCACTAACTACCTAGCTAATCCCTAGCTACATGCACGCTGCTAACAACCTGGAAATGGCCGGCTTTGTAGCCTGCGGAGACGCAGCTCCCACGCACCACACATGCAGGAACTGCCGCACAGAGACTCGGCCGGCTCGGAGACTCCACTCACCACGGCCACGACCAACACACGCACATGCTAGCTACGGGAATGACGCACCCGACGCGGCCAGCGCGCGCCCGCACGCTGCGCCCGCTTGTCGCCGCGGCTTACAGCGGCCAACAAACGGCAGCTACGGCGACCCGCCGGACAAGGTATTCGGTCATGTCATGTGCTACGCCAACTATAACTGGACCATGTGCGAGAGCTGTTTGGCGGCGGCGCAATCTTTTCCGAGCGAACAGTGCCCCTACACATGGGACGCTGGGGCCATGTACGACGCCTGCGTCCTACGATACTCCAGCGACTCTTCCTTCTCCGTGCCCGGCGCCGGCAGGTCCTTTTGGTCTGAGTTTGCCGACGGCAAGTCTGACTTGTCCATCCGTGACATAGTCGCCATGAACGAGACGCGGTGGAAGCTGATGAGCCGGCTCCTTCCTGAGGCCTCCGGCGCGTCGATGAGGTTCGCCAACGGCAGCCTGCCGTATACGGACTCGTATGGCGCCTCGCTGGAGACGTATGGGCTGATGCAGTGCTCGAGGGACTTGGCACCAGATGAGTGCGCCGATTGTCTGCAGAGTGGACTTTCGAATCTGGCGAGCGCTAACAGCTAGCACGACTGGTCATGTGAGGTCGTACAGCTGCTACATTACATACAGCATGGAACCCATCGAAATCCGCAGCCCTTCCCCTTCAGAACCGGTGGAAATCCCCAGCCCTTCACCCGCAGGTACAATATCTCACTCTCGCATTTGCATGTATCATGAAACTGACATTGCGTCTGAATTTTCACAAAGTGTGTGTCTGTGTATTCAGGCGTTGTGCCCGCGCTCAGCTCGAAGCTCGGCAAAAGGAAGCTGATAATCGCCGTGTGCGTGGTTGTCTGTTCCATCTTGTCCTTGTAGTAAACTTGGTAAAATGGCACAGTGTATGTGTGTTGTGGGTTGTCAGGTGCAATTGTTATACGCACCTAATCAGCAGTATGTGTGTAGGCTTGGAGCTGCAAGTTGTGTAGCAGCCCATGACATGGTCTGCTGAGGTTGACAAAGCATGCTGTAGAGCACGCCCTGGATAGCTCATCGTGGGTGCACTGGTGTCAAAGGGTGCCGGAGAAAACCAAACGAGCCCTTAGTATAAAAAAAAAACAAAACGAAAATCCTAATACCTACGAAAAGCATACGTAAGTTTACGAAACCTTCCAACTAAACCAAACATCACCCCCCTAATTTTCAAGTGGGTGGGCCCCTGCCACCCCTAAACACCAATACTGATGCTCCACGTTGGTTATTACGTACATTTTCGTAAGTCTAGCATTGCTCCAGAGAAAAAGATTTTTGTGCATGTCTCAGCCATTTATTTGGTTGGAGATCCCCATGCATGCATACTTATCTTCTTTGTCTGTATACTTGTGTCAGAGAGTTGCATGTGCATCCATCCCACCTCTCATGTCCTTTTCATTTCATCTTCTAATTTCAGTTTACTATATCTTTTGAACCAAAAATCCAAATTAAATTTTGGTTGCATATGTGTGTTCGTGGCGACGAGACCTTCCGAACAAGAATACATTCTGACAAGTTTTTTTTAAGAAAAAACTTCGTTTCAAATATTGAAACTTGATAACCGTAACATTAGTTTTACCAAGTTTCATCATGTTTTGCCAAATTTCATATGCTTTTAGGGTTCTGGGCTTAGGGCTTTAGGGTTTACGTCTTAGTTTTGAAACTTGGTAAATTTATCACCGTTTCTATTAAGTTTTAGTACTTGAAACTTTAATGAATTTACATACAGCATGAAACCCATCGAAATCCGCAGCCCTTCACTACACATCTTGCATGTACCTTAAAACTGACATTGCGTCTGAATTTTCACAGTGTGTGTCTGTGTATTCAGGCGCTGTGCCCGCGCTTCCCCCAGCTCGATGCTCGGCCAAAGGAAGCTGCTAATCGCCATGTCCATGGCTGTCGGCTTCATCTTGCCAGTCTAATCTTGTCCTTGTGGTAAATTTGGTAAAATGGCATAGTGAATGAATGTAGTGGGTTGTCACTTGTGACTTGTCAGGCTGCAATTGTTATAAGCACCTAGTCAACAGTATGTGTGCACGCTTTGGGAGGTTGACAAAGTGTGTTTGTAGAGCACGCCCTGGATGGCCTAGCTGATCATGGGTGCACTGGTGAGGTGAAGTGGGCAGTGTAAAAGGCCACCCTGCATTTGTGTAGCAGGTTTGCCAGGCAAAATAGAAAAACAAAAAAAGAAGGCACACAAAGCAATGGATGCTGGACTGGAGAAAACCAACCTGTGTCTCCCTCCGTTCTTGGCTCACGCCCCTGCCAGCGTTGATTGATCCAAGCTGTGTGTGCGCACGTCCACCAAAGGAGAAGGGTGACGAGTGTAGTGGCTAGGACCTGGCATTTGGCACCAGAGCTAGAGGAAGAAGGTGCAGCGGTGGCGGCGCAAGAGAAACGTGGGGAGGAGCAAGCTTTGACAGTAGGAAGCAAGCAGATCAAAGCTGACAAGCATACAACAAAGGATAAAAAATCCAAAGAACAAAGCAAGCACACAACAACAAATGTGTTCCAAGTCAATAGTGCCACAGTGGCTCACAAGCTCACATGCGTACAAGTTGGATAAGTAGCCCTAAAGTTTAGATAATAAGTACTCCCTCCGTCCCAAAATTCTTGTCTTACATTTGTCTAGATACGGATGTATCGAACACTAAAATGCAACTAGATACATCCGTATTTAGACAAATCTAAGACAAGAATTTTGGGATGGAGGGAGTAGTCAACTAGCCGAGACCTTGAAAGTGGTTTGGCACCACACACTCCAGTTAAGCGAAGGAAGGCCAGGTAGATCATCCGGGACCTTTTAAAAAGTCCCGATTAAACGTTGCACCATATACTCCAGCAAGTAGTCCAGGTAGAAGATCCTTGAGCTTAGCATCAAGCTGGGGACGCTATCACACACAAAACACACAAAAAGGGTCAGTTATTTATATATACAGCCCCAAATCAAAATAATATAATAATTTGTGATTGGTTAGTTTACCCCGACAGGATCATGTTCGTGATAATGGGATACGGCTATTTTTGCAAAGTGTAAGGCACCCCAAGTATTTGGCTCAAACGCATTGGCCCACTTATTTTGTTTCTGAAAAAGCATAATCTCTCTAAAACCAAAATCTGCATTTGGATCAGCAGGATCAACTCGGACTTGCCACCCTTGTGTGTTAATGTTGTTCTGCAACCAATCTTTTTGACGTTGGGTAAAATTTCTTCTAAACAATTTCTTGTACATGCCCTCCCTAGCACCGGAGTTTCCTAGGAATGGATGATTGAGGACATCTTCTTTGCTGCCAAAAATGATTAGAGTTAAACACATATGATGGTCAATGCTAGAAGAATTAGTTGGCTAGTGCATACCATATATTTGTATTAAGGAGGAATTGATGAAAGTGCCTTAGTTCAACATCATTTGTCCAGCGGTTCAAAATATTGCGGAATATCATGTCTGCCAAACCTTGCGAAGGCCGCCTAGCATCAAGATTCCTTACACGAACATGGGATGGTTTAATTTGCATCATGTCGCCATTGAGACCATAAGTTCCACTAAGGCCCACATCATCTACTGTCATGTTTTTGTCCCATAACCTCTCAAGTAGCTCATACAAATCCCTACCATGATTAAAGAGATAAATTTACATCACTAACAAAATAATAGAATTTAATGTGACAGAACTAATATGAAGCAACTAGCACAACCGCAGGTGCTACATACAAATTCAAATTCCTACAAGAGATAAATTTTCATCACTAACAACATAGCACAATTTAATGTGACAAATCTAATATGAAAAGTCACTAGCAGAACCTCAAGTGCCACATACAAATTCCTAACAGAGATAAATTTGCATCACTAACAAAATAGCACAATTTAGGTAAATTTTCATCAGTAACAAACAGCATAATTTAATGTGACAAATCTAATATGAATACAAGGCAAAGCACATTATAATGGGAGAAACTTATGAGACATAGCAACTTGCACAATCTAAAAGACTAGACTAATGTATGGAGCAAATACAAGTGTACGAGGCAGTGTAAGCAAATACAAGTGTATGAGGCAATGTAAGCAAATATAAACCAGAGAGGATAAAGAGGGGAGGAGGGTTTCCATACCTAATACTATCTTTTAAAATTGTGGGAACGTCAACGGAACCTTGAATACTTAATGAATTTAACCAGGAGTCTACACTTTGGGGGATGTGAGCATAAGCTGTCACAGTTCTTCCAATCTCCCTATTATAGGCGACACCATGGGTCTTAACAATCCCTATATCAATTCTTGGGTTCAGCCCAATTGAGTCTAGCTGATTAAAGGGCAATTCATTCTCAACTAAGAAAGTAGCTGCTAGTTTCTGCACTTCTGTTGAAACAAATCCTTCTTCCGGATTCCCAGCAAAAGCTATTGCTTTATTTGAATAATGTATAAAACCATGTTTTTCTCCAAGTACTCCATTTTGAGAACAAGTAAACTCATAGGCTGAATAAGAGTACCATAGCTTTTATCACGAAAGTCTCTGGCTTTATTTCTCATGCATCTATCGAATATTTGTTTCTCACTTTGCTGCAATTGTACAGAACAGGTGGGGATGAGCTTATGAGGTTGAGGGGGGGGGGGGGGGGGGGGAAAGGAAAGGAGGAAAAACTTGGATGCAAAGGAATGTTATGCTCTGCTTATACTTACATGGTGCGGTTGTTGCGGTTGCTGATCCACTTCCATTTGATCCATGCTGAAAAATGAACAAAACAAAGAAATACACATGAGAAAGAGAAGTCCATATTACCCCTAAACTTGTCTCACGGTTCAGTCTACAACCCTTAACTTTGTTTTGGTTCAAATTTCAACCTCAAACATGGTGGATTTTCTCGTCTCCTTGCCACGTAAACTGTTTTAGCGTGAGACAAGTTAAGGGTTGAAATTTGAAATTTGGACTTCTCTCCAACATACCTGGGCTTTCTTTTCTTCTCTTCGTCTTCCCGGTGCGAGCCAACAGCCAAGGAGCAGCAGCGGAGCAGCCTGGGGGTGCCTCTGCAAGCCGCCGCAACTGCAGATCCAGATCGAACTCCCCCTGTTCTGCTGCAAATCATAAGAGGAAAGAGAGGAGTTAGCGGGCACCGAGGAAAGGAGGGAGTCGGCCGGCGGGGAAGGGATGATTTGGCCGGCGGGGAAGGAAGGAATCGGCCGGCGCGGCTAGATCCATGGACGGCGAGAGAGGAGGGAGAGGCGGCGCACCTGGAGGGAGAGCGAGGCGATAGGGCTGCGAGTGCGCGAGGGGTGAGCGGTTCCGCGTGGTCCGGCCGTTTTCACCCTAAAACCAATAGGGGGGGTGGGCTCACCTGGTTTGCATGGGCCACATTGTTTGGGCCTGTGCGATTATTTGCCCTTTTGCATTGTCTCAAAAAAAATGCCCTTTTGCATTTTCCTTATATTACATTAAGGACTGTGATACAAAATATGACCCTTAATGGGACTTGAACCTTTGATCTCATGCATGACAAACCACAGTTACCAGACCCAATAACAAACACACCAAGTCTTCTCTGCTGTTAATTGGATGGAAATCAAAGATTTTAACCTTTGTACTACTGTCTTAGTACATAGAAAAGTGAATTCTTTGTTTTTTTTTGTGCATCATTGATGCTGCACTTTATGTGTAAGTTCATGGAGGAACTTCCCTATAATTTTTTTTGAAGTATCTTAGCACATATGGCTTTATAGAGTGTGTTCACATCTGTACGTGGCGTATTTCTTTTGCTTGAATTTGAACGAGTGATCTACTTTAAGAAAAGGGTGAAGAGAGATGAAACCGACATACATTGCGTGTATCACCATGTTATTTACAAAGAAAGTTACCGGGTAGTGTTTCAACAACTTCTTTCCCACTGGGTCAAAGTTATCTCAGGTTTGCACCTAAGTTATCAAGTCTGCCATCTAGTGTGCCAGGTAGATATCTCAGATGTATTACAGGATGTCATCTTAAATTCTCTCTATTTCAGAAGTTGAAAATATTTTGTAGCTCAAAGCGTCGGTCCGATGCAAAAGGCCGTTTTTACATGAAAGATTCGTCACGATAAGATCTTTGGAACTAGATCTCAAGTTGTTATGTTCCAATGACTTTTTTCTACTAAAAAATTACTACGCTGCCGGCTACATATGTTACCACGCGTGTGGTATATAAGTTATCGTGATATTTTCACACAAGTTACCGGGCGCATAAAATGGTTCCCCCATCATTCTCCACACACACATGTATGTATGCACTAGAGGACAATAAATCTGATGTCATTTTAAATTCTCCCTATTTCAAAAGTTCAAAAGAAAATTGTAGTTCAAACCGTTGGACCAATGCAAAAATTGTTTTCGCATAAAAGATTCGTTGCGACCAGATCTTTGAAACTATGTCCCATGTTGTTATGTTCCAACGACTTTTATAAATCTCAAAGTTAGCGCGCTTGGGCTACATATGTTACCACGCTTCTGGTATTTAAGTTATCATGGTATTTTTGGTATTTTCAGACAAGTTACGGGTTACCTTTTTAACAACTTTTTTCCATTGGTCAATGTTGTCGCGGTGGTTTTATTTAAGTTATCGGGTATTTGGTTCGTATATTACCATGTTATTTTCACATAAGTTACTGGCGGTAAGTTTTCAAACAACCCCCCCCCTCCCCCCCGCCCGCCCGGTTCAAAGATACTGCGGTGTTTGTATATAAGTTAGTATGCAGTTCATATATTATTGTGCTATTTTCACATAAGTTATCGGGGTGTGTTTTCAACAATTTCCCCCTCTTGGTCAAAGTTCTCGTGGTGTTTGTACATAAATTATCGGGTTTGCGGTTCGTATATTACCGTATTATTTTCACATAAGTTACCGGATATAGTTTTTAATAAGTTTTTCCGTCCTTGGTCAAAGTTATCATGGTGTATGTATGTAAATTATCACGTATGTGGTTCATATATTGCCATGCTATTTTCACATAAGTTAGCGAGGTATATTTTTCAACATTTTTTTCTGGATCAAATAATTACCATGGTGTTTTTATGTAAAACATCAGTTATGTTGTGCTTATATTACCATGTTATTTACACAGAAATTACTGGGGTACATTTTTAACAACCTTTTTTCCGCATAAATTTTTTACCAAAGTGTTTGTATGTAAGTTATTGGTTATGTGGTGCTTATATTACCATGTTATTTACACAAAAATTACCGGGGCATATTTTTAACAACACTTCCTCTTGGGTCAAAGTTACCTCGGTGTTTATATGCAAATTATCAAGTCTGCAAAGCGTAAAATATCATGTTATTTACGTAAGTTAACGGGATTATGTTTTACAATAAAATTCCCCCGACTCAAATTTACCATGGGATTTGCGCGTAAGTTATCGGTCTACAATACGTATATTACCATGCTATTTACACAGAAGATTGCACTGCATATGTTTTCAACAACTTTTTCTAGGGTTCAAAAATGTTAATATGGTGTTTGTACTTAAATTATCAACTCCGAGTTCCGTAATTTACCATGCTATTTACATTTGCATTCGTCTTAACTTATTCAAAAGCAAAAAAAACATTTGTACATGACTACTTACTCGTGTATAAGATAGCTTAAAGAGACATGAATTCACTCGTACCTAGCTAGGTTAACTTGTCGGCTATAGGACTGTGGAACATCCAAATGACTCAAGTCCTAGGCATGACTAGCAGAATGCCCGTGCGTTGCTACGGGCTAAAATACATGTAAATAAATTAAAAGAAAAAATTAAGGTCGTCTTCAAGGTTGAAACTCATTTCTCTCTCATAGAGCCAAGCATGTATGGGCATCAAATGGGCGCCAAGCGAACGTCTTCAAAATTTAACCACCTAGACAGTCCGGGCTCCCTCAAATTAGCCCATATGTAGGAGAGAAATGTGGTTGTCCGGCATATCTGACATGTTATCACCAACATGTGGTCCCAACACAAAAACACCACCCCACGACGCACGGTTCCATTTTCATGTCATACCCTACCCTTTTCGCTCGGGTTTCCATCATAGCGGGACATTCCAAGATGACGCCCACCGCACCTTTGACATGGCGCCCTATCTCCTTCACACTGTACTTCCCCATGGACCATCAAGGAGGAATCCCCTACCAAGAGCCCCGCTCTACGTCCTGATACCCTTCCCCAGCGTTTGTGTCGATTCACCATCGCCATCAACGGGGAGGAGGTGTGCACCACCCGGGATGCCTGCCGAACGACGAAGGTAGATCCAATGTCTCCTGAGCCATTGTCATGTTCTAACATACAGTTGAATGTCGTGCATTACCACGAAACAAAATATATGATGTCCGTTGTTGGACATGCAACTGATACGCCACCGTGTCCGTTATTACTCTTGAAGCAACCAACCAATGCATTTACCATTCTATCCTAACTAAAAAATAATATGACTTATGAAAAATATGTATGGACCGCTCACTCATGCAATTTGCTGCAAAACCATCTCTACTAAAATGCAATTTGCTGCATTTGACCAACCCCAACCCACATCCCACTCACTCTCAACCCTCACTCTTATCACAAATCCACAAACTCGTATTTGGAGTGAGCCTCTGCGCCGTGGTAGGTGAGCAACAAGGGACATGGGTGGCAACCGCCTTCAGATGTAATTCACTACATGCCTATAGCAAACTTTCTAGATAAAAAGATAATGCTACCTCAACATGCAAACAACAAAAAAATGAATTATAGATCACAACAAAAATTATTTGATGACTTAAAGCAAGCAAATACAATTCTTTGTTGTTTCAAATGCTTCAAAAAGTAGGCGGTAGCAACAAAAACAAAGCAAACTTCTTACTGGGTTGGCAACTCGTCCAAGTATGTTTACATGGGCCATCATAATGCAATACAGATAAACTTGAACATAAAAAACAACAGTGATCGGAGATATTAGGTACAAGACCAAATGTATGACCCAGGTTTATTATTGCTCAAAGACCACTTTCACATGATCTCCTTATAGTGTAGGTTAGGGCACTTGGTTCTCTACAAACATACTATTTGAATTAGACATCATCGATGCACGTAAAACTGTAATGATAGAAAGCTAGTTCATAATTTCAACAAATAACGGTCAGCAGATGCTAGAACAACTCTTGCAGCTAGCATGAATAGTAGAAGAATGGAATGGTTCTATGGCTCTATGTAAAACAAATAACCCACTTTGATCAATATATTCAGGTAGGGGAACCCCCTCCCCCCCCTCGCGCGTTTGAAAATTCAAAAAACAAACAAATAGCCTGTCATAATGAGGTGTCATAAGCTGCACTATGGCCTCCTCCGAGCTCCCGTGCTCATCGTGTTGGGAAACGTAGCAGAAATTCAAAATTTTCCTACGTGTCACCAAGATCTATCTATGGAGAAACCAGCAACGAGGGGAAGGAGAGTGCATCTACATACCCTTATAGATCGCTAAGCGGAAGCGTTCAAGAGAACGGGGTTGAAGGAGTCGTACTCGTTGTGATCCAAATCAACGGAGATCCTAGTGCCGAACGGACGGCACCTCCGCGTTCAACACACGTACAGCCCGGTGACGTCTCCCATGCCTTGATCCAGCAAGGTGAGAGGGAGAGGTTGAGGAAGACTCCATCCAACAGCAGCACGACGGCGTGGTGGTGGTGGAGGAGCGTGGCAATCCTGCAGGGCTTCGCCAAGCACCTGCAGGAGAGGAGGAGGTGTCACGGGAGGGAGGGAGGCGCCAGGGCTTCAGGTATGGATGCCCTCCCTCCCCTCCACTATATATAGGGGCAAGGGAGAGGGGGGAGGCGCAGCCTTGCCCCTTCCTCCAAGGAAGGGGTGCGGCCAAGGGGGGGGAGTCCATCCTCCCCAAGGCACCTCGGAGGTGCCTTCCCCCTTTAGGACTCTTCCCTCCCCAAGTTTCCTTGGCGCATGGGCCTCTTGGGGCTGGTGCCCTTGGCCCATATAGGCCAAGGCGCACCCCCTACAGCCCATGTGGCCCCCCGGGGCAGGTGGACCCCCCTGGTGGACCCCCGGACCCCTTTCGGCACTCCCGGCACAATACCGATAAAGTGTGAAACTTTTCCGGCGACCAAAATAAGACTTCTCATATATAAATCTTTACCTCCGGACCATTCCGGAACTCCTCATGACGTCCGGGATCTCATCCGGGACTCCGAACAACATTCGGTAACCACATACAAACTTCCTTTATAACCCTAGCGTCATCGAACCTTAAGTGTGTAGACCCTACGGGTTCGGGAGACATGTAGACATGACCGAGACGTTCTCCGGTCAATAACCAACAGCGGGATCTGGATACCCATGTTGGATCCCACATGTTCCATGATGATCTCATCGGATGAACCACGATGTTAAGGACTCAATCGATCCCGTATACAATTCCCTTTGTCTAGCGGTATTGTACTTGCCCGAGATTCGATCGTCGGTATACCGATACCTTGTTCAATCTCGTTACCGGCAAGTCTCTTTACTCATTCCGTAACACATCATCCCGTGATCAACCCCTTGGTCACATTGTGCACATTATGATGATGTCCTACCGAGTGGGCCCAGAGATACCTCTCCGTTTACACGGAGTGACAAATCCCAGTCTCGATTCGTGCCAACCCAACAGACACTTTTGAAGATACCTGTAGTGCACCTTTATAGCCACCCAGTTACGTTGTGACGTTTGGTACACCCAAAGCATTCCTACGGCATCCGGGAGTTGCACAATCTCATGGTCTAAGGAAATGATACTTGACATTAGAAAAGCTTTAGCATACGAACTACACGATCTCTATGCTAGGCTTAGGATTGGGTCTTGTCCATCACATCATTCTCCTAATGATGTGATCCCGTTATCAACGACATCCAATGTCCATAGCCAGGAAACCATGACTATCTGTTGATCACAACGAGCTAGTCAACTAGAGGCTCACTAGGGACATATTGTGGTCTATGTATTCACACATGTATCTGAGTTTCCTATCAATACAATTATAGCATGGATAATAAACGATTATCATGAACAAGGAAATATAATAATAACTAATTTATTATTGCCTCTAGGGCATATTTCCAACAGTCTCCCACTTGCACTAGAGTCAATAATCTAGTTCACATTGCCATGTGATTAACATTCACAGGTCACATCACCATGCGACCAACATCCAAAGAGTTTACTAGTGTCACTAAACTAGTTCACATCATCATGTGATTAAGACTCAATGAGTTCTGGGGTTTGATCATGTTTTGCTTGTAAGAGAGGTTTTAGTCAACGGGTCTGCAACATTCAGATCCGTATGTACTTCACAAATCTTTAGGTCATATTGTAAATGCTGCTTCCATGCTCCACTTGGAGCTATTCCAAATGGTTGTTCCACTATACGTATCCGTTTGCTACTCAGAGTCACTCGGATAGGTGTTAAAGCTTGCATCGACATAACCCTTTACGTCGAACTCTTTATCACCTCCATAATCGAGAAACAAATCCTTATTCCTCTAAGGATAACTTTGACCACTATCTGGTGATCCACTCCTTGATCACCTTTGTACTCTCTTGCCAGACATGTGGCAAGGCACACATCAGGTGCGGTACACAGCATAGCATACTATAGAGCCTACGTCTGAAGCATAGGGGACGACATTCGTCCTTTCTCTCTCTTCTGCCGTGGTCGAGCTTTAAGTCTTAACTTCATACCTTACAACTCAGGCAAGAACTCCTTCCTTGACTGATCCATCTTGAACACCTTCAAGATCATGTCAAGGTATGTGCTCATTTGAAAGTATTATTAAGCATTTTGATTTATCCTCATAGGTCTTGATGCTCAATGTTTAAGTAGCTTTATCTAGGTTTTCTATTGAAAAACACCTTTCAAACAACCCTATATGCTTTCTAGAAATTCTACATCATTTCTGATCATCAATATGTCAACAACATATACTCATCAGAAATTCTATAGTGCTCCCACTCACTTCTTTGGAAATACAAGTTTCTCATAAACTTTGTATAGACCCAAAATCTTTGATCATCTTATCAAAGCGTACATTCCAACTCCGAGATGCTTACTCCAGTCCTTAGAAGGATCGCTGGAGCCAGCATACCTTTTAGCATCCTTAGGATCGACAAAACCTTTTTGATTGTATCGCATACAACCTTTCCTTACGACTGATAAGGAAACTCGTTTTGACATCCATCTGCCAGATTTCATAAATGCAGCTTGTGCTAACGTGATTCCGACGGACTTTAAGCATCGCTACGGATGAGAAAATCTCATCATAGTCAACTCCTTGAACTTGTGAAAAACTCTTCGCCACAAGTCGAGCTTCATAGACGGTGACATTACCGTCCATGTCCGTCTTCTTCTTAAAGATCCATTTATCTCAATGGCTTGCCGATCATTGGGCAAGTCCACCAAAGTCCAAGTTTTGTTCTGATACATGGATCCTATCTCGGATTTCATGGCTTCTAACCATTTGTCGGAATTTGGGCCCACCATCGCTTCTCCATAGCTCGTAGGTTCATTGTTGTCTAGCAACATGACCTTCAAGACAGGGTCACCGTACCACTCTGAAGCAGTACGCGTCCTTGTCATCCTACGAGGTACGGTAGTGACTTGATCCGAAACTTCATGATCACTATCATAAGCTTCCACTTCAATTGGTGTAGGTGCCACAGGAACAACTTCCTGTGCCCTGATACACACTGGTTGAAGTGATGGTTAAATAACCTCATCAAGTCTCCACCATCCTCCCACTCAACTTTTTGAGACAAACTTTTCTCGAGAAAGGACCCAATTCAAGAAACAATCCATATTGCTTTCGGATCTGAATTAGGAGGTATACCCAACTGTTTTGGGTGTCCTATGAAGATGCATTTTATCCGCTTTGGGTTCGAGCTTATCAACCTGAAACTTTTTCACATAAGCGTCGCAGCCCCAAACCTTTAAGAAACGACAACTTAGGTTTCTCTAAACCATAATTCATACGGTGTCGTCTCAACGGAGTAACGTGATGCCCTATTAAAGTGAGTGCGGTTGTCTCTAATGCCTAACCCATGAACGATAGTGGTAATTCGATAAGAGACATCAAGGTACGCACCATATCCAATAGGGTGCAACTATGATGTTCGGACACACCATCACACTATGGTGTTCCAGGCGGTATTAATTGTGAAACAATTTCCACAATGTCTTAATTGCGTGCCAAAGCTCGTAACTCAGATATTCATCTCTATGATCATATCATAGACATTTTATCCTCTTGTCACAATGATCTTCTACTTCACTCTGAAATTACTTGAACCATTCAATAATTCAGACTTGTGTTTTATCAAGTAAATATACTCAACATCTACTCGAATCATCTGTGAAGTAAGAACATAACGATATTCACTGCATGCCTCAGCACTCATTGGACTGCACACATCAAAATGTGTTACTTCCAACAAGTTGCTATCTTGTTCCATTTTACTGAAAATGAGGCTTTTTAGTCATCTTGCCCATGTGGTATGATTTGCATATCTCAAGTGATTCAAAATCAAGTGAGTCCAAATGATCCATCTGCATGGAGTTTCTTCATGCGTATACACCAATAGACATGGTTCGCATGTCTCAAACTTTTCAAAACGAGTGAGTCCAAAGATCCATCAACATGGAGCTTCTTCATGCGTTTTACACCAATATGACTTACATGGCAGTGCCACAAGTAAGTGGTACAATCATTACTATCTTATATCCTTTTTGGCATGAAAATGTGTATCACTACGACCGAGATTCAATAAACCATTCCTTTAGGTGCAAGACCATTGAAGGTATTATTCAAATAAATAGAGTAACCATTATTCTCCTTAAATGAATAACCGTATTGCGATAGACATAATCCAATCATGTCTATGCTCAACGCAAACACCAAATCTCGATGGTAGAGGGAGCGTGCGATGCTTGATCACATCAACCTTAGAAACACTTCCAACACATATCGTCAACTCACCTTTAGCTAGTCTCCGTTTATTCCGTAGCTTTTATTTTGAGTTACTAACACTTAGCAACCGAACCGGTATCTAATACCCTGGTGCTACTAGGAGTACTAGTAAAGTACACATTAACATAATATATATCCAATATACTTCTATCGACCTTGCCAGCCTTCTCATCTACCAAGTATCTAGGGTAATTCCGCTCCAGTGGTTGTTCCCCTTATTACAGAAGCACTTAGTCTCGGGTTTGGGTTCAACCTTGGGTTTCTTCACTAGAGCAGCAGCTGATTTGCCGTTTCATGAAGTATCCCTTCTTGCCCTTGCCCTTCTTGAAACTAGTGGTTTCACCAACCATCAACAATTGATGCTCCTTCTTGATTTCTACTTTCGCGGTGTCAAACATCGCGAATACCTCAAGGATCATCATATCTATCCCTGATATGTTATAGTTCATCACGAAGCTCTAGCAGCTTGGTGGTAATGACTTTGGAGAAACATCACTATCTCATATGGAAGATCAACTCCCACTCGATTCAAGTGATTGTTGCACTCAGACAATCTGAGCACAAGCTCAACGATTGAGCTTTTCTCCCTTAGTCTGCAGGTTAAGAAAATTGTCGGAGGTCTTATACCTCTTGACGTGGGCACGAGCCTGAAATCCCAATTTCAGCCCTCGAAAACATCTCATATGTTCCGCGACGTTTCGAAAAACGTCTTTGGTGCCTCAACTCTAAACCGTTTAACTGAACTATCACGTAGTTATCAAAACGTGTATGTCCGATGTTTGCAACATCCACAAACGACGTTTGGGGCTCAGCACACTGAGCGGTGCATTAAGGACATAAGCTTTCTACTATCCGCATAATCGCTACTGTCAACTTTCAACTATATTTTCTCTAGGAACATATCTAAACAGTGGAACTAAAGCGCGAGCTTACGACATAGTTTGCAAAGATATTTTGACTATGTTCAGGATAATTAAGTTCATCTTATGAACTCCCACTCAGATAGACATCCCTCTGGTCATCTAAGTGATTACATGATCCGAGTCAACTAGGTCGTGTCCGATCATCACGTGAGACGGACTAGTCATCATCGGTGAACATCTTCATGTTGATCGTATCTACTATACGACTCATGCTCGACCTTTCGGTCTCTGTGTTCCGAGGCCATGTCTGTACATGCTAGGCTCGTCAAGTTAACCCTAAGTGTATTGCATGTGTAAATCTGTCTTACACCCGTTGTATGTGAACGTAAGGATCTATCACACCCGATCATCACGTGGTGCTTCGAAGCGACGAACTTTAGCAACGGTGCATAGTTAGGGGGGAACACTTCTTGAAATTGTTGTAAGGGATCATCTTATTTACTACCGTCGTTCTAAGTAAACAAGATGCATAAACATGATAAACATCACATGCAATCAAATAGTGACATGATATGGCCAATATCATTTTGCTCCTTTTGATCTCCATCTTCGGGGCTCCATGATCATCATCGTCACCGGCATGACACCATGATCTCCATCATCATGATCTCCATCATCGTGTCTTCATGAAGTTGTCTCGCCAACTATTACTTCTACTACTATGGCTACCGGTTAGCAATAAAGTAAAGTAATTACATGGCGTTGTCCAATGACACGCAGGTCATACAATAAATAAAGACAACTCCTATGGCTCCTGCAGGTTGTCATACTCATCGACATGCAAGTCGTGATTCCTATTACAAGAACATGATCAATCTCATACATCACATATATTCATCACATTCTTCTTGGCCATATCACATCACATAGCATACCCTGCAAAAACAAGTTAGACATCCTCTAATTGTTGTTTGCATGTTTTATGTGGCTGCTATGGGTTTCTAGCAAGAACGTTTCTTACCTACGCAAAACCACAACGTGATATGTCAATTGCTATTTACCCTTCATAAGGACCCTTTTCATCGAATCCGTTCCGACTAAAGTGGGAGAGACTGGCACCCGCTAGCCACCTTATGCACCAAGTGCATGTCAGTCGATGGAACCTGTCTCACGTAAGAGTACGTGTAAGGTCGGTCCGGGCCGCTTCATCCCACAATACCATCGAAACAAGATTGGACTAGTAATGGTAAGCATATTGAGCAACATCAACGCCCACAACTACTTTGTGTTCTACTCGTGCAAAGAATCTACGCAATAGACCTAGCTCATGATGCCACTGTTGGGGAACGTAGAAGAAATTCAAAATTTTCCTACGTGTCACCAAGATCTATCTATGGAGAAACCAGCAACGAGGGGAAGGAGAGTGCATCTACATACCCTTGTAGATTGCTAAGCGGAAGCGTTCAAGAGAACGGGGTTGAAGGAGTCGTACTCGTCGTGATCCAAATCACCGGAGATCCTAGTGCCAAACGGACGGCACCTCCGCGTTCAACACACGTACAGCCCGGTGACGTCTCCCATGCCTTGATCCGGCAAGGTGAGAGGGAGAGGTTGAGGAAGACTCCATCCAACAGCAGCACGACGGCGTGGTGGTGGTGGAGGAGCGTGGCAATCCTGCAGGGCTTCGCCAAGCACCTGCGGGAGAGGAGGAGGTGTCACATGAGGGAGGGAGGCGCCAGGGCTTCAGGTATGGATGCCCTCCCTCCCCTCCACTATATATAGGGGCAAGGGAGAGGGGGGAGGCGCAGCCTTGCCCCTTCCTCCAAGGAAGGGGTGCGGCCAAGGGGGGGGGGGAGTCCATCCTCCCCAAGGCACCTCGGAGGTGCCTTCCCCCTTTAGGACTCTTCCCTCCCCAAGTTTCCTTGGCGCATGGGCCTCTTGGGGCTGGTGCCCTTGGCCCATATAGGCCAAGGCGCACCCCCTACAGCCCATGTGGCCCCCCGGGGCAGGTGGACCCCCCCGGTGGACCCCCGGACCCCTTTTGGCACTCCCGGTACAATACCGATAAAGTGCGAAACTTTTCCGGCGACCAAAATAAGACTTCCCATATATAAATCTTTACCTCCGGACCATTCCGAAACTCCTCGTGACGTCCGGGATCTCATCCGGGACTCCGAACAACATTCGGTAACCACATACAAACTTCCTTTATAACCCTAGCGTCATCGAACCTTAAGTGTGTAGACCCTACGGGTTCGGGAGACATGTAGACATGACCGAGACGTTCTCCGGTCAATAACCAACATCGGGATCTGGATACCCATGTTGGCTCCCACATGTTCCACGATGATCTCATCGGATGAACCACGATGTCAAGGACTCAATCGATCCCGTATACAATTCTCTTTGTCTAGCGGTATTGTACTTGCCCGAGATTCGATCGTCGGTATACCGATACCTTGTTCAATCTCGTTACTGGCAAGTCTCTTTACTCATTCCGTAACACATCATCCCGTGATCAACCCTTGGTCACATTGTGCACATTATGATGATGTCCTACTGAGTGGGCCCAGAGATACCTCTCCGTTTACACGGAGTGACAAATCCCAGTCTCGATTCGTGCCAACCCAACAGACACTTTCGGAGATACCTGTAGTGCACCTTTATAGCCACCCAGTTATGTTGTGACGTTTGGTACACCCAAAGCATTCCTACGGCATCCGGGAGTTGCACAATCTCATGGTCTAAGGAAATGATACTTGACATTAGAAAAGCTTTAGCATACGAACTACACGATCTCTATGCTAGGCTTAGGATTGGATCTTGTCCATCACATCATTATCCTAATGATGTGATCCCGTTATCAACGACATCCAATGTCCATAGCCAGGAAACCATGACTATCTGTTGATCACAACGAGCTAGTCAACTAGAGGCTCACTAGGGACATATTGTGGTCTATGTTTTCACACATGTATCTGAGTCTCCTATCAATACAATTATAGCATGGATAATAAACGATTATCATGAACAAGGAAATATAATAATAACTAATTTATTATTGCCTCTAGGGCATATTTCCAACACATCGACAGTTACCTCAAGAAAAAGTTGAAACGAAATCTTGCTGTTTATAGATGACAACTATGGCAACAAAAATTAGACATACAACATCAACACTGATGGATTTCATAACACCTACTTGTTTTATGTGGGTATATAAGCTCTCACATTTTGCGCTACAAGTAAGAAAAAACGATAGTTAGTTTATGTTCCATTTTGCAATAAATAAGCTTATATAAAAATGCTTATTATCAGACTTTTTTTTCTCTCCAAGCAAGAATAATAAATGGGAAGAAATATATCTGCTTACTATAACTGCATCCCAGCAAGACTATGCATAAATGTGAAGAGAATCTAGCTTATAGGAATATGTGCAATCCATTGTTCCATATACATAGTTAAGAGGAGAAACAACGAATATCACCTATAAATTTGTTTTGTACAACAATTCCACAGCGCAAGATAATCAAAGAGGATAATACTCACAGTTCAATCAGGCACACAGTTAGAGTGGCAATCATAGTATTGAAAAGAATTATCTATAAATACATGCAAAACAAGTAGGTGTGCTAGAAATACCAGAAATGCCCCCTCCCTTCAACAAGCTCACAATGCCTAGCGTCTATCACTAAATATTCATTCCTCTGTACTCTCTTCTATGCAGTCAAAAGCTGAATGCTTGGAAAAAAGTACTGAACAATCGGTGTAATAGTTGTGAGAAAGGTGTATCGCTGCTTCTGCAATTTTCTGAAATTATGACAGTGTACTAATCCAATGTGTGTTGCAACGGGGGCACATATAATTTAATAGTTAGAACAAGCTTTCAAGTTTCTTTCACCATTAAATTACTCCTTTTTTCCTTCTTCTCCTCCCACTGTCCGAATTGGCAAGCTGTGGAGCCGAACTCTACCTTCTTTTGCTCCTTGCCATGGCCGCTCCTGTCGTCCTTGTTGAACAACTCGATCACCAGTTTGTTCTTCTTCTCAAGAAGGTTCCAATGCCCCAACAACTACCTCACAAGGTGGTAATAACTGTTGTTGTTAGTTGCGGCGACAAAGACCCCCAGTCAATTTATCTCCTCCCCGTAGTTACCACAATATGCTCATGCAAGAACAGTTTATACATATATTGATGCGTCATCGGTGTATTCACTTCCTTGACCTCAACTCTCATGAGCATCACATCATCGTTCTTGCTGCAGATGTTCATGTCACCCATAGGACAAATTTATTCGAAGTCGTAGGTCTGCACAAAGTTATATATCTCTCATAAGCAGATTGTCTTAATTTAAAGGAGAAGAAACTACTG
Source organism: Triticum aestivum (assembly GCF_018294505.1). Taxonomy (NCBI): domain Eukaryota; kingdom Viridiplantae; phylum Streptophyta; class Magnoliopsida; order Poales; family Poaceae; genus Triticum; species Triticum aestivum. The sequence goes on along the minus strand of NC_057798.1, from coordinate 712,036,005 downwards.
TAATGATATATGATTAACTTAAAGGAACTATTGAAAAGATTACACCGCAAGTTTACCTCGAGCACTCACATTGTCAAGCACTTAGGAATCTTGTCTGTAATTGTGATCACAATACTTGCTCCCATACGAATTTTTTACAACTGCAAACCATAGATATAAATAACTAATAACAGCAACACAGATTGTCGACATAGAATGCATCATATGAAATCAACATTAAAAAGGGATATGCACATACATATGGCAGAAGATTTACCTACAATGAACTTGAGTTATATCATGCTATCGTTCACTCTGTAATCTTCAATCCACACTATATGAGGGCACAAGAAAAGTGTGCCATTTCATTTGCATAAGGAACTTGGGAAGTGCATACTTATTGAACTGATTAGTGTTCTGCTTCACACCATTGCATCTATGCTACTTCTACTGCTCCCACAAAATGGCATGAGATGATTGTGCCATTTCTCAGCACTGGAATATAAGCTGACTGACTGCCAGTGAATAAGACATATGTAGCACGTAGCAAACCCCCTATGATGCACATTCCTTCTTTATATCATAGTACAAAAATAAAACTGCAAATTAAATAAATAAATAAATAGAAATATATGTAACAAATTGGATGGTGTCCGCAACTATGTGACATATCATGTTGTGTATCTTCTTCAAGCAGATATGGGCACATAACATGTTGTATTCTCTCAAATCTTCCGGTCACCGAATATGATCATATAGGCTAGAGTCCAAGTGAAGCTATGCATCAAATTATGTATCTATAAAACTGAGCTTACTACAAGAGAGGTAAGCACTCACTGTCACTAATATAGTTATCTAGTGAAGAACGATCTGCCGAACTGGAACTTTATACTCAACGGGAAAAAAACTGAACTAATAAAGACTAGCAATGGTACTCATATGCGCAATTAGTTAACCGAGCAAGAAAATTTAATCACCAGGTTAAAAAAGTGTAAGCTGAGTGACGATGCTTTGCAAATTCAAACATAAAATAGGATACTCGGCATAGCAAACATACCAATTAATCAGGTAAAAGATTTCGTTCTCTACACTCTGCAGTCGCCAAATGGAAGATTTGTTCTGTGAATTTTTTGGATGAATGCACACGCTTCCATTAATCATACAAGCTGTTCAGATTGCCAACTCCGAAGCCTTCACAAATCCTCTAACGCATCACCTCCACTAAAAGCAACTCATGCATCATAAAAACATTTGACTCTTTCTTTATCAAACAATGTCAGCTAACCAACAAAAAGTTATGTACCGGAAATAACAATGTTGACAACATGAAACTCCTCCCCTCCGAGAGTCACTGCCAAGAAAGCAAAATTAGTTTATATTCAGAGCTTGTTAATGCCCCATTAAAGACCAATTCTACATCAGGGTGAGACATGCTAGACCTTTTGTCTTCAACAAGTCAAAAGCTTCTTCCTTGTTGTACAGTATCACACCCAACATCAATTTTCAATAATCACACCCTCCCTGTGAAAAAATGACAAAGAAAATGCCATGAGCCCGAGTGTTTGAGACTGAAACACATAAAATCTTTTAGAATACTCAATCTCTTACCAGATATGATATCCCGGTCCCTTTGTTCCTTTATCTCAGTAAATATCCAAGGCTGTCAAGTATCAAATGTCATGCATTAGCATCAAAGCAATTTAATACAATTCCACACAAGGGCATGCCAGTATATACATTTCATGTGTTCCATTATGTTTAACAAATCAATGCATAGGTTGTTTCAATGGTTATCAGGCATTAGAATTCTCAATCAAATATCTCATCTAGTACGGAGATGTAGAGAGTTTTATTAAGCAAGTAAAAGCATCACAAAAAAATGTTAGGACCTATGAGCATACTGGTTTTGCATGTATCCTCATGAATTACGACGATTACATGCTAGAGTTTACCTTGTCTATCAGGTATCAGTTCAATGTAAAGTACGCATTATAAGGACCTTTCAGTAACTACGTAAACAATATGAATGGACAGTCATCAACCATCAGCCAGCTACGGATAGGGACCAGATAAACTAATTTTAAAAACAATTTTCATCTGAATTTTGAGATCAAAGAAGAGGCATTAGTGAGACATTCGTAGAAGAGGAGCAAATGTGAAAATAGCGGTTTACATGCGAGTTGAGCAACTATGGAAGACATACAAAATACTGTAGTTATTAAAATACTGGAATGGTCGTAAGTATATAAAAAGTATCATTGGCGCAAAGTACAAAAACTGTATATGCGGAGCGTTAAACACTGTCAGAAATATCAATGTTTTGAAATGATGAATAGCACTTCTTATGGCATAGCTTTCAAGACTAAACATTGGAGCATAATTCATTTATCTAGAACTAAGGCGGAATCTGAAGATCCTAATTTAGTTAATGGATTGGAAGTGCCCTCAAATTTCCCAAGCTCTTGCGGAGTTGACCTAGTTTCAACACGTAATTTACATGAAAAAATATAACAAACCAATGAGAATTAAGAGTATTGTTGTAGCATCATCTGCCTTTACTGAAAGACCTTTAACTGGAGGTAATTTAGTGTCACATATATTAAACAAAATAGCTGAATTGTTGTGCTCACCTTGTATGTTCTTCTTGATTCTACATACGAACAACTCTCTTTGAAGGCAGGAACAGTGCCGATTCTTTAGATGACTGGAGTACTTTAGCCATAAAAATAGATGGTCGATCACAGCAACAACGCTACCGCAAACTTGCTGATTGGGGCTATACTAACCAGTGTGCACAGAAGGCCCCTGACGACTTGCATGTCATTGGAAATGGTGATTGACAACCCACAAGTGTAGGGGATAATTGTAGCCTCTTTCGATAAGTAAGAGTGTCGAACCCAACGAGGAGCTAAAGGTAGAACAAATATCCTCTCAAGTCCTATCTACCACTGATACAACTCTACGCACGCTTAGTGTTCACTTTACGTAGAACAAGTATGAAACTAGAAGTACTTTGTAGGTGTTATAGATAGCTTTGCAAGGTAATAAAGAGCACGTAAATGTAAACTAGGGGCTGTTTAGATAAAGAAGCAATAAAGTAAATATAGCGAGTGTGGAAAACTGGTGGTAGGAGTTATGGAATTGTCCCTAAGCAATTGACTACGTTATTAGACTGGTAATCACTATTGCAATTCTATTTGAGAGAGAGGCATAAGCTAACATACTTTCTCTTCTTGGATCATATGCACTTATGATTGGAACTCTAGCAAGCATCCGCAACTACTAAAGATCATTAAGGTAAAACCCAACCATAGCATTAAAGTATCAAGTCCCCTTTGTCCCATACGCAAACAACCTACTTACTCGGGTCCGTGCTTCTGTCACTCACGCCACCCACCATAAGAAAATCATGAACATATCGCAAACCCTACAGCAGGAATCCCTCACGCTTGCGCGACACGGAGGGCACCATAGGACAGCACCAATAATAAAACATGCAACTCAAACCAATCATAGCAATTCATCAATCACCGATAGGACGACGGAAATCTACTCGGACATCATAGGATGGCAACACATCATTGGATAATAATATGAAGCATAAAGCACCATGTTCAAGTAGAGGGTACATCGGGTTGCGGGAGAGTGGACCGCTGAATATAGATGGGGGAAGGTGATGGAGATGTTGGTGAATATGGCGGAGGTGTTGGTGTAGATCACGGTGATGATGATGGCCCCGGCGGCGTTCCGGCGCCACCGAAAGCAAGGGGGTGAAGGCCCCCCTTCTTCTTCTTCTTCCTTGACCTCCTCCCTAGATGGGAGAAGGGTTTTCCCTTTGGTCCTTGGCTCCCATGGCGTGGGAGGGGTGAGAGCCCCTCCGAGATTGGATCTAGCTCTCTGTCTCCCTCTGTTTCTGCGTTCCCTGATTCTTCCCTGGCACCGTTTCTTTTATATACGGAGACCTGTAACTCCGATTGGATTGAAACCTTCGCCCAGATCTTTTTCCAAAAATTAGCTTTCTTGCGGCCAAAGAAGGGCATCAACCGCCTTACGAGGGGCCCACGAGGGTGGGGGGCGCGCCCACCTAGAGTGGGTGTGGGCCCCTGTCTCGTGGCCACCTCGGGCACTGTCTCACGTTGATTTTACTTCCTAAAAATCACAAATATTCCAAAATAATTCTCCGTCCATTTTTATCCCGTTTGGACTCCGTTTGAAATGGGGTTTCTGCGAAACATAAAACATGCAACAGACAGGAACTGGCACTGCGCACTGGATCAATATGTTAGTCCCAAAAAATAGTATAAAAAGTTGCCAAAAGTATATGAAAGTTGTAGAATATTGGCATTAAACAATTAAAAATTATAGATACGACGGAGACGTATCAACATCCCCAAGCTTAATTCCTGCTCATCCTCGAGTAGGTAAATGATAAAAAAGATAATTTTTGATATGGAATGCTATCTAGCATAATCTTGATCATGCATCTAATCATGACATGAATATTAAGACACGAGTGTTTCAAAGCAATAGTCTATCATTTGACATAAGAACAATAATACTTCGAGCGTACCAATAAAGCAATCATGTCTTTTCAAAACAACATGGCCAAAGAAAGTTATCCCTACAAAATCATATAGTCTGGCTATTGCTCTATATTCATCACACAAAGTATTTAATCATGCACAACCTCGATGACAAGCCAAGCAATTGTTTCATCCTTTAGTAATCTCAAACTTTTTCAACTTTCACGCAATACATGAGCGTGAGCCATGGACATAGCACTATAGGTGGAATAGAATTATGGTTGTGGAGAGGACAAAAAAGGAGAAGATAGTCTCACATTAACTAGGCGTATCAACGGGCTATGGAGATGCCCAACAATAGATATCAATGTGAGTGAGTAGGGATTGCCATGCAACGGATGCACTAGAGCTGTAAGTGTATGAAAGCTCAAACTGAAAACTAAGTGGGTGTGCATCCAACTTGCTTGCTCATGAAGACCTCGGGCATTTGAGGAAGCCCATCATCGGAATATACAAGCCAAGTTCTATAACGAAAATTCCCACTAGTATATGAAAGTGAAAGCATAGAAGACTCTCTCTATGAAGAACATGGTGCTATTCTGAAGCACAAGTGTGGTAAAAGGATAGTAACATTGCCCCTTCTATCTTTTTGTCTCATTTTTTTTGAATAGGCCTCTTTGGCCTCTCTTTTTTTATTTAGGCTTTGTTGGCATCTTTTTCTTTTTATTAAGTCCGGAGTCTCATCCCGACTTGTGGGGGAATCATAATCTCCATCATCCTTTCCTCACTGGGGCAATGCTCTAATAATGACGATCATCACACTTTTATTTACTTACAACTCAATATTACAACTCGATATCTAGAACAAAGATATGACTCTATATGAATGCCTCCGGCGGTGTACCGGGATGTGCAATGATCTAGCGTAGCAATGACATAAAAAACGGACAAGCCATGAAAACATCATGCTAGCTATCTTACGATCATGCAAAGCAATATGACAATGAATGCTCAAGTAATGTATATGATGATGATGGAAGTTGCATGGCAATATATCTCGGAATGGCTATGGAAATGCCATGATAGGTAGGTATGGTGGCTGTTTTGAGGAAGATATAAGGAGGCTTATGTGTGATAGAGCGTATCATATCACGGGGTTTGGATGCACCGGCGAAGTTTGCACCAACTCTCGAGGTGAGAAAGGACAGTGCACGGTACTGAAGAGGCTAGCAATGATGGAAGGGTGAGAGTGCGTATAATCCATGGACTCAACATTAGTCATAAAGAACTCATATACTTATTGCAAAAATCTACAAGCCATTGAAAACAAAGTACTACGCGCATGCTCCTAGGGGGATAGATTGGTAGGAAAAGACCATCGCTCGTCCTCGACCGCCACTCATAAGGAAGACAATCAATAAATAAAAATGTGCTCCAACTTCATCACAAAGCGGCTCACCATACATGCATGCTACGGGAATCACAAACCTCAACACATGTATTTCTACTAATCCACAATCACCCACTAGCATGACTCTAATATCACCACCTTTATATTGCAAAACTATTGCAAGGAATCAAACATATCATATTTAGTGATCCACAAGTTTATGTAGGATTTTATGACTAACCATGTGAATGACCAATTCCTGTCATCTCTCTAAATATATATAAGTGAAGCAAGAGAGTTTAATTCTTTCTACAAAATATACGCCCACGCTCTAACAATTATAAGTGAAGCAAAAGAGCATTCTACAAATGACGGTTTTCTATGTGAAGAGAAACAGGCAATCCAAACTTCAAATAATATAAGTGAAGCACATGAAGCATTCTATAAAGCCATACTCAAAAGATTTAAGTGAAGTGCAATGAGCATTCTATAAATCAACCAAGGACTATCTCATACCAGCATGGTGCATAAAAGAAAAGTGAAAACTAAATGCAAAAGACGCTCCAAGACTTGCACATATCACATGAACGAAACGAATCCGAAAACATACCGATACTTGTTGAAGAAAGAGGGGATGCCTTCCGGGGCATCCCCAAGCTTAGACGCTTGATTCTCCTTGAATATTTACTTGGGGTGCCTTGGGCATCCCCAAGCTTGAGCTCTTGCCTCTCTTCCTTTTCCTCATATCGAGACCTCCTCGATCAAACACTTCATCCACACAAAACTTCAACAGAAAACTCGGTAAGATCTGTTAGTATAATAGAGCAAATCACTACTCTAAGTACTATTTCAACCCAATTATTATTTTGTTTTTGCATTGTGTCTACTGTAATATAACTTTTTCATGGCTTAATCCACTGATAGAAATTGATAGATTCATCAAAACAAGCAAACTATGCATCAAAAACAGAATCTGTCAAAAACAGAACAGTCTGTAGCAATATGAACATTCACCATACTTCTGGTACCCCAAAAATTCTACAAAAATTAGTACAAATAAAAAATTCGTACACCAAGACAGTTCAAAAAGAATCAGAACCATTTGATGTTCCAGTTAAAAATGTAAAATCACGCACTACAACCAAGTTTCTGTCCTGCACAGTACAAACCAACAAGCATTGTAAACATCGTGAAGGTAAACCTTAGCACATTATTTTTATAATATAATGGAAATGTACAAGGGGATAATTATTTTTGTTGAAAAGTTTCTGTAATTAAGATTCACAAAGTTTCCGTGAGCATGAACAAAGTTCAAGGAGCTCTCCCACTTCAACAATGCTTATCTCTCTCACTTTCACCTTCCTTTTTGAATTTTTTTGGGTTCCCCTCTTTATTTTTTTATTTTTAAACTTTATAAAATCACTCAATAGAAATAAATGACTCTCTAAAACTTCCGGATTGTCTACCTGGCAGCGCTTTCTTTAAAGCCATTAAGCTAGGCATATAGTGCTCAAGTAATGGATCCACCCGGATCCCAAGGTATATCAAAGCCAATTTTAATTAACAACAATTTGTGATTTAGTAGTGAGCACAAAGTAACATATATCAAGCAACAACAAAGTCTAACTCTCTTCATATGCATCGGCATGTTATAAAAGAACAATTTATGCACACCAAGTAAAGGCCAACGCAAAGTATAAGCAGTTTCTTGCAATTTTATCATATTGGAAACATAGAGAGGTGGAGATATAGTTCCTCTCTCATAATAATTGCAAGTAGGAGCAGCAAGCACATGCAAAATCATCATGTGTAGTAGTAAAACACAACCAATCAATATAATCCTTAGTAAGCACAAACTTCTCTGGTATAGTGTAGTTTGGAGAATTCAAAAAGATAATAGGACTATCATGCGTGGGTGCAATAGCAACAATTTCATGTTTAACATAAGGAACTACAGCAAGTTCATCTCCATAAGCATAATTCATATTGTCATCTTGGCCACAAGCATAGCAAGCATCATCAAAAAGGGATATTTCAAGAGAATCAACGGGATCATAACAATCATCCTTCGGTAAGCAAAAAGGGGAATTAAACAATGTATGAGTTGAAGAGTTACTCTCATTAGAAGGTGGGAACGGGTAGCTAATCCGCTCTTCCTCCTTTTGTTCTTTGCTCTCCTTGTCATCTTTTTCATCCAATGATCTCACAGTTTCATCAATTTCTTCTTCCATAGCTTCCTGCAAAATATTAGTCTCTTCTTGGACAGCAGAAACTTTGTCAATAAATGCATCAATATTATAATTGTATTCATAATTCTTATAACAATATTGAAGTATAGCAAAATTTTCAGGTCTATAAACTGAATCATCAAAATCATCAAACTCTTTAAACATAGATTCAATCTCATAAGCACCCATAAAAGCAACAAATTCTTCTATTTGTTCCACATCATAGTAATCATATACACCATTAGCATAAGAAGCTAAGTTTTTATTATCATTAAATTTGCATGAAAAGGGAAGGTGTGGAGCCTTCATCCTAGAGCAACAAGTATAATCATGTATCAAGCATAGTTGACGAGCATACCAACGTAATATATAAATTTGATCCCATAATAGTTTCCCTTTTTGTGTCAAGCGATAATCCCTAAAGTATTCACGCTGATTCAACGTGTCTCCCATAACATAATTGAATGGGGTTTTATAAGGATTATCAAAACAGTACATAATATCTTGCACATAACGAGCATCGAGGGTTTTAGGAGGTTCCCCATCTCCATGAGTAGCAAGCAAACCTAATTTTTTTGGTATTTCGTGTTCCATATCCATAACTAAAGATAGAGAACAACTTACAACGACAAATAAAAATTACTTAGTGATAAAGCAAACAAGCACACACAAGAATATTCACCCCACGCTATGACTCCCCGGTAACGGCGCCAGAAAAAGGTCTTGATAACCCATAAGTATAGGGGATAATTGTAGCCACTTTCGATAAGTAAGAGTGTCGAACCCAACGAGGAGCTAAAGGTAGAACAAATATCCTCTCAAGTCCTATCTACCACTGATACGACTCTATGCACGCTTAGTGTTCACTTTACCTAGAACAAGTATGAAACTAGAAGTACTTTGTAGGTGTTATTGGATAGCTTTGCAAGGTAATAAAGAGCACGTAAATGTAAACTACGGGTTGTTTAGATAAAGAAGTAATAAAGTAAATATAGAGAGTGTGGAAAAGTGGTGGTAGGAGTTATGGAATTGTCCCTAAGCAATTAACTACATTACTAGACCGGTAATCACTATTGCAATTCTATTTGAGGGAGAGGCATAAGCTAACATACTTTCTCTTCTTGGATCATATGCACTTATGATTGGAACTCTAGCAAGCATCCGCAACTACTAAAGATCATTAAGGTAAAACCCAACCATAGCATTAAAGTATCAAGTCCCCTTTATCCCATACTCAAACAACCTACTTACAAGGGTCTGTGCTTCTGTCACTCACGCCACCCACCATAAGCAAATCATGAACATATTGCAAACCCTACAGCAGGAATCCCTCACGCTTGCGCGACACGGAGGGCACCATAGGACATCACCAATAATAAAACATGCAACTCAAACCAATCATAGCAATTCATCAATCACCGATAGGACAACGGAAATCTACTCAGACGTCATAGGATGGCAACACATCATTGGATAATAATATGAAGCATAAAGCACCATGTTCAAGTAGAGGGTACAACGGGTTGCGGGAGAGTGGACCGCTGAATATAGATGGGGGAAGGTGATGGAGATGTTGGTGAAGATGGCGGAGGTGTTGGTGTAGATCGCGGTGATGATGATGGCCCCCGGCGGCGTTCCGGCGCCATTGGAAGCAAGGGGAAGAAGCCCCCCCTTCTTCTTCTTCTTCCTTGACCTCCTCCCTAGATGGGAGAAGGGTTTCCCCTCTGGTCCTTGGCTCCCATGGCGTGGGAGGGGCGAGAGACCCTCCGAGATTGGATCTATCTCTCTGTCTCTCTCTGTTTCTGAGTTCCCTGGTTCTGCCTTGACACTGTTTTTTTTATATCCGGAGATCCGTAACTCCGATTGGATTGAAACCTTTGCCCAGATCTTTTTCCAAAAAATAGCTTTCTTGCGGCCAAAGAAGGGCATCAACCGCCTTACGAGGGCCCCACGAGGGTGGGGGGCGCGCCCACCTGGAGTGGGTGTGGGCCCCTGTCTCGCGGCCACCTCGTGCACCGTCTCGCGTTGATTTTACTTTCCCAAAATCATAAATATTCCAAAATAATTCTACGTCCGTTTTTATCCCGTTTGGACTCTGTTTGATATGGGGTTTCTGCGAAACATAAAACATGCAACAGACAGGATCTGGCACTGGGCACTGGATGAATATGTTAGTCCCAAAAAATAGTATAAAAAGTTGCCAAAAGTATATGAAAGTTGTAGAATATTGGCATGGAACAATAAAAAATTATAGATATGACGGAGACGTATCAGTGATATATTATCCTTTCCTGATTGGAATAGGCATGTTTCAGGCAACTCGAGGTGCACTTACCGAGGTTGCAATTTACATGATTTATGTATATATATTGTGAGAAGAAAACCCGAAGAAATGATTATGTGTATTTTAGCGAAGTGTGCTTGTGAACCACATTTTAGCTTGGAATTGTGTAATCACGACATGACATCATGATTCCCCAAAAAAATTCGGATCATAGTTAGCACAGTATGGACACCTAAATCTTGAACATTCTAAAATAACTACAAGATCCTCATTTTTCTCTATTTATACCAGAAAGTAAGAAGAACTGTTAAATAATAAATAACATGCACCAAACCACTTGTTAAAGTAAAGCTGCTGGAGAGATTACTTGAAATCCATACAAGCGAGTAATTAGAATCATCTGAATACGCGGTAAAAAAATAATTATCTAAGGTATGTTACTTGCATTTCCTTAAAAAAAAGGTGGAGCCTCACTATTCCAGCAAGAGCTACTGATGTTCATAGCTCATCCATTGATCATGTAATATAGTATATGGTAACTGTGGAATGCGGTAGGGATGGAGAATAGTTGGATAAGTTGACCTTTGTTAGTTGCAGCATACATGTTGATGATACCATGGATCATTGTCTTTGTTTTCTTCGTCCATGATTAGGATATAGGTGTCAGAGCACTTGTACAGACAAACACATTACACTGATGCCGTTCTGAATCGAGTAGAAGAATTCCATGGTCCGAACTGCTCTACATCACGTACGTAGCACTACTGCCAGCTACGGAAAACTTCCTTGAACACCATCAGGGGTTTGGATGTGTGTAATTATATGCGGCAGTCAAATACAATAGTTGATCGGCTAGAACAAGCATGGGCATAATGAATCGATGACTCATCCCTTGGTCTAATTACCTTCTGACGATGAAGGGCCTGATGATGCCTGGAGCGCCGGCTCCACGGAGCACGCAGCTACTGACGCACTTGGAGGTGCACCGAGCCGCCTCAGGCGACCCCGGGTGCTTGATCTGCTCCGCTTTTCAGTTGCCTTCTGCTGCTTCAGGCTGGGATGGGCGTCCTCCGGCCACCGCCGGACCGCCACGCCAGCACACCAACGCCCGCGTCGTCAGGCCTCCATCCCCCTGGGGTCTTGCCGCTTGAGGAAGAGGGTGAGAGGGGCAGGCTTGGGAAGAGAGAGGGGCTCTGCCAGATTCGCCGCCGCCGCCGCCGCCAACGATGTCTTCGCCCGTCGTCGCCATCCTTCTCCTCCGCCCTAACATGGTGCCACCGCTGCCCCTACTTCTCCACCCAAGCGGTGACGCCCCAGCCAGTCCAACCCCTCAGCGACGCGTCTGCCCCGCTCCCATCCTTAGTGCCCGCAACACGAGTTGGCGGCTAGAGTTAGCCGCAGGGGCGCGCGCAGGGAGGGAACGGCGAGGAGGTGCTGTGCATCGATTGGGGAGACAAGGGTGAGTCGCGTTGGTGGCTGCCGGCGCGTGAGCCGGATGGCGTCGACCAGAATCAAAGGGGCGGCGGCGGCAGATCTCAGAGGCGGCGAAGGGCTCAACGGCTGGGGGAGTCTTGATGATAGAACGAGGAAACAGATCGAGGGGAGTCTCGAGGCTGTTTTTTTACGATCGAGGCAGAGAGACGAAAGAAAAACCAGAGGATGGTGGGAGGAGGGACGAGAAAAAATCAGCGAAAAAAAACCTATGAGAAAAAACCAATGAAGGCGGGAGGTGGGATCGAGGACGAAAAAAACCGTCTCTGGTGGGACGAAAATTGATCGGCGGAGACTACCAACTGCTCCATTAGGAGTAGAGACTCTTTCCTCTTGGATCGCATGGTTTAGAAGGCTTGAGCACCTCTAAAGGTTAATTTTTTTGCTTGGTTGGCGTTGCAAGATAGGATCTGGGCCATCGATTGCTTGGAACGACAAGGTTGGCCAAATTGTGGCATTTGCAAGCTTTGCAATAGGGGACAAAAATCGGGAGACCATCTTTTCTTCAAGTGCCGCTACACGATTCGACTATAGAAGTCTCTCATTGAGAAGCTTGGTCTCGCGCACATGGATACATCCGACTGGCCCATGTACGATTCCGTCTGCGAGTGGTGGGACAAGAGAACTGACAACTGCAACCCTAACCGGCGACTTGTGGCCTCCCTCACCATGCTCGTCTCGTGGACCATTTGGAATGAAAGAGATGCACGAGTGTTCCGCCATAAGAGTGTGCCACCGACCATCCTACTCACCGCCATCATCGAGGAGACCAAGCTTTGGATGGCCGCAGACGCAAAGAAATCAGAGAATATTTTTCAGGGCGAGTAATTGTCATGCCGAAATTGTGTGGGAGTGCTCTAAACCTCTAAACTCTATTATCTTCTTATTTAATATATATAGGGAAAATCCATCCTACCACCCAGGGGTAGTTACCCTACATATCTCATATACTACCATGTGTTACTATATATACTATTTTATTATTTTAAATATGTTCATATACTATATCTAAGATATTTCAAAGCAAGTTACATGAAAAAATTGCATATGAGCCCATAGTTTTTGTTATATTTGTGAAATACGTACATATTTGTACGTAAAAAAGAGCATACTCAAAACATGTTACATACTACCTAAAAATTAATATATATATAGTATCTAATCATTGTTATATACTACATACTATACGTACATACTCTCGGTTCCGATAGATACTATATACAACATACAAAACTTAAGTGGTGGTAACTACCACTGCTTGTAGGAAACATTTGTCCTATATATATATGTGTGTGTGTGTATGTATATATATATATATATGTATAATTCAGATAGACAGGCACACCAACAGTTCACGTGGGGGAGGTTGAGTCGGTGCGCAAAAGCCATCGTGGCCAATAGAGTCCGGGGGGCAAAATTTCGTGTTTTGACCCTTTTCGCGTACTTTAGCATGATCTGACCCTGGTCTAGAAATTTTTCGGGATTTGATCCTTTGGTTAGCGCCGCCCTCCCTGGCGGTAGTGTTACACAGGCTACCGCCCCGGCGGTAGGTGCTCTTGACGGTCGTTTGGCCATTAATGGCCGCTGACATGGCAAAGGGACATACCACCACACCCTCTGGCGGTAGGCATAAACAACCTACCACCAGAGGCCCTGGCGGTAGGGTCCTGGATAAGGTTGTGAGGGGTGGGGGTTTGAGGTCTACTAGAACTATGTCGGTATTTCCCCAAAGAGGAATGATGATGGAGTATAGCGACGGTAGGTATTTCCCTCAGTGATGAGACCAAGGTTATCAAACCAATAGGAGAACCTCCTCACACCACATAAACAACCCATGCACACAAATAACAAATACTCGCAATCCGACTTGTTAAAGGGGTTGTCAATCCCTTTCGGGTACAACGCCTCAAGATAGGCAAATAACGTGAGGTAAAAGTGGTAGATAGGATAAATAGATCGCGGAACAAATAAATTGCAGCAAGGTATTTTTTGTATTTTTGATTTAATAAATCTGAAAATAAATGCAAAGGAAAATAGATCGCAAAGACAAATATGATGAAAAGAGACCCGGGGTCGTAGGTTTCACTAGTGGCTTCTCTCGAGAAAAGTAGCAAACGGTGAGAAAACAATTATTGTTGGGCAATTGATAGAATTTCAAATAATCATGACGATATCCATGCAATGATCATTATATAGGCATCACGTCCAAGATTAGTAGACCGACTCCTGCCCTGCATCTACTACTATTACTCCACACATCGACCGCTATCCAGCATGCATCTAGTGTATTAAGTTCATGGGGAAATGGAGTAACGCAATAAGAATGATGACATGATGTAGGCAAAATATATTTATGTAGAAATAGACATAATCTTGTTATCCTTAATAGCAATGATACATATGTGTCATTTCCCTTTCTGTCAATGGGATCAATTCACTACTGGAATCAGCTTCTTTGCCGTCCGCCAAGGCACAGATCTCGGACGGCAAAGGCCTTTGCCGTCAGCCAGCAGACGGCAAAACGTCCGGCTGAACGAGCGACGACAAAGGGCACTTTGCCGTCTGCTGGTAGACAGCAAAGGTCATGGCTCTTTGCCGTCTATTGGCAGACGACAAAGACGGCAGGCTCTTTGCCATCTGCTGGCAGATGGCAAATAGACCAAATAGGCATTAATTTTGTTTCTTCTTATATCCATTCATTTTCACAGAAAATCAAACAGACAGACAGACACGCGCGCACGCGCACGCGCGCGCACACACACACAATACATACATACATACATACATACATACATACATACATACATACATACATACATACATATATATATATATATATACACACACACACACACACACACACACATAAACACTATTCTGATCACGGGATCAGAATAATATTCTGATCACAACCTAAACTGCCTGAGTAACGCGCCTGAACTTCCCTCTATACTGGGTTGAACTTCAGCTAAAAAGTGTCCAAATGGGGCTTGTGACATACCGTTGAAAAGCTATGGAGACTAATATCATGATCCAAGTTAAATTTTTGGCAAAATGTAAGCGGTTTAAGAGCAGTTTTGAAAACCGTTTTTTCTTCATACAAAAAACGTTAATCGTATTTTCGATCGCATTTCTAAACTGTTTATCGGAATGAGGTAAATAATATAGCATTGGAAAGCTGCTACAAAACCGCTCATTCGACATGTTGAAACTTTTCTCTAATTCCCTATGGATAAAGAGTAATTTTGAAAATCGTAAAATTTCACAAACCGAACAGCCGAGTTCGTATTTTCAATGTAATTTCTAAACGGCTAATCCATTTGAGGCAAATGATATGGCATTGGAAAGCTTGTGAAAATGCGCTACTTTTTCATGTTAAAACTTTTTTCTAATTTGGAACGGTTTAAAAGTAATTCAGAAAACGGTACAAGTTCCACCGAGTTCATATTTTCGAGATAATTTTTTAACCGTACGGCCGAATGCAACAAATAATACAGCGTTGGAAAGCTTGAGCAAATGCGAAACTTTTTCGTATATATTCTTTCTCCTAATTCCTTAATGTTTTAAGGCAAATTGGAAAATGGCTAAAAACGTATTTTTGGCATAATCTCTACATACTTTATCGAAATGGGGCATATAATATACCGCTGAAAAGCTACGGAAAATGCAAAACTTTTTCATGTTGATGGTTTTCTCTGATTCGTAGGTGTTTTCAAGTAATTGTGAAAATGGCGAGATCATTCGTTCTGCCTTTATCGCGAAAATGATTCTTCGAAATGCATCGCGTGAAGAACCTGAACTTCTCGGCACGTGTACTTGAACTTTACTCTGTTTTTCACGTGCTTTTTTTGCTCGTATATCTCTATCCACTGCTCCTAGCTCTCCATCCACTCACCGGAATTGAGCAAGTGATATACCGATGGAAAGCTGTTGCAAACACGCAACTTTCTCGTGTTGATCATTTTTTCATACTCGCAATGATTTTAAAAGTTTTTCATCTGAAATTCATTCAGCGTAGTAGTTGAACTTCATGTTATTTTCACGTTGAACTTCTGTGACGTATTTTTGTTTGTACGCGTGCCTGAACTTCTCTTTGTACGAACTCGACCTTCGGGCTATCTTCGCAACCGTGCCTTCTACCGCGAGTTTTTCTGGTTAGCCGTGTTCCATGTGATGTAAGTGTAATCTTCAAACGATTTTTAGCAACTAAATACTGGTTTTAGATAGGAATCTCGCTCATAGGCGGATTTTGCACTCGGGTCGTGAAGAACTCGCGTTTTTTTGCGATTTTACTGCCTGAGTTGTTCGACCTGAACTTCCCCCTGTGCTAGGTTGAACTTCCCGCAACATTGACCAAATAGGGCTTGCTATATACCGTTGGAAAGCTATGGACACGAGTATCATGACCCAAGGTAATTTTTTCGCAAAATGTAAGCGGTTTAAGAGCAGTTTTGAAAACCGTTTTTTCTTCACACAAAAAACGTGAATCGTAATTTCGATCGCATTTCTAAACCGTTTATCGGAATGAGGCAAGTAATATGGATTTGGAAAGCTGCTGCAAAACCGCTCCTTTCACATGTTGAAAGTTTTCTCTAATTCCCTACGGTTAAAGAGTAATTTAGAAAATCGTAAAATTTCACAAACCGAACAGTCGAGTTCGTATTTTCAATGTCATTTCTAAATGGCTAAACCAATTGAGGCACATGATATGGCGTTGGAAAGCTTATGAAAATGCGCTACTTTTTCATGTAGAAAGTTTTCTTCTAATTTTGAATGGTTTGAAAGTGATTTAGAAAACGGTACAAGTTTCATCAAGTTTGTATTTTCGATCTAATTTTTTAACCCTATGTCTGAATGCAACAAATGATATAGCGTTGGAAAGCTTGAGGAAATGCGAAACTTTTTGGTATATATTATTTTCCCAATTCCTTATTGTTTTATGTCAGTTTTCAAAATGGCTAAAAATGTATTTTTGCTGTAATTTCCACAAACTTTATCGGAATGGGGCAAATAAGATACTGTTGAAAAGCTAAGGAAAATGCGAAAAAATTCATGTTGATGGTTTTCTGTGATTCCCTGCCGTTTTCAAGCAATTTGGAAAATGGTGAGATCATTCGTTCTGCCTTTATCGCGAAACAGATTCGTGAAAAATGCACCGCGTGAAGTACCTGAACTTCTCGGTATGAAACCTTGAACTTCACTCTGTTTTTCACGTGCTTTTTTTGCCAGTGGCTCTCCATCCATGCACCGGAACACTCACCGGAATTGAGGAAGTGATATACCGATGGAAAGCTGTTGTAGACACGCAACTTTCCCGTGTTGATCACTTTTTCATACTCGCAACAGTTTTAAAAGTTTTTCATTTGAAATTCATTCCGTGTAGTAGTTGAACTTCTAGCTATTTTCACGTTGAACTTCCGTGACGTATTTTCGTTTTGTAATTTTCTCATACATTCGTCAATGTCACATAAATGATATTCCTTTTGTACAAATCTCTCTCACAATATTTTTCTGAACTTTCTCCGACGAAGGACTTGGACTTACACAAATGATTTCCTACTGTTTTGAAGTAAATTGGAAAATGACGAGATCATGATTCCTGCCTTCATCGCAAATGGAAATACACTGCGTGAAGTTGTTGAACTTCTCGTGCATGTCTATTCGAACTTCACATAGTTTTTAACGTGTTGTTTTTTGCTCCGCGTGAAGTAGTTGAACTTCTTGGACGGTCTGTTCGAACTTCACTTTGTTTTTGATGTGCTGATTTTTTACGTGGTGTTTTTTGCACTACATGAAGTAATTGAACTTCTGGGGCATCTCTGTTTGAACTTCACCCTATTTTACTTTTTTTGTATTTTTTATATATGAAATACACAACATGTAGTACGTGAACTTCCGGTTGTTATCACTTTGAACTTCTCTCTGGTTTGAGAGAATTATTTTAAAACACAAAAAATAACATATTTTTTATGTATTTTGGACATCTAAATACACGGTGAACCTCTCTCAGAAGAATTGTTTGAACTTTCCCTCGCCGAGCACTTGAACTTCTAGCAACCATTTTTTTTGTTTATGAGTTGTTTTTAAAAGTGCAAAAAATGGCGTTGTATTTTTTATTTTTGGAACAGGTAAATCCTAGGTTTTAATAAACTCTGAACTTCTTTGTTATTTAAATTTGAACTTCACTTTTTTATATTTTGAGTAAAGAATTGTATTCGATTTTTATATGGAAAAAACCGAACATGGAAATACAAGGTGAACCTCTCTCGCAAGAATTTTTGAACTTCTCCGGACGGAGCACTTGAACTTATTTCAACAAACCTTTTAAGCTTTAATTTTTCTATACTTTTATTCTCACCTGAAATGCATTCCTTCCAGTACTTGACCTTCTCGCTGTTTTTACTACGAACTTCTGTCGCCATTTTGTGAAAAAAATTGAACCTCTTTGTGTATTATTAGAAATGGCAAAAAATGGAGTTCTTTAGTAAATGTCGAACTTCTTCGTTATTTTAAATCGAACTTCTTAGTTTATTCGTTAGTAATGGAAAAAAAAAATCAAGGTTTTGTAATAAATATCGAGCTGCTCCGTTTTCTGAAATTGAACTTCTTGGTTTATTTTTTTAGTAATGAGGAAAATCTGACTTTTTCATATACATTGAACTACTCTATTTTTTAAATTGAACTTCTTGGTTTTTTTAATTTGACTTTTTTGGTTCTGTAATAAACATTAAACCTCTAATTTCTTTTTGGAAACATGGAAAATGCTTTTTTTAAATAATTTTTGGAACTACCATGTTTTTAATTTTTTGCACTTCTTTGTTTTTAAAGAAGAGAGATGAATCCTTTTTTACAAACATTGAATTGCTTTGTTTCTTTTTATTTGAACTTTTAGGTTTTTATTTTGCTTCGTTCACACCACATTTATCCAAATTTCTTGACGAAAATTCCAACATGGTCTCTTTTATTTTGTTTTACGAAACTCTTGTTTCCTCTGCACTTATCTAGCTTACGTATTTGAGCTTACATATTTCTAAAACCTGAACTTCACTTTTTTTTATCATTTCATAAGTAAACTTTTCTCACACGAACGCACCAATTTCATAAGAAAACTTTCTCTCAGAAATGCACAAGAATGGATTCTTTTTTCTTACCTGAACTACCTACACGGGAAAGCCAAAGATAAGTTCCTTTTGTCTCGCTTAAACAAAAGTTCTTTATATCAGTCAACTGAAAAATTAAACACAACAAAAAATGAGCTTCTCGGAAAACTATTTTTATTTATACAAGTTTTTTTAAGGGTGTGTGCTCCACTGGTTTCTCTTCTCGTTCAAAAATTTGGTCTTGCGTTTGTTTTTGTTTGAAGTTCAATCATGCACCAATAGTTGCACGCACATAACATCAAAAACAGCTCGCATGCACTAATAAACAAAACGGAAAACGGGAGGCATGCGACATGAGTGATGCAGTGGTTATGGGAATGAAACAGACGGCGGCAACATTGACAAGTGGAATTTTTTCCACCGCATGTTTAAAATCAGTGCAGTCGAATGATATTCCAAATACTAACAAAATGACCACATTATATACAAAGAGAAATGCAATGTTCGGGGCTCATTTTTCTACAACTCACACACCTTTGTTCTCATCCACCTCGCAAAGAAAAATCTGAGCCAGCACAACTGAAAGCCTGAAAGCTACTCATGTAAATAGAATAAAGATCAATACTTTTTGCAAAAGAGAACGACTACAAGTTGACGAACAACTACAAGTTGAAGGGAATAGTTCTAATGCTTGTAGTATTAGCTCCTTCGTGTTGACCAATTCCACCAAGAACAATCCATGTATGGAACATGCCGAGCAGGATGAGGGAACGTGAGCAGGAGCTGCACCACCATGACCTGGTTGAAGAAGTTCAGTGCATCCCTGGCGTGCAGCTTCTTGCGCCCCTTCTCCATCTCTGCCTAGGCCATTTACCCATGTGACTTCTCAGACACTACAGAGTTGAGCGTGCATGTTCGCTCGAGGGAACAACCTGGACTTCTGAACTTTTGAAGAACGGAAAAATATACAGGTGATTCAGTCGCAAGCTCCTCAAAATTGTATCAAGTCCAGCACATCACAGTAGCGATTAGAGATACAAAAGGTTGACAGAGAGAGATACCGGGGAGGCGCGACCCTGCTGTGCTACACGCCGAAGTTGGACGTCGCACCATCAGAATTTTGAACTTCTAGGGAACAGCGGCTGCTGCTTGATGAGGAACCAAAAATGGTTCGCTGTTGTTGGTTTAGGACGAAGGAGATGCAATCCGGACTGTATTTGCCACAGTCGCCTCGGCCTCGCGCTGGTCGCCGCGAGTGGATCCGTGGGTGTGGCCAGCGTGGCACTCGAGGTGGTTCACGTCTGCCTGCACGCGACGGGAGGAGCCGTGTCTGAGCTCTGCAGGTGGCATCCTCCGGGAGGCGGAGGGTACAGATCGCAGGTGGGATCTCCGCGGCGCGTAACAACGACGAGATGCAGGCGGCAGCGCGTGGCAGGTCGCGTAGGAAGGGAGGGAAGGTCGAGCCGGAGGGGGGGGGGAGTCGCGTCGAAGTGGCAGAGGTCGTCGGGGTGTAGGGCCGCGGCGGAGGTGGTCGGGGTGGAGGGCGGCGAAGGAGGTGGTCAGGGTGGAGCGCGGCGGTGGAGGGCGGCGGAGGAGGTGGTCAGGGTGGAGCGCGGCGGTGGAGGTTGTCGGGGTGGAGGGCGGCGGAGGAGGTGGTCGGGG
Organism: Triticum aestivum; assembly: GCF_018294505.1. Lineage (NCBI taxonomy): Eukaryota > Viridiplantae > Streptophyta > Magnoliopsida > Poales > Poaceae > Triticum > Triticum aestivum. Next base: position 712,015,348 of record NC_057798.1, on the reverse strand, counting down.
CGGTGCCTTTGCGGGTGGCGACGGAGGTCGTCGGGAGTGGGAACCGGCAGCGGAGGTCGTCAGGACTGGGATCCGGCGGCGATGGGATCAGGGGAAGGTGGGGATCAGGATTGGGGAAGTGGTGGGTCGATCTGTTAGGATCGTGGCGGTGGTGGGTTTTTTCTTCTTCGCCGGTTGGAATTCGGGAACGAGTCCATCGGGCCCTATATAGGGCTGGCCGTGATCCAAATAACTATTCTGATCCTGGAATCAGAATAGTGCTGTCCTATATATATATGTACATATATACCAACACATGTTACCAATAGTAGCAAGTTTCATCCATACATATACATAGTTTCATCAATATTACACAATTCATTCATAGGTAGCAAGTTTCACAAAGTAAAAACAAAAACTAAAGACAAGCACTCCATATCTGAAATTACAATAAATGACCTAAAACTAAATATCTATTTTCCTAGGCAGCACACACTTGACCACCATAGCAGCTTGCCGGACCGTTGTATCTGTGGAGCACAAAACAGCAGTCAGCCTGATTAGAAATTTTAAGGAGAGCAGTGCTAGTTTAAGAGTTATGAACAGATAGAAATGGTGCATAAATTCCTATTATTCAACAAGCATAAGTTATTTCCAAGTGAAACACGGGGCAATGTTATCCACTTCAAAATAGAACAGAACACATAGGTACACACATCGTCAAGTTTTTTCCACAAATGAGTTACTGATTGAGTTCAAGAAATGACCAAGGTCCTAATTGGTTCACAGGACCTAAAAACTCATAAATAGGAAAATCACTGGGTTGCAATGTCATGCCCTCTCTTGATACAATATGATCGACATGATGTTTGAGTGCATCATAGAAAACCATAGGAGTTTTTCAAGGCCGCATATTACAATCATATGGAATAATTTGAAGCAGAGAGGCCCCAAAAGGGGAAATCATGCTGTGTGGGAAAAGAGAATACCATTCACCGCAATGAAAAATATAGCATGCCAGAATCACTATTCTAGAGCACATATCCGTTCCAAAACATTTATAGTGTTTCCAACTCTTCTAAGCATGTGAGAACACTATGAGGACAATCAAATTGAGTTATCTAAGCAATTTGACAATCAAATGGAGTTAACACGGGCCCCAGCGTTAGGGATTTAGTGACGGCAGCAGTCTGCTAGCCGGCTTCCTCAATAGAAGGGACAGACCCAGTGCTAGAAGCAGAACAAGAACGTTGATACACAAGATAAGCACAAGCCCTTGAGAGCAGTCTGCTTGGCAGAACAATTAATTAACCTCTAGAAGCAGAAGAAGCACGTTGATAGACAAGTTATTATGAAGAACCAACCTTGAGAGCGGTCTGCTTGCGCAAGATATCATTGGACTTGAACATGACTGCGGCAATCCAGATCATGACGAAGAGACCTACACAATATAAACTCAATTGGAATGAGGAACTCGCCATCATCTTCTGACCAAGAGGCATCAAGTACCTAGACAAAAAAGTAAGAGCGGTGTTTGTTTCCAGGGACTTAAAAAAGTCCCTATAAGTCCCACCTAAACCAAACACAAGGGACTTATTGGGACTTATTGTGGTGATTTGGGACTTATCAAATAAGACTCTCAGGGAGGAGCTTATTGGGACTTATCCCGGGCCGGACCTACCCCGCGTCGCTCCAGGCTCGTTCCCCGCACGCCGCCTGCCTCTCGTTCCAATCGCCGCCGCCGCCCCGCCTCTCGCCCCGTCGCCGCCCCGTCGTCGCCCCGTCGCCGCCCCGCCTCGGTTCACCACCCCGTCGCTGCCCCGCCTCGGTTCGTTCTGCCTCGGTTCGTTGCAGCGGTGCCTCCAATCGCCGGACAGGCCCTCTCCTGAGCCTCGTTGCAGCGGTGCAACATGGACTTATAAGTCCCTGTAAACAAACAGGTAGGGACTCGGGACTTATAAGTCCCTATAAACAAACAGGTAGGGACTTATGACTTATAAGTTGGGACTTAAAAAAGTCCTAGGACTTATGAAACAAACAGGGCCTAAGATACAATGTATGCCGGTGGACATGTTTAACAACAAAAAAACTACCCTATGAATAGCATAGTTAAATGTGATTCCTCCTAGTGGTATGTGTTCTATTATTCATAGTGATGAGAGCCCGAGACTGCCAATAATGTCCAGAAAGAAAAGGCCTCGAAAATGTAGCATTATTTCAGTAGCAAGATTTTCTTTTCGGAAGTAGGTTTATCCGAGGAGCGTTGACCTTCGTACTTGAGATCAACACCAGAAAGTACTAAATTTTGAGAGATATCCAGATCCTGCAGCAGTACATTAAGAGCAAATTTTGTCGCTTGAGATATTCGACGTAAAACAGGGCAAGGGGCAGGAAGTGGACTTCAAGACAAATAATTTTCTTTTGGAGGAAATCATGCTGTGTGGGAAAAGTGAATACCATTCACCGCAATGAAAAATATAGCATGCCAGAATGGTGATACTTCTTTTGGAGGAAGCATCACCAAAGGTCTAACAAGGTCATCATTCCTGTACCACCGGTAGACTCCACACACGTGAATGGTGACTACTACTACAATCCCTATAAGCATTGACATTTTTCTCTCCCCTTGAAATAAGAAAAAAAAGTGCAAAATTCCGCATGTCAGCTGAACATATATTGCACCCACTGTATGAAGGTCGGATGTTGTTTTTGGCAGATGTCAAGTTCAGTTCACCGGCAATTTCTCAAAACATGACAACAAACAAATTAACTTGAATTCTTGACACCGTATGGTGTTTAGACAAGTCTGAATACGTGGGTGGGGTGATTTAACAAATCTACTCAACAACAGGGGCAGCACCAGCACAACTGGCCAATTGCAGTGTTGAGAAACCATGAAAAACATCTGATCCCACACGACACAGCAAAGATATAGATTTGTCAATAGTTACTACCACTAGCAACATTCAGGTCCTAATCCAGATGTTATGTTTCTACCTTTCAGTGTCTGATATAATAATTGTACAAAAGATATAAATCTTACTGACAAGTGAGAGGTGCAGCAGCCCTGGTTCCATCATTACAACATGACAAGTGAGAGGTGAAAACATTTGATATATGTGAGTGAGAACTAATATTTTGTCTAAGCAGACAATGTACCACAGCTTCTTTTCTAGTGGCTTACACAAAACTTACTGAAAAACTTCTTAACTTGTTAGAGGCCTGACTAAGGAAGCTAATGTTTATACAGGGACAGTTAATAATTTCATCGCTGCAATGCGCTTGTATTGCCTTTAGACAGCAAGTATCAGTCATCAGTCCCAACACTGAAGATTCATTTCATTTTTATCATCATTTTTTTCAAGAATTGATAAATGCAACAGTGATGTATGTCAACAAGCGAAAAAGATTAACAAAATTAAATTGACGGAAACACAATAACGTGTCAAGTCAAACAGTACCTTAGTTACATTTGGATGATCAAGCTTATGCCAGACGGAGACTTCTTGCGAAAATGCTGCTCTTATTGCTGTTATTTCTTGCTTTGACCTATGACCATCCTCCCCCAATCAAGCAGTTTCACTGAAACATAACTGGTGTTAACCATCCATGCTCAAAACTGACAGTTCAAATAAGAGCTTTCAACTTCCATAGCAACTATTGCCCCAAAAGAGGAAATAAGAATTGAGGTGAAACACTGTTTTCGGGATTGAGAGGTGAGACAACAAGAAAAAGAGAGGAGGGGGTCATGCTATTTGCTACAGAAAATCTGCATAACCTGTCTTGGGATATATGGGTCGACAACAGCATACTGACTATAGTGTTGTCTAGGCTAATGAGGTAAGGTTATCCACTACTAAAATACCTTTATTTATGTCTTTCAATTCAAGTGCTTACAGGATTAAAATTTAAAAATCAACCTTAGGACAGTCCAGATTTTCCACGAGGGTTTAAATTGATTTCATTGCAGAGCAATGCATACCTACAGCTTGGGGGTTGCAAAATGAAGCAACCTGTGTAAGAATGGGGAAATAGGCGAATGATGCAGAACAGCAAGTCCTTAACATCGGCGGGCAGACGGGTGGCCGCGCGGCACCGATCGATCGAGTCGAGTGAGTCTTGTTGGCTCAGTCCTGACGCCGAGTACTTCCGGCGACGGCGATACGACCGACGACGAACAACGATGACGAACGAAGCTCGCTGGCGAACTCGACGAAGTTTCCTTACGTCGACACAGACCATAGCACACGAAGCTGGCCTCCAATGACTTGGTCACGTACTAGAACACGTACGTAGAAGATAGCAGCCTCGGCCGATCAAGTCGAGCTACTAGCCGGCTGACTTGCAAACGCACATATACAAAACGCTAGAATCAATTGGATTGCCACAGGTACGTCTCTTGTTTATTGCTTCAACTCACGGTTCGGTGGTACAAGTTACAGGGTTCACGCTTATATATAGTAGAAGCTAGCTGCCTAGGAAATACTACTCCGAGACTAAATCCTACACGGATACATGCAAGAACAAGAAACCTATACGCACACGTATACGGGAGGTTATGTCGTGTTTAATTCCAACAAGTCTCGCCGCAACGAACGGCGCCGCCGCACCAGCAGACATTCCGTCGAACAGCGTACGGGCGCGCGCGGGGTCGCAGCTGGGCTGGGCTGGCTGCGTACGTACCCGCGTGCCGAGTGTCCGTGTTGGCAATGAACAGGCGTGCAGTGAACGGGGGAGGGAGGGGCGGGGAGTGGAGCATAGGAGATGGTGGCGGGACGGACCTGCGACGTCGAGGCCGTCGAAGGCGCCGCGGTGGACGGTGCCGAAGGTGCCGCGCGCGATGACGGCCCGGACGACGAGCCTGGCGGGGTCAGCCTCCCAGTCCTGGCGCGCGCGAGGTGGCGGTCGAGCTGCTCGTCGAGGGTCTTGAGGTCGATCTGGTCCGCCCGCACGCCCCGAACTACCACTAGCAACATCTGATCCCACGCGCGCATCGGATCTGGTCGGAGGGGATGGAGGAGCGGGGGGAGGGGGTCACGTGGGTGTGCTGGGCGCCGTCGAATCCCGCCGGAGCTCGCCGGAATCGGAGAGACGAGCGGGAGAGAGAGGGGTGGGGCGGAGAGAGGGGGGATAGAGATAGAGGAGGTGGGGGCAACGGTTTTTTTTATCCATAGAAAAAAAGATAGCCCCTTCTTTGCCGTCTGCCAGCAGATGGCAAAGATTGCAGTGTAGTGGCATCCGGTGGCACCTCTTTGCCGTCCGCTAGCCGATGGAAAAGATTCTTTGTCATCTGCCACGACATGTCCTTCTTTGCCATCTGTCATTTTTTTTGTCGTCTGTTGTTTGGTAGCTGATGGTAAAGACCTTCTTTGCCGTCTGCAAGTAGACGATAAAGAACTGGCAGATAGCAAAATCTCTGATTCCAGTAGTACAAGCACCGTAAGATCGAACCTATCACAAAACACCTCTTTCCATACAAGATAAATAGATCAAGTTGGCCAAACGAAACCCAAATACCGAAGAACGAAACCCAAATACCGAAGAACAAATACGAGGCTATAATCAATCATGCATATAAGAGATCAAAAAAGACTCAAATAAATTTCATGGATAAAACCATAGATCTGATCATAAACTCAAAGTTCATCGGATCCCAACAAACACACCGCAGACTTACAGCATATGGATCTCCAAGAGACCATTGTATTGATAATCAAGAGAGAGAGAGGAAGCCATCTAGCTACTAACTACGGACCCGTAGGTCTACAAAGAACTACTCACGCATCATCGGAGAGGCAGCAATGGACATGATGCACCCCTCCGAGATGGTGTCTAGATTGGATCTGGTGTTTCTGGACTCTACGGCGGCTGGAATTGATTTTCGTCGACTCCCCTAGGGGTTTTAGAATATTGGGGTATTTATAGAGCAAAGAGGCGGTTTAGGGGGCACCCGAGGTGGGCACAGCCCACCTGGGCGCGCATGGGCCTCTAGGCGCGTCCTGGTGGGTTGTGCTCCCCTCGGAGCACCCCCAGGTGCTTTCCTGGCCCACTGGATGTCTTCTGGCCCAAAAAAAATTCTCAAAAAAGTTTTGCTGCGTCTGGAGTCTGTTTGGTATTGATTTCCTGCGATGTAAAAAACATGCAGAAAACAACAACTGGAACTGGGCACTATGTCAAAAGGTTAGTACCAAAAAATGATATAAAATGACTATAGAATGATTGTAAAACATCCAAGAATGATAATATAACAGTATGGAACAATCAAAAATTATAGATACGTTGGAGATATCAACATCCCCAAGCTTAATTCCTGCTCATCCTCGAGTAGGTAAATGATAAAAACAGAATTTTTGATGTGGAATGCTGCCTAACATGTTTATCACATTTCTTTTCTTTATAGCATGGACATTTGGATTTTTATATGGTTCAAAGCAATAGTCTAGTTTTGACATGAAGACTTTAATACTCAAGCATACCAACAAGCAACCATGTCTTTCAATATATCAACACTAAGAGCATCTCCAACAGGCGCCCAACGCGCGGCGCGCTAAAATCTGGTTTGCGGCGTGCCCATCGCCAGGTTTGGCGCAGCGCTGGCTCCAGCAGCCGCGCTGAAATGCAGCGTGCGCGAGCAGCCGACGCATCACATTTGTTGCATTTTGGACACAAAATAAATTTCACACGTCCACAAAACAAAGACATGGCATATAATTTAAATCACAAACATCATTCAACCAAGTTTAAAATAAATAGTTTAATTTATTATTACAACTCAAACAAACAGTATCTTTCATGAAATACAACAAATAGTTCAACAATACAGCATCAAACGCACAAATCATGATGCTCTTTGGCGGCCATTCCAAGCCTACCACTTCTCAATGAGATCCTTCTTGAGTTCATTATGCGTTGCCGGACGTTTTGTCGAACACCTTGCGGGCGCCAAGCGGCAGTGGGCGGCCGGGCGCTATTCGTTGGAGGACCACCGTGCTCGACGGGCGGCGCTGACTAGAGAGAGATGGAGGAAGCCGTGGCCACGCTAGGAGAGACTGGGGAAGCACCGGAACGGTCGCCGGAAAAGTGGGGTGGCGCGGGCAGCGGCTGGATGGGTAGGTGGAGTTGCTCGCGGAGCGCTCGAGAGTCCAGCGTACGAGAGCGGGCACAACAAATAAGCGGCACGTGATGGTGTTTTTGCCGACGCGCTAAATTACATATGCCGCGTGCGCGGTTTTTGCGCGTCCGCTGGAGCGCCCGGAGCGGTAGCGCTCGCGCTAAAAGCACTACTTTTCAGCGCGGCTTGTATATAGCGCGACTGTTGGCTCTAAAGCAAGTTATTCCTAGCCCATTATGCTCAATCAAACACACTGGAATATTAGCTATACCCAGTGCTCAAATACGATCATAGTGCCCCTTAGTTGGTGCTTTATAAGAGAAGACGGAGACTCAAATTCAAAATAAAAATTGCATAAGTAAAAGAAAGGCCCTTCACAGAGGGAAGTAGGGATTTGTAGAGGTGCGAGAGCTCAAAGCTTAAATTGAGAGATAAAAACATTTTTGAGAGGCATACTTTTCCCACCAACGAAAATGACTTAGAGCTACCAACACTTTCCATGCTAGATACATCATACGCGGTTCCCAAATAAAAAATAAAGTTTATTCCTTTTTCCACCATTACTTTCACTTTCCATGGCTAGCCAAATCGACGGTTGCCCTCCATACCAACACTTTCCAAGGAATTTATTATTTGACAACATAAAATAAATTCATTTTTCATTTCGGGACTGAGCATCCCTAATACCTTTGTCGTACTCTCGTGCAATGACAAGTGAATAAACACTCATCGTGAGAATAACACGTCTAGCATGGAAAATATTGGCCACCCCTCACCGCCTCGCGAGTGGTAGAGCATACAAAAGATAAATTTATTTTGAAAATTAGAGATGGCACATGCAAATTTGCTTAAAACGACATGAAAATACCGCATATAGGTAGATATAGTGGACTCATATGGCAAAACTGGTTTAAAGGGTTTTGGATGCACAAGTAGTGATCATACTTAGTGTAAAATGAAGGCTAGCAAAAAGATTGAGAAGCGACCAACCAAGAAACAAAAAAAATCTCGTACCCAAACATTAAGCATAAGTAACACCGAATATTGCACCACAAGTAGGATATAAATTTCATTGCATAACTGTTGACTTTTGTGCTTGCATAGGGAATCACAAACCTTAACATTAATTTTCTTACTAAAGCACAATTACTCATCAACATGACTCACATATCATATCGTCATATCTCAAAACCATTACTAAGAATCAAGTTTATTTTGTCCAATGATCTTCATGAAAGTTTTTATTATATCCTCCTTGGATATCTATCACTTTGGGACTATTTTCATATGTTGCTTTTGATAAGCTCAAACAAATATAAGTGAAGAACATGAGCATAATTTTTCTTTCTCTCAAAAAATCTAAGTGAAGCAAGAGAGAATTTCTTAAAATTTTATTAACTCCCAAATAAATCTAAGTGAAGCATGAGAGCATTTCTTCAAAAATAACAAAGCACACCATGCTCAAAAATATATAAGTGGAGCACTAGAGCAAATCCATGGCTCTAAAAATTTAAGTGAAGCATAGGAGCAAGCATAGCATAAATTTTGGCTCTCTAAAAAAGGTGTGTTCAGCAAGGATTCAAGACTTAAAACACAAAGCAAAACAAAAAAAGACTCATATCATACAAGACGCTCCAAGCAAAACTCATAATATGTGACGAATAAAAATATAGCTTCAAGTAAAATACCGATGGTTGTTAGAAGAAAGCGGGGATGCCACTCGGGGGCATCCCCAAGCTTAGTTGCTTGCTACTTCTTGAATATTATCCTAGGGTGCCTCGGGCATCCCCATGCTTAGCCTTTTGCTAATCCTTATTCCTTCATCCATCGTAAGATCACCCAAAACTTGAAAATTTCAATCACACAAAACTCAACAAAACCTTCATGAGATCCGTTAGTATAAGAAATCAAACCACTACTATAAGTATTGTTGCAAAACTATTCATATTTTGTTTTTGCATTATATCTACTGTATTCCAACTTTCCTATGGCAAAAACTCATCAAAAAAACCATAGAATCATCAAAACAAGCACACAACACAAAGAAAACAGAATCTGTCAAAATAGAGCAGTCTATAGCAATCTGGATATTTAGAATACTTCTGTAACTCCAAAAATCTTGATAAATTAGGAAAAGCTGAGTAATTTTGTATATTAATCTTCTTCAAAAAGAATCAAGTCAAAATCACATTTCTGTGATTTATGAAAACTATTTTTGTGAGTGCATAAGTTTCTGTTTTTCAGCAAGATCAAATCAACTTTTACCCAAATCAACCCAAAGGTCTTGCTTGGCAGAAACATTAATTTAAACCACAAAAACACATATAAACAGAGGTATAATTGGGTATTTTATTAAAAACAATAAGAAATCCAAAAAGCAAAAATATACAAGTTGGGTTGCCTCCCAACGAGCGCTATCGTTTTATGCCCCTAGCTAGGCATAATGCGTAGGATCTAAGTTTTGTCATCTTTGGTTCTAGATCCATAGGATGCCTTCATGATTGATTCATATGGTGGCCTAATTCTTGTTCTAGGGAAGTGTTCCATTCCCTTCCTTAGTGTAAATTTAAATTTAATATTGCCTTCTTTCATATCAATCATGGCACCAATAGTACGTAAAAACGGTCTACCAAGAATAATTGGACAAGATGGATTGCAATCAATATCAAGAACAATAAAATCTATGGGCACATAATTCATATTTGCAAGAATAAGAGCATCATTAGTTCTTCCCATAGGCTTTTTAATAGTAGAATCCGCCAAGTGCAAATTTAAAGAGCATTCTTCAATGTTGGTAAGACCAAGCACATCACATAAAGATTTCGGAATTGTAGAAACACTAGCACCCAAGTCACATAAAGCAAAACACTCATAATTTTTAATCTTGAATTTGATAGTAGGTTCCCACTCATCATGTAATTTTCTAGGAATTGAAACTTCTAATTCCATCTTTTCTTCAAAAGCTTTCATCATGGCATCAACAATATGTTTAGTAAAAGCTTTATTTTGTTGATAAGCATGGGGTGAATTTATCATGGATTGCAACAAATAGATACAATCAACCAAAGAGCAACTATCGTAATTAAAGTCTGTGTAATCCAAAATAGTGGGCACATCACTAGTTAAAGTCTTGACCTCTTCAAACCCACTTTTATCAATTTTCTCAACAAGATTTTCACCCTCCGAATCATAGGGACGCCTTCTAACTTAAGTTGACTCTTCTCCAGTTCCTTTTTCATCAATATTAACTTTACTAAACAAAGAATCAATAGAAGAAACACCAATCATTTTAAGATCATCATTTTTATTTTCTAACGAGATTGGTTTGGCAGCCATTTGATTCACTAAAGTAGCTTGTGCATCGGATATTTTTCCCAACAAACTTTCAGCAAAAGCATACTTAGATTGGATATTGAAAACTTCTCTACTAATATCATCAAGTTGTTTTGTTCTAGCTTCTAACACAACAGAGTGTTCCTTAAGTTCTTTAGTAAAATATTTATTATGCTCAAATTTTGAAGTCATATATTCCTTAGTACATTTCTCAATTTCAAGCAAAAGTTTTGGATAAGGAACATCATAATATTTCTTTGAGGTAACATGACTACGCAAACAAGAACACGCACAAAAATAGATCTGACGAGAAAACGGCGAATGAAAAACAGGGTGATAAAAATGGCAAATTTTTGTGAAGTGGGGGAGAGGAAAACGAGAGGCAAATGGCAAATAATGTAAATTGCGAGGAGATGAGATTTGTGATTAGGAACCTGGTTGATGTTGAAGATCCTCCCCGGCAATGGCGCCAGAAATTCCTTCTGATGTCTGCTAGAACTACGTCGGTATTTCCCCAAAGAGGAAGGGATGATGCAGTATAGCGACGGTTGGTATTTCCCTCAATGATGAGACCAAGGTTACCGAACCAGTAGGAGAACCTCCTCACACCATGTAAACAGCCCCTGCACACAAATAATGTATTAAGTTCATGGAGAAACGGAGTAATGCAATAAGAACGATGACATGATGTAGACAAGATCTATTTATGTAGAAATATACACCATCTTGTTATCCTTGATAGCAACGATACATACGTGTCCTTTCCCTTTTTGTCACTGGGATCAAGCACCGTAAGATCGAACCCATCACAAAGCACCTCTTCCCATTGCAAGATAAATAGATCAAGTTAGCCAAACGAAGCCCAAATATCGGATAAGAAATCTGAGGCTATAATCAATCATGCACATAAGAGATCAAAGAAGACTCAAATAACTTTCATGGATAAAAACATAGATCTGATCATAAATTCAAAGTTCATCGGATACCAACAAACACACGTAAAAAGACTTACATCATATGGATCTCCAAGAGACCATTGTATTGATAATCAAAAGAGAGAGAGAGGAAGCCATCTAGCTACTAACCACGGACCTGTAGGTCTACAAAGAACTACTCACGCATCATCGGAGAGGCACCAATGGACATGATGCACCCCTCCGAGATGGTGTCTAGATTAGATCTAGTGTTTCTAGACTCTGCGGCGGCTGGAATTGATTTTCGTCGACTCCCCTAGGGTTTCTGGAATATTGGGGTATTTATAGAGCAAAGGGGCGGTTCAGGGGGCACCAGAGGTGGGCACAACCCACCTGGGCGCGCCTGGGCCTCTAGGCGCACCCTGGTGGGTTGTGCTCCCCTCGGAGCACCCCCAGGTGCTTTCCTGGCCCACTGGATGTCTTCTGGCCCAAAAAACTCCTCAAAAAAGTTTCGCTGCGTTTGGACTCCGTTTGGTATTGATTTCCTGCGATGTAAAAAAATGCAGAAAACAACAACTAGCACTGGGCACTATGTCAATAGGTTAGTACCAAAAATGATATAAAATGACTATAGAATGATTGTAAAACATCTAAGAATGATAATATAACAGCATGGAACAATAAAAAATTATAGATACGTTGGAGACGTATTAGGGTTGTGCTCCCCCACGCACTCATTCACCCCCATTTTCACTCTTTCGAGCTCAAGCTCTCTCTCCCTCTTCTCCCCCACCAAAGCACCCACTCCATTGCTTGAGATATGTCCGATGGATTCGGGGAATTTGCATCACCCAAGATACCTCTTCCACCCCCTTCATTTGTTTGGTTGAATCATGTATTTTGCTCATTTTGTTGCAAACCTTAGTTCATGGTTTATATGATGCATTTAGGGTAATGTTTGTGCTTTGACAATGTATTTTGTGACTAGCATTATTTGGGTACTAAGAACTATCATTTAGGGTTTTGTTAGGGTTAGGTTTAATGTTATGGTTAGGGTTAAGGTTATGGTAAGGGTTATGCTTAAGTAAATGCCTACGACAACCGTTATAGTAGTTACCCCTCGAATTGTAGCTCGATGTAGTCCTACGGTTATAGATTTTGTCAAGAGACAGTTGTGATTTTTGCCTTGGATAACCGTCATAGTAATCCCTCGACTTGTAGGATGGGATCGATCATCTTTGTTGAGACTTCTACGAAGGCGGCGACGAAGCGTGAATGTGCAGTCATTGAGGAAAAGATGGACCCGTGGGTCAAATCCTGTTGGGGAACGTAGCAGAAATTCAAAATTTTCCTACGTGTCGCCAAGATCTATCTATGGAGAAACCAGCAACGAGGGGAAGGAGAGTGGATCTACATACCCTTGTAGATCGCTAAGAGGAAGCATTCAAGAGAATGGGGTTGAAGGAGTCGTACTCGTCGTGATCCAAATCACTGGAGATCCGAGTGCCGAACGAACGGCACCTCCGCATTCAACACACGTACAGCCCGGTGACGTCTCCCATGCCTTGATCCAGCAAGGTGAGAGGGAGAGGTTGAGGAAGACTCCATCCAACAGCAGCACGACAGTGTGGTGGTGGTGGAGGAGCGTGGCAATCCTGCAGGGCTTCGCCAAGCACCTGCGGGAGAGGAGGAGGTGTCACGGGAGGGAGGGAGGCGCCAGGGCTTCAGGTATGGATGCCCTCCCTCCCCTCCACTATATATAGGGGCAAGGGAGAGGGGGGAGGCGCAGCCTTGCCCCTTCCTCCAAGGAAGGGGTGCGGCTAAGGGGGGGGGAGTCCATCCTCCCCAAGGCACCTCGGAGGTGCCTTCCCCCTTTAGGACTCTTCCCTCCCCAAGTTTCCTTGGCGCATGGGCCTCTTGGGGCTGGTGCCCTTGGCCCATATAGGCCAAGGCGCACCCCCTACAGCCCATGTGCCCCCCCGGGGCAGGTGGACCCCCCCGGTGGACCCCAGGACCCCTTTCGGCACTCCCGGTACAATACCGATAAAGTGCGAAACTTTTCCGGCGACCAAAATAAGACTTCCCATATATAAATCTTTACCTCCGGACCATTCCGGAACTCCTCGTGACGTCCGGGATCTCATCCGGGACTCCGAACAACATTCGGTAACCACATACAAACTTCCTTTACAACCCTAGCGTCATCGAACCTTAAGTGTGTAGACCCTACGGGTTCGGGAGACACGCAGACATGACCGAGATGACTCTCCGGCCAATAACCAACAGCGGGATCTGGATACCCAGGTTGGCTCCCACATGTTCCACGATGATCTCATCGGATGAACCACGATGTCAAGGACTTAATCAATCCCGTATACAATTCCCTTTGTCTAGCGGTATTGTACTTGCCCGAGATTCGATCGTCGGTATACCGATACCTTGTTCAATCTCGTTACCGGCAAGTCTCTTTACTCGTTCCGTAACACATCATCCCGTGATCAACTCCTTGATCACATTGTGCACATTATGATGATGTCCTACCGAGTGGGCCCAGAGATACCTCTCCGCTTACACGGAGTGACAAATCCCAGTCTCGATTCGTGCCAACCCAACAGACACTTTTGGAGATACCCGTAGTGTACCTTTATAGCCACCCAGTTACGTTGTGACGTTTGGCACACCCAAAGCACTCCTACGGTATCCGGGAGTTGCAGAATCTCATGGTCTAAGGAAAAGATACTTGACATTAGAAAAGCTTTAGCATACGAACTACACGATCTTTGTTAAGCTTGGATTGGGTCTTGTCCATCACATCATTCTCCTAATGATGTGATCCCGTTATCAACGACATCCAATGTCCATGGTCAGGAAACCGTAACCATCTATTGATCAACGAGCTAGTCAACTAGAGGCTTACTAGGGACATGGTGTTGTCTATGTATCCACACATGTATCTGAGTTTCCTATCAATACAATTATAGCATGGATAATAAACGATTATCATGAACAAGGAAATATAATAATAATCAATTTATTATTGCCTCTAGGGCATATTTCCAACAGTCTCCCACTTGCACTAGAGTCAATAATCTAGTTCACATCGCCATGTGATTAACACTCACAGGTCACATCGCCATGTGACCAACATCCAAAGAGTTTACTAGAGTCAATAATCTAGTTCACATCACTATGTGATTAATACTCAAAGAGTTATGGGTTTGATCATGTTGCTTGTGAGAGAGGTTTTAGTCAATGGGTCTGCAACATTCAGATCCGTATGTACTTCGCAAATTTCTATGTCATCTTGTAGATGCAACTACTATGCTACATTTGGAGCCATTCCAAACAACTGTTCTACTATACGAATCCAGTTTACTATTCAGAATAATCTGGATTAGTGTCAAAGTTTGCATCGGCGTAACCCTTTACGATGAACTCTTTTACCACCTCCATAATCGAGAAAATTCCTTAGTCCACTAGTTACTAAGGACAACTTTGACCGCTGTCCTGTGATCCATTCTTGGATCACTCTTGTACCCCTTGACTGACTCATGGCAAGGCACACTTCAGGTGCGGTACACAGCATAGCATACTGTAGAGCCTACGTATTAAGCATAGGGGACGACCTTCGTCCTTTCTCTCTATTCTGCCGTCGTCGAGCTTTAAGTCTTAACTTCATACCTTACAACTCAGGCAAGAACTCCTTCTTTGACTGATCCATCTTGAACACCTTCAAGATCATGTCAAGGTCTGTGATAAACTACTCACGCTTCATCAGAGATGTAATGGTGTTGATGTAGAAGCCCTCCGTGATCGAATCCCCCTCCAGCAGGACACCGGAAAAGGTCCCTAGATGGGATCTCACGAGTACAGAAGGTTGCGGCAGTGGAAGAGTGGTTTCGTGGCTCCCCTGGATGTTTTCAGGGTATAAAAGTATATATAGGCAAAGGAACTAGGTCAGGGGAGCCACGAGGGGCCCACGAGGGTGGGGAGCACGCCCTACCCCCTAGGCGCGCCCTCCTGCCTCGTGGCTTCCTCGTTGCGTCTTCGACTTCATCTCCAAGTCTTCTGGTTTGCTTTCGGTCCAAGAAAGATCATCGCGGAGGTTTCATTCCGTTTGGACTCCGTTATGTATTCCTTTTCCGCGAAACTCTAAAATAGGCAAAAAAACAGAAACTGGCACTGGCCCCTCGGTTAATAGGTTAGTCCCAAAAATAATACAAAATAGCATATAAATGCCTATTAAACATCCAAAACAGATAATATAATAACATGGAACAATCAAAAACTATAGATACGTTGGAGACGTATCAAGCATCCCCAAGTTTAATTCATGCTCGTCCTCGAGTAGGTAAATGATAAAAACAGAATTTTTAATGTGGAATGCTACCTAACATATTTATCCATGTAATTTTCTTTATTGTGGCATGAATGTTCATATCCGAAAGATTCAAGACAAAAGTTTAATATTGACGTAAAAATAATAATACTTCAAGCATACTAACAAAGCAATCATGTCTTCTCAAAATAACATGGCCAAAGAAATCTATCCTTACAAAATCATATAGTCTGGCTATGCTCCATCTTCATCACACAAAATATTTAAATCATGCACAACCTCGATGACAAGCCAAGCAATTGTTTCATACTTTTGATGTTCTCAAACTTTTTCAATCTTCACGCAATACATGAGCGTGAGCCATGGATATAGCACTATAGGTGGAATAGAATGGTGGTTATGGAGAAGACAAAAAGGAGAAGATAGTCTCACATCAATTAGGCGCATCAACGGGCTATGGAGTTGCCCATCAATAGATATCAGTGTGAGTGAGTAGGGATTGCCATGCAACAGATGCACTAGAGCTGTAAGTGTATGAAAGATCGAAAAAGAAACTAAGTGGGTGTGCATCCAATTTGCTTGCTCACGAAGACCTAGGGCATTTTGAGGAAGCCCATCATTGGAATATACAAGCCAAGTTCTATAATGAAAATTCCCATTAGTATATGAAAGTGACAACATAGGAGACTCTCTATCATGAAGATCATGGTGCTACTTTGAAGCACAAGTGTGGAAAAAGGATAGTAACATTGTCCCTTCTCTCTTTTTCTCTCATTCATTTTTTTATTTGGGCATTTTTTATGGCCTCTTTTTTTTCGTCCGGAGTCTCATTCCCGACTTGTGGGGGAATCATAGTCTCCATCATCCTTTCCACACATGGGACAATGCTCTAATAATGAAGATCATCACACTTTTATTTACTTACAACTCAAGAATTACAACTCAATGCTTAGAACAAAATATGACTCTATGTGAATGCCTCTGGCGGAGTACCGGGATGTGCAATGAATCAAGAGTGACATGTATGAAAAAATGATGAATGGTGGCTTTGCCACGAATACGATGTCAACTACATGATCATGTGTGGCACCCCAGCTCAGAGGGGTGGAAGTGCTCAGTGATCACGCGGGAGCTGTTGCAGCTTGCGGACGAGCACATGAAGCAGAGGAGGAAGAAGACAGGGGCACGTGGCGCACTGTAGCTTTTGGCCGTGACATGCCTGTGCCCGCTGCGGCGTCTCTGGTGTCGGCGAGCCCCAGTGAGGGGTCATTGGTGATGAGTCGAGGCTGGTGGCATGGTGCGACAGTCGTCGGCGAGCTCTGGATTGAGAACGCGTTGAACAGAGGCGCTGGTGCAGCACAGAGCACGTAGAACGCATGCCAGGGCCCGTGTCCTCACCCGGTCACCACACTGACATGGTCAAAACGACGCCCACGAGCTGCCAAACCATGTTTGGGGTGTTGTTCGTGCAGTGTTAGGTCTAGGAAGGGTGATGGCACACTGCCAGGCTGACCAGATGAGACTTGAGCTTCCTGGCAAGTTTCTGGTTAGAAATTTGGTCGCCAAGTTTGGAGGGCTTCTAGAAGGTGATTAGTGCTAATCTCCTGGGGTTTAGCTTTTCTTAGGAGGGTAATGAGGCTCAAGAAAAAGCAGCTCCATTGGATCAAAGAAAAATACACTTGCTGTACAAGGTGCATTTTGAGGCCAAAAGTGAATTGATTTTCTGTAGAAAAAATATTCCGAAAAGTCATGTAATATTTTTGCTCATAAAGGTGGGCCAAGTTTCAAACAATATTTGGGAATTATCTCAGGATTTTTGGAGCAATAAAAATGAGGGTTGCTTTGGAGCACATGTTTCTGAAATGAGTTTTAGAGAAGAATTTGAATATTTTTTCTTTTATGAAAAATATTCCTTGGGTCATTTTGGGATTTTTCAGAGAAAGAATGTTGAATGAGAGGTAGATCGTTTACTTGGTTTGAAGTCAGGGGCATGCCCAAGTGATAAGTCCATTTGAATTGATTACAAAAACACAAATTCAAAGCTTGGGCAAATAAAGTCCAAAAAAAGAGAGAAGGAAAAATCCAGGCTGTCACATCATGGGAGCTGTGGGGGTAGCGAGAAGAGACACCACTCAGCAGGGGCACTGTGTGGGTTCATAGTCGAGGTGCCCGAGCTACTCGGAGGAGTAACCGGGGAAATAGGTGCGCGAGAGCTGGGCATAATATAAGGAGTAAATCCCGTAGTAGGTGGAGTGGGGTAGGATCTAGCGGCAACTAAAGCAGTACGAGCACGAGTCAGCTCTCGAGCCAGCTCGTGAATCAGAAGATAACTAGCAGTGATATATCGAGAAAGGTGGCTAGTGTCACTATCAGACGCCAGATCAATGACAGGAAAGCAAACACGACCATCGCCGTGCAAAGATGAGTAGTAGCGAAAACCTGGGTGATTCTGCATCTGAACCTCCGTATAGCATAATTCAACAAGAATCTCGAACGCAACAAACTGAACGGCCTGAGCGGTGGTGGAAACATAGCCGCTCCGAGAGGTACGAGTGTAAGAGCCTGATGACGAACTGGTGCGCAGAGTAACCACGGCGTGATACTCATATACTGAGTCGGCTAGATGCTCCCGGTACACCCGATACACTAGGACTTCATCGTAAGTGTATGACATCAGCTCCAACCGGCACAGATACATCAATGGAGCCATCTACACTCACAACCATTAACCGATTAAACCAAATGCACACAATGCAGCATCTAGATGCAAACACTACCGGCACTCAATTAGCAAGCTAGCTAACGTTCAACTAACGAGACGGGGTCTAGCATGTCCTACAGTCAGCACGGCTCTGATACCAAGCGTTGTGGCACCCCGGCTCAGAGCAACCGGTTTACCTTGCGTTGCCAACCCAGAGATCACCTCTTCTGGCAATACACAACATCTTGGTATAGAAAATAACTGCTTTATTGATACTAGCGGAAGCATAGTGCGATATGACATCAAGTAGCGAGGCCAAGCGGCACACTCGGTGCGGCTGAACAATATGTACATTATTTAGTGAACATAAAGGGGCCTCGATCACGACAACTATGTGGCAGCGGAACAACGATGAAGCGGGACTCCATAGCACAAGGACACCGATGTGGACACGATCTAGACACGACAGCACTCCCATCCAGTTAGACTTTCTGAAATCTAGCAGAACATGCCAGGTCAGTACATTGAATGTACTTGCAAGCTCACAACAAGCATACACATAATGACAAACAATATCATGACATTTAATCAAGTTAAATGCAAATAACAACATGCTACTCATGCCATGCGACCAAACTTGTGCACCGAGTCCCTCGGACTCTCTTACCAACGGGTTGCCTCGCAACCAAGCGGTGATCATTCACTGATCACAAACGGAACCACACTCGGTTCAAGCCATGGCCAGTCTCACTAACATCATCATAATTTAACCAGTGCCATGCAAATGACTTAGTGTGCAAGATTACTTTATAAAAGTTGATCCATGGTGTGACTTACTTACGAACTGGGCCCTTATCCACGGGCGCGACTATCGATAGATTTAATACACTCTGCAGAGGTAGCGCACTGTACCCACACCACGGAACCCATGGTCTCGCACTCCCATTCGGGTGGACCAATGACATTCCGACGAAACTCTCCCATTGCCATGACACTCTCTTGGCCACTCCGACTAACTCCCCACTGAGCTAAGTCATGGGTGTCCCCGTGCCTACCAAAGGCATCATGACCACCGTCATGGCAAAAACGGCCACCGTCGGGCAAAACAAGAACGGTCCCAAACGGGGACAAGGTACCATCTCAACAACCATGGGCACACAAGGTTATGGCTGCTCACCGGGCCAGGGTAACACACGCCCATAACCTTCCCTCGTTGGAGGCACCGACAAGAGGCATGACAATGGACCGACTAATGGCCTTCCCATAAAAGGCAAATGTGGTTGCACTGGTCAGCCCGATTCAGTGGCACCATGACCCGATCAACTTTATGTTCAAGTTCAATTAATAACAGGTTTAACTTGAAATAAAATGCTCGAGTCACCATATGCCCTACTCATGCAACCATATGACATGCACCACATATCATTTAGAATTAACAGATCAACCTCATCAAAAATTCTTCTTGCACAAATCATCACTAAACTTTGCTGATTCTTTTTCACTGGTTAATTTGCGCTCATCATTTTTAGTTTATTATTTACCATACGAAACTCATCAAGCACATACGAGAAATAATACCGATGCTACTCATACCATAGTCATAACAAAATCACACAGTCAACTATTCATGCTAGATCTCACTAGTTCAAGTACTCACTTCTGTAAACTAAGCATCTTGCTCATGACAAAATAACTAACACAAGTATTATTCATTTAATAACTATATGCAAGAAATAACATATATTCAAGTTGGAAAAAATCATGCATATCGCAAAGATACCATGAAAATGTTTGTGTGGCTTGCCTTACTTCAGAGGAGCTTCACACTCCTCCTGGATATCTTCAAGACAAGCTTCTCCTTCTGAAAATAATTAAAATGACAAAAAGAAAACATCAAGAACACTTCTGAAAATTAGCAGAAAATCTAGACAGTAGAGAAAAATCTCATCTTGGGTGTGCTGCTAGAGCTTTCCAGTAAGAAAACAATGCAAAAAGAATTAACTCATTTGGACTTGTGGTTTAGGAGTTATAGCCAGTCAAAGTTCTAATCAAAATTTGATTTAAATTTGAAATAAAAGAAAACCAAGGGGTGACATCGATGGCGCACTTCAGAAATGCGCCACCACTGATACCGCTTCACGCGCGGCTGAGAGGCTGACAGTGGGCCCCACTGGTCAGGTCGGAGGGAGAGGGGAAGAGAAATAGAGGTGGGCGGCGCGTCAGCGACACATTCTCGGGCGAGGAGTGCCCAGTGGCTAGATCTGGAGGGATAGGAAGATAGAGGAGGTCGAGGCGCACTTGCCCTTACCCGTAGCGTGGCTAGGGGTGGCCGGACGGGGTCAGAATGGTCCTCTCCAGCGTCGGCAGGAAGCAGAGGTCGCCGAAGTTGAAGACGATGACGTCATGTGGCTTCACCAGGGGATCCAACGTGATCAGATGGCACCAGCTGTGAGCCATCAGCTAGCCGCCTGAGGAGTGGGTTGAGCTCGAGAGGCGTTGGAGCGAGGTGGAGGGGCTGCGGGGAATCGCCGACGAGCTCGGGTCGGGGCGGTGGCCAGAGGCCTGCCCGGCCGGGCTACGGCTGTTCTACGAGCTCGTGGAGGTTGTGGGAGTGAGAGGTGAGGTTCAAGGGGTCTGGAGGGGGCCATATTTATCGGCTAGCGAGAGGAGGGGATCGGGCTCCGCCGTGAAGCTTCTGGACATGGCGCCCGGCGATGAACGACGCCAGTGAGAGGGGGAGAATGCGACGCAACTCACGCGGGCACTATGGGAGGGCGGAGACGAGCACAGGAGCCAGGAAGGCGACAAGCACAGTGGCACGGGCGCACTATTGGCTTGGCCGCGCCGTGCCCATGCTCGTTGTGGCGAGCTCCGGCGTCTGCGAGTGCCAGGGAGGAGTTAAGGGGGTCGAGACGATGATGGTGGCGAGGTTTGGCAAGGTGAGGCGATCAGGGAAGCGAGCACGCACTCAACAGAGGCTCGGGCGCGTCGCAGAGTGCTACGTCTTGAGCTTGCATTGGTTTTCCTTGAAGAGGAAAGGGTGATGCAACAAATTAGCATAAGTATTTCCATCAGTTTTTGAGAACCAAGGTATCAATCCAGTAGGAGGCTCCTCAAAAGTCCCACGCACCTACACAAACAAACAAGAACCTCGCAACCAACGTAATAAAGGGGTTGTCAATCCTTTCACGGCCATTTGCGAAAGTGAGATCTGATAGAGATAATATGATAAGATAAATATTTTTGGTATTTTTATGATATAGATTGGAAAGTAAAAGATGCAAATAAAAGTAGATATAAAGCTTATATGATAAAAGATAGACCCGGGGGCCATAGGTTTCACTAGTGGCTTCTCTCAAGATAGCATAAGTATTACGGTGGGTGAACAAATTACTGCTGAGTAATTGATAGAAAAGCGCATAGTTATGAGATTATCTAGGCATGATCATGTATGTAGGCATCACGTCCATGACAAGTAGACCGACTCCTGCCTGCATCTACTACTATTACTCCACACATCGACCGCTATCCAGCATGCATCTAGATTATTAAGTTCATAAGAACAGAGTAACACACTAAGAAAGATGACATGATGTAGAGGGATAAACTCATGCAATATGATATAAACCCCATCTTTTCATCCTCGATGGCAACAATACAATACGTGCCTTGCTGCTCCTACTGTCACTGGGAAAGGACACCGCAAGATTGAACCCAAAGCTAAGCACTTCTCTCATTGCAAGAAAGATCAATCTAGTAGGCCAAACCAAACTGATAATTCGAAGAGACTTGCAAAGATAACTTAATCACACATAAAGTAATTCAGAGGAGATTCAAATATTTCTCATAGATAAACTTGATCATAAACCCACAACTCATCGGATCTCGACAAACACACCGCAAAAAGAGTTACATCGAATAGATCTCCAAGAAGATCGAGGAGAACTTTGTATTGAGATTCAAAGAGAGAGAAGAAGCCATCTAGCTAATAACTATGGACCCGAAGGTCTGTGGTAAACTACTCACAACTCATCGGAAGGGCCTTGGAGATGATGTAGAGGCCCTCCATGGTCGATTCCCCCTCCGACGGAGCACCGACGAAGGCTCCAAGATGGGATCTCGCGGATACAGAAGGTTACGGCGGTGGAAATAGTTTTTCGTGGTGCTCCTTGATGGTTTCAGGGTATGTGGGTATATATAGGAGGAAGAAGTAGGTCGGTGGACGCTCGAGGGGCCCACGAGGGTGGGGGCGTGCCCACCTATAGGGGGCGCGCCGGGCACCCTCGTGGCCGCCTCCTCTGTTGCTTGACGTCCACTCCAAGTCCCCTGGATCACGTTTGTTCCAAAAAGATCCCTCCCGAAGGTTTCATTTCGTTTGGACTCCGTTTGATATTCCTTTTCTTAGAAACACTGAAATAGGAAAAAAAACAGCAATTCGGGATGGGCGTCCGGTTAGTAGGTTAGTCCCAAAAAAGATATAAAAGTGTAAAGTAAAGCCCATAAACATCCAAAACGGGTAATATAATAGCATGGAACAATAAAAAATTATAGATACGTTGGAGATGTATCAAGTATCCGCAAGCTTAATTCTTGCTTGTCCTCGAGTTGGTAAATGATAAAAACAGAATTTTTGATGTGGAATGCTACCTAGCATAATTCTCAATGTAATTTTCTTTATTGTGGCATGAATGTTCAGATCCAAATGATTCAAAATAAAAGTTCATATTGACATAAGAAATAGTAATACTTCAAGCATACTAACTAAGCAATCATGTCTTCTCAAAATAACATGGCTAAAGAAAGTTCATCCCTACAAAATCATATAGTTTGGTCATGCTTCATTTTTGTCACACAAAAATGCTCTCATCTTGCACACCCTAGGTGGTGGGGTAGACGCCGGCAGAGGAACGGGCACCGACGAGGGAGCTCATGGCGCTGCAGGGTCCAAGGACAAGGCCGCGCAGACCTCGGCGTCCGTACATGCACCGCGCCCGTCTCAGGAGGCGCGGGACCGACAGCGTCATGGTACTCGTAGTACCATACGCGCGTTGGACCAAGATCGAGCTGGTGGATCTCGGGGCGCTCAAGACCAGCATGTACGCCAACATGCTGGCACGAGCAAGTCATGGTCGCCTGGACGGGATACTGCTCCTTCCAACCCAGTTGGAAGTCCGAGCATATCCCGCTCCTCGCACCGTTCGCCACCGCCACCGAGGACTCCAGAAGAAGCATTGGCCTGAGCTCAACTGCTCCTGGATTACCCTCCAACGGCAGACAAGATCGACGATTGGAGGGCCACCATTCAGAGTTTCATTGGCTTCGCCAACGGCGACACTCCACGGCAGCCGGGTACATCGCAGCCACGGCAAGATTGCCAGGCGCAAGCCGGTGGCGATAAGACCGGTGGGGGTGCAACCACCGTGCACTCTCCACCCCGAAGGCCAAGATCGCCGACTCGCCGGATCCACCTCGACGACGACTCCACTGCGTCATCAGATCCACGAGCCCGTCGCGATCAGCGCCAAGTTCTCCGCGAATGACAGCAAGAAGACGCTCGTACCCGTATCGAGCGCCAAAGAGAAGCGCGACGTCAATCGGACCTGCGCGCTGGGCCCACTGTCGACATGCATGCGCCAGGGGAACCAGGCGACTTGCCGTACGCGGTAGGTTGCCCTACGTTTACTCGTGAGCTGCGGCAAGTCCAGTGGCCCAGTACGAAGAATTTCAAGCCAGATGTACCAGAGAAGTACGACGGCAAGTTGCATCTGTCGGAATTCCTCAGCATCTACACCATCGCGGTGCAGGCTGCCGGGGGGCGCGACGCCAAGATCCTTGCCAACTACTTCCCGCTGGTGCTCAAGCCCAATGTCAGGTCCTGGCTCATGCACTTGCCGGACAACTCCATATCTTCCTGGGCAGATCTGTGCCATCAGTTTGTCGGCGCCTTTACAGGCGGCCACAAGCCTCATGGCCAAGAGAGCGATCTTCATCTGCTCGCCCAGAAGGAAGGAGAGCCCCTGCGCAAGTACATTCAGAGATTCAGCCAAGTACAGCGCAACATCCCAGATGTCCACCCTGCCGCGGTCATTAGCGCGTTCCATCAGAACGTGCGAAACCGCAGGATGCGGGAGGAGATGGTGATGTGCAAGATCAGGGACATCAGCGAGCTATATGCCCTGGCCGACAAGTGTGCGCGTGCTGAGGAAGGGAGGAAACTCCCCGGAGAGAACGCGGGAGCAGGAGGATCTGACAGCGAGGATGCCGCCCCGGCAAGGAAAAACCGGCGGCGGAACAACAGGAAGAATAAAGGCAAAGATGTGCTAGTCGTTGAGCAGTCCGGTAATGGAGGTGGCGCCAAGGAAGCTGAAGCTGTGGCGGCCGCCGACAAGCAGGACGGCTCCGGCAAGCAGTACTGCAAGATCCACCGCACCAAGGGCCACGATCTCCAGAGTTGCAAGAAGGTCGAACAGCTTGTCGAGCAGCAAAAGGCTGAGTACGAGCGACGCGACAAGGAGAAGGCCCAAGAAGGTACTGGAGGATCCGGCAAGAAACGTCCCGGCCGGGGAGGACGCCGCGGCAAGGCCAAGCAACGGCAAGGAGACAGACCTCCCCGCGGCCGCGACAAGGATGAAGATGACGGTGAAGATGAACATATGGATGATGATGAGGCCGACGAGCAGGGGTTTCAGAAAGCCACAGAGGTCCTGTGCGTTGACGGCGGTGCTTCTCTGCATACTTCGCACCGCCAGCTCAAACAGTGGGTGCGGGAAGTCAATGTGGCAGAACCACCCGTCGAGTCACGCAAGCCTCTGAAGTGGTCCAGCACGCCTATCATCTTTGATATTGAGGACCACCCTGATCGCATAACTGCGGTCGGGTGCTTGCCGATGTTGGTTTCACCAACTATCCGCAACCTCAAGGTCACTAAGATGCTAGTTGACGGCAGGGCCGGCTTGAACCTGATCTCCTCCGCGGTGCTCCAGAAACTCCAGATCCCTGACAGCGAGCTCGAAGAGACCGGCACATTCCAAGGAATCAATCCGGGAAGGAGCAAGCCGAAGGGAAAGATCACATTGCCAGTGACATTTGGCAGCGAGCTGAACTTCAGGACTGAGAGGGTCACTTTTGACGTTGCTGACTTTCCATTGCCTTACAAATGGGCCGGGGGGAAGAAGAAGACCAAGTCCGGCAAGAGTTCTGATGCCCACTCCGGCAAGCACACCTCTTCGGAGTGCTGCGCTACCGTCGAGGACGCACCATTGAGCTCCACCGGCAAGTGTAAGAAGGCAATGGCAGCTCCACCAGAGACCAAGAAGGTGTCCTCCAAGGAGGACGGCACTGGTGGTACCTTCACCATCAGTGCCACACTCTACCCTAAATAGGAAAGCCCGCTCGTTGCTTTCCTGCGGGCGAATGTCGACGTGTTTGCATGGCAACCGTCTGACATCCCCGGTGTTCCCAGGAAAGTAATCGAGCACCACCTTGCTGTCTGTCCTCGTGCGCGGCCCGTCAAGCAGAAAGTCAGGAAACAAGCAGTGGAGCGCCAAGAATTCATAGCAGAAGAGATCAAGAAATTGGAAGCAGCAGGCCTCGTCAGAGGAGTGCTCCATCCTACGTGGTTGGCCAATCCTGTAGTCGTGCGCAAGGCAAACGGGAAATGGAGGCTTTGTATCAATTTCACCGATGTTAACAAAGCTTGTCCCAAAGACCCATTTCCCTTGCCACGCATTGACCAGATTGTTGATTCCACAGCCGGATGTGACTTGCTTTCATTTCTTGACGCATACTCAGGATATCATCAGATCTTCATGGCAGAAGAAGATGAGGAGAAGACCGCATTCATCACTCCATGTGGCACATACTGTTTTGTACGGATGCCTTTCGGATTAAAGAATGCTGGTTCAACATTTGCAAGGGTAGTCCATGAAACTTTTGAGCCACAGATACACAGAAATGTAGAAGCCTACATGGATGATATAGTGGTCAAGAGCAAGGACAAGGAAACCCTGATCCAAGATTTAGACGAAACCTTTGCAAATCTGCGCAAGATCAACCTCAAGCTTAACCCTGAGAAGTGCATGTTTGGAGTCCCCTCCGGCAAGCTTCTCGGGTTCTTTGTGTCTCAGCGGGGAATTGAAGCCAACCCCGACAAGATCAAGGCCATTGAGCAGATTGAAGCACCGAAGCGCATCAAGGATGTACGAAGGCTTGCCGGTTGTGTGGCTGCTCTCAGCAGGTTTATCTCTAGATCTGCTGAGCGCGCCCTGCCGTTTTTCAAAGTATTGAAAAAGGCAGGTCCAATGAAATGGACTCCGGAAGCGGAGGCTGCACTGCAGGACTTAAAGAGATACCTGTCCTCCACTCCAATACTTGTCGCACCTAAGCCACAAGAGAAGTTGCTGCTGTATATAGCGGCAACCAATCAAGTGGTTAGTGCTGCGTTAGTAGCAGAGAGGGAGGCGGATGATGAGCCAGCAACCACGGCAGATGCATCCAGCAACAAGCAGGGGGCTTCACCGGCAAGCTCTGGTCCCGACAAGGATGGATCTGCGCAGGCGTGTGAGGGAATGCAGAAGAAAATGGTGCAGCACCCAGTTTACTTTGTCAGTTCCCTTCTATAGGGGGCTAGGTCGAGGTACTCTGGTGTGCAGAAGTTGCTTTTCGGCCTTCTCATGGCCTCGAGAAAGCTGCGCCATTACTTCCAAGCACATGAGATCACAGTTGTCACTCGCTTTCCGCTGAAGAGGATATTGCAGAATCCAGAAGCAACAGGCAGGATTGTCGAGTGGGCACTGGAACTGTCGAGCTTTGGCCTCAAGTTTGAAAGCACTTGAACTATCCAGAGCCGAGCATTGGCAGAGTTCATAGCAGAGTGGACACCAACACCAGATGAAGAAATTCCAGAAACGAGCACCCCCGTCAAGGAAGCAAGCAAAGAGTGGCTCATGTACTTTGATGGTGCCTTCTCGCTGCAAGGCGCCGGTGCAGGCGTGCTGCTTATCGCACCCACCGGAGAGCACCTCAAGTACGTAGTCCAGATGCACTTTCCCAAGGAGCAAGCAACAAACAATACTGCAGAGTATGAAGGTTTGCTTGCCGGTCTCAGGATCGCGGCAGACCTTGGGATCAAGAAGCTCATTGTCAGGGGTGACTCACAGCTTGTCGTCTGCCAAGTGAACAAGAACTATCAGAGCCCGTTGATGGAAGCTTACATTGATGAAGTGAGAAAGCTAGAAGAACACTTTGACGGCCTGCAGATGGAGCATGTTCCAAGAGCCGATAATGACATTGCCGATGGCCTGTCAAAGTGCGCCGCACTAAAGCTACCCGTGGAACCAGGGACCTTTGTGCTCAAGCTGACTCAACCATCTGTGACACCATCAACTGGATAGAGCAAGAAGAGGAAGTTGATTTCTGGTGACTACTTTCCGGCAGAGCTCCCCGAAGCCGCCGCCAAGAAAGTCCCCAAGATCAACACCAAGAGTGCTGAGGAGCAGTCTACTCCGACAAGCCCTAGGGTTTGTTCCGTTGAAGCAGACGCTCCCGACAAGTTTCGCTCCGGCAAGCTTGCCGGGGAACGTCAAGCTCCGGCAGAGGCGCAGGTTCTAGCCATAGAAGCAGATGTTCCCGTAGCAGCATATGTGCCTTTAGTCCTTGTTGTCGAGCCGCAAGCTCCAGCATGGGCGCAGCAGATTGTCCGTTTCCTTCAGACAGGAGAACTTCCCGAAGAGCAAGAAGAAGCGGAAAGAGTAGCCCGATAGTCAAGTATGTACAAGTTTGTCGACAACGCACTGTACAGAAGAAGACTCAACGGTGTGAAATTGAAGTGTATTCACCGGGAAGATGGACAAAAGCTGTTGGCAGAGATACATGGAGGCATATGTGGCCACCACATTGGCGCATGAGCACTTGCCGGCAAGGCGTTCCGGCAAGGTTTCTTTTGACCGACAGCCCTCCAGGATGCAACTGCACAAGTAACCAAGTGTGAAGCGTGCCAGTTCCATTCCAAACAGATACACCAGCCAGCTCAAGCTCTCCAGACGATCCCTTTATCCTGGCCATTTTCGGTCTGGGGGCTCGACATCCTCGGCCCCTTTCCCCGAGCTGTCGGGGGCTTTGAGTACTTGTACGTTGCAATCGACAAGTTCACAAAGTGGCAGGAAGTGGAAGCAGTGAGGAAGGTGACAGCACAATCAGCAGTCAGTTCTTCAGGTCGATTGTTTGCCATTTCGGGACCCCTAACCGGATCATCACCGACAACGGCACACAATTCACGAGCCGCACCTTCATGCAGTACGTCCAAGATCTTGGCGCCAAGGTCTGCTTCGCTTCCGTGGCTCACCCGCGAAGCAACGGTCAAGCGGAGAGGGCAAATGCTGAAGTGCTGCGCGGGCTCAAGACCAGGACTTTCGACAGGCTGCACAAGTGCAGAAGAAACTGGATCGAGGAGCTGCCGGTGGTTCTTTGGTCGATCAGGACGACGCCAAATCGAGCCACTGGCCAGACACCTTTCGCTCTAGTCTATGGAGCAGAGGCAGTTCTCCCCACGGAACTCGTATACGGATCGCCTCGAGTGCTCGCTTATGATGAGCTTGAGCAAGAGCAGCTGCGACAAGATGACGCGCTGCTCCTTGAGGAAGATCGTCTTCAGGCCGCTGTACGAGCTGCTCGATACCAGCAAGCTTCCCGCCGCTACCATAGCCGCAAAGTTAATGCCAGAAGTCTCGAGGAAGGCGACCTTGTTCTTCGGCGTGTTCAGTCCGCCAAGAATTCCAACAAGTTGACGCCGAAGTGGGAAGGCCCTTACCGGGTGAAACGAGTCACTAGGCCTGGCGCTGTCCGCCTTGAGACCAAACATGGCATTCCGGTGAGCAACTCCTGGAACATTGAGCATCTTCGTAAGTTTTACCCGTAAGGCGCGGTTGCCGGAACCTGTTCCGGCAACCACCTTTTGTACAAGTCTTGCCGCTGTTGCATGTAATCCTTTGTACAAAGCCAGGCGCAGACCCCGTGCATAAATAAAGCTCATGTGCTCCGCACATCTTGTCAATTTCATGCTTTCTATTTTTCGCATGTGTTATCTGACACTTTGTGCAACACCTACCCCCGGTAAGCAATAACGAGCCGTAGGGCTCCATATCTTTATTTTCTCTTCTTTCTTTTTCTCAAAAGGAAGGTTCCCTCGCGCACAAGTTTGCCGGGGGGAAGGAGAAGGTAATGGTGTGGACCAGGCGTCGTTCAAGAAAGTTTTGCCTTGCCGGGAAGCAAACGACAGAAAAGCTAAGTTGCCAAAGTTTGAGCAATCAGTTTTAAATTTTTTAAGTTATCTTCCTCGAACGACCATGCTTTGTATGGAAAACCTGTGCGCGGAGGAACCAACTCGTAGCTAGTTGCACCCTTACTTTGTTTCGAGTCCGCTCAACAACTTAAGTGATCTGCGACTAGTTGCGACAAGGTTTCTTGTCGGTAGCAGCATCGCGAGCAGGCTGCTGATGTCCCGCACTCAGCGCTCGCGGGAAGGGTGCCTGCGCCGACAAGTTCCCTAAAAGCGTAGGGCAAAAACATACAAAGGAAGGAATCAAGTAGAGGAAATAACATAGCAATCAATACCCAAAATAGAGTTATATTACAAGATAGCTTGTCGCGGCTCTAATAGATTGTTCTCGTAACATGACCAGCGGCGACAAGAAAAGGAGGAAACGGGCGGCCTAATCTACGCGATCGCCCTCAACCCTCTTGACCTCATTCACCTTGTCCACAATGGGTGCGACAAGGGCCTTGAGCGCTTCCAAATCAGCATCCGCCGGCAGCTTCTTGAGGTCGTTGGTGAGGTTGAGGCCTGGGTTGCGGAAGGCCACCTTCACCAACACCTTTTGCAGAACTCTGGCACAGATCGTGCGCGACTCGTCGGCCAGCTGCTTTGGGATCTTTTCTCGGAGTCGCTGGAGGGCCGTCACCGTGTTCCTCAAAGGCGTGGCGACGGCCCTCCAGCGACTCCGGGAAAAGATCCCAAAGCAGCTGGCCGACGAGTCACGCACGATCTGCGTCAGAGTTCTGCAAAAGGTGTTGGTGAAGGTGGCCTTCCGCAACCCAGGCCTCAACCTCACCAACGTCCTCAAGAAGCTGCCGGCGGATGCTGATCTGGAAGCGCTCAAGGCCCTTGTCACACCCATTGTGGACAAGGTGAATGAGGTCAAGAGGGTTGAGGGCGATTGCGTAGATTAGGCCGCCCGTTTCCTCCTTTTCTTGTCGCTACCGATCATGTTATAAGAACAATCTGTTAGAGCTGCGACAAGCTATCTTGTAATATAACTCTATTTTGGGTATTGATTGCTATGTTATTTCCTCTACTTGATTCCTTCCTTTGTATGTTTTTGCCCTACGCTTTTAGGGAACTTGTCGGCGCAGGCACCCTTGTCGCAGCTCACTTAAGTTGTTGAGCGGACTCGAAACAAAGTAAGGGTGCAACTAGCTACGAGTTGGTTCCTCCGCGCACAGGTTTTCCATACAAAGCATGGTCGTTCGAGGAAGATAACTTAAAAATTTTAAAACTGATTGCTCAAACTTTGGTAACTTAGCTTTTCTGTCGTTTGCTTCCCGGCAAGGCAAAACTTTCTTGAACAACGCCTGGTCCACACCATTATCTTCTCCTTCCCCCCGGCAAACTTGTGCGCGAGGGAACCTTCCTTTTGAGAAAAAGAAAGAAGAGAAAATAAAGATATGGAGCCCTGCAGCTCGTTATTGCTTACCGGGGGTAGGTGCTGCACAAAGTGTCAGATAACACATGCGAAAAATAGAAAGCATGAAATTGACAAGATGTGCGGAGCACATGAGCTTTATTTATGCACGGGGTCTGCGCCCGGCTTTGTAGAAAGGATTACATGCAACAGCGGCAAGACTTGTACAAAAGGTGGTTGCCAGAACAGATTCCGGCAACCGCGCCTTACGGGTAAAACTTACGAAGATGCTCAATGTTCCAGGAGTTGCTCACCGGAATGCCATCTTCGGTCTCAAGGCGGACAACGCCAGGCCTAGTGACTCGTTTCACCCGGTAAGGGCCTTCCCACTTCGGCGTCAACTTGTTGGAATTCTTGGCGGACTGAACACGCCGAAGAACAAGGTCGCCTTCCTCGAGACTTCTGGCATTAACTTTGCGGCTATGGTAGCGGCGCGAAGCTTGCTGGTATCGAGCAGCTCGTACAGCGGCCTGAAGACGATCTTCCTCAAGGAGCAGCGCGTCATCTTGTCGCAGCTGCTCTTGCTCAAGCTCATCATAAGCGAGCACTCGAGGCGATCTGTATACGAGTTCCGTGGGGAGAACTGCCTCTGCTCCATAGACTAGAGCGAAAGGTGTCTGGCCAGTGGCTCGATTTGGCGTCGTCCTGATTGACCAAAGAACCACCGGCAGCTCCTCGATCCAGTTTCTTCCGCACTTGTGCAGCCTGTCGAAAGTCCAGGTCTTGAGCCCGTGCAGCACTTCAGCATTTGCCCTCTCCGCTTGACCGTTGCTTCGCGGGTGAGCCACGAAAGCGAAGCAGACCTTGGCGCCAAGATCTTGGACGTACTGCATGAAGGTGCGGCTCGTGAATTGTGTGCCGTTGTCGGTGATGATCCGGTTAGGGGTCCCGAAACGGCAAACAATCGACCTGAAGAACTTGACTGCTGACTGTGCTGTCACCTTCCTCACTGCTTCCACTTCTGGCCACTTTGTGAACTTGTCGATTGCAACGTACAAGTACTCAAAGCCCCCGACAGCTCGGGGAAAGGGGCCGAGGATGTCGAGCCCCCAGACCGAGAATGGCCAGGATAAAGGGATCGTCTGTAGAGTTTGAGCTGGCTGGTGTATCTGTTTGGAATGGAACTGGCACGCTTCACACTTGGTTACTTGTGCAGTTGCATCCTGGAGGGCTGTCGGCCAAAAGAAACCTTGCCGGAACGCCTTGCCGGCAAGTGCTCTTGCACCAATGTGGTGGCCACATATGCCTCCATGTATCTCCGCCAATAGCTTTTGTCCATCTTCCCGGTGAATACACTTCAATTTCACACCGTTCAGTCTTCTTCTGTACAGTGCGTTGTCGACAAACTGGTACATACTTGACTGCCGGGCTACTCTCTCCGCTGCTTCTTGCTCTTCGGGAAGTTCTCCTGTCTGAAGGAAACGGAAAATCTGCTGCGCCCATGCTGGAGCTTGCGGCTCGACAACAAGGACTAAAGGCACATATCCTGCTGCGGGAACATCTGCTTCTACGGCAAGAACCTGCGGCTCTACCGGAGCTTGACGCTCCCCGGCAAGCTTGCCGGAGCGAAACTTGTCGGGAGCGTCTGCTTCAACGGAACAAACCCTAGGGCTTGTCGGAGCAGACTCCTCCTCAGCACTCTTGGTGTTGATCTTGGGGACTTTCTTGGCGGCGGCTTCGGGGAGCTCTGCTGGAAAGTAGTCACCAAAAATCAACTTCCTCTTCTTGCTCCGTCCAGTTGACGGTGTCACGGATGGTTGAGTCAGCTTGAGCACAAAGGTCCCTGGTTCCACAGGTAGCTTTAGTGCGGCGCACTTTGACAGGCCATCGGCAATGTCATTATCGGCTCTTGGAACATGCTCCATCTGCAGGCCGTCAAAGTGTTCTTCTAGCTTTCTCACTTCATCAACGTAAGCTTCCATCAACGGGCTCTGATAGTTCTTGTTCACTTGGTGGACGACAAGCTGTGAGTCACCCCTGACAATGAGCTTATTGATCCCAAGGTCTGCCGCGGTCCTGAGACCGGCAAGCAAACCTTCATACTCTGCAGTATTGTTTGTTGCTTGCTCCCTGGGAAAGTGCATCTGGACTACGTACTTGAGGTGCTCTCCGGTGGGTGCGATAAGCAGCACGCCTGCACCGGCGCCTTGCAGCGAGAAGGCATCATCAAAGTACATGAGCCACTCTTTGCTTGCTTCCTTGACGGGGGTGCTCGTTTCTGGAATTTCTTCATCTGGTGTTGGCGTCCACTCTGCTATGAACTCTGCCAATGCTCGGCTCTGGATAGTTGAAGTGCTTTCAAACTTGAGGCCAAAGCTCGACAGTTCCAGTGCCCACTCAACAATCCTGCCTGTTGCTTCTGGATTCTGCAATATCCTCTTCAGCGGAAAGCGAGTGACAACTGTGATCTCATGTGCTTGGAAGTAATGGCGCAGCTTTCTCGAGGCCATGAGAAGGCCGAAAAGCAATTTCTGCACACCAGAGTACCTCGACCTAGCCCCCTGCAGAAGGGAACTGACAAAGTAAACTGGGCGCTGCACCATTTTCTTCTGCATTCCCTCACACGCCTGCGCAGATCCATCCTTGTCGGGACCAGAGCTTGCCGGTGAAGCCCCCTGCTTGTCGCTGGATGCATCTGCCATGGTTGCTGGCTCATCATCCGCCTCCCTCTCTGCTACTAACGCAACACTAACCACTTGATTGGTTGCCGCTATATACAGCAACAACTTCTCTTGTGGCTTAGGTGCGACAAGTATTGGAGTGGAGGACAGGTATCTCTTTAAGTCCCGCAGCGCAGCCTCCGCTTCCGGAGTCCATTTCATTGGACCTGCCTTTTTCAATATTTTGAAAAATGGCAGGGCGTGCTCAACAGATCTAGAGATAAACTTGCTAAGAGCAGCCACGCAACCGGCAAGCCTTCGTACATCCTTGACGCGCTTCGGTGCTTCAATCTGCTCAATGGCCTTGATCTTGTCGGGGTTGGCTTCAATTCCCCGCTGAGACACGAAGAACCCGAGAAGCTTGCCGGAGGGGACTCCAAACACGCACTTCTCGGGGTTAAGCTTGAGGTTGATCTTGCGCAGATTTGCAAAGGTTTTGTCTAAATCTTGGATCAGGGTTGCCTTGTCCTTGCTCTTGACCACTATATCATCCATGTAGGCTTCTACATTTCTGTGTATCTGTGGCTCAAAAGTTTCATGGACTACCCTTGCAAATGTTGAACCAGCATTCTTTAATCCAAAAGGCATCCGTACAAAACAGTATGTGCCACATGGAGTGATGAATGCGGTCTTCTCCTCATCTTCTTCTGCCATGAAGATCTGATGATATCCTGAGTATGCGTCAAGAAATGAAAGCAAGTCACATCCGGCTGTGGAATCAACAATCTGGTCAATGCGTGGCAAGGGAAATGGGTCTTTGGGACAAGCTTTGTTAACATTGGTGAAATCGATACAAAGCCTCCATTTCCCGTTTGCCTTGCGCACGACTACAGGATTGGCCAACCACGTAGGATGGAGCACTCCTCTGACGAGGCCTGCTGCTTCCAATTTCTTGATCTCTTCTGCTATGAATTCTTGGCGCTCCACTGCTTGTTTCCTGACTTTCTGCTTGACGGGCCGCGCACGAGGACAAACAGCAAGGTGGTGCTCGATTACTTTCCTGGGAACACCGGGGATGTCAGACGGTTGCCATGCAAACACGTCGACATTCGCCCGCAGGAAAGCAACGAGCGCGCTTTCCTATTTAGGGTCGAGTGTGGCACTGATGGTGAAGGTACCACCAGTGCCGTCCTCCTTGGCGGACACCTTCTTGGTCTCTGGTGGAGCTGCCATTGCCTTCTTACACTTGCCGTTGGAGCTCGATGGTGCGTCCTCGACGGTAGCGCAGCACTCCGAAGAGGTGCGCTTGCCGGAGTGGGCATCAGAACTCTTGCCGGACTTGGTCTTCTTCTTCCCCCCGGGAGCTTCAGCGGCAAGTGTCTTGCGATCTGTTGCAGCTGCTGCATCCCGGTAAATCTTGTCGGCGCAGATAAGAGCATCCTTCTTGTCGCCAGGGACAGAGATGATACTTATCGGTCTGGGCATCTTCAGCACGTTGTATGCATAGTGAGAGGCTGCCATGAACTTGGCGTGCGCTGGACGGCCGAGTATCCCATTGTAAGGCAATGGAAAGTCAGCAACGTCAAAAGTGACCCTCTCAGTCCTGAAGTTCAGCTCGCTGCCAAATGTCACTGGCAACGTGATCTTTCCCTTCGGCTTGCTCCTTCCCGGATTGATTCCTTGGAATGTGCCGGTCTCTTCGAGCTCGCTGTCAGGGATCTGGAGTTTCTGGAGCACCGCGGAGGAGATCAGGTTCAAGCCGGCCCCGCCGTCAACTAGCATCTTAGTGACCTTGAGGTTGCGGATAGTTGGTGAAACCAACATCGGCAAGCACCCGACCGCAGTTATGCGATCAGGGTGGTCCTCAATATCAAAGATGATAGGCGTGCTGGACCACTTCAGAGGCTTGCGTGAATCGACGGGTGGTTCTGCCGCATTGACTTCCCGGACCCACTGTTTGAGCTGGCGGTGCAAAGTATGCAGAGAAGCACCGCCGTGAACGCATAGGACCTCTGTGGCTTTCTGAAACTCCTGCTCGTCGGCCTCATCATCATCCATATGTTCATCTTCATCATCATCTTCATCCTTGTCGCGGCCGCGGGGAGGTCTGTCTCCTTGCTGCTGCTTGGCCTTGCCGCGGCGTCCTCCCCGGCCGGGACGTTTCTTGCCGGATCCTCCAGTACCTTCTTGGGCCTTCTCCTTGTCGCGTCGCTCGTACTCAGCCTTTTGCTGCTCGACAAGCTGTTTGACCTTCTTGCAGCTCTGGAGATCGTGGCCCTTGGTGCGGTGGATCTTGCAGTAGTGCTTGCCGGAGCCGTCCTGCTTGTCGGCGGCCGCCACAGCTTCAGCTTCCTTGGCGCCACCTCCGTTGCCGGACTGCTCAACGACTAGCACATCTTTGCCTTTCTTCTTCCTGTTGTTCCGCCGCCGGTTTTTCCTTGCCGGGACTGCATCCTCGCTGTCAGATCCTCCTGCTCCTGCGTTCTCTCCGGGGAGTTTCCTCCCTTCCTCAGCACGCGCACACTTGTCAGCCAGGGCATATAGCTCGCTGATGTCCCTGATCTTGCACATCGCCATCTCTTCCCGCATCCTGCGGTTTCGCACGTTCTGATCGAACACGCTGATGACCGCGGCGGGGTGGACATCTGGGATGTTGCGCTGTACTTGGCTGAATCTCTGAATGTACTTGCGCAGGGGCTCTCCTTCCTTCTGGGTGAGCAGATGAAGATCGCTCTCTTGGCCATGAGGCTTGTGGCCGCCTGTAAAGGCGCCGACAAACTGATGGCACAGATCTGCCCAGGAAGATATGGAGTTGTCCGGCAAGTGCATGAGCCAGGACCTGACATTGGGCTTGAGCACCAGCGGGAAGTAGTTGGCAAGGATCTTGTCATCGCGCCCCCCGGCAGCCTGCACCGTGATGGTGTAGATGCTGAGGAATTCCGACGGATGCAACTTGCCGTCGTACTTCTCTGGTACATCTGGCTTGAAATTCTTCGTACTGGGCCACTGGACTTGCCACAGCTCACGAGTAAATGCAGGGCAACCTACCGCGTACGGCAAGTCGCCTGGTTCCCCTGGCGCATGCATGTCGACAGTGGGCCCAGCGCGCAGGTCCGATTGATGCCGCACTTCTCTTCGGCGCTCGATACGGGTACGAGCGTCTTCTTGCTGTCGTTCGCGGAGAACTTGGCGCTGATCGCGATGG
The DNA here is from genome assembly GCF_018294505.1 of Triticum aestivum. NCBI lineage: Eukaryota > Viridiplantae > Streptophyta > Magnoliopsida > Poales > Poaceae > Triticum > Triticum aestivum. The sequence continues at coordinate 711,978,429 of NC_057798.1, read as the reverse complement.
GCTCGTGGATCTGATGACACAGTGGAGTCGTCGTCGAGGTGGATCCGGCGAGTCGGCGATCTTGGCCTTCGGGGTGGAGAGTGCACGGTGGTTGCACCCCCACCGGTCTTGTCGCCACCGGCTTGCGCCTGGCAATCTTGCCGTGGCTGCGATGTACCCGGTTGCCGTGGAGTGTCGCCGTTGGCGAAGCCGATGAGACTCTGAATGGTGGCCCTCCAATCGTCGATCTTGTCTGCCGTTGGAGGGTAATCCAGGAGAAGTTGAGCTCGGGACAACGCTTCTTCTGGAGTCCTCGGTGGCGGTGGCGAACGGTGCGAGGAGCGGGATATGCTCGGACTTCCAACTGGGTTGGAAGGAGCAATATCCCGTCCAGGCGACCGTGACTTGCTCATGCCAGCATGTTGGCGTACATGCTGGTCTTGAGCGCCCCGAGATCCACCAGCTCGATCTTGGTCCAACGCGCGTATGGTACTGCGAGTACCATGACGCTGTCGGTCCCGCGCCTCCTAAGACGGGCGCGGTGCATGTACGGACGCCGAGGTCTGTGCGGCCTTGTCCTTGGACCCTGCAGCGCCATGAGCTCCCTCGTCGTCGCCCGTTCCTCCGCTGGCGTCTACCCCACCACCTGTTTGCTCCGGTGGTGGTGGGATCGACGTGGACGGAGCAGCCACCTCGGAAGCCTTCTTCTTCGGTGGCCTGTCGTTGCTTTCCTACGGGCGAACGTCGACGTGTTTGCATGGCAACCGTCTGACATCCCCGGTGTTCCCAGGAAAGTAATTGAGCACCACCTTGCCGTCTGTCCTCATGCGCGGCCCGTCAAGCAGAAAGTCAGGAAACAAGCAGTGGAGCGCCAAGAATTCATAGCAGAAGAGATCAAGAAATTGGAAGCAGCAGGCCTCGTCAGAGGAGTGCTCCATCCTACGTGGTTGGCCAATCCTGTAGTCGTGCGCAAGGCAAACGGGAAATGGAGGCTTTGTATCAATTTCACCGATGTTAACAAAGCTTGTCCCAAAGACCCATTTCCCTTGCCGCGCATTGACCAGATTGTTGATTCCACAGCCGGATGTGACTTGCTTTCATTTCTTGACGCATACTCAGGATATCATCAGATCTTCATGGCAGAAGAGGATGAGGAGAAGACCGCATTCATCACTCCATGTGGCACATACTGTTTTGTACGGATGCCTTTCGGATTAAAGAATGCTGGTTCAACATTTGCAAGGGTAGTCCATGAAACTTTTGAGCCACAGATACACAGAAATGTAGAAGCCTACATGGATGATATAGTGGTCAAGAGCAAGGACAAGGCAACCCTGATCCAAGATTTAGACGAAACCTTTGCAAATCTGCGCAAGATCAACCTCAAGCTTAACCCCGAGAAGTGCGTGTTTGGAGTCCCCTCCGGCAAGCTTCTCGGGTTCTTCGTGTCCCAGCGGGGAATTGAAGCCAACCCCGACAAGATCAAGGCCATTGAGCAGATTGAAGCACCGAAGCGCGTCAAGGATGTATGAAGGTTTGCCGGTTGCGTGGCTGCTCTCAGCAGGTTTATCTCTAGATCTGCTGAGCGCGCCCTGCCGTTTTTCAAAATATTGAAAAAGGCAGGTCCAATGAAATGGACTCCAGAAGTGGAGGCTGCGCTGCAGGACTTAAAGAGATACCTATCCTCCACTCCAATACTTGTCGCACCTAAGCCACAAGAGAAGTTGCTGCTGTATATAGCGGCAACCAATCAAGTGGTTAGTGCTGCGTTAGTAGCGGAGAGGGAGGCAGATGATGAGCCAGCAACCACGGCAGATGCATCCAGCGACAAGCAGGGGGCTTCACCGGCAAGCTCTGGTCCCGACAAGGATGGATCTGCGCAGGCGTGTGAGGGAATGCAGAAGAAAATGGTGCAGCGCCCAGTTTACTTTGTTAGTTACCTTCTGCAGGGGGCTAGGTCGAGGTACTCTGGTGTGCATAAATTGCTTTTCGGCCTTCTCATGGCCTCGAGAAAGCTGCGCCATTACTTCCAAGCACATGAGATCACAGTTGTCACTCGCTTTCCGCTGAAGAGGATATTGCAGAATCCAGAAGCAACAGGCAGGATTGTCGAGTGGGCACTGGAACTGTCGAGCTTTGGCCTCAAGTTTGAAAGCACCTCAACTATCCAGAGCCGAGCATTGGCAGAGTTCATAGCAGAGTGGACGCCAACACCAGATGAAGAAATTCCAGAAACGAGCACCCCCGTCAAGGAAGCAAGCAAAGAGTGGCTCATGTACTTTGATGGTGCCTTCTCGCTGCAAGGTGCCGGTGCAGGCGTGCTGCTTATCGCACCCACCGGATAGCACCTCAAGTACGTAGTCCAGATGCACTTTCCCAGGGAGCAAGCAACAAACAATACTGCAGAGTATGAAGGTTTGCTTGCCGGTCTCAGGACCGCGACAGACCTTGGGATCAAGAAGCTCATTGTCAGGGGTGACTCACAGCTTGTCATCCGCCAAGTGAACAAGAACTATCAGAACCCGTTGATGGAAGCTTACATTGATGAAGTGAGAAAGCTAGTAGAACACTTTGACGGCCTACAGATGGAGCATGTTCCAAGAGCCGATAATGACATTGCCGATGGCCTGTCAAAGTGCGCCGCACTAAAGCTACCTGTGGAACCAGGGACCTTTGTGCTCAAGCTGACTCAACCATCCGTGACACCGTCAACTGGATAGAGCAAGAAGAGGAAGTTGATTTCCGGTGACTACTTTCCGGCAGAGCTCCCCGAAGCTGCCACCAAGAAAGTCCCCAAGATCAACACCAAGAGTGCTGAGGAGCAGTCTGCTCCGACAAGCCCTAGGGTTTGTTCCGTTGAAGCAGACGCTCCCGACAAGTTCCGCTCCGGCAAGCTTGCCGGGGAACGTCAAGCTCCGGCAGAGCCGAAGGTTCTTGCCGTAGAAGCAGCTGTTCTCGCAGCAGCATATGTGCCTTTAGTCCTTGTTTCGGCGTAAACCAGGCCGCGCGTACCCGTGCCCTGTTTTGGGCCTGGCCCAACAGCGCTCGGCACCGTGTATGGCCCTGGCCCGGGGGCTCCTGTCGGTGTACTAGTGTAGGGGTACCCTAGTATCCCGAACTTGTGCACGGGCAGTCGCAGCGCCCCGCGGCAAGGCTTGCCGGGTGACCGCCAAGGTCCTCCGTGGTTCGTTTGAAGCCATTCAAGAACAAAGTGTACAAGCCAAGAAGACAAGGCCCCGGCAAGAGGAGCTTGCCGGGAAGGCAAACCAAGGCCCCGGCAAGAGGAGCTTGCCGGGAAGGCCAACCAAGGCATCTCAAGGAACTTGCCGTGACGCGCCACTCGTCCCAACAAGACCCGGTGAGCGACAAGCTTACGGACCCGACAAGACAACGACCCCGGCAAGACGCTTGCCGGGGCAAGCTGCCACCCTGTACCCGCGCTCCAGCGCATCCACCAACGTGTCGCCCTGGGGCCTTCCCAGGGGCGCGTGGCGAGAGGCTCTGCAGCCAGGGGTGCGCGGTGGCAAGCAGCGCTGACAAGGTAGCCATCGTGGCGAGCGGTGGCGCCCCTGACGGTCCTTTTCCTGCACTGTTTGGGCGACACAGACGGGCATTTAATGCTTTTGTCCCCTGCCGTCAGGGTTAGGTATGATACACTGTAGAGGTAGTTGTACCAACCGCAACTCCTTTTCCATTTTTGCCCTTGCATGCATTGCCACCTGTTGGTGACCCCTTTAGCATATAAAAGGAGGCCCATGCGCAACGTAGAGGGGGGTTCGGAACCAGAAAGCACTCACGCTCGGTCTCGTTAGCAGCTGGAGTGTACTGTAGCATTCAGCGCTCCCGAGCAAGAACACAATACAATCTGACAAGCAGCAGTAGGAGTATTATCTCTCCGGAGAGCTCCGAAGCTGGGTAAACCGCTCGTGTGCTTCGCCTCGATCCACTCTTCGTGCGATCCTCGCCCCCCGCCGGACCAAAAAGGGGTCCTGCCCCATAGGTGTTCGTTCCCGCGACATCTTTCCTGTTGGTGTACTAGAGTAGGGGTACCCTAGTATCCCGAACTTGTGCACGGGCAGTCGCAGCGCCCCGCGGCAAGGCTTGCCGGGTGACCGCCAAGGCCCTCCGTGGTTCCTTTGGAGCCATTCAAGAACAAAGTGTTCAAGCCAAGAAGACAAGGCCCCGGTAAGAGGAGCTTGCCGGGAAGAGACAAGGCCCCGACAAGAGGAGCTTGCCGGGAAGGCCAACCACGACATCTTAAGGAACTTGCCGCGACGCGCCGCGCGTCCCGGCAAGGCCCGGTGAGCGACAAGCTTCCGGGTGCGACAAGACAACGACCCCGGCAAGGCGCTTGCCGGGGCAAGTTACCACCCTGTACCCGCGCTCCAGCGCATCCACCAACGTGTCGCCCTGAGGCCTTCCTAGGGGCGCATGGCGTGAGCCTGTGCAGCCAGGGGTACGCGGTGGCAAGCGGCGTTGACAAGATAGCCATCGTGGCAAGCAGTGGCGCCCCTAACGGTCCATTTCTTGCACTGTTTGTGCGACACAGACGTGCATTTAATGCCTTTGTCCCCTGCCGTCAGGGTTAGGTATGATACACTGTAGAGGTAGTTGTACCAACCGGAACTCCTTTTCCATTTTTACCCTTGCATGCGTTGCCACCTGTCAGTGACCCCTTGAGCATATAAAAGGAGGCCCATGCGCAACATAGGGGGGGGGGGTTCGGAACCAGAAAGCACTCACGCTCGGTCTCGTTAGCAGCTGGAGTGTACTGTAGCATTCAACGCTCCCGAGCAAGAACACAATACAATCCGACAAGCAGCAGTAGGAGTATTATCTCTCCGGAGAGATCCGAAGCTGGGTAAATCGCCCACGTGCCTCACCTCGATCCGCTCTTCGTGCGATCCTCGCCCACCGCCGGACCAAAAGGGGCCCTGCCCCATAGGTGTTCGTTCCCACGACATGATGAGCGGATCGAGGCGAGGCACGCGGGCGATTTACCCAGCTTCGGAGCTCTCCGGAGAGATAATACTCCTACTGCTGCTTGTCGGATTGTATTGTGTTCTTGCTCGGGAGCGCTGAATGCTACAGTACACTCCAGCTGCTAACGAGACCGAGCGTGAGTGCTTTCTGGTTCCGAACCCCCCCTACGTTGCGCATGGGCCTCCTTTTATATGCTCAAGGGGTCACCAATAGGTGGCAACGCATGCAATGGTAAAAATGGAAAAGGAGTTGCGGTTGGTACAACTACCTCTACAATGTATCATACCTAACCCTGACGGCAGGGGACAAAGGCATTAAATGCCCGTCTGTGTCGCACAAACAGTGCAAGAAATGGACCATTAGGGGCTCCACCGCTTGCCACGATGGCTATCTTGTCAGCGCCGCTTGCCACTGCGTACCCCTGGCTGCACAGGCTCCCGCCACACGCCCCTGGGAAGGCCTCAGGGTGACATGTTGGTGGATGCGCTGGAGCGCGGGTATAGGGTGGTAACTTGCCCCGGCAAGCGCCTTGCCGGGGTCGTTGTCTTGTCGCGCCCGGAAGCTTGTCGCTCACCGGGCCTTGCCGGGACGCGCGGCGCGTCGCGGCAAGTTCCTTGAGATGCCGTGGTTGGCCTTCCCGGCAAGCTCCTCTTGCCGGGGCCTTGTCTCTTCCTGGCAAGCTCCTCTTGCCGGGGCCTTGTCTTCTTGGCTTGAACACTTTATTCTTGAATGGCTCCAAAGGAACCACGGAGGGCCTTGGCGGTCACCCGGCATGCCTTGCCACGGGGCGCTGCGACTGCCCGTGCACAAGTTCGGGATACTAGGGTACCCCTACTCTAGTACACCGATAGGAGCCCCCGGGCCTGGGCCACACACGGTGCCGAGCGCTGTTGGGCCAGGCCCAAAACAGTGCACGGGCACGCGTGGCCTGGTTTACGCCGAATCTCGCTCCGTATCCACCGCGTCCTCCCCTAACGGCACGCGTCGAGTGCGGCATCGTGGGAGAGATCGTGGGTGATTCTTTATTCGGAAAAGCGGAACATCCGCCCCGTCCCCCTTTATAAGCAGGGGAAACAGGGGCAGTTCGCCCACCTCGCCGTTGCTTCTCCAATCTCAGAAATCTCTGCCGCTCCCCCCTTCTTCCAAAGCCGAAAGGGAGCAGCACTCCGTCCCCCATCTCCACCGCCGCCACCAACGCCGTCGATCTCCCCCACCACCTCTGCCATGGCTCCGAAAGCCGGAAAGGGGAAGGCCGTAAAGTCGACCGAGGCGCAGCGGCTCGAGGCACTGCGAAAGGAGCGGGCCACTTTCCCCCCCGAGCTCTCTGCGCAGGAGCTGAGGGAGTGGTACTATCTCTTTTGGTCGACGGAGACGCGAGCGCATCCGCGTACAAAGGTACTCTCCGCCGCCGCTTTGAAAAAGGCTCCGACTGGATATCCGTTCTTCGCCTTGTTCTTCTACTGCGGGCTCTGCCCACCCTTCTCTGAATTCTTCTGCGATATCATGAACACCTACGGGTTCCACCTCCTTGATTTCACCCCCAATGCCGTTCTGACCATGGCAGTTTTCGCACATCTCTGCAAAAACTTTGTCGGAGTCTACCCCAATGTCGAGAGAGGAGAGCCTCTTGCTGGCGGGATCGCCTGGATCTCGAGAGCCGGCAAGAAGGAGGCCTATCTGGAGGGGGAGCTCCGTAGCAAATGGGAGGAGTGGAGAGCAGATTGGTGTTGGATCGTAGAGGAGAACCCACAGCCATTCACCGCCCGGCGCCAAACCCCAGCAGTGCGCGGCAACGATTGGAGCAGCCTGGCCCCGGAAGATGATAGGCTAAAGATTGCTGTCACTCGGATCTTACGCCTCAGGCTTGCGGGTTGACTGTAGGCACTGTTGGCGTGGACTTCCTTCGCTGCCGCATCGCTCCCCTGCAGGAGAGGAGGAGACCCGCCTGGGAATTCGGGGGTCCGGCGGACATCATGAGGCTGTGCCCGGGCCTCAACTTTAATTTCACTGTCTTGGAGTTGGATGCGATGCTCAAGGAGCTGTTCAAGCACGACCCTCAACATCCCGAGTGGTTCAGGTTGCCGACAGGTGTCCCGCTATGCAACAACTCCTCGCTCGACCGCATCCGCGCAATGATGCCGTTGTGTGATTCGCATGGAATCGTCCCCACTTGGCAAGGGCCTGGAGACGATGTCGTGCAGCAATTCTTCGATGGCTTGGTGGAGGTGGCGGTCCGCTCCGACGAGCAGAGAAGCCTCACCCGCGACACCACCGAATCGGAGATGCAGCGCATCGCCACTAGGGCGGAAGAGGCGGCAGCAGCCGCTGCCGCGGGCGAGTTTGGGTTCACAGCGGAGGAAGCAGAAGCAGCAGAGGCGGCAAGCCTTGCCGAACGAGAGTGGCTTGACAGCGAAGAAGAGCTTGCCGCGCCTGATGCCGAGTCGAGCGAGCCCGCCGAGGGTACGAGCGGTCCGCCTTCTCCAGGCAGCTTGCCGCAAACAGAGCCCCCAGCGCAGCCCCCAGCTCCACCAAGAAGGCGTCTCCGCAGGGCCGGGGAAGCAGCAGGGCGGCAGACGGTTCAACAGCTGCAACGCCGCGCGACACGCTCCGCCGCGACAAGCACTGTTGCCGCGGGAGCGCCTCACGCCGCTGCGGCAACTGGAGCGGGGTCGTCCCGGGCCACCACCACTGCCCCCGCCAAGCGGCCAAGGGATCCTACTCCTCCGCCTCGTCGCGCCGAAGGTGGGCCGGACTTCGACCTCTCCGCGCTCAGCTTCGACGAGGAAGAAGAAGAGTAAGATTCTCTGTTGTACTTGTAGTTCTTCAATCCATGCCGTTTTTGTCTTGTATCTGATTTGCTTTACTCTTAACTCATTCCTTTTCAGGACTCTGACCCAGAGAGTGGCGAAGGGAGCTAAGGCCCCGGTGATTGTCGTCGAGGACGAGCCCACCGCGACAGCAGGGGGGGGGGGAGTCTGAGACCACCTTGTCGGACCCGGCAACTACTCCCCAAAGCAGCCCCCAGCGCAGCCCCCATCGTAAGTACATGGTTTCCTTTCTACTGTCAGGCGCGCATGGGTGCTCTTTCTTTGCTGATATCTGACTATTTGTTTGTGTAGGAGCAGAACAAACTCACCAGGAGGGCCCGGAAACCACCTCCGATTCGTCATCTGGTTCGACTACGCCTCCAAGGGCGGATTCCCCGACAAGGGAGCGTTCTCCGGCAAGGGAGGATTCCCCGGCAAGGGAGAGTACCAACGATCCCCCTGTGGTGGAGACCGTGACTGTGGAGCCCAGCACCGGTAATCCTTTCGCTCGAACACTTCCCTTGGGTACTTTTTCTTCTGATTCTCTTTTTTGGATATTTGCTTGACTTTTCTCTCCCTCTTCTGGTTGTCAGATCCATCTGCCACGGAGCCGATGGAGACCGAGGTCGCCGGCGAGGAGGACGCGCGCGGCAATACCAACGACGCCGCTGCCACTGAAGAGGAAGCCGACGCCGATGATCCTGCCAGCGAGGAGGCCGCCAAGGCTGCCGCTGCAGGAGCCGGCGAGGGGTCCGGCGATCGTACTGACGACCCTGGGGCGCCGACAAGGACTCCTTGAGATCGGCCTCTAGCTGCGCCACCTTCGTCTCCAGCTCTGCCTTGGCGGCCTCGGCAGCGGCAGCCGCGTCCTTTGCTTCCTTAAGAGCCCCGCCCAGTGTTTGCTCGCGGGCGGCCAGCTCCTCCTTGTGGCTGTCGAGGTTGATCTTCCGCAGCGTCAGCTCACCTTCCCGCGCAAACAGCTCCCCGGTGACAAGCCGCTGTTGCTCTTCAGCTTCTGCCTTCTCGAGCAGGAAGGCTTTCCGCTCCTCGGCAAGCTGATTCCGCTCCTCCGCCAAGGACCGGAGAGCTTCCTGGTTAGCGCCCTGGAGCTCCTCCGCGCGCTTCTTGATGTCCGCTCCCGCCTTCGCGACAAGCGCTTCCCGGGATTCCAGCTTGGCTTGCCGGGCGCGGTAGAGCGACAACAGCTTCCGCAGCAGCTCCTCCTCCTCAGGCTCGCTGCTGCTGCTGCTCGGCGCGTCGACCAGCGTCAGTCCAGCGGAGGCAAGCACCTCTCCATCAAAAGTTTCTCCTTCGACCGGCGCCCTGGAGCTTGACGCCCAGGGGAGCTTGATGAAGATGCCGTCGCCGGCCTTCAGATAGGTGCCGGGCTGGGGCTCTTCGGAGCCTGACGCTGCGGCAGTGGCAAAGGGATCGGCGGTCGGCGTAGCGCCTTGCGCTCCTGCGGCCCCAGGGTCGTCAGTACGATCAACGGACCACTCGCCGGCTCCTGCAGCGGCAGCCTTGGCGGCCTCCTCGCCGGCAGGATCATCGGTGCCAGCTTCTCTTCAGTGGCAGCGGCGTCGTTGGTATTGCCGCACGCGTCCTCCTCGCCGGCGACCTCGGTCTCCATCGGCTCCGTGGCAGATGGATCTGACAACCGGAAGAGGGAGAGAAAAGTCAAGCAAATATCCAAAAAAGAGAATCAGAAGAAAAAGAACCCAAGGGAAGTGTTCGAGCGAAAGGATTACCGGTGCTGGGCTCCACAGTCACGGTCTCCACCACAGGGGGATCGTTGGTACTCTCCCTTGCCGGAGACTTCTCCCTTACCGGGGAATCCTCCCTTGCCGGAGAACGCTCCCTTGTCGGGGAATCCGCCTTGGCGGCGTAGTCGAAGCAGATGACAAATTGGAGGCGGTTTCTGGGCCCTCCTGGTGAGTTTGTTCTGCTCCTACACAAACAAATAGTCAGATATCAACAAAGAAAGAGCACCCATGCGCGCCTGACAGCAGAAAGGAAACCATGTACTTACGCTGGGGGCTGCGCTGGGGGCTGCTTTGGGGAGTAGTAGCCGGGTCCGGCAAGGTGGTCTCGGGCGCGCCTCCCGCTGTCGTGGTGGGCTCGTCCTCGATGACGATCACCGGAGCCTTGGCTCTCTTCGCCGCTCTCTGGGCCAGTGTCCTGAAAAGGAATGAGTTCAGAGTAAAGCAAATCAGGTACAAGACAAAAACAACAAATTGAAGAACTACAAGTACAACAGAGAATCTTACTCTTCTTCTTCCTCGTCGGAGCTGAGCGCGGAGAGGTCGAAGTCCGGCCCACCTTCGGCGCGCGAGGCGGAGGAGTAGGATCCCTTGGCCGCTTGGCGGGGGCAGTGGTGGTGGCCCGGGACGACCCCACTCCAGTTGCCGCAGCGGCGTGAGGCTCTCCCACGGCAACAGTGCTTGTCGCGGCGGAGCGTGTCGCGCGGAGTTGCGGCTGTTGACCCGTCTGCTGCCCTGCTGCGTCCCCGGCCCTGCGGAGACGCCTTCTTGGTGGATTTGGGGGCTGCGCTGGGGGCTTTGTTTGCGGCAAGCTGCCTGGAGAAGGCGGACCGCTCGTACCCTCGGCGGGCTCGCTCGACTCGACGTCAGGCGCTGCAAGCTCTTCTTCGCTGTCAAGCCACTCTCGTTCGGCAAGGCTTGCCGCCTCTGCTGCTTCTGCCTCCTCCGTTGTGAATCCAAACTCGCCCGCAGCAGCGGCTGCTGCCGCCTCTTCCGCCCTAGTGGCGATGCGCTGCATCTCCGCTTCGGTGGTGTCGCAGGTGAGGCTTCTCTGCTCGTCGGAGCGGACCGCCACCTCCACCAAGCCATCGAAGAACTGCTGCACGACATCATCTGCAGGCTCTTGCCAAGTGGGGATGATTCCATGCGAATCGCACAACGGCATCATTGCATGGATACGGTCGAGCGAGGAGTTGTTGCACAGCGGAACGACACTTGCCGGCAACCTGAACCACTCGGGATGTTGAGGGTCGTGCTTGAACAGCTCCTTGAGCATCGCGTCCAATTCCATGACAGTGAAATTGAAGTTGAGGCCCGGGCGCAGCCTCATGATATCCGCCGGACCCCCGAATTCCCAGGCGGGTCTCCTCCTCTCCTGCAGGGGAGCGATGCGGCGGCGAAGAAAGTCCGCGCCAACAGCGCCTACAGTCAACCCGGCAAGCCTGAGGCGTAAGATCCGAGTGACAGCAATCTTCAGCCTATCATCTTCTGGGGCCAGGCTACTCCAATCGTTGCCGCGCACTGCTGGGGTTTGGCGCCGGGCGGTGAATGGCTGTGGGTTCTCCTCTACGATCCAACAACAATCTGCTCTCCACTCCTCCCATTTGCTATGGAGCTCCCCCTCCAGATAGGCCTCCTTCTTGCCGGCTCTCGAGATCCAGGCGATCCCGCCAGCAAGAGGCTCTCCTCTCTCGACCCGGGGCATAAAGAAGTGGCGGAAAAGGGCTACATTGGGGTAGACTCCGACAAAGTTTTCGCAGAGATGTGCGAAAACTGCCATGGTAAGAACGACATTGGGGGTGAAATCAAGGAGGTGGAACCCGTAGGTGTTCATGATATCGCAGAAGAATTCAGAGAAGGGCGGGCAAAGCCCGCAGTAGAAGAACAAGGCGAAGAACGGATATCCAGTCGGAGCCTTTTTCTAAGCGGCGGCGGAGAGTACCTTTGTACGCGGATGCGCTCGCGTCTCCGTCGACCAGAAGAGATAGTACCACTCCCTCAGCTCCTGCGCAGAGAGCTCGGGGGGGGGGGGGGGAAACTGGCCCGCTCCTTTCGCAGTGCCTCGAGCCGCTGCGCCTCGGTCGACTTTACAGCCTTCCCCTTTCCGGCTTTCGGAGCCATGGCGGAGGTGGTGGGGGAGATCGACGGCGTTGGTGGCGGCGGTGGCGATGGGGGACGGAGCGCTGCTCCCTTTCGGCTTTGGAAGAAGGTGGGAGCGGCGGAGATTTCTGAGATTGGAGAAGCAACGGCGAGGTGGGCGAACTGCCCCTGTTCCCCTGCTTATAAAGGGGGACGGGGCGGACGTTCCGCTTTTCCGAATAAAGAATCACCCACGACGCCGCACTCGACGCGTGCCGTTAGGGGAGGATGCGGTGGATACAGAGCGAGATTCGGCGTAAACCAGGCCGCGCATGCCCATGCACTGTTTTCGGCCTGGCCCAACAGCGCTCGGCACCGTGTGTGGCCCAGGCCTGGGGGCTCCTGTCGGTGTACTAGAGTAGGGGTACCCTAGTATCCCGAACTTGTGCACGGGCAGTCGCAGCGCCCCGCGGCAAGGCTTGCCGGGTGACCGCCAAGGCCCTCTGTGGTTCCTTTGGAGCCATTCAAGAACAAAGTGTTCAAGCCAAGAAGACAAGGCCCCGGCAAGAGGAGCTTGCCGGGAAGAGACAAGGCCCCGGCAAGAGGAGCTTGCCGGGAAGGCCAACCACGACATCTCAAGGAACTTGCTGCGACGCGCCGCGCGTCCCGGCAAGGCCCGGTGAGCGACAAGCTTCCGGGCGCGACAAGACAACGACCCCGGCAAGGCACTTGCCGGGGCAAGTTACCACCCTGTACCCGCGCTCCAGCGCATCCACCAACGTGTCGCCCTGAGGCCTTCCCAGGGGTGCGTGGCGGGAGCCTGTGCAGCCAGGGGTACGCGGTGGCAAGCGGCGCTGACAAGATAGCCATCATGGCAAGCGGTGGCGCCCCTAACGGTCCATTTCTTGCACTGTTTGTGCGACACAGACGGGCATTTAATGACTTTGTCCCTTGCCGTCAGGGTTAGGTATGATACACTGTAGAGGTAGTTGTACCAACCGCAACTCCTTTTCCATTTTTACCCTTGCATGCGTTGCCACCTGTCGGTGACCCCTTGAGCATATAAAAGGAGGCCCATGCACAAAGTAGGGGGGGGGGGTTCGGAACCAGAAAGCACTCACGCTCGGTCTCGTTAGCAGCTGGAGTGTACTATAGCATTCAGCGCTCCCGAGCAAGAACACAATACAATCCGACAAGCAGCAGTAGGAGTATTATCTCTCCGGAGAGCTCCGAAGCTGGGTAAATCGCCCGCGTGCCTCGCCTCGATCCGCTCTTCGTGCGATCCTCGCCCCCCGCCGGACCGAAAGGGGCCCTGCCCCATAGGTGTTCGTTCCCAGCAGAACTCCTCCCCCCTTGGCCGCCACCCCCTTGGGAGATTCAATCTCCCAGGGCCGGCGCCCCCCCTGGGGGCCTATATAAAGGAGAGCAGGGGGGAGGGCAGCCGCACCCTTGTGCTTGGCGCCTCCCTCCCCCTGCTACACCTCGTCCTCCTCCCGTAGTCGCTTGGCGAAGCCCTGCTGGAGTTCTGCTGCATCCACCACCACGCCGTCGTGCTGCTGGATCATCATCAACCTCTCCTTCCCACTTGCTGGATCAAGAAGGAGGAGACATCTCCCGTCCCGTACATGTGTTGAACGCGGAGGTGCTGTCCGTTCAGCACTTGGATATCGGTGATCTGAATCACGTCGAGTACGACTCCACCATCACCCTTCCCGTGAACGCTTCGGCACTCGATCTACAAGTGGTATGTAGATGCAAACTCACTCCCTTGACTCGTTGCTTAGATGAACTCATAGATGGATCTTGGTGAAACCGTAGGAAAATTTTAATTTTCTGCAACGTTCCCCAATAGTGGCATCATGAGCTAGGTCTATGCGTAGTTCTCTATTGCACGAGTAGAACACAATTTTGTTGTGGGCGTAGATCTTGTCAACTTGCTTGCCGCTACTAGTCTTATCTTGCTTCAGCGGTATTGTGGGATGAAGCGGCCCGGACCAACCTTACACATACGCTTACGTGAGACCGGTTCCACCGACTGACATGCACTAGTTGCATAAGGTGGCTGGCGGGTGTCTGTCTCTCCCACTTTAGTTGGAGCGGATTCGATGAAAAGGGTCCTTATGAAGGGTAAATAGAAGTTGACAAAATCACGTTGTGGTTATTCGTAGGTAAGAAAATGTTCTTGCTAGAACCCAATTGCAGCCACGTAAAAGATGCAACAACAATTAGAGGACGTCTAACTTGTTTTTGCAGCAATTGTCATGTGATGTGATATGGCCAGAAGTTGTGATGAATGATGAATGACATATTGTGATGTATGAGATCATGTTCTTGTAATAGGAATCACAACTTGCATGTCGATGAGTATGACAACCGGCAGGAGCCATAGGAGTTGTCTTTATTTTTTGTATGACCTGCGTGTCATTGAAGAACGCCATGTAACTTACTTTACTTTATTGCTAAACGCGTTAGCCATAGAAGTAGAAGTAGTCGTTGGCGTGACAACTTCATGAAGACACGATGATGGAGATCATGATGATGGAGATCATGGTGTCATGCCGGTGACAAGATGATCATGGAGCCCCGAAGATGGAGATCAATGGAGCTATATGATATTGGCCATATCATGTCACTACTATATATAATTGCATGTGATGTTTATTATGTTTATGCATCTTGTTTACAACAATTTCAACAATTTCAACGATGGTAGTAAATAAGATGATCCCTTACAACAATTTCAAGAAGTGTTCTCCCCTAACTGTGCACCGTTGCTAAAGCTCGTCGCTTCTAAGCACCACGTGATGATCGGGTGTGATGGATTCTTACGTTCACATACAACGGGTGTAAGACAGATTTACACACGCAAAACACTTAGGGTTAACTTGACGAGCCTAGCATGTACAGACATGGCCTCGGAACACGGAGACCGAAAGGTCGAACACGAGTCGTATGGAAGATACGATCAACATAAGAATGTTCACCGACGATGACTAGTCCGTCTCACATGATGATCGGACACGGCCTAGTCGACTCGGATCGTGTAACACTTAGATGACTAGAGGGATGTCTAATCTGAGTGGGAGTTCATTAATAATTTGATTAGATGAACTTAGTCTAAAACCTTTGCAAATATGTCTTGTAGATCAAATGGCCAACGCTCATGTCAACATGAACTTCAACGCGTTCCTAGAGAAAACCAAGCTGAAAGATGATGGCAGCAACTATACGGACTGGGTTCGGAACCTGAGGATCATCCTCATAGCTGCCAGGAAACAATATGTCCTAGATGGACCGCTAGGTGACGCTCCCGTCCCAGAGAACCAAGACATTATGAATGCTTGGCACACTCGTGCTGATGATTACTCCCTCGTTCAGTGCAGCATGCTTTACAGCTTAGAACCGGGGCTCCAAAAGCGTTTTGAACATCACAGAGCATATGAGATGTTCGAAGATCTGAAACTTGTTTTTCAAGCTCATGCCCGGGTCGAGAGATATGATGTCTCCGACAAGTTCTATAGTTGTAAGATGGAGGAAAATAGTTCTGTCAGTGAGCACATACTCAAGATGTCTGGGTTGCACAACCGCATGACTCAGCTGAACATTAACCTCCCAGATGAGGCGGTCATTGACAGAATCCTCCAGTCGCTCCCACCAAGCTACAAGAGCTTTGTGATGAACTACAACATGCAGGGGATGGTGAAGACCATTCCTGAAGTGTTCTCAATGCTGAAGTCAGCAGAGGCTGAAATCAAGAAAGAACATCAAGTGTTGATGGTCAATAAGACCACTAAGTTCAAGAAGGGCAAGGGCAAGAAGAACTTCAAGAAGGACGGCAAGGATGTTGCCGCGCCTGGTAAGCCAGTTACCGGGAAGAAGTCAAAGAATGGATCCAAGCCTGAGACTGAGTGCTTTTATTGCAAGGGGAAGGGTCACTGGAAGCGGAACTGCCCCAAATACTTAGCGGATAAGAAGGCCGGCAACACCAAAGGTATATTTGATATACATGTAATTTATGTGTACCTTACCAGTACTCGTAGTAACTCCTGGGTATTCGATACCGGTGCCGTTGCTCATATTTGTAACTCACAGCAGGAGCTGCGGAATAAATGGAGACTGGCGAAGGACGAGGTGACGATGCGCGTCGGGAATGGTTCCAGAGTCGATGTGATCGCCATCGGCACGCTGCCTCTACATTTACCTACGGGATTAGTTTTGAACCTTAATAATTTTTATTTAGTGCCAAGTTTGAGCATGAACATTGTATCAGGATCTCGTTTAATACGAGATGGCTACTCATTTAAATCCGAGAATAATGGTTGTTCTATTTATATGAGAGATATGTTTTATGGTCATGCTCCGATGGTCAATGGTTTATTCTTAATGAATCTCGAGCGTAATATTACACATGTTCATAGTGTGGATGCCAAAAGATGTAAAGTTGATAATGATAGTCCCACATACTTGTGGCACTGCCGCCTTGGTCACATTGGTGTCAAGCGCATGAAGAAGCTCCATGCTGATGGACTTTTGCAGTCTCTTGATTATGAATCGTTTGACACATGCGAACCATGCCTCATGGGAAAAATGACCAAGACTCCGTTCTCCGGAACAATGGAGCGAGCAACCAACTTGTTGGAAATCATACATACCGATGTGTGCGGTCCAATGAGCGTTGAGGCTCGCGGAGGATATCGTTATGTTCTCACTCTCACTGATGACTTGAGTAGATATGGGTATGTCTACTTAATGAAACACAAGTCTGAGACCTTTGAAAAGTTCAAGGAGTTTCAGAATGAGGTGGAGAATCAACGTGACCGAAAGATAAAGTTCCTACGATCAGATCGTGGAGGAGAATACTTAAGTCACGAATTTGGTACACACTTAAGGAAATGTGGAATTGTTTCACAACTCACGCCGCCTGGAACACCTCAACATAACGGTGTGTCCGAACGTCGTAATCGCACTCTATTGGATATGGTGCGGTCTATGATGTCTCTTACCGATTTACCGCTATCATTTTGGGGATACGCTCTAGAGACAGCTACATTCACTTTAAATAGGGCACCATCTAAATCCGTTGAGACGACACCGTATGAATTATGGTTTGGGAAGAAACCTAAGCTGTCGTTTCTAAAAGTTTGGGGATGCAATGCTTATGTCAAGAAACTTCAACCTGAAAAGCTCGAACCCAAGTCGGAAAAATGCGTCTTCATAGGATACCCTAAGGAAACCATTGGGTATACCTTCTACTTAAGATCCGAGGGCAAGATCTTTGTTGCCAAGAACGGATGCTTTCTGGAAAAAGAATTTCTCTCGAAAGAAGTAAGTGGGAGGAAAGTAGAACTCGATGAAGTACTACCTCTTGAACGGGATAGTAGTGCAGCTTAGGAGCATGTTCCTGTGATGCCTACACCAACTGAAGAGGAAAATAATGATGATGATCAAGGTACTTCGGATCAAGTTGCTACTGAACTTCGTAGGTTCACAAGGACACGTTCCGCACCAGAGTGGTACGGTAACCCTGTCCTGGAAATCATGTTGTTAGACAACGGTGAACCTTCGAACTATGAAGCAGCGATGGCGGGCCCAGATTCCAACAAATGGCTTGAAGCCATGAAATCTGAGATAGAATCCATGTATGAAAACAAAGTATGGACTTTGACAGACTTGCCCGATGATCGGCAAGCGATAGAAAACAAATGTATTTTTAAGAAGAAGACGGACGCGGATGGTAATGTTACCATCTATAAAGCTCGGCTTGTCACTAAGGGTTATCGACAAGTTCAAGGGATTGACTACGACGAGACATTCTCTCCCGTAGCAAAGCTGAAGTCCGTCCAAATCATGTTAGCAATTGCCGCATACTATGATTATGAGATATGGCAGATGGACGTCAAAACGGCATTCCTTAACGGACATCTTAAGGAAGAGCTATATATGATGCAGCCGGAAGGTTTTGTCGATCCTAAGAACGCTAACAAAGTATGCAAGCTCCAGCGATCCATTTATGGGCTGGTGCAAGCATCTCGGAGTTGGAACATTCGCTTTGATGAGATGATCAAAGCATTTGGGTTTATGCAGACTTATGGAGAAGCCTGCGTTTACAAGAAAGTGAGTGGGAGCTCTGTAGCATTTCTCATATTATATGTAGATGACATACTCTTGATGGGAAATGATATAGAACTTCTGGACAGCATTAAGGCCTACTTGAATAAATGTTTTTCAATGAAGGACCTTGGAGAAGCTGCTTATATATTAGGCATCAAGATCTATAGAGATAGATCGAGACGCCTCATAGGTCTTTCACAAAGCACATATCTTGATAAGATTTTGAAAAGGTTCAAAATGGATCAGTCCAAGAAGGGGTTCTTGCCTATGTTACAAGGTGTGAGATTGAGCTCGGCTCAGTCCCCGACCACGGCAAAAGATAAAGAAGAGATGAGTGTCATCCCCTATGCTTCAGCCATAGGATCTATTATGTATGCCATGCTGTGTACCAGACCCGATGTAAACCTTGCCGTAAGTTTGGTAGCGAGGTACCAAAGTAATCCCGGCAAGGAACACTGGACAACGGTCAAGAATATCCTGAAGTACCTGAAAAGGACAAAGGACATGTTTCTCGTTTATGGAGGAGACGAAGAGCTCGTCGTAAAGGGTTACGTCGACGCTAGCTTCGACTCAGATCTGGATGACTCTAAGTCACAAACCGGATACGTGTATATGTTGAATGGTGGAGCAGTAAGCTGGTGCAGCTGCAAGCAGAGCGTCGTGGCGGGATCTACGTGTGAAGCGGAGTACATGGCAGCCTCGGAGGCAGTGCATGAAGCGATTTGGGTGAAGGAGTTCATCACCGACCTAGGAGTCATACCCAATGCGTCGGGGCCGATCAAACTCTTCTGTGACAACACTGGAGCTATTGCCCTTGCCAAGGAGCCCAGGTTTCACAAGAAGACCAGGCACATCAAGCGTCGTTTCAACTCCATCCATGAAAATGTTCAAAATGGAGACATAGATATTTGCAAAGTACATACGGATCTGAATGTCACAGATCCGTTGACTAAACCTCTCTCGCGAGCAAAACATGATCAACACCAGAACTCTATGGGTGTTCGATTCATCACAATGTAACTAGATTGGTGACTCTAGTGCAAGTGGGAGACTATTGGAAATATGCCCTAGAGGCAATAATAAAAGTATTATTATATTTCATTGTTCATGATAATTGTCTTCTGTTCATGCTATAACTGTATTATCCGGAAATCGTAATACACGTGTGAACACATAGCCACAATATGTCCCTAGTGAGCCTCTAGTTGACTAGCTTGTTGTGATCAACAGATAGTCATAGTTTCCTTGCTATGGACATTGGATGTCGTTGATAACGGGATCACATCATTAGGAGAATGATGTGATGGACAAGACCCAATCCTAAGCATAGCACAAAGATCGTTTAGTTCGTTTGCTAGAGCTTTTCCAATGTCAAGTATCTCTTCCTTAGACCATGAGATCGTGTAACTCCCGGATACCGTAGGAGTGCTTTGGGTGTATCAAACGTCACAACGTAACTGGGTGACTATAAAGGTGCACTACAGGTATCTCCGAAAGTGTCTGTTGGGTTGACACGGATCGAGACTGGGATTTGTCACTCCGTATGATGGAGAGGTATCTCTGGGCCCACTCGGTAATGCATCATCATAATGAGCTCAAGGTGACCAAGGGGTTGGCCACGGGATCATGCATTACGGTACGAGTAAAGTGACTTGCCGGTAACGAGACTGAACAAGGTATTGGGATACCGACGATCGAGTCTCGGGCAAGTAACGTACCGATTGACAATGGGAATTGTATACGGGGTTGTTTAAATCCTCGACATCGTGGTTCAACCGATGAAATCATCGAGGAGCATGTGGGAGCCAACATGGGTATCCAGATCCCGCTGTTGGTTATTGCCCGAGAGTCGTCTCAGTCATGTATACGTGTCTCCCGAACCCGTAGGGTCTACACACTTAAGGTTCGGTGACGCTAGGGTTGTATGAATATGAGTATGCAGCATACCGAATGTTGTTCGGAGTCCCGGATAAGATCCCGGACGTCACGAGGAGTTTCGGAATGGTCCGGAGGTAAAGAACAATATATAGGAAGTGGTATTTCGGCCATCGGGAAAGTTTTGGGGTCACCCGGTATTGTACCGGGACCATCGGAATGGTCCCGGGGGTCCACTGGGTGGGGCCACCCATCCCGGAGGGCCTCATGGGCTGAAGTGGGAGGGGAGCCAGCCCATAGTGGGCTGGTGCGCCCCCCTAGGCCCACCCCCTGCGCCTAGGGTTGAAACCCTAGGGTGTGGGGGGGGGGGCGCACCACATGCCTTGGGGGGCACTCCTCCCCCCTTGGCCGCCGCCCCCTTGGGAGATTCAATCTCCCAGGGCCGGCGCCCCCCCTGGGGGCCTATATGAAGGAGGGCAGGGGGAGGGCAGCCGCACCCTTGTGCTTGGCGCCTCCCTCCCCCTGCTACACCTCGTCCTCCTCCCGTAGTCGCTTGGCGAAGCCCTGCTGGAGTTCTGCTGCATCCACCACCACGCCGTCGTGCTGCTGGATCATCATCAACCTCTCCTTCCCCCTTGCTGGATCAAGAAGGAGGAGACGTCTCCCGTCCCGTACGTGTGTTGAACGCGGAGGTGCTGTCCGTTCAGCACTTGGACATCGGTGATCTGAATCACGTCGAGTACGACTCCACCATCACCCTTCCCGTGAACGCTTCCGCACTCGATCTACAAGTGGTATGTAGATGCAAACTCACTCCCTTGACTCATTGCTTAGATGAACTCATAGATGGATCTTGGTGAAACCGTAGGAAAATTTTAATTTTCTGCAACGTTCCCCAACACGCGGGTGGTTTACCCAGCTTCGGAGCTCTCCGGAGAGATAATACTCCTACTGCTGCTTGTCGGATTGTATAGTGTTCTTGCTCGGGAGCGCTGAATGCTACAGTACACTCCAGCTGCTAACGAGACCGAGCGTGAGTGCTTTCTGGTTCCGAACCCCCCTCTAAGTTGCGCATGGGCCTCCTTTTATATGCTAAAGGGGTCACGGACAGGTGGCAACGCATGCAAGGGAAAAAATGGAAAAGGAGTTGCGGTTGGTACAACTACCTCTACAGTGTATCATACCTAACCCTGACGGCAGGGGACAAAAGCATTAAATGCCCACCTGTGTCGCCCAAACAGTGCAGGAAAAGGACCGTCAGGGGCGCCACCGCTCGCCACGATGGCTACCTTGTCAGCGCCGCTTGCCACCGCGCACCCCTGGCTGCACAGCCTCTTGCCACGCGCCCCCTGGGAAGGCCCCAGGGCGACACGTTGGTGGATGCGCTGGAGCGCGGGTACAGGGTGGTAGCTTGCCCCGGCAAGCGCCTTGCCGGGGTCGTTGTCTTGTCGGGTCCGGAAGCTTGTCGCTCATCGGGTCTTGTCGGGACGAGTGGCGCGCCGCGGCAAGTTCCTTGAGATGCCTTGGTTGGCCTTCCCGGCAAGCTCCTCTTGCCGGGGCCTTGGTTTGCCTTCCCGGCAAGCTCCTCTTGCCGGGGCCTTGTCTTCTTGGCTTGTACACTTTGTTCTTGAATGGCTTCAAACGAACCACGGAGGACCTTGGCGGTCACCCGGCAAGCCTTGCCGCGGGGCACTGCGACTGCCCGTGCACAAGTTTGGGATACTAGGGTACCCCTACACTAGTACACCGACACCCCCGATGACAAGCCAAGAAATTGCTTCGTACTTAAATAATCTCAAACTTTTTCAAATTTCACGCAATACATGAGCGTGAGCCATGGATATAGCACCATGGGTGGAATAGAATATGATGACACCGGTTGTGTGGAGAAGACAAAAAAGGAGAAAGTCTCACATTGACGAGGATAATCAACGGGCTATGGAGATGCCCATCAATTGATGTCAACATGAGGATTTGGGATTGCCATGCAACAGATGCACTAGAGCTATAAATGTATGAAAGCTCAACAAAAGAAACTAAGTGGGTGTGCATCCAACTTGCTTGCTCATGAAGACCTAGGGCATTTGAGGAAGCCCATCATAGGAATATACAAGCCAAGTTCTATAATGAAAAATTCCCACTAGTATATGAAAGTGACAACATAAAAGACTTTCTATATGAAGAACATGGTGCTACTTTGAGGCACAAGTGTGGAAAAGGATAGTAACATTGCCCCCCTTTTTATTTTATTTTCCTTTTTTCTTTTCTTTTTTTGGGCCTTCCTTTTTTGGCCTTTTTTTCTTTTTTTTCTTTGGCCTTCCTTTTTTATATTTGGGGACAATGCTCTAATAATGATGATCATCACACTTCTATTTATTTACAACTCATGAATTACAACTCAAAACTAGAACAAGATATGACTCTATATGAATGCCTCCGGCGGTGTACCGGGATGGGCAATGAATCAAGAGTGACATGTATGAAAATTTATGCATGGTGGCTTTGCCACAAATATGATGTCAATTGCATGATCATGCAAGGCAATATGAAAATGATGATGTGTGTCATGATGATGAATGGAATGGTGGAAAGTTGCATGGCAATATATCTCGGAATGGCTATGGAAATGCCATAATAGGTAGGTATGGTGGCTGTTTTGAGGGAGATATAAGGAGGTTTATGTGTGATAGAGCGTATCGTATCACGGGGTTTGGATGCACCGGCGAAGTTTGCACCAACTCTCAAGGTGAGATAGGGCAATGCACGGTACCGAAGAGGCTAGCAATGATGGAAGGGTAAGAGTGCGTATAATCCATGGACTCAACATTAGTCATAAAGAACTCATATACTTATTGCAAAAATCTACAAGTCATCAAAAACCAAGCACTACGCGCATGCTCCTAGGGGGATAGATTTGTAGGAAAAGACCATCGCTCGTCTCCGACCGCCACTCATAAGGATGACAATCTAATAACACCTCATGTTTCAAATTTGTTACACAACTTTTACCATACGTGCATGCTACGGGACTTGCCAACTTCAACACAAGCATTCTTTGAATTCAAAATCACCCAACTAGCATGACTCTAATATCACCACCTCCATATCTCAAAACAACTATCAAGTAACAAATTGATCATAGCACCCAATTCACTTCCTATGATAGTTTTTATTATACCCAACTTGGATGCCCATCATTCTAGGACCAATTTTATAAGCATAGCAAATACCATGCTGTTCTAAGAGACTCTCAAAATAATATAAGTGAAGCATGAGAGATTAACAATTTCTACAAAATCAAGCCACCGTCGTGCTCTAAAAGATTTAAGTGAAGCACTAGAGCAAAACTATCTAGCTCAAAAGATATAAGTGAAGCACATAGAGTATTCTAATAAATTCCAATCAAGTGGGTTTCTCCCAAAAGGTGTGTACAGCAAGGATGATTTTGGTAAACTAAAAATCAAAGACTAATATCATACAAGACGCTCCAAGCAAAACACATATCATGTGGCGAATAAAAATAAAGCTCCAAGTAAAGTTACCAATAGACAAAGACGAAAGAGGGGATGCCTTCCAGGGCATCCCCTAGATTAGGCTTTTGGTTATCCTTGAATATCTTGGGGTGCCATGGGCATCCCCAATCTTAGGCTCTTGCCACTCCTTATTTCATAGTCCATCAAATCTTTACCCAAAACATGAAAACTTCACAACACAAAACTCAATAGGAAATCTCATAAGCTCTGTTAGTGCAAGAAAGAAAAACCACCACATAAGGTACTGTAATGAACTCATTCTTTATTTATATTGGTGTTAAACCTACTGTATTCCAACTTCTCTATGGTTCATACACCTACATACTAGCCATAGATGCATCAAAATAAGCAAACAACACACGAAAAACAGAATCTGTCAAAAATAGAACAGTCTGTAGCAATCTGTAACTCTTGAATATTTCTGGAACTCTAAAAATTCTACCAAGATAGGAAGTCCTGGGAAATTTGCCTATTGATCTACATAAAAAAGAATCAACGCAAAAGCACTTCTCTGTCAATTACTAAAATTATTTTCGTGCGTGCAAAGTTTCTGTTTTCAGCAGAATCAAATTAACTATCACCGTAGGTTATCCTATAGGTTCTACTTGGCACAGACACTAATTAAAACATGAAAACACATCCAAACAGAAGCTAGATGAAATATTTATTACTAAACAGAAGCAAAAATAAAAAAACAAAAGTAAAATTGGGTTGCCTCCCAACTAGCGCTATTGTTTAACGCCCCAAGCTAGGCATAAAAGCGAGGATAGATCTAAGTAGTACCATCTTGGGCACTCAATTCATAAGTAGCTCGCATGATAGATTCATAAGGTAATCTAACTTTCTTTCTTGGAAAGTGTTCCATGCCTTTCCTTAATGGAAATTGGAATCTAATATTCCCTTCCTTCATATCAATAATTGCACCAACCGTTCTAAGGAAAGGTCTATCAAGAATAATAGGACATGAAAGATTGCAATCTATGTCAAGAACGATAAAATCTACGGGAACATAATTCCTATTTGCAACAATAAGAACATCATTGATCCTTCCCATAGGCTTCTTAATGGTAGAATCCACAAGGTGCAAATTCAAAGAGCAATCATCAAAATCATGGAAACCTAGAATATCACATAAAATTTTCGGAATCATGGAAACACTAGCACCCAAATCATATAAAGCATAGCACTCATGATATTTAATTTTAATTTTTATAGTAGGTTCCCAATCATCATAAAGTTTTCTAGGTATAGAAACTTCCAAACTAAGTTTTTCATCATAAGATTGCATCAAGGCATCAACAATATGTTTGGTAAAAGCTTTATTTTGACTATAAGCATGAGGAGAATTCAACACAGATTGCAACAAGGAAATACAATCTATTAAAGAACAATTATCATAATTAAATTCCTTGAAATCCAAGATAGTGGGTTCAATGCTATTTAAAGTCTTGACCTCTCCAATCCCACTTTTATCAAATTTAGCATCAAGATCTAAAAACTCCGAATCATTGGGATGCCTTTTAACTAAAGTTGACTCATCTCCAGTCCCATCATTATTGAGATTCATATTGCAAAACAAAGATTTAAAAGGGGACACATCAATAACTTTTAGATCTTCATCATTATTTTCATGGAAACTAGAGGAACACAATTTTACAAAGCAATCTTTCTTAGCACACGATCTAGCGGTTCTTTCCTTGCACTCATCAATGGAAATTCTCATAGCTTTGAGAGACTCATTGATATCATGCTTAGGAGAAGTAGATCTAAGTTTCAAAGAATC
This sequence comes from Triticum aestivum, assembly GCF_018294505.1. Lineage (NCBI taxonomy): Eukaryota > Viridiplantae > Streptophyta > Magnoliopsida > Poales > Poaceae > Triticum > Triticum aestivum. The sequence goes on along the minus strand of NC_057798.1, from coordinate 711,953,519 downwards.
AACATCAAGCGAAAGTCTATCAACGTTCCTAGCCAAATCATCAACTTTAAGCAATTTTTCTTCAAGCAAAGCATTTAAATTCTTTTGAGAGATCATAAATTCTTTAAAACTATTCTCAAAATTAGAGGGCATCTTATTATAATTACCATAAGAATTATTGTAAGAATTTCCATAATTATTAGAGGAATTACTAGGGAACGGTCTAGGATTAAAGTTTCCTCTATAAGCATTGTTACCAAAATTATTCCTACCAACAAAATTCACATCCATTGATTCATTATTATTCTCAATCAAAGTAGACAAAGGCATATAATTGGGATCAATAGGAGCACTCTTAGTAGCAAACAATTTCATAAGTTCATCCATCTTTCCACTCAAAACATTAATTTCTTCTATAGCATGCACTTTCTTACTAGTAGATCTTTCAGTGTGCCATTAAGAATAATTAGCCATAGTGTTATCAAGGAGTTTAGTAGCTTCTCCTAAGGTGCTTTCCATAAAAGTGCCTCCCGCGGCCGAATCTAAAAGATTTCTAGAAGCAAAATTCAATCCGGCATAAATTTTTTGTATGATCATCCATAAATTCAAACCATGAGTAGGGCAATTGCGAATCATCAATTTCATTCTTTCCCAAGATTGGGCAACATGCTCATGATCAAGTTGTTTAAAATTCATAATATCGTTCCAAAGAGAGATGATCTTAGCTTGAGGAAAATACTTAGAGATAAAAGCATCTGTGCACTTATTCCATGAATCAATACTATTCTTAGGCAAAGACGAAAACCAAACTTTAGCACAATCTCTAAGTGAAAACGGAAATAACTTCAGTTTAACATTATCATTATCCGTATCTTTCTTCTTTTGCATCTCACACAAATCAACAAAGTTGTTTAGATGGGTAGCAGCATCTTCACTAGGAAGGCCGGAGAATTGATCTTTCATAACAAGATTCAGCAAAGCAACATTGATTTCACAAGACTCAACATCATTAAGAGGAGCAATCGGAGTACTAAGGAAATCATTATTATTGGTATTGGAAAAGTCACACAATTTGGTATTATCTTGTGCCATAGCGATAAGCAATCCAACACACAAGCAAACAAAAAGGCAAGCGAAAGAGAGAGGAGATTGGGAAAGAAAGGGCAAATAAAACAAAAGGGTGAAGTGGGGGAGAGGAAAACGAGAGGCAAATGGCAAATAATGTAATGCGAGGAAGATGAGTTTGTGATGGGTACTTGGTATGTCTTGACTTGAGCGAAGACCTCCTAGGCAACGGCGCCAGAAATCCTTCTTGCTACGTCTTGAGCTTGCGTTGGTTTTCCTTGAAGAGGAAAGGGTGATGCAGCAAAGTAGCATAAGTATTTCCCTCAGTTTTTGAGAACCAAGGTATCAATCCAGTAGGAGGCTCCTCAAAAGTCCCACACACCTACACAAACAAACAAGAACCTCGCAACCAACGCAATAAAGGGGTTGTCAATCCCTTCATGGCCACTTGCGAAAGTGAGATCTGATAGAGATAATATGATAAGATAAATATTTTTGGTATTTTTATGATATAGATTGGAAAGTAAAAGATGCAAATAAAAGTAGATAGAAATCTTATATGATAAAAGATAGACCCGGGGGCCATAGGTTTCACTAGTGGCTTCTCTCAAGATAGCATAAGCATTACGGTGGGTGAACAAATTACTGCCGAGCAATTGATAGAAAAGCGCATAGTTATGAGATTATCTAGGCATGGTCATGTATATAGGCATCACGTTCGTGACAAGTAGACCGACTCCTGCCTTCATCTACTACTATTACTCCACACATCGACCGCTATCCAGCATGCATCTAGAGTATTAAGTTCATAAGAATAGAGTAACGCATTAAGAAAGATGACATGATGTAGAGGGATAAGCTCATGCAATATGTTATAAACCCCATCTTTTTATCCTCGATGGCAACAATACAATACGTGCCTTGCTGCCCCTGCTGTCACTGGGAAAGGACACTGCAAGATTGAACCCAAAGCTAAGCACTTCTCCCATTGCAAGAAAGATCAATCTAGTAGGCCAAACCAAACTGATAATTCGAAGAGCTCGCAAAGATAACTTAATCACACATAAAAGAATTCAGAGGAGATTCAAATATTTCTCATAGATAAACTTGATCATAAACCCACAATTCATCGGATCTCGACAAACACACCGTAAAAAGAGTTATATCAAATAGATCTCCAAGAAGATCGAGGAGAACTTTGTATTGAGATTCAAAGAGAGAGAAGAAGCCATCTAGCTAATAACTATGGACCCGAAGGTCTGTGGTTAACTACTCACAACTCATCGGAAGGGCCTTGGAGATGATGTAGAGGCCCTCCGTGGTCGATTCCCCCTCCTACGGAGTGCCGGCGAAGGTTCCAAGATGGGATCTCGCGGATACAGAAGGTTCGGCGATCGAAATAGTTTTTAGTGGTGCTCCTTGCTACCCCTTGAGCACTGCGTTGGATTTCCCCGAAGAGGAGAGGATGATGCAGCAATGTAGCATAAGTATTTCCCTCTGTTTTTGAGAACCAAGGTATCAATCCAGTAGGAGACCACACACAAGTCCCTCGTACCTACACAAAACGATAGCTCCTCGCAACCAACACTATTAGGGGTTGTCAATCCCTTCACGGTCACTTACGAGAGTGAGATCTGATAGAGATGATAAATAATATTTTTGGTATTTTTGGTATATAGATGCAAAGTGAAAAGTAAAAGGCAAAGTAAAAACAAAGCAAGTAATAAAGTGATAGAGATTGATATGATGAGAATAGACCCGGGGGCCATAGGTTTTACTAGTGGCTTCTCTCAAGAGCATAGATATTCTACGGTGGGTGAACAAATTACTGTTGAGCAATTGTCAGGATTGAGCATAGTTATGAGTATAGCTAGGTAATGATCATGTATATAGGCATCACATCCCAGACAAGTAGATCGAAACGATTCTGCATCTACTACTATTACTCCACTCATCAACCGCTATCCAGCATGCATCTAGAGTATTAAGTTCAAAACAGAGTAATGCCTTAAGCAAGATGACATGATGTAAAGGAAAAAATTCATGCAATATGATAAAAAACCCATCTTGTTATCCTTGATGGCAACAATACAATACGTGTCTTGCTACCCCTTCTGTCACTGGGAAAGGACACCGCAAGATTGAACCCAAAGCTAAGCACTTCTCCCATTGCAAGAACTACCAATCTAGTTGGCCAAACCAAACGGATAATTCGAAGAGACTTGCAAAGATAACTCAATCATACATAAAAGAATTCAGAGAAGATTCAAATATTATTCATAGTTAAGCTGGATCATAAACCCACAATTCATCGGTCTCAACAAACACACCGCAAAAAGAAGATTACATCGAATAGATCTCCATGAGAGAGGGGGAGAACATTGTATTGAGATCCAAAAAGAGAGAAGAAGCCATCTAGCTACTAGCTATGGACCCGAAGGTCTGAAGTAAACTACTCACAATTCATCGGAGGGGCTATGGTGTTGATGTAGAAGCCCTCCATGGTGGAGGCCCCCTCCAGCGGAGCTCCGGAATAGGCCCCAAGATGGGATCTCGTGGATACAGAAGGTTGCGGCGGTGGAATTAGGTTTTTGGCTCCTGTTCTGATCGTTTGGGGATACGTAGGTATATATAGGAGGAAGGAGTACATCGGCGGAGCAACAGGGGGCCACGAGGCAGGGGGGGGGGGGCGCGCCCCCCACCCTCGTGACCGCCTCTTTTGTTCCTTGGAGCATTGTCCAAGTCTCTTGGATCACGTTCGGTGAGAAAATCACGTTCTCGAAGGTTTCATTCCGTTTGGACTCCGTTTGATATTCCGTTTCTTTGAAACACGGAAATAGGCAAAAAACAGCAGTTCTGGGCTGGGCCTCCGGTTAATAGGTTAGTCCCAAAATAATATAAAAGTGGAAAATAAAGCCCAATATAGTCCAAAACAGTAGATAAAGTAGCATGGAGCAATAAAAAATTATAGATACGTTGGAGACGTATCACTCCTCGATGGTTTCAGGGTACGTGGGTATATATAGGAGGAAGAAGTAGGTCTGTGGACGCTCGGGGGGCCCACGAGGGTGGGGGCGCGCCCACCTATAGGGGGCGCGCCGGGCAGCCTCGTGGACGCCTCCTTTGTTGCTTGACGTCCACTCCAAGTCCCCTGGATCACGTTTGTTCCAAAAAGATCGCTCCCAAAGGTTTCATTCCGTTTGGACTCCGTTTGATATTCCTTTTCTTCGAAACACTGAAATAGGCACAAAAAACAGCAATTCGGGCTAGGCCTCCAGTTAGTAGGTTAGTCCCAAAAAAGATATAAAAGTGTAAAGTAAAACTCATAAACATCCAAAACGGGCAATATAATAGCATGGAACAATAAAAAATTATAGATACGTTGGAGACGTAACACAGAGCAGGCCAGTTGAATGCTAGCACCCCTGTACGAACACGGTCACCATGTGAACTATGAAATCAGGCCGTGCTAAGCTCAAACTTCATCTCTGGCATGTAGTCCTTAGTGGTTTGAGTGGTTCCAACGATTTGAGTTGAACCCAGGAGCTGTAAGTGCGTGGTTTACTTCCTGGTAAGTTTCTGGTCAGTAACTTGTGAGGTTAACTAAGAGTGATTCAATAAGAGTTAAGGGCTGGGCTTTGGGGTTTAGCATTCTCTTACGAAGGTAATGAAGCTCAGGAAAGATTAGCTTCATTGGATCATGGAAAAACATACTTGCTGTGTAAAGTGGCTATTCTGTCCAGAACAGAAATGATTTTCTATAGCAAAAATATTCCAAAAAGTTATGCACTATTTTTGCTCAGGGAGGTTCCCTAGAGTTCAAAGAATATTTGTGAATTTTCTTAGGATTTTAGGAGCAATAAAAATGAGGGTTGCTTTGGAGGATACTTCTCTGATGTGAGTTTCAGAGAAGAAAATGAATATTTTTCCTTTATGAAAAATATTCCTTGGGTCATTTTTGGGATTTTTCAGAGAAAGAAAGTTGAGTTAGGGGTGGATGGGTCACTTGGATGAAAATCAAGGGTAGGCCCAAGTGCTCAAGTCCATTTGAATTGATTCAAAACTCCAAATCCAAAGAAAAAGCAGAAGAAAGTCCGGAAAAAAGAGAGAAGGCAAATCCAGGTTGTCACAAACCTCCCCCACTTAGGATGAATCTCGTCCTCGAGATTCAGTTGCTTGGGAAAACAATTCTGGATAGGTTGTCCTTAAAAACTCCTCTATTTCCTAGGTTGCTTCTTCCTCGGTGTGATGGTCCCGCTGAACCTTATAAAACTTGATCGCCTTACTACGTGTGACCCTTTCTGCCTCATCCAACATTCTGAATGGTCTCTCCTAATAGGTTAAATCCTTGGAAGCTCAAGTTCCGACATATCAGTCCTCTTCTCGGGTGGTGAAATACACCTTATCAGCTGTGAGACGTGGAACACACTGTGTACTTCCGACAATTCCGGTGGCAATTCCAACTGGTAAGCAACTGTGCCCACTCTGGTCATGACTGGGAACAGACCAATATATCTTGGTTCCAATTTGCCTCGGGTCTGAAATCTCTTGATTCCTTTCATGGGTGTGACTCGGAGATACACATGTTCTCCGGGCTCAAAACTGACTTGTCGGTGTTTGGCATCATAATAACTCTTCTGTCGTGACTTAGCCAACTGCAGCCTATCTCGGATTTCCTTGACTTGCTTTTCTGCCTCCAATATTAAATCAGTTCCGAAGATACGGCCGTCACCAGTTTGGGACCAGTTTGATGGAGTGCGGCACTTGCGGCCATACAAAGCTTCATACGGTGACATCTTCAGACTGGTTTGGAAACTGTTATTATATGAGAATTCCACATATGGCAGACAGTCTTCCCACTTGGGTCCTTGGGCTAAAGCACATGCTCGAAGCATGTCTTCAAGGATTTGATTTACCCGCTCAGTCTGACTGTCTGTCTGTGGGTGATAGGTTGTGATGTATTTGAGGGCGGTCCCCAAAGCTTGATGGAGCCGGGACCAGAACGCAGAGGTAAAGAGTGAACCTCGGTCTGAAGTGATTGTTCTTGGCACTCCATGCAGACTGACAATTCGGGACACATATAATTGTGCAAGTTGATCAGCTCGATATGTGGTGCGGATGGGAATAAAATGAGCCACTTTAGTTAGCGTGTCCACTATTACCCATACTGCATCATTGCCTCGGTGAGTCTGGGGTAGTGATACGTCTCCAATGTATCTATAATTTTTGATTGTTCCATGCTATTATATTACCCCTTTTGGATGTTTATGGGCTTTATTTTACATATTTATATCATTTTTGGGACTAACCTACTAACCGGAGGCCCAGCCCGTATTGCTGTTTTTGCCTATTTCAGTATTTCGAAGAAAAGGAATATCAAACAGAGTCCAAACGGAATGAAACCTTCGGGAGTGTGATTTTTGGAACGAACGTGATCCAGAGGACTTGGAGTGCAAGTTAAGAAGCAGCCGAGGCCTCCACGAGATAGGAGGGCGCGCCCCCTGTCTTGTGGGCCCCTCGGGCGTCCACCGACGTACTTCTTCCTCCTATATAAGTCTACGTATCCCGAAAACATCCAGGGAGCAGACGAAACACAATTTCCACCACCGTAACCTTCTGTATCCGCGAGATCTCATCTTGGAGCCTTCGCCGGCGCTCCGCCGGAGGGGGAATCGACCATGGAGGGCTTCTACATCAACATCCTTGCCCCTCCGATGAGTTGTGAGTAGTTTACCACAAACCTACGGGTCCATAGTTATTAGCTAGATGGATTCTTCTCTATTTTTGGATCTCAACACAATGTTCTCCCCCTCTCTTGTGGAGATCTATTCGATGTAAACTCTTTTTGCGGTGTGTTTGTCGAGATCCGATGGATTGTGGGTTTATGATCAAGTTTATCTATGAATAATATTTGAATCTTCTCTGAATTCTTTTATGTATGATTGAGTTATCTTTGCAAGTCTCTTCGAATTATCAGTTTGGTTTGGCCTACTAGATTGATCTTTCTTGCCATGGGAGAAGTGCTTAGCTTTGGGTTCAATCTTGCGGTGTCCTTACCCAGTGACAAAAAGGGTTGCAAGGCACGTATTGTATTGTTGCCATCGAGGATAACAAGATGGGGTTTATATCATATTGCTTGAGTTTATCCCTCTACATCATGTCATCTTGCTTAATGCGTTACCCTGTTCTTATGAACTTAATACTCTAGATGCAGGAAGGAGTCGGTCGATGTGTGGAGTAATAGTAGTAGATGCAGGCATTATTCGCTTTTCTATCAATTGCTCGACAGTAATTTGTTCACCCACCGTAATACTTATGCTATCTTGAGAGAAGCCACTTGTGAAACCTATGCCCCCCGGGTCTATCTCTTATCATATTTGCTTCCAATCTACTTTTATTTGCATCTTTACTTTTTGCATCTATATTATAAAATACCAAAAATATATTTATCTTATCTTACTATCTTTATTAGATCTCACTTTCGCAAGTGGTCGTGAAGGGATTGACAACCCCTTTATTGCGTTGGTTGCGAGTTCTTTGTTTGTTTGTGTAGGTGCGTGGGACTTTTGAGGAGCCTCCTACTGGATTGATACCTTGGCTCTCAAAAACCGAGGGAAATACTTACGCTACTATTGCTGCATCACCCTCTCCTCTTCGAGGAAAACCAACGCAAGCTCAAGACGTAGCAAGAAGGATTTCTGGCGCCGTTGCGGGGGAGGTCTTCGCTCAAGTCAAGACATACCAAGTACCCATCACAAACCCATCTCCCTCGCATTTACATTATTTGCCATTTGCCTCTTGTTTTCCTCTCCCCCACTTCACCCTTGCCGTTTTATTCGCCCTCTCTTCCCCAATCTCCTCCTCTCTTTTCGCTTGCCTTTTTCTGCTTGCTTGTGTGCCTGTTTATCCTTATGGCTTCGCCTAAGGGTCCCGACCACTGAGGGAGTCCTGGATTAGGGGGTGTCCGGATAGCCGAACTATCACCGTTGGCCGGACTCCTGGACTATGAAGATACAAGATTGAAGACTTCGTCCGTGTCCGGATGGGACTTTCCTTGGCGTGGAAGGCAAGCTTGGCGATACGGATATGTAGATCTCCTACCATTGTAACCGACTCTGTGTAACCCTAACCCTCTTCGGTGCCTATATAAACCGGAGGGTTTTAGTTCGTAGGACGAACAACAATCATACCATAGGCTAGCTTCTAGGGTTTAGCCTCTTTGATCTCGTGGTAGATCTACTCTTGTACTACCCATATCATCAATATCAATCAAGCAGGAGTAGGGTTTTACCTCCATCGAGAGGGCCCGAACCTGGGTAAAAACATCGTGTCCCTTGTCTCCTGTTGCCATCCGCCTAGACGCACAGTTCTGGACCCCCTACCCGAGATCCGCCGGTTTTGACATCGACATTGGTGCTTTCATTGAGAGTTCCTCTGTGTCGTCGCTATCAGGAAGGATGCCTCATCCCGTCTTTAAAGACGGCACTATTGCTAAAGGAGCTTTGGCTATCGGCCAAACTCTCTGGCTAGGCGGTTTCCTTATGACCACCTGTCCGGCCGCCACGCCGATGATGACTTCTCGGGTCATCGAAAGCAATCTTCACATTAGCTCGGAACTCGCCGAGCAGTTGGATCCGATGGAGCTCTCTTCCTTAAACGAGCTCTTGGATCGCATCGCCGCCCTGGGAGTCGCTACAGACTACGTTTAGATTGGGCCTAAACCCGATTTGAGAGAGACTAACTCTCCCCAGGTTACCCACCACGTTGCTGTAGTAGAGGAACAATACGGCGACCCTTCTTCTATCTTAAGGACTAGCTATGTCCGGATTCCCGATCCCTACATGCCGGATTCCCGCGGAGGGGAGGATGTTACTCAAGCCCTAAACCTAAAGTCAGGCAGCGGGCTAGACTCATTGGACAACATCCAAGAACCCAAGCTTCCAAGTTCGGAAACTACTTGGCCCCTGAGTTTTAAAGTGGACGGGGTTCCGAATTTAATTCCACCCGCCCATCCAAACATAAGCGATCTATCCAAAATCCGGCAAGAGCCCGTAGAAACAGTACACCATTACTGGGCCAGATTCCTCCTGGTTATGAACATGATAAAGGATTGCCGTGAGGAGGATGCAATTTCATTCTTCTGCAATAATTGCATGGACATGGGAATCCTCAACACCGTAAGTCATCGTGAAATTACACGCTTCGCTGACTTAGCGTCCATAGTACGAAAGTACTGTGCGATGGAAAGCGCCTGGAAAACCAAAATCAAATTTTGGGACAATCCGGCCCTGAATACAACCCCAATCCGAAATAAAAGGGTGCATTATCACCAGGCACCTGGGTTAAACACCAAAAAGCAAAAACCCTCTATAGGGCATGGAACCGCACTGGAAGGATGGCTTAGTGGATCCTGCAAAAATCATAGTACAGAGGATGCCACTCCAACTCACAACCTTAGAGCATGTTGGATACTACGGCAGGTGGCCAAAAGTGGCGAAGATCTTCTAACTCCAGAATACCAGTCCAAGGATACCAGTACGGTATTAACAGTCTTCGAGACTTTCGCATCAAATAATATGTGGAAACGAACACTCCGCAGCCTTGCCGAAGTCTACCAAGTAGCAATAATAAACCGATGGAGTGACATGGCTATTACCTTTAATGCCAGTGACGAACCTAAATTCCGAACAGCCCGAGCACCAGCCGCATTGGTCCTCAGTACAATAGTGGACGGCTTTCGCCTTACCAAGGTACTCATGGACGGTGGCAGCGGATTGAACCTCATCTACGAGGAAACCCTCCAAAAAATGGAAATAGACTGGAGCCGCTTTGAGCGAAGCAGCACAACCTTTAGAGGAATAATCCCCAGTCGGGAAGCATGCTGTACAGGAAAAATCACACTGGATGTGGTGTTCGGCACGCCGGATAATTACAGGTCCGAGGAGGTCACGTTCCAAGTGGCCCCGTTCAGCAGCGGATATCACGCTCTATTAGGGCGAGAGGCATTCACAATTTTTCAAGCTATACCCCATTACGGGTACATGAAGCTCAAAATGCCCGGGCCCAACGGAATCATCACTCTTGCTAGTGACCCGGACATAGCACTCCGCGCCGAAAATAAGACAGCCGCACTGGCCCTTGAGGCACTATCCGAAGCCCTAGCGGCCGAGGAACTCACTGCGCTGCGCTCCATGGTGAATAGGGACGATGTGATACTCGATAAGAGATCCAAGTCCACCTCCTTTAAACCAGCGGACGAAATAGTCAAATTCCAAGTCCATCCAACGGACCCTACAAAAACGGCCTCCATCGGGGCACAATTAAACCCTGATGTAGACGCCGCACTACGAGAATTCCTACGCGAAAATTGGGACATTTTTGCCTGGCACCCTTCAGACATGCCAGGAATCCCACGCCGGCTGGCCGAGCACAGCCTAAACATCCTAAAAGGATTCAAGCCAGTCAAACAGGCTCTTCGGCGTTTCTCCGAACCCAAGAGACAGGCCATGGGAGAGGAGCTAGCCAAATTATTGGAGGCCGGATTCATCAGAGATATAAAACATCCGGACTGGCTAGCAAACCTGGTGATGGTACCAAAGAAGGACAAATCCTGGCGCCTATGCGTCGATTTTAAGGACCTCAACAAGGCTTGCCCAAAGGATCCCTTCCCACTCCCCCGCATCGATCAAATTATCGACGCTACCGCAGGACACGATTCATTGTGTTTCCTCGACGCATACTCCGGCTACCACCAAATTAAGATGGCAGAGCCCGACCAGGCCGCAACAGCATTCATCACCCCATACGGCCCATTCTGCTTCAACACAATGCCCTTTGGGCTCAAAAACGCCGGCACAACATATCAATGCATGATTCAGACATGTCTGGCAAACCAGATCGGCAAAACAGTGGAGGCATACGTAGATGATGTGGTCGTCAAAACCAAGCATGTTGAAACTCTAGTAGACGACTTGAGGCTCACGTTCGATAATCTCCGAACATATGACATTAAGCTTAACCCGGAAAAATGTATTTTCGGCGTACCAGCCGGAAAGCTCTTGGGCTTCATTGTATCCGGTAGAGGAATTGAAGCAAACCCAGCCAAGATCTGAGCTCTGTCACAATTGGATATACCAAAGGACCTCAAACAAATACAAAAATTGACGGGATGCGTGGCGGCTTTAAGCCGCTTTATCTCCCGTTTAGGAGAAAAGGCATTACCCCTTTATCGCCTCCTCCAACGCACCGAACACTTCGAGTGGACGGATGCCGCCACGGCCGGACTCGAAGAAATAAAAGCCATATTGTAAACAAACCCGGTCCTGGCCGCGCCAAACATAGGCGAACCAATGCTATTATATATCACGGCAACTCATCCAGTGGTGAGTGCGGTGCTCGTTGTCGAACGAGAAACGGACAGACACAAGTTTCCCCTTCAAAAACCAGTTTACTATGTGTCCACTGTCCTAACTCCATGCAAGTCAAGGTACCCGCATTATCAAAAGATAGCGTATGTGGTGTTCATGGCATCCCGGAAGCTGCGACACTACTTTCAAGAGTGTTCGATAACAGTAGCCTCCGGAGTACCTCTTAACGACATTATAAACAACCGCGACGCGACGGGACGGATTGCCAAATGGGCCATTGAGCTCCTCCCGTTCGACATAACCTATAAGCCACAGCGAGCTATTAAGTCGCAAGTTTTGGCCGACTTCGTCACCGAATGGACTGAAGCCGAACTCCTTAAAGAGTACATCGCATATTCCAACTGGATAATGCACTTCAACGGCTCCAAAATGTTGGCTGGTCTGGGGGCTGGCGTCATTTTGACATCCCCAACCGGAGATACGGTTCAATACGTACTCCAGATAATGTATACGGACTCCAACAACGCAGCGGAATACGAGGCCCTTCTACACGGCCTCCGGATGGCAGTCTCCATGGGCATTCAACGCCTAGAGGTGCGCGGGGATTCGAACCTCGCGATATCCCAAATAAATGGAGACTTCGATGCCAAGGATCCGAAAATGGCAGCTTATCGCAACGCCGTCCTAAAAATGTCAGCTCGGTTTGAAGGGCTCGAATTTCACCATATAGCCTGGGATAACAACCAGGCAGCAGACGTATTGGCGCGCATTGGCGCAAAGCGCGATGCCGTCCCTCCCAACATCTTCCTAGAGAGGCTGTTCAAGCCATCCGTACTATGGGAGGGGGAATCCGGAAATAACAACCCGGACCCAACCGCACTGCCCGACACCGAACATTCTGACACAATTGGTGGTTCTGCCAACGAAGTAACATCTTCAGCCCACGTAATAATGGCAGTCATTGCCCCGTGGACGGAACCATTCCTAGCCTACCTAACCAGGCAGGAACTTCCCGAGGACCAAAACGAGGCCCGCTGCATAGTGCGGCGATCTAAAGCCTATAAGGTCCATGAGGGAGAGCTTTACAAGAAAAGCACAACCGGAGTCCTTCAAAGGTGTATCTCCGAAGAGGAAGGGCGGAATCTTCTGGCTGAAATTCATGCCGGACTCGGCGGGCACCACGCCGCAGCCCGGGCCCTTGTAGGCAAGGCCTTCCGTACAGGATTTTATTGGCCGACGGCCCGGGCAGATGCTCAGGACTTAGTCCAACGATGCGTCGGTTGCCAGCTCTTTGCTAATCAAAGCCACATGCCACCCACCGCCCTCAAAACTATACCCATAACCTGGCCCTTCGCGGTCTGGGGGCTTGACATGGTTGGACCCCTTAAAGGAGGAACCCACAAGCAAAAATACCTACTGGTCATGGTGGATAAATTCACCAAATGGATAGAGGCCAAACCTGTTAAGACGGCCGAATCCGGACCGGTGATAGACTTCATATCAGGGGTCGTACACCGTTACGGCGTCCCCCATAGCATCATCACTGATAACGGCACGAACTTTACGGCCGACGAGGTCAAACTCTGGTGCAAAAACATGGGCATCAAGCTCGACTATGCTTCAGTCTATCACCCTCAAACTAACGGTCAAGTCGAGCGAGCAAATGGTCTAATCATGAGCGGCATCAAACCCAGATTAGTGCGGTCCCTCAAGGAATCTAACACGCACTGGGTAGAGGATCTCGACTCCGTACTCTGGCGGCTGCGGACCACTTCGAATCGCACCACCGGATTTACACCATTCTTTATGGTATACGGCGCAGAGGCAGTTCTGCCCTGCGACATAATTCATGACTCACCTCGCGTGCGCATGTACGAAGAAAGAGAAGCCGAGCTCGATCGGCAGGACAGTTTGGACGCATTGGAGGAGGGGCGTGACGTGGCAAAAGCCGCAATTTATCAACAACAAGCTCGAAGATATCAAAGCAGAGAAGTACGGGCCAAAACTTACAACGTTGGCGAGTTAGTTCTACGCTTGCCGGAAAAGAAAAAGGACAAACTCAAGCCCAAATGGGAAGGTCCCTTTATCATCGACCAAGTCCTGACCGGTGGAGCGTACCGTCTGCGAGATGCATCGGATAACCGACTCGAGCCGAACCCATGGAACGCAGCCCGTCTCCGAAGATTCTACGCCTAGCGCCGGATTCTGAGTTCGTCTCCTTCCTCTGTCTATACTTTACATATTAGCTGTCTTCTGTTTCTCTCCTTCTCCCTCCTTTTCTATTACAGCCTTTGAAAGCTTGTTTGCGCATTGTTCACACACACTTGACGCGCTATCCGCGCTCATTATACCTGGGGGCTTCTTTAACAGAAGCTTATTTATACGGGCTTCATGCCCAACACATGTGTCACACTTCCGCATGTACTTTTTATTCACCATTATATGCATCGATATGACTTAAGTTTTGGCCAAGCTGGGTTGCCTGGCTCCTGTGCTTACCCCTACGTTCCCGATTGTTCGGCTAGGTGGTAAAGGGAGCACCTCTGCGATTGTTACTGCCGGGTCAGCCGGATGTGTACCTCAGACTGGGTGAAGCCGAAAGCTAGCGTTCTTAAGGGAATATTCGGTCGGTGAACAAAAAGAAGATTTAATACCTATTTTTCTGCCCCCAGATGTTTTTCTGCTTTTTTTGCAGTCCGGACATGCACTTTAGGGCATGCCTCCCAGGGAAAGGAACCCCTAACAGAACTATTCTCCCTGGAAGATGTATCTTACTAACCATGTAATATAACATAACTAGTTGGGCACTTGTCTGATAAAGCACTAATGACCCCTACGCCTGGTCTCCACGCATGCCCCGGTTCTTATATAACCGCGAGGGTATTCGGACACACTCCGGACTATTGGGTCCCGAGGTTGAAGCGAAAAGGTCCGCTATGACAAACGATCTACAATCCGGCTAGAAGGCATTTTTCATGTCATCTTAAGTTACATAGTCAATTCGACTGATTGTATTCCTCTTCAATGCCATCTAATAGGCTGTCTAGTTTACAGTCCTGCTGGGAATACTTTGCGGACAACTCTACTTGGCCGTACACTAAGCTCACAGGGATCTCCTTCCCATCGGGCCCCACAGGTCCGACCTTGGCCATGTGGTTTGGGTCAGCCTTCGTGTACCGCGTCTTCACCATGGCCCAGGCCTCCCTGGCGCCTTGACGGCAGGCCGATATCTTCCATAATCGGAAGCGCCGCCGCGCTCCCTAAAGCCTCTATGTAAGCTCTCCAAGCCTTCAGGCAGGGAGACAGATGGCCACAAGGCCTGGGCGACGTCTTTCATCACCTGCCGAACTCGTTCGTGCAGTTGCAAGAGCTCGGGAAGAAGGTCACCCGTAGAACCGGGCATTTCCTCTGCAGGACGGCCTGTGAGCATACCTACAGACATAACTCTGTTAGTCGACTTCCTCGCCGAACTCTTTTTCAAAGTTCGTTCAAGCACTTACTAAAAATGCCGCGTCGAAGCCGCCGATTCTCCTTAACGGAGTCAGAAAGCTGGGCACGAACATCCTTTAGTTCCTCACCCAGCTGGGTGTTGGCATCTTGGAGATTATTTTTCTCTTGCCTCACCCTTGTAAGCACATTCTCGCCGGCCTTTAACCGGCGCATGAGCTGTTGCTTGTCCGGATCTATCCCGGCGCCATCTGCAATATTATTGTCAGACTTATACACACGCCGCACTTCACAAATTACTTATCTTTTGAAGCATATATTACCAGAGGGGGTCTCTTTGTCTTCCCCCGCTGCGGCTACTGCAGCCTCAAGTTGGGCTTTGGACTCCTCCAGCTCCTGGGACAGTTGGGTATTCTTTTCTGTAAGATCCTGCACAATAAATGATCCTTAAATTAGTTATTCTAACTATTTCAAGTCTCGGGGGCTACTGGCATATATAACTGTCAAATTTTCTCACCCGTATGTCTTTTACATACTGCTCCGTGGCTCTGGCTAGACCATTTTGAGCGGCACGGAGGCACGCATCTCCCGAATTAAAGGCATCCAATGCCTCTGGGGAGAAACATGCGTCGCGAAGAACTGTCCGGCGACGCCTGTGATTCATGGCACTCTCCACCTCGGAATTGGTGGAAGATAACCTGTCGGCATCCTCTGTCGGAGGAGCATCCGACGCATGCCTCATGTTCGCCTCCGCTTCTGGACCTGGCTTTGGAGCCTGGCGAGCGGGGATTGATTGGCAACCTCTCCGGATACAGTCCGACGAGCGCTCTTCTTCCTAAAAAAGCACGAGCGTTAGTATGTCTCCCAGGAATAAAGCCCGGGAGTAAGGTGACACGCCATACCGTTGCGCTGGAGTTTCGATCCAGACCGCACTTCTTTTCAGCCTGCTGGGCTGTACCGCCCCTTGTTGGCTAGCCGCCGCGGGCTCGGCCTTCCGCCTCAAGGGCGCCCCCTGTGAGACGCCATCGGTATATGGTGATCAAAAATAAGCACGGATGGGTCATTTTTAAAGTCTTGGTACTTTGATCTCAATTACCTGCGAGGCGGGAAGTATTTAGGGGTAATCGGCCGTAATGGCGACCAAGGCATTATCGATGCTCAGTTGGTGGAATACCCCGTCGATCAGCGCTACTGATATGTCCGGATCCTCTTGGGAGGTCGGATTGAGGAACTGTTCCGGATCCTCGGGTTGTGGAGGCAGGCTATTTATATCCTTTACGGCCCGGCGCAGTTCCTACGCCGAAATCACAAAATGAGATACTTGACTATGGGAGTACGGACCGGATAGGCAAAATAAATGTCTGCTTACCCAGCTTGGAGGATTGTTCATAGAAAATCCGCTCTGAGGATTGACACAGAGGAATTCCTCCTGTTCTCCCTTGTACAATGCGGACAAGATCTTCATCAGATCAGCGACCGATCCCAGCTCCTTACGGCCGCAGCGGGTGGCATCATCCTCCCCGTTGAAACCCCACATGCGATGGCCTCTATACTGGAGCGGTTGCATCCCCCACATAATGCATATGGCCATGACCCCAATCATGGTCAGTCCGGAATGAGCTAACAAGCTTATCCGGCCCATCTGGTAAATGACGTCCTTGTCGATTTCCCTCTGAGGGCTCCGTGGACGCCAGCTTAGGCATTTCTTCAAAGGAGCGTTATTAAACTCAGGGAGGCCGACCCGAACAGGGTCCGACAGGGGGACATCTTCTATATAAAACCATGCAGAAGGCCAGTCTTCGGACGCCTTCTTCGGGGTTCCGGATAGATATCCGGTCCCGGCGATGCGCCATAGTTCGGCTCCGCCCACTTGATATATCGACCCCTCTTGAGAATGGGGCACAAGACAGAACAGCTTCTTCTACAGCGCAAAATGAGGCTCGATGCCCAAAAACAGCTCGCAAAGGGCCACGAAGCCCGCGATATGCAAAATGGAGGCAGGCGTAAGGTTGTGCAACTGGAGGCCATAGAACTCCAGGAGCCCCCGGAGAAACGGATGAATTGGAAATCCGAGCCCTCTTATCAAATAAGAGACAAGGCATACCCGCTCTCCTTTGGAGGGGCTGGGGACGCTCTCCGCTTGCTTTCCGCCCTTATAGGTGGTGAGTCCGGCTCGAACCGGAACCATGAAGGCTGGGGGAAGAAATCCCTTGGTTTGGAGCGCCACTAGCTCACTGTGCGGGACGGAGCATCTCTCCCAATCTCCAGGCTGAGGGCTGGGAGGGCGAGAGGAGGAGCCGCGTCGACTGTCCATGATGGAATGGATTTCTGTCAGATGCGCTCTGATGAATGCTCGCGAAGGGAGGATGGTGTGATTCGGATCTAGATCCTCGTCTCTTTTATAGGCAGCTCATTTGCGCAGCTAGGGGGGTAAATGTAAAAATACCCTGGCTTTTCGCATTCGTTCAACACGTGGAAGATGGCCATTATTGGGCGTGGAAGCCGAGGAGCGCAATATTTACAAGAAGCCGGACGCTATTCAACAGGTACACAGGATTTGGAGAAGAACCCGCCTTGCAATGCCGAAGACAATCTACGCGCCGGACTCATCGCCATTGAAGCCTGGTTCGGGGGCTACTGAGGGAGTCCTGGATTAGGGGGTGTCCGGATAGCCGAACTATCACCTTTGGCCGGACTCCTGGACTATGAAGATACAAGATTGAAGACTTCGTCCCGTGTCCGGATGGGACTTTCCTTGGCGTGGAAGGCAAGCTTGGCGATACGGATATGTAGATCTCCTACCATTGTAACCGACTCTGTGTAACCCTAACCCTCTTCGGTGCCTATATAAACCGGAGGGTTTTAGTCCGTAGGACGAACAACAATCATACCATAGGCTAGCTTCTAGGGTTTAGCCTCTTTGATCTCGTGGTAGATCTACTCTTGTACTACCCATATCATCAATATCAATCAAGCAGGAGTAGGGTTTTACCTCCATCGAGAGGGCCCGAACCTGGGTAAAAATATCGTGTCCCTTGTCTCTTGTTGCCATCTTCCTAGACGCACAGTTCGGGACCCCCTACCCGAGATCCGCCGGTTTTGACACCGACAACCACCTTCTCAGAAGGATGGAAGAGATTGAATCAAATATTAGAAGCTTTATGAATTTGCAATTTGAGCATAATAATTTCTTTAGAAAAGAGCTTAAGGAACAAAAAGGTTTTTTGGGTTTTATGAACAAAGAGCTTGATGATATGAATAAAGAATTTTATGGTGTTAACTCTCAAATTACCCAGCTTGAAAATGCTATAGCCAAAATTTCTAACAAGCAAGCCACCTTAGTCAATAAGATGGCCGCTAAACCAGAAAAGTTAGATGAAAATAATGATCAAGATCTTAAAGTTATTGATGCATCTCCTATTAGATCTATGTTTTGCAATATGAATCTTGATAATTATGGGACTGATGATGAGTCAACTTTGCCTAGAAGGCGCCCCAAAAATTCGGAGTTTTTAGATCTTGATGCTAAATTTGGTAAAAGTGGGATTGGAGAGGTCACAACTTTAAAAAGCATTGAACCCACTATCTCGGATTTCAAGGAATTTGATTATGATAATTGTTCTTTAGAAGGTTGTATTTCCTTGTTGCAATCAGTTGTTAATTCTCCTCATGCTTATAGTCAAAACAAAGCTTTTACCAAACATATTGTTGATGCCTTGATGCAATCTTATGATGAAAAACTTAATTTGGAAGTTTCTATACCTAGAGAACTTAATGATGAGTGGGAACCTACTATAAAGATTAGAATTAAAGATCATGAGTGTTTTGCTTTATGTGATTTGGGTGCTAGTGTTTCCACGATTTCGAATTTTTTTTGTGATATTCTAGGTTTCCATGATCTTGATGATTGCTCTTTAAATTTGCACCTTGCGAATTCCACCATTAAAAAGCCAATGGGAAGAATCAATGATGTTCGCATTATTGCAAATAGAAATTTGGTGCCCGTAGATTTTATCGTTCTTGATATAGATTGCAATCTTTCTTGCCGTATTATTCTTGGTAGACCTTTCCTTAGAACGATTGGCGTGATTATTGATATGAAGGAAGGGAATATTAGATTCCAATTTCCATTAAAGAAAGGCATGGAGCACTTTCCAAGAAAGAAAGTCAAATTACCTTATGAATCTATCATGCGGGCTACTTATGAATTTAGTGCCAAGGATGACACTCGTTAGATCTATCTTTGCTTTTATGCCTAACTAGGGGCGTTAAACGATAGCGCTAGTTGGTAGGCAACCCAATTTTCTTTCTGTTTTTTGTTTTTGCTCCTGTTTAGTAATAAATCTTGCATCTACCTTCTATTTAGATGTGTTTTTATCTTTTAATTAGTGTTTGTGCCAAATAGAACCTATAGGATAACCTATGATGATAGTTGATTTGATTCTGCTGAAAAACAGAAACTTGGCGCGCACGAATATAATTTTTTTAAATAACAGAAACGTGCTTTTGCGTTGATTCTTTTTGCTTCTGATCAATAAATTTTTTTTCCAGGACTTACTATTTTGTTAGGATTTTTAAAATTCCAGAAGTTTGCGTTAGTTACAGATTGCTACAGATTGTTCTGTTTTTGACAGATTCTGTTTTTCGTGTGTTGTTTGCTTATTTCGATGCATCTATGGCTAGTAAATTAGTTTATAAACCATAGGGAAGTTGGATTACAGTAGGTTTAACACCAAAATAAATAAAGAATGAGTTCATTGCAGTATCTTATGTGGTGGTTTTGTTTTCTTTCACTAACGGAGCTTATAAGATTTCCTGTTGAGTTTTGTGTTCTGAAGTTTTCAAGTTTTGGGTAAAGCTTTTATGGACTATGGAATAAAGGGTGGAAAGAGCCTAAGATTGGGGATGCCCAAGGCAACCCAAGATATTCAAGGATATCCAAAAGCCTAAGCTTGGGTATGCCCCGGGAAGGCATCCCCTCTTTCGTCTTTGTTCATTGGTAACTTTATTTGGAGCTATATTTTTATTCGCCACATGATATGTGTTTTACTTGGAGCGTCATGTATTATATTAGTCTTTGATTTTTAGTTTACCACAATCATCCTTGCTGTACACACCTTTTGGGAGAAGCCTATTTGATTAGAATTTGCTAGAATACTCTATGTGCTTCACTTATATCTTTTGAGCTTGATAGTTTTTGCTCTAATGCTTCACTTATATTTTTTTAGAGCACGGTGGTGTCTTAATTTTGAAGAAATTTCTAGTCTCTCATGCTTCACTTATATCTTTTTAGAGTCTTTTAGAACAGCATGGTATTTGCTATGGTTTTAAAGTTGGTCCTAGAATGGTAGGCATCCAAGTTGGGTATAATAAAAACTATCATAGGAAGTGAATTGGATGCTATGATCAATTTGATACTTGATAATTGTTTTGAGATATGGAGGTAGTGATATTAAAGTCATGCTAGTTGGGTGATTTTGAATTTAAAGAATGCTTGTGTTGAAGTAAGCAAGTCCCGCAGCATGCACGTATGGTTAAAGTTGTGTAACAAATTTGAAACATGAAGTGTACCTGGCTTGTGCATCCTTCTGAGTGGCGGTCGGGGACGAGCGATGGTATTTTCTTACCAATCTATCCCCCTAGGAGCATGCGCGTAGTACTTGATTTTTGATGACTTCTAAATTTTTGCAATAAGTATATGAGTTCTTTTGACTAATGTTGAGTCCATGGATTATACGCACTTTTACCTTTCCACTATTGCTAGCCTCTTCGGTACTGTGTATTGCCCTTTCTCACCTTGAGAGTTGGTGCAAACTTCGCCGGTGCATCCAAACCCCGTGATAAGATACGCTCTATCACACATAAACCTCCTTATATCTTCCTCAAAAGAGCCACCATACCTACCTATTATTGCATTTCCATAGCCATTCCGAGATATATTGCCATGCAACTTTCCACCGTTCCGTTTACCATCATCATGACATACTTTACTTTTGTCATATTGCCATTGCATGATCATGTAGTTGACATCGCATTTGTGGCAAAGCCACCATGCATTATTTTTCATACATGTCACTCTTGATTCATTGCACCATCTCGGTACACCGCCGGAGGCATTCATATAGATTCATATCTTGTTCTAGTTTCGAGTTGTAATTCATATGTTGTAATCAATAGAAGTGTGATGATCATCATTATTAGAGCATTGCCCAAAAAGAAAAATAGAAAGAAAAAAAGAAGAAAGGCCAAAAAAAGAAAGGCCCAAAAAAGAAAAAAGAAAGAAAGAAAAAAAGAAAAGAAAGAAAGAAAATAAATAAAAAGGGCAATGTTACTATCTCTTTTTCCACACTTGCGCTTCAAAGTAGCACCTTGTTCTTCATATAGTGAGTCTCATAAGTTGTCTTTTTTCATACTAGTGGGAATTTTTCATTATAGAACTTGGCTTGTATATTCCTACGATGGGCTTCCTCAAATGCCCTAGGTCTTCGTGAGCAAGCAAGTTGGATGCACACCCACTAGTTTTCTTTTGTTGAGCATTCATTTATAGCTCTAGTGCATCAGTTGCATGGCAATCCCTACTCCTCATGTTGACATCAATTGATGGGCATCGCCATAGCCCGTTGATTATCCTCGTCAATGTGAGACTTTCTCTTTTTTTGTCTTCTCCACACATTCCCCATCATCATATTCTATTCCACCCATAGTGCTATATCCATGGCTCACGCTCATGTATTGCATGAAGGTTGAAAAAGTTTGAGATTATTTAAGTATGAAACAATTGCTTGACTTGTCATCGGGGGTATAGAAGTTGGGAACATCTTTGTGTGACGAAAATGAAGCATAGCCTAACTATATGATTTTGTAGGGATGAACTTTCTTTTGCCATGTTATTTTGAGAAGACATGATTACTTTCATTAGTATGCTTGAAGTGTTACTATTTCTTTTATCAATATGAACTTTTATTTTGAATCATTTGGATCTGAACATTCATGCCACAATAAAGAAAATTGCATTATGAATTATGCTAGGTAGCATTCCACAACAAAAATTCTCTTTTTATCATTTACCTACTCGAGGACGAGCAGGAATTAAGCTTGGGGATGCTTGATACGTCTCCAACGTATCTATAATTTTTGATTGTTCCATGCTATTATATTACCCCTTTTGGATGTTTATGTGCTTTATTTTACATATTTATATCATTTTTGGGACTAACCTACTAACCGGAGGCCCAACCCGTATTGCTGTTTTTTTGCCTATTTCAGTATTTCGAAGAAAAGGAATATCAAACGGAGTCCAAACGGAATGAAACCTTCGGGAGCGTGATTTTTGGAATGAATGTGATCCAGAGGACTTGGAGTGCAAGTCAAGAAGTAGCCGAGGCCTCCACGAGATAGGAGGGCGCGCCCCCCTATAGGGTGCGCCCCCTGTCTCGTGGGCCCCTCGGGCATCCACCGATGTACTTCTTGCTCCTATATAAGCCTACGTACCCCGAAAACATCCAGGAAGTAGATGAAACACAATTTCCACCACCGTAACCTTCTGTATCCGTGAGATCTCATCTTGGAGCCTTTGTTGGCGCTCCGCCGGAGGGGGAATCGACCACGGAGGGCTTCTACATCAACATCCTTGACCCTTCGATGAGTTGTGAGTAGTTTACCACAGACCTACGGGTCCATAGTTATTAGCTAGATGGCTTCTTCTTTCTTTTTGGATCTCAATACAATGTTCTCCCCCTCTCTTGTGGAGATCTATTCGATGTAAACTCTTTTTGTGGTGTGTTTGTCGAAATCCGATGAATTGTGGGTTTATGATCAAGTTTATCTATGAATAATATTTGAATCTTCTCTGAATTCTTTTATGTATGATTGAGTTATCTTTGCAAGTCTCGTCGAATTATCAGTTTGGTTTGGCCTACTAGATTGATCTTTCTTGCCATGGGAGAGGTGCTTAGCTTTGGGTTCAATCTTGCGGTGTC
Source organism: Triticum aestivum (assembly GCF_018294505.1). Taxonomy (NCBI): domain Eukaryota; kingdom Viridiplantae; phylum Streptophyta; class Magnoliopsida; order Poales; family Poaceae; genus Triticum; species Triticum aestivum. Next base: position 711,930,682 of record NC_057798.1, on the reverse strand, counting down.
CTTACCCAGTGACAGAAAGGGTTGCAAGGCACGTATTGTATTGTTGCCATCGAGGATAACAAGATGGGGTTTATATCATATTGCTTGAGTTTATCCCTCTACATCATGTCATCTTGCTTAATGCATTACTCTGTTCTTATGAACTTAATACTCTAGATGCAGGCAGGAGTCGGTCGATGTGTGGAGTAATAGTAGTAGATGTAGGCAGGAGTCGGTCTACTTGTTACAGACGCGATGCCTATATACATGATCATGCCTAGATAATCTCATAATTATTCGCTTTTCTATCAATTGCTCGACAGTAATTTGTTCACCCACTGTAATACTTATGCTATCTTGAGAGAAGCCACTAGTGAAACCTATGGCCCCCGGGTCTATCTCTTATCATATTTGCTTCCAATCTACTTTTATTTGCATCTTTACTTTTTTCATCTATATTATAAAATACCAAAAATATATTTATCTTATCTTACTATCTTTATTAGATCTCACTTTTGCAAGTGGCCGTGAAGGGATTGACAACCCCTTTATTGCGTTGGTTGCGAGTTCTTTGTTTGTTTGTGTAGGTGCATGGGACTTTTGAGGAGCCTCCTGCTGGATTGATACCTTGGTTCTCAAAATCTGAGGGAAATACTTACGCTACTATTGCTGCATCACCCTCTCCTCTTCGAGGAAAACCAACGCAAGCTCAAGACGTAGCAGGTAGACCGGTGACAAAGTCCATGCAGACATTATCCCATTTCCATTGCGTGACGGGTAGAGGTTGGAGAAGTCCGGCGGGTTTCTGGTGTTCCGCCTTTACTTTGTTGCATATGTCGCAACAAGCGACAAAATATGTGATGCCCTTTTTCATTCCATCCCACCAAAATATTGGTCGAAGGTCTTCGTACATTTTGGTACCTCCGGGGTGTATTGAATATGAGGATTCGTGTGCTTCTGCCAAAATATTCTTTCTCAAGTTTGCTTGCTCGGGTACACATATCCGTCCTTGAAACCTAAGTGTACCTTGCGCGTCCTCAGAGAACTCCTGAGTCTTGCCTTCTTGTAGACGCCTGAGATGACCTTGTAGAATTTTGTCGTCAGCCCAGGCCATGCGAATCTCATCCTCGAGGGTAGGAGTTACTTCCAAAATATTTGCAAGGCTGACGTTTACAATTACCAAGTAAAGCTGAGCAATCTCTCATTGGAGTTCAGGAGGCAAGGACTCCATCATGGCATTTAAACTGGAAGGCTTGCGATTGAGGGCATCAGAAACCATGTTAGCTTTGCCCGGATGGTAATTTATTCCCAGATCATAGTCCTTGACCAGTGAGGGAGTCCTGGACTAAGGGTCCTCGGGCGTCTGGGCTATGTGATATGGGCCGGACTAATGGGCCGTGAAGATATGAGATTAAAGACTTTCCCCCGTGTACGGACGGGACTTTCCTTTGCGTGGATGGCAAGCTTGGCGTTCGGATCATGCACCTTCCTTTCTCTGTAAACCGACTCTGTACAACACTAGATCCCTCCGGTGTCGTAGAGGCACTCACAATCATACAGGCTAGACATCTAGGGTTTAGCCATTACGATCTCGAGGTAGATCAACTCTTGTAACCCCTATACTCATCAAAGTCAATCAAGTAGGAAGTAGGGTATTACCTCCATTAAGAGGGCCCGAACCTGGGTAAACATCATGTCCCATGCCTCCTGTTACCTTCGATCCTTATACGCACAGTTCGGGACCCCCTACCCGAGATCCACCGGATTTGACACCGACATTGGTGCTTTCATTGAGAGTTCACACTGTGTCATCGCCAGAAGGCTCGATGGCTCCATCAATCATCTACAACAATACCGCCCTGAGGGAGACTTTTCTCCCCGGCCATATCTTCGTATTCGGCGGCTTCGCATTGCCTGCCAATTTGATTGGCCATATGGAGCAGATCGACAGCTACGCCCTTGGTCATCAGATCAGTGTTGGAAACCTAAACTATGTCGCCGGTATCCGAGGAGACTTGATCTTCCAAGGGTTCACGGCCTCGACCACAGCTCGGGCCTTAGATCTGGAACACATCACCAAGTCCGAAGACGGGAGTTTAGAGCCTGCTGGACTCCCCGCAGCCATAGAGCTCAACACCAAAGATACAGAGGGGATCGTTTCACCGGCAGGCCCAGAGTCACGCCAGGCTCCCTTCATCAACATAAAGCCGGACTCACCCCCGAACTCTCGAGGTCCATGTTATGCGAGCTCGGCCAGGGAACTTCCGTCCCGCCCAAATCCACAGACTCTCGCTTCCCCATCCAAACCTCGCTCTTAAACGAGGCCCTGGACTTAATGCGATCTTTCGCCATTGCAGAAAAATCACTATCAAACTACACCCAGCCCATGCTAGGGGCTGAGAGGGGGGAATTTCACGTCCCACCCACCACCCACTTCATAGCCACTGTCGAGGATTTAACCGACACGCTCGACTATGGGTCCGAAGACATCGACGCTATGGACAACGATACCGGAGATGAGAAGAGCCAGAACCCGCTATTCACCAGACGCTGGACGACCACTTCCTCGTATGACGTATACATGGTGGAGACACCCAAAGAGGATGATGGCGGCAATGGTTAGAATCTAGAGGACAAGCCCGCTAAGGCACCTCCGAAGCGTCGACGTCAGCGACACCGATTAAAATCGCGCCGCGAAAAAGACAGCAATACCGGCACCAGAGACAATAATACCCCAGATAACGCCGAAGAACAAGATGCCCCTGTTGAGCCAACATCCGAACAGGATGATTGGGAAGAGGGGAAAGTCAACCCCGATGATCCTATAGGGAACGCGGCTCGGAGGATAGTAATTACCTACCAATCTCCGAATAGGATGAGAGCCTCGGCGATGAAGATTTCATCGTGCCAGAGGAACCCCTCGAACAAGAGCGCTTTAAGCGCCGGCTAATAGCCACAACAAGAAGACTGAAAAAGAAGCGACAGCAACATCAAGCTGATCAGGATTTACTCAATGACAAATGGACTAATTAATGTCCTGGCAGTCGAGGAATACGGCCTCGAGCAGCCAACTAAGAGTTACCCACAGCGCAGGTTGCTATCCAATTCGACAATGAGGTCCCGGAACCTATACCGATAGCATGTAACGCCACGGACGGACCTGACCGAACACCTCGTGGCCGGGACAGAGCGGCAACTCAAGCCGAACACCAGACCGCACCAGCTCGCCCTAGAGGAAGAGAGACGACGACTGCAAGATACACGTATGACCTGCAACGGGATCTGGACAATAGAGCCGGTCATACGAGATCAATCTATGGATCAAGGGGGCGTGCACCAGCGCGAGAAGACGACCATCAATCCTAGCGCGATAACCACAACCTCACCTGGGCTGAAAACTGCATACGGACTTCATCTGAACTGTGTTGTGATGTTGCTCGATACAGAGGCGCCACACACCCCCTATGCTTCATCGATGAGGTAATGGAGCACCAGTTCCCAGAAGGGTTTAAACCCGCGAACATTGAATCATACGATGGCACAACAGATCCCGCAGTATGGATTGAAGATTTTCTTCTCCACATCCACATGGACCGCGGTCACGACTTACGTGCCATCAAACACCTCCCTCTAAAACTTAAGGGACCAACACGACATTGGCTGAACAGCCACCCAGAAAACTCTATTAGTAGCTGGGAAGACTTGGAGGACGCCTTCAGAGACAAATTCCAAGGTACCTATGTTCGGCCCTCGGACGCCGATGACCTCAGTCACATAATCCAGCAACCCGGCGAATCAGCCTGGAAGCTCTGGACCAGGTTCTTAATTAAAAAGAACCAGATTGTGGATTGTTCGGACGCCGAAGCCCTCGCGGCCTTCAAACACAGCATCCGAGATGAGTGGCTTGCCCGACACCTCGGCCAAGAGAAGCCAAAGTCCATGGCAGCCCTTACCGCACTTATGACCCGCTTTTGCGCGGGAGAAGATAGCTGGCTAGCTCGTCGAAGCAATAGCACCAGCGACCCAGGCACCTCTGAATCCAGGGACTGAAATGGCAAGCCACAGCGCGATAACCACAAGCATCGAAACAATAGCGAAGACACGGCGATCAATGCCGGATTCAGTGGCTCCAAATCCGGTGAGCGGAAGAAGCCATTCAAAGGAAACAAAGATGGTCCATCCAGTTTGGACAGAATACTTGATCGGCCTTGCCAGATTCATGGCACCCCTGATAAACCTGCCAATCGCACCAACAAAAACTGTTGGGTCTTTAAACAGGCCGGTAAGCTCAACGCCGAACACAAGGGAAAAAGGCCGCCCAGCGAGGACAACGAAGAAGCGCGCATTAAGGGACGTCTATGCCATAGAGCCGGTCGCCCCAAAATTCAACCCATGGTCAGCTTGTCCGATCACCTTCGATCGAAAGGACCACCCGACCAGTATCTGTCATGGAGGTTCAGCAGCCTTGGTCCTCGACCCAATCATCGACGGATTCCACCTCACGCGGGTCCTCATGGACGGTGGAAGTAGCCTTAACATGCTTTACTAGGACACTGTCTGCAAAATGTGTATTGATCCGTCAAGAATCAAGCCCACTAAAACTACGTTTAAAGGAGTAACACCTGGCGTAGAGGCCCGTTTCTCAGGCTCAATAACATTGGAAGTTGTCTTTGGCTCGCCCGACAACTTCCGCAGTGAAGACTTGATCTTCAATATCGTGCCCTTCCGAAGTGGCTATCACACACTGCTCGGACGGACTACTTTCGCTCGATTCAATGCGGTCCCACACTATGCTTATTTAAAGCTCAAGATGCCCGGTCCATGCAGCGTCATAACAGTCAATGAAAACATGGAATGCTCCTCCGCACGGAGGAGCACACTGCGGCTCTCACAGCCGAAGTGCAGAGCGGCCCCCTCAAGTAGCACACCTCATCGGCCATCAAGCTAACGGACTTTGTTAAAAGAGTCCGGACAGTTCCGCAAGGTGACGATTCGGTACTTTCGGAGCTAGACTAGCAGTTTCGCCCCCGTCGATCACCGCGCACACCCGCGGAATTCGTACCGCGCATGCATCACTACACACTCAAAATACCTTGGGCATCAACGGAGGCACAATACGGACAGGTCTATAGTACGGTTCGACCCTGTATGACCTTCCACCTTTCTTTGATTACTTTTCTCTCCTAGCACAGGTGCATTCGAACCTATATATATCCTACAGACTTACAAGGACTCTCTTCGAGCCCGGTTTTGTGCAGATAACCGAAGACCGTTCCCTTTAAGGAACCCCTCTCTACAAGGCAAAAGCGGCGCGGACGTGCGGCAGGATATCCAAAGGATTCTTTGGACCAAACCTTATTTAAAGGAACTGTACGGAGCTTTTCTCCTTATTATTAGACCCCCGACATGTAAAATGACTTTGGTGCTTATGGTACTGCTATGTCTTGAGCTTGCGTTGGTTTTCCTTGAAGAGGAAAGGGTGATACAGCAAAGTAGCGTAAGTATTTCCCTTAGTTTTTAGAACCAAGGTATCAATCCAGTAGGAGGCTCCTCAGAAGTCCCACGCACCTACACGAACAAACAAGAACCTCGCAACCAACACAATAAAGGGGTTGTCAATCCCTTCATGGCCACTTGCGAAAGTGAGATCTGATAGAGATAATATGATAAGATAAATATTTTTGGTATTTTTATGGTATAGATTGGAAAAGTAAAGATGCAAATAAAAGTATATGGAAAACTTATATGATAAAAGATAGACCCGGGGGCCATAGGTTTCACTAGTGGCTTCTCTCAAGACAACATAAGCATTACGGTGGGTGGACAAATTACTGTCGAGCAATTGGCAGAAAAGCGAATAGTTACGAGATTATCTAGGCATGATCATGTATATAGACATCACGTCCGTGACAAGCAGACCGACTCCTGCCTACATCTACTACTATTACTCCACACATCAATCGACTCCTGCCTGCATCTAGAGTATTAAGTTCATAAGAATAGAGTAACGCATTAAGAAAGATGACATGATGTAGAGGGATAAACTCATGCATTATGATATAAACCCCATCTTTTTATCCTCGATGGCAACAATACAATACGTGGCTTGCTGCCCCTGCTGTCACTTGGAAAGGACACTGCAAGATTGAACCCAAAGCTAAGCACTTCTCCCATTGCAAGAAAGATCAATCTAGTATGCCAAACCAAACTGATAATTTGAAGAGACTTGCAAATATAACTTAATCACACATAAAAGAATTCAGAGGAGATTCAAATATTTCTCATAGATAAACTTGACCATAAACCCACAATTCATCGGATCTCGACAAACACACCGCAAAAAAGAGTTACATCGAATAGATCTCCAAGAAGATCGAGGAGAACTTTGTATTGAGATTCAAAGAGAGAGAATAAGACATCTAGCTAATAACTATGGACCCGAAGGTCTGTGGTAAACTACTCACAACTCATCGGAGAGGCCTTGGAGATGATGTAGAGGCCCTCCATGGTCGATTCCCCCTCCGACGGAGCGCCGACGAAGGCTCCAAGATGGGATCTCGCAGATACAGAAGGTTGCAGCGGCGGAATTAGGTTTTCGTGGTGCTCCTGGATGTTTTCAGGGTATGTGGGTATATATAGGAGGAAGAAGTAGGTCAATGGATGCTCAAGGGGCCCACGAGGGTGGGGGGCGCGCCCAGCCCTAGGGGGCGCGCCGGGCACCCTCGTGGCCGCCTCCTCTGTTGCTTGACGTCCACTCCAAGTCCCATGGATCACGTTTGTTCCAAAAAGATTGCTCCCAAAGGTTTCATTTTATTTGGACTCCGTTTGATATTCCTTTCCTTCGGAACACTGAAATAGGCAAAAAAAACAGCAATTTGGGTCGGGCCTCCGGTTAGTAGGTTAGTCCCAAAAATGATATAAAAGTGTAAAGTAAAGCCCATAAACATCCAAAACGGGTAATATACTAGCATGGAACAATAAAAAATTATAGATACGTTGGAGACGTATCAAGCATCCCCAAGCTTAATTCCTACTCGTCCTTGAGTAGGTAAATGATAAAAACAGAATTTTTGATGTGGAAATAGTAATACTTCAAAGCATACTAATCAAAGCAATCGTGTCTTCTCAAAATAACATGGCTAAAGAAAGTTATTCCTACAAAATCATATAGTCTGGCTGTTGTTCTATCTTCATCACACAAAGTATTTAATCATGCACAACCCCGATGACAAGCCAAGCAATTGTTTCATACTTTAGTAATCTCAAACTTTTTCAACTTTCACGCAATACATGAGCGTGAGCCATGGACATAGCTATATATGTGGAATAGAATGGTGGTTGTGGAGAAGACAAAAAGGAGAAGATAGTCTCACATCAACTAGGCGTATCAACGAGTTATGGAGATGCCCATTAATAGATATCAATGCAAGTGAGTAGGGATTGCCATGCAACGGATGCTCTAGAGCTATAAATGTATGAAAGCTCAACAAAAGAAACTAAGTGGGTCTGCATCCAACTTGCTTGCTCACGAAGACCTAGGGCATTTTGAGGAAGCCCATCATTGGAATATACAAGCCAAGTTCTATAATGAAAAATTCCCACTAGTATATGAAAGTGACAATATTGGAGACTTTCTATCATGAAGATCATGGTGCTACTTTGAAGCACAAGTGTGGTAAGGATAGTAGCATTGTCCCTTCTCTCTTTTTCTCTCATTTTTTTATTTGGTGGGATCTTTGGCCTCTTTTTTTTATTTGGTGGGCTCTTTGGCCTCTCTTTTTTATAAAGTCCGAAGTCTCATCCCGACTTGTGAGGGAATCATAGTCTCCATCATCCTTTCCTCACTTCGGACAATGCTCTAATTATGAAGACCATCACACTTTTATTTACTTACAACTCAAGATTACAACTCGATACTTAGAACAAAATATGACTCTATATGAATGCCTCCGGCGGTGTACCAGGATATGCAATGAATCAAGAGTGACATGTATGGAATTATGAAGGTGGCTTTGCCACAAATACGATGTCAACTACATGGTCATGCAAAAGCAATATGACAATGATGATGCGTGTCATAATAAACGGAACGGTGGAAAGTTGCATGGCAATATATCTCGGAATGGCTATGGAAATGCCATAATAGGTAGGTATGGTGGCTGTTTTGAGGAAGGTATATGGTGGGTGTATGGTATCGGCGAAAGTTGCGCGGCACAAGAGAGGCTAGCAATGGTGGAAGGGTGAGAGTGCGTATAATCCATGGCCTCAATATTAGTCATAAAGAACTCATATACTTATTGCAATAATCTACAAGTCTTTGAAAACAAAGCACTACGCACATTCTCCTAGGGGGATAGATTGGTAGGAAAAGACCATCGCTCGTCCCCAACCGCCACTCATAAGGAAGACAATAAATAAATAAAATTGTGCTCCAGCTTCATCACAAAGCGGTTCACCATACATGCATGTTACAGGAATCACAAACTTCAACACAAGTATTCTTTGAATTCATAATCACCCAACTAGCATGACTCTTATATCACCACCTCTATATCTCAAAACAATTATCAAGTATCAAATTGATCATAGCATTCAATTCACTTTCTATGATAGTTTTTATTATACCCAACTTGGATGCCCATCATTCTAGGACCAATTTTATAACCATAGCAAATACCATGTTGTTATAAGAGACTCTCAAAATAATATAAGTGAAGCATGAGAGATCAACAATTTCTACAAAATTAAGCCACCGCCGTGCTCTAAAAAGATATAAGTGAAGCACTAGAGCAAAACTATCTAGCTCAAAAGATATAAGTGAAGCACATAGAGTATTTTAATAAATTCTAAATCAAGTGGGCTTCTCCCAAAATGTGTGTACAGCAAGGATGATTGTGGAAATCTAAAAATCAAATACTAATATCATACAAGACGCTCCAAGCAAAACATATATCATGTGGCGAATAAAAATTTAGCTCCAAGTAAAGTTACCTATAGAGGAAGACGAAAGAGGGGATGCCTTCCGGGGCATCCCCAAGCTTAGGCTTTTGGTTATCCTTGAATATCTTGGGGTTCCATGGGCATCCCCAAGCTTAGGCTCTTGCCACTCCTTATTCCATAGTCCATCAAATCTTTACCCAAAACTTGAAAACTTCACAATACAAAACTCAACAGGAAATCTCATAAGCTCCGTTAGTGCAAGAAAAAAACCCACCACATAAGGTACTGTAATAAACTCATTCTTTATTTATATTGGTGTTAAACCTACTGTATTCCAACTTCTCTATGGTTCATACCCTTTGATACTAGCCATAGATGCATCAAAATAAGCAAACAACACACGAAAACAGAATCTGTCAAAAACAGAACAGTCTATAGAAATCTGTAACTCTAGAATACTTCTGTAACTCTAAAAATCCTACAAAAATTGTAAGTCCTGGGAAATTTGTCTATTAATCTACAGAAAAAAGAATCAACGCAAAAGCACGTTTCTGTGAATTACTAAAATTATTTTCATGCGCGCAGAAGTTTCTGTTTTTCAGCAGAATCAAGTTAACTATCACCATAGGTTATCCTATAGGTTCTACTTGGCACAAACACTAATTAAAACATGAAAACACATCTAAACAGAAGCTATATGAAATATTATTACTAAACAGAACCAAAAATCAAGAAACAAAAATAAAATTGGGTTGCCTCCCAACAAGCGCTATTGTTTAACGCCCCAAGCTAGGCATTGATAATTTCAATGAAGTCTAACATACTTCCTATGCATAGGTTTTTTTATAAGCAAACAAATTATCAAGGCAAGCAAAAACTAGCATATGCAAGGAAGAAGATGATAGCAATCTCAACATGAAGAGAGGTAATTTAGTAACATGAAAATTTCTACAACCATATTTTCCTCTCTCATAATAATTACATGTAGGATCATAAGAAAATTCAACAAAATAGCTATCACATAACATATTCTCAACACGATCCACATGCATGAAAAGTTGACACTCTTCCAATATAGTGGGATTAACATTAACTAAAGTCATGACCTCTCCAAACCCACTTTTATCAAAAATATCATAAGATTGAACATACTCCAAATATGTGGGATCTAAAGTTGACACTATTCCAAACCCACTTTCAATAATATTGCAAACACTATTATCAATCTCATATTTATCATGGGGCTTAAATAAATTTTCAAGATCACAAGAAGAATCACCCCAATAACGATCATTGCAACAAGTAGTAGACATAGCAAAATTAGCATCCCCAAGTTTAGGATTTTGCATATTATTAGCACAATTGACATCAATAGAATTTGTAATAAAATCATTGCAATCATGCTTTTTATTCAAAGATCTATCATGAATTGCTTCATAAAGTACTTCATCACAATTGTAAGATTGAAGAATTTCAAGCAAAACCTCATAAACATAATCTAGTGCACTCAACTCACTAGCAATAGGTTCATCATAATTGGATCTCTTAAAGAGATAAGCAAGTGGATGAGGATCCATAAACTTTTAGCAAGCGAAGATGCAAGCAAAAAGAAGGCACATGGTAACACAAGATCGAATGGGAGAAGGGCGAAAGAAAAGGCAAGGATGAAGTGGGGGAGAGGAAAACGAGAGGCAAATGGCAAATAATGTAATGCGAGGGAGATGAGTTTGTGATGGTTACTTGGTATGTCTTGACTTGAGCGAAGACCTCCCTGGCAACGGCGCCAGAAATCCTTCTTGCTATGTCTTGAGCTTGCGTTGGTTTTCCTTGAAGAGGAAAGGGTGATGCAACAAAGTAGCATAAGTATTTCCCTCAGTTTTTGAGAACCAAGGTACCAATCCAGTAGGAGGCTCCTCAAAAGACCCACGCAACTACACAAACAAACAAGAACCTCGCAACCAACGCAATAAAGGGGTTGTCAATCCCTTCACGGCCACTTGCAAAAGTAAGATCTGATAGAGATAATATGATAAGATAAATATTTTTGGTATTTTTATGATATAAATTGGAAAACTAAAGATGCAAATAAAAGTAGATGGAAAACTTATATGATAAAAGATAGACCCGGGGCCATAGGTTTCACTAGTGGCTTCTCTCAAGATAGCATAATCATTATGGTGGGTGAACAAATTACTGTCGAGCAATTGATAGAAAAGCGAATAGTTATGAGATTATCTAGGCATGATCATGTATATAGGCATCATGTCCGTGACAAGTAGAACGACTCCTGCCTGCATCTACTACTATTACTCCACACACCGATGGACTCCTACCTGCATCTAGAGTATTAAGTTCATAAGAATAGAGTAACGCATTAAGAAAGATGACATGATGTATAGGGATAAACTCATGCAATATGATATAAACCCCATCTTTTTATCCTGGATGGCAACAATACAATACGTGCCTTGCTGCCCCTGCTGTCACTTGGAAAGGACACCGCAAGATTGAACCCAAAGCTAAGCACTTCTCCCATTGCAAGAAAGGTCAATCTAGTAGGCCAAATCAAACTGATAATTCGAAGGGACTTGCAAAGATAACTTAATCACACATAAAAGATTCAGAGGAGATTCAAATATTTCTCATAGATAAACTTGATGATAAACCCACAATTCATCGGATCTCGACAAACACACCGCAAAAAAGAGTTACATCGAATAGATCTCCAAGAAGATCGAGGAGAACTTTGTATTGAGATTCAAAGAGAGAGAAGAAGCCATCTAGCTAATAACTAAGGACCCGAAGGTCTGTGGTAAACTACTCAGAACTCATTGGAGAAGCCTTGGAGATGATGTAGAGGCCCTCCATGGTCGATTCCCTCTTCGGCGGAGTGCCGGCGAAGGCTCCAAGATGGGATCTCGCGGATACAGAAGGTTGCGGCGGTGGAATTAGGTTTCCGTGGTGCTCCTGGATGTTTTCAGGGTACGTGGGTATATATAGGAGGAAGAAGTAGGTCAGTGGACGCTCGAGGGGCCCACGAGGGTGGGGGCGCGCCCAGCCCTAGGGTCGCACCGGGCACCCTCGTGGTCACCTCCTTTGTTGCTTAACGTCCACTCCAAGTCCCCTGGATGACGTTTGTTCCAAAAAGATCGCTCCTGAAGGTTTCATTCCATTTGGACTCCGTTTGATATTCCTTTCCTTCGGAATACTGAAATAGGCAAAAACAACAGCAATTTGGGTTGGGCCTCCGGTTAGTAGGTTAGTCCCAAAAATGATATAAAAGTGTAAAGTAAAGCCCATAAACATCCAAAATGGGTAATATAATAGCATGGAACAATCAAAAATTATAGATTCGTTGGAGACATATGAGGTACCCTCCACCGTCGACCTCCTCCAGCCTCCACGGGCTACTATTCATCCACCGTCGGCTCCTCCATTCTCCACCTGCGATTGTTCATCCACGGGCTCCTGTTCATCTAGCCTCCACCGCGCGCTACTCCACCAGCTACTGTTCAACCAGCCCTCACCACGGGCTACTGTTCAACCACCCTTCCACGGGCTACTATTCATCCAGCCCTCCACCGGCTACTGTTCAACCAGCCCTCCACGGGGTCGTCCTGTTCATCCAGCCCCAACCGGCTCGATCGGGGTCATGTTCATCCAGAGGCAACACCGCGGGGTCCTATTCATCCACCCCCACCGGGAACTGTTCATCCAAACCCCCCAGCAACGCTCACTGTTCATCCAGAGGCAGCATCGATCGGCTTGAGTTAGCAGCAGTAGCAAAGGAATCGCTCGATCGCTTAGGTTCAGTAACGCGTAGCCTGCGGTGCAATCACTCGGGTTCAGTTAGATCCCAACGCCTCGCACCCATGCGCGTACGGTATGAGAGAAACGTGCATCGCTCGGCCCCCGACCACCCACCGTAACTGGGAGCTAACCGATATTTTCATCGCCCTCGCTTCTACCACGATTTTTTCTGTCATGGACGGCCCAAAGAATGTCATGCAGCTGCATCTCTGGCCCGCCTAGGACAAAAAACCCATTTTCTGTCATGATTTTTTGTCATAGAAGTAGGAGCCCACCACATCTATGATGATACCGGGTTTTGTCACAATTATCGTCATAGAAGTGTCATAAGTATGACAAAAAATATTTCGTTCGGCCCAAAATGTCACGGATGTGTCTTTTTTTGTAGCGTTCCCTTCATGAGGCCGTAGCTGTCGGGATGCATAGGCCACAACCTTGCCATCTTGCTTGAGTACACATCCAATGCCTTTCCTGGAGGCGTCGCAGTATACATCAAAACTGCGGTAGATGTCTGGAAAAGTCAATACTGGTGCTGACGTCAGTCTGGCTTTTAGCTCGTTGAAGATCCTTTCACAGTCCTCAGTCCATTCAAACTTCTTATCCTTCTTGAGAAGCTCTGTCATTGGCTTGGCAATCTTAGGTAATCCTTCGATAAAGCGGCGGTAATATCCGTCTAATTAATCCAAGGAAACTCCGGATCTCTGATACTGTCGTGGGTGCGGCCTAATCAAGCACATCTTTCACCTTACTTGGATCCACAACTATTCCTTCTGCTGAAAGAACATGCCCTAAAAACCGAACTTGCTTGAGCCAAAACTCACATTTGCTGAATTTTGCATAGAGCTAATGGTCACGGAGTCTTTGCAACACAACTCTAAGGTGTTCCTTGTGCTCTTCTTCACTTTTTGAGTAAATGAGGATGTCATCAATGAATACCAGCACAAACTTATCCAAGAAATCCATAAATAACTTATTCGTCATATGCATGAAAAAGGCAGGGGCATTGGTGAGACCGAAGGACATAACGGTATATTCATAAAGACCATACCGAGTAGTGAAAGCGGTCTTGGGAATATCTTCCTTCTTGATTTTGAGTTGGTGATATCCGGTCCTCAAAGCAATCTTGGAGAATATGTTTGCCCCACTGAGTTGATCAAACAAATCATCAATCCTTGGCAGTGGATATTTGTTCTTGATGGTGACGTCATTCAGCTGTCGGTAATCCACACACATATGAAGACTGCCATCATTTTTATCCGTGAATATAGCGGGTGATCCCCAAGGTGAAGAGCTTGGACAGATGTATCCTTTCTGAAGCATCTCATCAAGCTGTTTCTTCAGTTCCACTAATTCTGGCATCCGATAATACTTCTTATATATCGGTGCGGTTCCAGGCACCAGGTACATTGAAAACTCAAGCTCCCTGTCTGGCGGCATTCCTGGTAATTCCTCAGGAAATACATCTGGATACTCACTAACCATAGGAATCAATTCCAATTATTCAGCCACAGCCGTGAAAACCATTTCCTTCTTGGGTATGCTCCTGCAGGCATAGAATTTTGCGGTTCGACCTTCCTGACTTGTCATGGTGAATTCTCGGGTCGCACAGTTGATGCATACTTGGTATTGGGTTAACCAATTCATTCCCAAAATAATATCCAATTTGGAAGACTCGATGACTATCAAGGATGTTGGAAATCTGACTCGCTTGATATCAATTTCCAAATTACAATGCACCAGATTGCTTTGGAGCATAGATCCCGGGGATTGTACCATCATACTCTTTCCCAAAATCGAGCAAGGAAATTTGTTTTGGGCAACGAAACTCCGTGAAATAAAAGAGTGGGAAGCCCCAGAGTCAAATAAAATTATTACAGGTATCTAATTAACAGGAAACATACCAATGACGACTTTCGGGTCCTCTTGGGCTTCATCGGTGGAGGGGTGATGGATTTGTCCTTGGATGGCCCTCGGGATGGAAAAGGGCTCTAGGTGGTTGACTTGTCGACGGAGTGGAGAGGTTGCCTTGCCGTTCTTGGGGCACTGTCTGGCATAATGTCCGGTTTGCCAACAATTAAAACAGAAATTGTTGCGCTGACATTCTTCGCGTACCGAGCTAGTCATGACATTCTTGACTTGGGTAGTGGCCTTGTTAACATTCTACTATCAATTGGGTTTGTACTCAACCTGAGTCTGCTGCCAAGTATGAGCCTTCTGCACTGATTGCATATCCTTCTTAGGCTCGAAATTGTGCTTGTGGTCATTATTAGCGGGCCTGTTGTCATGCATGAGCTTGTGCTCCCTTTCTGCGATGAGGGCCTTTGTTCACTAGAGTTTGGAAATCCGCGAAATCAAACATACCGAGAGTGCATCTGAGGTGTTGGTTCAGTCCTCCAAGAAATCTGTCGACCTTCCTTTCTTCAATGGCCACATCATCAAGAGAATAGCGGGCCAAATGGTTGAACTTGTGCAGGTACTCAGTTACTGACAGGATTCCTTGAGTGAGAGCGAGGAATTCATGCCGCTTGATTTTCATAATTTCGGCTGGAATATGGTACTTGCAGAAATGATCCTTGAATTTGGTCCAAGTAATCGCTTGTCCACGGGCCACATTGCCTTAGCATTATCCCACCATATAGCGACAACTCCTTCAAGATAATGCGTGGCGAACGAAACCTTGTCTCCTTCTTCAGTGCGAGCATTTTCTAGCTTTTCCTCAATGGTCCTTTACCAATCATCGGCTTCCAAAGGATCAATAACTTGACTGAAACTGGGAGGCTTGGTCCTCTGAAAATCTGACAGCTTGGAGTAATGACCATTCTGATTTCCATTCTGCCCAACCATAGCTTGCACACTTATCAACAGCTCAATCAAATCATTGTTCCTTCTTTCTTCAAACATACGCATGATTTCCTCGATGGAAGGTGGTGTGGCGGTGGAGGCGGTGGTGGCTGGAATGGCTCAGGGGAATGTCCTGCCTGTCTTGTGGAGCGATGAACAGGGACATTCTCACAAGTGTGGCTGTTGCTGCCTCCCCGTGTCATCCTATTATTTAATTTCCCAATACAGAGCAACCGAGATGAGAAATATCCAAGAATGGGTGGAAAAGCCAGCGACAATCCCAGAATAAAACGGCGAAAAGAAACCAAGGCGAATGAAAAGGTTCCAACATAATTATACATAGACTCAAGCATGAAAGATATACATCAGGACAGGTTCACTACCCTCATACATGAAACTAAGCATCATGACACGTACGACTACATCCATACATCATCCTCATGACGAATATGATACTCTAACGATCTAGTGCTCAGATGGCGCTGCTGCAGACTCCTCTCTTGAGCCGGACTCAGATTCTAAACTGATAGTGGATACCTCCAGATTAAAAGTGACATGGCGGCGCTGCCTCAAGGACTCTCCCTCAAGGGCAGTGATACGTCTCCAACGTATCTATAATTTTTGATTGTTCCATGCTATTATATTATCTGTTTTGGATGTTTAATGGGCTTTAATATGCTATTTTATATTATTTTTGGGACTAACCTATTAACCAGAGGCCAAGTGCTAGTTTTTTCTTTTTTACCTATTTTAGAGTTTTGCAGAAAAGGAATACCAAATGGAGTCCAAACGGAATGAAACCTTCGCGATGATCTTTCTTGGACCGAAAGCAAACCAGAAGACTTGGAGTTGAAGTCAGAGACGCCACGAGGCGTCCACGAGGCAGGAGGGCGCACCCAGGGGGTAGGCGTGCCCCCACCCTTGTGGGCCCCTCGTAGCTCCACCGACGTACTTCTTTCACCTATATATACTCTTATACCCTAAAAACATCAGAGGAAGCCACGAAACCACTTTTCCACCACCGCAACCTTCTGTACCCATGAGATCCCATCTTGGGACCTTTTCCAACGATCTACCGGAGGGGGAATCGATCACGGAGGGCTTCAACATCAACACCATTGCCTCTTCGATGAAGCGTGAGTAGTTTACCACGGACCTTCGGGTCCATAGTTATTAGCTAGATGGCTACTTCTCTCTCTTTTATTCTCAATACAAAGTTCTCCTCGATGTTCTTGGAGATCTATTCGATGTAATATTCTTTTGCGGTGTGTTTGCCGAGATCCGATGAATTGTTGATTTATGAACAAGATTATCTATGAATATTATTCGGTTCTTCTCTGAATTCTTATATGCATGATTTTATATCTTTGCAAGTCTCTTACGAATTATCGGTTAGTTTGGCGTACTAGATTGATCTTTCTTGCCATGGGAAAAGTGCTTAGCTTTGGGTTCAATCTTGCGGTGTCATTTCCCAGTGACAGTAGGGGCAGCAAGGCACGTATTGTATTGTTTCCATCGAGGATAAAAATATGGGGTTTATATCATATTGCTTGAGTTTATCCCTCTACATCATGTCATCTTGCTTAATGTGTTACTCCGTTCTTATGAACTTAGTCTAGATGCATGCTGGATAGCGGTCGATGTGTGGAGTAATAGTAGTAGATGCAGGAAGGAGTCGGTCTACTTGACATGGACGTGATGCCTATGTTCATGATCATTGCCTTAGATGTCTTCATAATTATGTGCTTTTCTATCAATTGCTCGGCAGTAATTTGTCCACCCATCGTAATATATGCTATCTCGAGAGAAGCCACTGGTGAAACCTATGGCCCCCGGGTCTCTTTTCCATTACATTGCATCTCTTTTCCATATTATTGAATCTCGTTTACAATTTTGCAATCTTTACTTTCCAATCTATACAACAAAAATACCAAAAATATTTACTTTACTATCTCTATTAGATCTCACTTTTGCGAGTGACTGTGAAGGGATTGACACCCCTTTATCGCGTTGGTTGAAAGGTTCTTGATTGTTGTACAGGTATTTGGTGACTTGTGCATCGTCTCCTACCAGATTGATACCTTGGTTCTCAAAATTGAGGAAAATAGCTGCATCACCCTTTCCTCTTCAAGGGAAAACCAACGCAAGCTCAAGAGGCAGCAAGAAGGATTTCTGGCACCGTTTCCTGGGAGATCCACACCAAGTCAAGCCATACCAATTACCCATCATACACTCTTCTCCCTCGCATTACATTATTTGTCATTCGCCTCTCATTTTCCTCTCCCCCACTTCTAAAACTATTTTCGAAAACCTTTGCTTTTTCTTCGCCCCTCATTCGTTCGTCTCTTTTCGCTTGCTTCTTGTGTGCTTGTTTGTTAGTGCGGTTTTTGCCATCATGTCTGAAACTGGGGAGGTTATCATTGAAAAATATAGTAGTAATGATGGGGGAAACTTTGATGCTTTTGATAATCCTCGTGAAGAACCTACTATTTTGCACACTAAAAAGTTTTGGATTGGTAGTGGTAACATTGTTGGAAAAAGGAGTTATTCAAGATTTCTTTACTTGCACTGGTGCTTTTCCCACTATGGGTGGGTCTATTCTTCATACAACTAGTAGTCTTGCGGATGCTATATCTTTGCTCGTAGTTGAACTTGAAAGACAATTTGTCCACATGTATCCTTGCATATAAAGGATTTTTCTAGAGTTTTTTTAATATTGAGCATTCTTCTGTTAAGCGAGCGGCTACCATCTTTCTAGCACATGAGTTCAGATTTATAATGAAAGAGTACAATGAAATTTTTGCGCATTATAGGGTGGGCGCCAGTCGCCCTCCCATAGAAGCGATTCCTTTTAATCAAGAAGACATAATGCGTTTACGATATTTAGATCATGTTGCTTATAATGAAAATTAGAAAGAGGGTTCCTACCGATGTTCTAGTTGATAGGATCTCTGAACTTAATGATAATTTTTCTATTCAGAACAATGGGTTAGGTTTTCCTTTTGAACAAAGGCTCATGACTTTTTGCGAAAAGAATGCCTATAATGATGAATTAGTTGTGCAATATGAAGGGCCAAAGGAGGAACCAATTCTTCCCGAGCTTGATCTTGGGGACATTTGTCCCATTAAATTTAGCCATTTTGACTACTTTTTTTTGCCACAAAGAAAACTTGCTGCTGAACGTAGGGAGTACGAGATGAGTTTTCACGATTTGCCGTATCATTATTATAGCAATACCTAGATCTATTCATGTTTTTATGCCTAGCTAGGGGCGTTACACGATAGCACTTGTTGGGAGGCAACCCAATTTTATTTTTGTTCTTTGCTTTTTGCTCCTGTTTAGTAATAAATAATTCATATAGCTTCTGTTTAGATGTGGTTTTATGTTTTAATTAGTGTTTGTGCCAAGTAGAATCTTTGGGAAGAGTTGGGTGAAGTCTTTGCGATCTTGCTGTAAAAAACAAAAACTTTTGCGCTCACGAGAATAGCTGTGATTTTTTACAGAAGAGAGATTTTAGGTTGATTATTTTTGCAGATGATTAATAGACAAATTACTCACGTCCGCCAGTTTATTTTAGAATTTTTACAGTAACAGAATTATTTGAAAGTTACAGATTGCTACAGACTGTTCTGTTTTTGACAGATTCTGTTTCTCGTGTGTTGTTTGCTTATTTTGATGAATCTATGAGTAGTATCGGGGGGTACGAACCATAGAGAAATTGGAATACAGTATGTTTAACACCAATATAAATAAAGAATGAGTTTACTAAAGTAACTTAAAGTGGTGGTTTATTTTCTTATACTAACGGAGCTCATGAGATTTTCTGTTGAAGTTTTGTGTTGTGAAGTTTTCAAGTTTTTGGGTAAAGATTTGATGGATTTTGGAATAAGGAGTGGCAAGAGCCTAAGCTTTTGGATTCACAAGGCACCCCAAGGTAAAATTCAAGGACAACTAAAATCATAAGCATGGGGATGCCCCAGAAGGCATCCCCTCTTTCGTCTTCATCTATCGGTAACTTTACTTGAGGCTATATTTTTATTCACCACATGATATGTGTTTTGCTTGGAGCGTCTTGTATGATTTGAGTCTTTACTTTTTAGTTTACCACAATCATCCTTGCTGTACACACCTTTTCAGAGAGACATGCATGAATCGGAATTTATTAGAATATTCCATGTGCTTCACTTATATCTTTTGAGCTAGACAATATTGCTCTAGTGCTTCACCTATATCTTTTTAGAGCAGGGTGGTGGTTTTATTTTATAGAAATTATTGATCTTTCATGCTTCACTTATATTATTTTGAGAGTCTTTTAGAACATCATGGTAATTTGCTTTGGTTATAAAATTAGTCCTAATATGATGGGCATCCAAGATGGGTATAATAAAAAATTTCATATAAAGTGCATTGAATACTATGAGAAGTTTGATTCTTTATGATTGTTTTGAGATATGAAGATGGTGATATTATAGACATGCTAGTTGAGTAATTGTGAATTTGAGAGATACTTGTGTCACGATTTATTTATTGATTGCCTTCCTTATGTGTGGAGGTCGGGGTCGTGCGATGGTTAACTCCTACCAACCCTTCCCCTAGGAGCATGCGTGTAGTACTTTGTTTTGATTACTTGTAGAGTTTTGCAATAAGTATGTGAGTTCTTTATGACTAATGTTGAGTCCATGGACTATACGCACTCTCACCCCTCCACCATTGCTAGCCTATCTAGTACCGCGCAACTTTCGCCGGTACCATACACCCACCATATACCTTCCTCAAACCAGCCACCATACCTACATATTATGGCATTTCCATAGCCATTCTGAGATATATTGCCATGCAACTTTCCACCGTTTCGTTTATTATGACATGCTCCATCATTGTCATATTGCCTTGCATGATCATGTAGTTGACATTGTATTTGTGGCAAAGCCACCATTCATAATTTATTCATACATGTCACTCTTGAATCATTGCACATCCCGGTACACCGCCGGAGGCATTCACATAGAGCCATATTTTGTTCTAAGTATCGAGTTGTAATTCTTGAGTTGTAAGTAAATAAAAGTGTGATGATCTTCATTATTAGAGCATTGTCCCAGTGAGGAAAGGATGATGGAGACTATGATTCCCCCACAAGTCGGGATGAGACTCTGGACTAAAAAACAGAGGCCATAAAAAAAGAGAAAAGGCCCAAATAAAAGAATATAAAAAAATGAGAGAAAAAGAGAGAAGGGGCAATCCTACTATCCTTTTTACGACACTTGTGCTTTAATGATAGAGAGTCTCCTATGTTTTCACTTTCATATACTAGCGGGAATTTTTCATTATAGAACTTGGCTTTTATATTCCAATGATGGTCTTCCTCAAAAGTGCCCTAGGTCTTCGTGAGCAAGCAAGTTGGATGCACACCCACTTAGTTTCTTTCTGATCTTCCATACACTTATAGCTCTAGTGCATCCGTTGCATGGCAATCCCTACTCACTCACATTGATATCTATTGATGGGCATCTCCATAGCCTGTTGATACGCCTAGTTGATGTGAGACTATCTTCTCCTTTTTGTCTTCTCCACAACCACCATTCTATTCCATCCATAGTGCTATGTCCATGGCTCACGCTCATGTATTGCATGAAGATTGAAAAAGTTTGAAAATACTAAAGTATGAAACAATTGCTTGGCTGAAACTGGGGTTGTGCATGATTAAATACTTTGTGTGATGAAGATAGAGCATAGTCAGACTATATGATTTTGTAGGGATACCTTTCGTTGGCCATGTTATTTGGTGAAGACATGATTGCTTTGTTACTATGCTTGAAGTATTATTATTTTTATGTCAATATTAAACTTTTGTCTTGAATCCTTTGGATCTGAACATTCATGCCACAATAAAGAAAATTACATTGACTAATATGCTAGGTAGCATTCCACATCAAAAATTCTGTTTTTATCATTTACCTACTCGAGGACGAGCAGGAATTAAGCTTGGGGATGCTTGATGCGTCTCCAACGTATCTATAATTTTTGATTGTTCTACGCTATTATATTATTTTTTAGATGTTTAACGGGCTTTAATATGCTCTTTTATATTATTTTTGGGATTAACCTATTAACTGGGGGCCCAGTGCCAGTTTCTGTTTTTTTGCCTATTTTAGAGTTTTGCAGAAAAGGAATACCAAACGGAGTCCAAACGGAATGAAACCTTCGCGATGATCTTTCTTGGACAGAAAGCAAACCAGAAGACTTGGAGTTGAAGTCAGAGATGCCACGAGGCGACCACAAGGCTAGAGGGTGCGTCTAGGGGGTAGGCGCGCCCCCCACCCTCGTGGGCCCCTCGTAGCTCCATCGACGTACTTCTTTCGCCTATATATACTCTTATACCCTAAAAACATCAGAGGGAGCCACGAAACCACTTTCCACCGCCGCAACCTTCTGTACCCGTGAGATCCCATCTTGGGACCTTTTCCGGCAATCTGCCGGAGGGGGAATCGATCATGGAGGGCTTCTACATCAACACCATTGCCTCTCCGATGAAGCGTGAGTAGTTTACCACAGACCTTCGGGTCCATAGTTATTAGCTAGATGGCTTCTTCTCCCTCTTTGATTCTCAATACAAAGTTCTCCTTGATGTTCTTGGAGATCTATTCGATGTAATATTCTTTTGTGGTGCGTTTGTCGAGATCCGATGAATTGTGGATTTATGAACAAGATTATCTATGGATATTATTTGGTTCTTATCTGAATTCTTATATGCATGATTTGATATCTTTGCAAGTCTCTTCGAATTATCGGTTTAGTTTGGCCTACTAGATTGTTCTTTCTTTCCATGGGAGAAGTGCTTAGCTTTGGGTTCAATCTTGCGGTGTCCTTTCCCAGTGACAGTAGGGGCAGCAAGGTGCATATTGTATTGTTGCCATCGAGGATAAAAAGATGGGGTTTATATCATATTGCTTGAGTTTATCCCTCTACATCATGTCATCTTGCTTAATGCGTTACTCCATTCTTATGAACTTAATACTCTAGATGCATGCTAGATAGCAGTCGATGTGTGGAGTAATAGTAGTGGATGAAGGCAGGAGTCGGTCTACTTGACACAGACGTGATGCCTATGTTCATGACCATTGCCTTAGATGTCTTCATAATTAGGCGCTTTTCTATCAATTGGTCGGCAGTAATTTGTTCACCCACCGTAATATATGCTATCTCGAGAGAATCCACTAGTGAAACTTGTGGCCCCCGGGTCTCTTTTCTATTATATTGCATCTCTTTTCTATATTATTGAATCTCATTTACTATTTTGCAATCATTAATTTCCAATCTATATAACAAAAATACCAAAAATATTTACTTTACTATCTCTATTAGATCTCACTTTTGCGAGTGACCTTGAAGGGATTGACAACCCCTTTATCGCATTGGTTGCAAGGTTCTTGATTGTTTGTCTAGGTATTTGGTGACTTGTGCGTCGTCTCCTACTGGATTGATACCTTGGTTCTCAAAACTGAGGGAAATACTTACACTACTTTGCTGCATCACCCTTTCCTCTTCAAGGGAAAACCAATGCAAGATCAAGAGGTAGCAGGGAGGTGCGGGGTGAGACCTAAGCATAGGGGCTGCAGGAGTAGCGACAAGGGAAGCCCACGCAGCAGGGGCACTATGAGGGGTCACTACCAAAGGGTGAGTGGTATCCTGAGTGGTCACCGAAGTAACCGGGGTAACAGAGGCGGGAGGAACGTATGGAACAAAACCAACAGTAGGTGGAGGGTTCCTATTCCGAGCAGTGGCAAGGGCTATCCGGGCTCGGGTTAGTTCTTGGGCTAACTCATAGATCAAGAGATAACTGGCAGTGATATAGCGGGAAAGGTGGCTAGAAGGACGATCGCACGCCGGATCAATAAGAGGGAAGGGAATACAACCATTCTCGTGTAGAGACGGGTAGTAATAGAAACCTGGGTGAGTGTGCATGCGAACCTTGTGTAGCGCAAGTCTACAAGATCCTCGATCACAGCAAACTGGACATCCTGAGATGGCGTAGAAGAGAAACCACCCTTAGAGGAACAGGTGTAAGCGCCGGAAGGGGAATTGTGGTGTAGAGTGACCTCTGCATAGTACACATAAAGCGAACCGGCTAGATGCTCCCGATACACCTGATACACTGGACCAGCACCCTCTGGGAAGAGACCTCGCCGCATGTTCTGAAGCAGGTGCAACAGGTGTATGGAGCTGGCTCAGGATGGTACATGATCGGAACTGGAGCCATCTACACTCACAACCATCAGACGGTTAGTAATAACAACAAATAAAATGCATGCAATGCAACAATCAATTTCTATGACTACTGGCACTTAGACAAAACTATCTACCGTTCATCCAACGCATTAACGGTCTAGCGTGTCCTACAGTCAGCACGACTCTGATACCAAGCGTTGTGGCACCCCGGCTCAGAGCAACCGGTTTACCTTGCATTACCAGCCCAGAGATCAAGTCTTCTGGCAACACACAACAACATGGTACAGAAACAACCGCTTTATTGATGCTAGAGGAAACATAAGTCTGATATTCCATCAAGTGCGAGGCCAAGCGGCACACACAGTGCGGCTGAATAGTATGTACATTATTTAATGAACATGAAGGGGCCTCTATCACATAAACTACACGACAGCGGAACGACGACGAAGTGGAACTCCATAGCACAGGGACACAGATGTGGACACGTTCTAGACGTGGGAAGCTCTCCAATACGATACGACTTGCCTGAAATCTGGCATGACATGCCAGGTCAGTACATTGAATGTACTTGCAAGCTCACAACAAACATAAGCATAATGGCAAACAATATCATGACAATTATTCAGATTAATGCAATGCAAAGCATACTACTGATGCGGTCAAACCAACTTGTGCATTGAGTCCCTCAGACTCGCTTACCAGACGGGTTACCTCGTAACCGAACGGTGATCATATCCCGATCACAAATGAAGTCAACGCTTTGATGCCAACCACGATCAAATCATGATCCCACAAATCGTCACATAACCAGTGCCAACAATAAATATTTAGTGTGCAAGATTACTTATTAATGTTGATCCATGGTGTGACTTAGTCACGAGCTGTGTCTGTAACCGAGGACGCGGCTATCGATAGATTAAATACAGTCTGTAGAGGTAGCGCACTTTACCCACATCACGGAACCCATGGCCTCGGCATCCCATTCGGGTGGACCAACTGCATTCCGACGAAATCCTCCCATTGCCATGACACTCTCCCGGCCACTCTGACCAACTCCCCTCCAGGCTAAGTCATGGGTGGCCTCGTGCCTACCAAAGGCATCAACGGCCACTGTCGTGGCAAGAACGGTCCCAAACGAGGACAAGGTACCATAAAAACAAACGGGCACACAAGGTTGTGTCTGCTTACCGGGCCAGGGTACAGCACGTCCATAACCTTCCCTCGTTGGAGGCACTGGCAAGAGGCATGACAACGGACCGAATCAAGACCTCCCCATAAAGGTAAATGTGGTCACACTGAGAAAAACTCGATTCAGTGGCACCATGACTCGATCAACGTTATATTCAAGTTGGAGTATTATCAGGTTTAACATGAAAATAAAATCACCGAAGTCATTAGATGCCATGATCATGCAACTATTTGACATGCAAAGCATACCACTCATGTGAATGGATCAACATCATCAAAATGATCTTCTTGCACTACTTATCATTAAACCTTATAGATTCTACTGAACTAGTTTTTATCATGCATCATTTTAATTACCTCACAATTTATATGAAAATCCATTTATTATGAAGAAACTACCATTATTCATAAGAGCATATTCACTTAGTTAAAACTTTACTCTAATGACCAAAGCTAGTTCATGCACTCAACCAGTACCTTAACCATGCATTTCAAGCATGACAAAATAACTAACACTAAGCAATATTTATTTAACTAATTAAATGCATGAAAATAACTCATATTCAAGTTGGAAAAATCATAGATATTGGAGTGACACCATCCAAATGCTGGTGTGGCTTGCCTTAGTGCAGAGGAGGTTCACACTCCTCCTGGTTATCTTCAAGACAAGTCTCTCCCTCTGAAAATATTTAAAAACAGCAAAATAAAATATCAAAAACCATTCTAAAAATCACCAGAAATTCTAGACAGCAAGGAAAAATCTCCACTTTGGTGTGCTGCTAGAGCTCTTCAGAACAAACACAATGCAAAAGGAATCAACTCATTTGGACTTGTAGTTTAAAAGTTATCACTTGTCAAAGTTTTGGTCAAAATGTTGAATTATTTTGAATTAAAAAAAATCAGGGGGGTCATGTCGATGGAGTACTCATAGAATATGCCTCCACTCATACCGCTTAGGGCGCGAGTGGAGAGGCTGACAGTGGGCCCCACTGGTTAGGAGAGAGAGGAGGGGGAAAGAAGACAGAGCACGGCGGCACTTCGCCGGAGCTCATGCCGACGAGGAGGGGTCCTTGGCCGATTCTGGAGGGATAGAAATGGTGAGGGGGTCATGACGCACCTGCCTGCACCCGTGGCTTGCTAGGGGATGGCTGGAGCTGCTCGCAATCAAGCTCGCAAGCGGCAGTTGCGGTCGGGATTCGCCGGAGAGGAAGAAGACGACGGAGAGGGGCGGCTCCAGGGGCTCCAATTCGTCCAGACGGCACCAGTGGACCTCCAAGGATTCGCCTGAGGGGTGGATCGAGCTCGAGGGGCTCCAAAGTGAGGTGGAGGGGCTGTGGGGGTCACCGGCGAGCTCGGGTCGGGGACTGTGGCTAGAGGCCTGCCCGGCCGGGCTGCGGCTATGCTACGGGGTTGTGGTAGTTGAGTGGTGAGTTGTGAGTGCTTGAAGCGGTGGGAGGGTCTCAATTTATAGCCAGAGGAGGAGGAAGGGTACGTGGGTCCGTCCGAGCTCTCTGGAAGCCGGCGAGCAATGACGAAGGGTGCCAGCGAGGGGTGGAAGTGCTCAGTGATCACGCGGGAGCTGTTGCAGCTTGCGGACGAGCACATGAAGCAGAGGAGGAAGAAGACAGGGGCACGGGGCGCATTGTGGCTTTTGGTTGTGATGTGCCCGTGCCCGTTGCGGCGTCTCCGCCGTCGGTGAGCACTAGTGAGGGGTCATTGGTGATGAGTCGAGGCTGGTGGCGCGGTGCGGCAGTCGTCGACGAGCTCTGGATCGAGAACGCGTTGAACAGAGGCGCTGGTGCAGCGCAGAGCGCGTCGAACGCATGCCAGGGCCCGTGTCCTCATGCGGTCACCACACTGGCATGGTCAAAACGACGCCCACGAGCTGCCAAATCATGTCTGGGGTGTTGTTCGTGCAGTGTTAGGTCTAGGAAGGGTGATGGCACACTGCCAGGCCGACCAGATGAGACTTGAGCTTGCTGGCAAGTTTCTGGTCAGAAACTTGGTCGCCAAGTTTGGAGGGCTTCTAGAAGATGATTAGGGCTAATCTCCTGGGGTTAAGCTTTTCTTAGGAGGGTAATGAGGCTCAAGAAAAATCAACTCCATTGGATCAAAGAAAAATACACTTGTTGTACAAGGTGCATTTTGAGGCCAGAAGTGAATTGATTTTCTGTAGCAAAAATATTCCAAAAAGTCATGTAATAATTTTTCTCAGAAAGGTGGGCCAAGGTTCAAGGAATATTTGGGAGTTATCTCAGGATTTTTGGAGCAATAAAAATGAGGGTTGCTTTGGAGCACAAGTTTCTAAAATGAGTTTTAGAGAAGAATTTGAATATTTTTCTTTTATGAAAAATATTCCTTGGGTCATTTTGGGATTTTTCAGAGAAAGAATGTTGAATGACAGGTAGATGTGTTACTTGGGTGAAATTCAAGGGCATGCCCAAGTGATAAGTCCATTTGAATTGACTTCAAAAACTCAATTCAAAGCAAGGGCAAATAAAGTCCAGAAAACAAGAGAAGGCAAAATCCAGGCTGTCACATCATGGGAGCTGCAGGGGTAGCGAGAAGAGGCGCCCACTCAGCAGGAGCACTGTGTGGGTTCACAGTCAAGGTGCCCGAGCTACTCGGAGGACTAACCGGGGAAATAGGCGAGCTAGAGCTGGGCACAATATAAGGAGTAAATCCCATAGTAGGTGGAGTGGGGTAGAATCTAGCGGCAACTAAAGCAGTACGAGCACGAGTCACCTCTCGAGCCAGCTCGTGAATCAGAAGATAACTAGCAGTGATATATCGAGAAAGGTGGCTAGTGTCACTTATCAGACGTCAGATCAATGACAGGAAAGCGAACACGACCATCATCGTGCAAACATGGGTAGTAGCGAAAACCTGGGTGATTCTGCATCCGAACCTCGGTATAGCGTAACTCAACAAGAATCTCGAACGCAGCAAACTGAATTGCCTAAGCGGCGGTGGAAGCATAGCTGCTCCGAGAGGTACGAGTGTAAGAGCCTTATGACGAACTGGTGCGCAGAGTAACCACAGTGTGATACTCATATACTGAGTCGGCTAGACGCTCCCGGTACACCGATACACTGGGTCGTCACCATGAGGATAAAGTAGATGCCACAAATTCTGAAGAAGATGCGTGAAGTGTATGTCATCTACTCCAACTCACACGGATACGACACTAGAGCCATATACACTCACAACCATTGACCGGTTAGAAATAACAATAAATCAAATGCATGCTTTGCAGCATCTAGATGCAAACACTACCAGCACTCAATTAGCAAGCTAGCTAACGTTCAACTACCGAGTCAGGGCTAGCGTGTCCTACAGTCAGCGCAGCTCTGATACCAAGCATTATGGCACTCCGGCTTAGAGCAATCGGTTTACCTTGCATTGCCAACCCAGAGATCATGTCTTCTGGCAATACACAACATCTTGGTATAGAAAATAATCGCGTTATTGATACTAGCGGAAGCATAGTGCGGTATTACATCAAGTAGCGAGGCCAAGCGGCACACTCGGTGCGGCTAAACAATATGTACATTATTTAGTGAACATAAAGGGCCCTCGATCACGACAACTACGCGGCAGCGGAACAACGACAATGCGGGACTCCATAGCACAGGGACACCAATTTGGACATGATCTAGACACGGCAGCACTCTGATCCAGTTAGGCTTTCCTGAAATCTGGCATAACATGCCAGGTCAGTACATTGAATGTACTTGCAAGCTCACAACAAGCATACACATAATGACAAACAATGTCATGACATTCAATCAAGTTAAATGCAAATAACAACATGCTACTCATGCCATGCGACCAAACTTGTGCACCGAGTCCCTCGGACTCTCTTACCAATGGGTTGCCTCGCAACCAAGTGGTGATCATTCACTGATCACAAACAGAACCACACTCGGTTCAAGCCACGTCCAGTCTCACTGACATCATCATCATTTAACCAGTGCCATGCAAATGACTTAGTGTGCAAGATTACTTTATAAAAGTTGATCCATGGTGTGACTTACTTACGAATTGGGCCCTTATCCATGGGCGCGGCTATCGATAGATTTAATACACTCTGCAGAGGTAGCACACTGTACCCACACCACGGAACCCATGGCCTCGCACTCCCATTCGGGTGGACCAACGACATTCCGACGGAACTCTCCCATTTCCATGACACTCTCTCGGCCACTCCGACTAACTCCCCACTAGGCTAAGTCATGGGTGGACCCGTGCCTACCAAAGGCATCACGACCACCTTCGTGGAAAAAACAGCCACTGTCGTGGCAAAACAAAAACGGTCCCAAACGGGGACAAGGTAACATCTCAACAACCATGGGCACATAAGGTTATGGCTGCTCATCGGGCCATTGTAACACATGCCAATAACCTTCCCTCGTTGGAGGCACCGACAAGAGGCATGGCAATGGATCGACTAACGGCCTTCCCATAAAATTCAAATGTGGTTGCACTGGTCAGCCCGATTCAGTGGCACCATGACCTGATCAACTTTATGTTCAAGTTCAATTAATATCAGGTTTAACGTGAAATAAAATGCTCGAGTCACCATATGCCCTACTCATGCAACCATATGACATGCATCACATATCACTTAGAATTAACAGATCAACCTCATCAAAAGTTCTTCTTGCACAATCACTAAACTTTGTTGATTTTTTTTCACAGGTTAATTTGCACTCATCATTTTTAGTTTATTATTTACCATACGAAAGTCATCAAGAACATACGAGAAATAATACCGATGCTACTCATACAATAGTCATAACAAAATCACATAGTCAACTACTCATGCTATATCTCACTAGTTCAAGTACTCACTTCTGTAACCTAGGCATCTTGCTCTTGACAAAATAACTAATACAAGTATTATTCATTTAATAACTATATGCAAGAAATAACATATATTCAAGTTGGAAAAATCATGGATATTGCAAAGACACCATGAAAATGTTTGTGTGGCTTGCCTTAGTTCAGAGGAGCTTCACACTCCTCCTGGATATTTTGAAGACAAGCTTCTCCTTTTGAAAATAATTAAAATGACAAAAAGAAAACATCAAGAACACTTCTGAAAATTACCAGAAAATCTAGACAGCAGAGAAAAATCTCATCTTGGGTGTGTTGCTAGAGCTTTCTAGTAAGAAAAAATGCAAAAAGAATCAACTCATTTGGACTTATGGTGTAGGACTTATGGTGTAGGATTTAAATTTGAAATAAAAGAAAACCAGGGGGTGACGTCGATGGCGCACTTCAGAAATGCGCCACCACTCATACCGCTTCGTGCGCGGCTGAGAGGCTGACAGTGGGCCCTGAGGGAGTCCTGCATTAGGGGGTATCCGGACAGCCGGACTGTGTACAACGTCCGGACTATTGAAGCGTGAAGATACAAGACTCAAGACTTCGGCCCGTGTCCGGATGGGACTTTCCTTGGCGTGGAAGGCAAGCTTGGCAATCCGGATATTATATTTCCTTCCTTGTAACCGACTCCATGTAAACCCTAGCCCTCTCCTGTGTCTATATAAACCAGAGAGGTTGGTCCTTAGATGGCCAATCACAATTACATTCATATCATCATAGGCTAGCTCCTAGGGTTTAGCCTCTATGATCTCGTGGTATATCTACTCTTGTACTACCCACATCATCAATATTAATCAAGCAGGAAGTAGGGTTTAACCTCCATCAAGAGGGCCCGAACCTGGGTAAACACCTGTGTCCCTTACTTCTTGTTACCATCAGCCTTGACGCACAGATCAGGACTCCCTACCCGAGATCCGCCGGTTTTGACACCGACATTCGTGCTTTCATTGAGAGTTCCTCTGTGATGTTGCCGTCAGGCTTGATGGCTCCTTCAATCGTCATTAATGACACTGTCCAGGGTGAGACTTTCCTCCCCGGACAGATCTTCGTGTTCGGCGGCTTCGCACTGTGGGCCAATTCACTTGGCCACTCAGAGCAGATCAATAGCTATGCCCCCGGCCGTCAAATAAGGTTCGGAAACCTGAACTACACGGCGGATATCCGTGGAGACTTGATCTTCGACGGATTCGGGCCAGCGCCAGAAGCGCCGAACAGTCGCGATGAGCATGGCCTAGACTTGCTGTCAGACGTCGCTCGAGATATCGTCCCGACAGAAGCCTCGGATATAAATCCGGGACAGGTCGCCTCGCCTAAGGATGGGGGACTGGACCCCGCCCCGCAGGCTGTACCTTCATCGGCAATGGAGCCGAACATAGGTTGCACCTCTGAGGGAACCTGTGACTCCGGACCCCCGGATTCACATCCAGACGCATGATCCAGTCCGCGCGCCCCCGAGCCCGCCGATCCTGGTTGGGCTTCGGTGATGGAGTTCACCGCGGTGGACGTTTTTCAGCACTTGCCCTTTGGCGACATGCTGGACTTATTGAAGTCTCTCTCCTTGTCAAGAGACTCCAGGCCGAACTATGTCCGGCTCAAGTGGGAAGCAGACAACGACGGAATTTGTTGCCCACCCACCACCCACTTCATTGCCACGATCGATGATATAACCGACGTGCTTGACTTGGACTCCGAAGACATTGACGGTATGGACGATGATGCAGGAGAATCACAGGATCCACCGCTGACCTGGCGGTGGACGGCCACCTCCTCATATGATATATATATGGTGGAAACTCCGAAGGAAACTAATGGCGACGAGGCAATGGAGGACAACTCCTGAGAAAGAAAGGCAAAACATGGGCGTTATCGGCACCACTCCAAACCCTGCCACACCAAAAACGGCCCCGGAAACGAGAGCAGTCCGGACGGTGCCAAAAAGGAATACAACCCGAGTCAACCTACACTTAAGCAGGCCGGACCAATGACAACGGGATACCGGGAGAGGGACAATTACACACTCCCCTCTGACGATGAGGCAACGACAAATTCGGCGTACCAAAGGACCCAGTGGAGCAAGTTCGCTTCAAGCGACGGCTCATGGCTACAGCAAGGAGCCTGCAAAGGAAACAAGAGTAGCTCATAGCTGACCAAGATGCGCTAGAGGATAGGTGGACCAAGATACTGGCCGCCGAAAAATACGAACTCGAGAGCCCTAATAAAGGGCACACATGGCACAACTGGCTACCTCAACTCGAGCAGGAAAACCACGGGCACGCACATATATGCTCACGCATCACTACGTTCCAAGGCGGCAAGCAGCAGATACGAAGAGGCACCCTCAGACCCCGACATAAAGGTCATAAACATCAAAACAAGGAAGCTGGTGCCAAGTCCGGCAACGCTCAGTCCGACAAACAGGCAAAGAGCAATACAAGCCTACTCGACCGAAGATACACGCTGGATCAGCCGTGTGAAATTCACGGTACCCCGAGGAGGACGGCAAAGCATACCAATAGAGAATGTAGGATTGTCAAAACAAAGCGGCTGGTCGCACGCCGGAAGAAATAAAGGGGAGAGGCCTCGTCAAGAACCCCCCCTAGAACGTAACAGTACGGCCGGCCGCCCAGGACCACCTAAACCACGGCAAGTTAACTGCAGCGCCTCTGGACCTAGTAGTCCGGGGGCTCCATAACACACAAAGCCCACAAGGGTATGACACCACGGAAAATATCTCCTAAAAGATGTAAGGCGCACAGGCCAAGTTCTGTTGGCCCACCACTCTAAACGGTTGTCTTCAGACCATCCAAAAATGTTACGCCAAAGAATAAATCCTCGGCACCTTCCCATACGATAGCTTACCGTATGCTAACAGGAAAAACCACGTCAACTAGATTCTACGTGGTAAATCACCCAGGCAAACCATCCGAACATCCACTGCGGAGTCCGTGCGGCCTCACGGTCTAACGACTGGGCACACTAGGGCCCGATTAGGGACCCTGGGAGCAACAACAAAGAGGACACTTGGCTGTCTTCAAACATTTCACATTTGCAAACTAACAATTGATGCAGAACAAAACTGGCGGCATGGAATTATCCCGGACACGCAAAGGAAGGAACATGCAGGTAGAAGGCAGTTCAGATTCATTCTTGACCCGCTAACAGCCCCCTCCATTCTGACCATAACAGGTTCTGTCAAACAACACCTCTTTCCATACATCATACTAATATGCATAGACATAAAATTCTACTACAATGCGTTAATATATAGCAATTACCGGCTGTTGTTTATCGCCGACACCTCTTTGTCGAAAATGAAAGCCATGCTCCTCGTTCGCCTGGTTGCACCAGGGGCTCCACAGTACGGCAAGCAAGTCCGACCACCTTTTCGGTCGTTCGGCACCCTGAACTTATAGCACTATATGCATCTGCTCAGAATCATGTCTTGGGTCATTGGTTGGGTTTGCCCGGCTCCCATGTTTTGGTACCTTATGTTCCATTCTATCGGCTAAGGTAGCGCTGGGAGAACTACTGCGATTGTGTCCCGGTTCAGCCGGACGAGCACCTCAGTAGAGAAAGCCGAAAACCGACTGTCATGATGAAGCGAGAGCCGGTCCGCTGTTCGAGAGGTCATAAAATCCTTAAAGATTTATTCCGCATAACGCCATCATAAATGCTAAGTGCGATGGATCGGTCTTCTAATCAGGCGCCAATAGAGCCCCTAGTTCGGCCTTCCGAACACTAGGGGATGCGCCGACCATACTCAAATTCCTATGCCTAAGTGAGAGTAATAAAGCCCTATATAGTCCAATTGCCTGGTTCACGGAAAGATACACCTCCTTAAAAGGACCCAACTATGGGATAAAGAGTGTTCAGATATATCCCGAACACCCCCGTATCCTTTTCACGAGGGGGCAGAAGCCGACGACTGGCCAACTCCCAGAATTTGCATACAATAAACAGCCGCACAGGAAGAACATATGTTCAAATTACATAGGCAATATATAACAAACATGCCATTATCCCATATTACAACAAGTGGCACAGATGCCCTCAGCGAAATATGATGTCTTTAGTACACCTGTCCGCCACAAGGCGGGCCCCTTACATCACACCTTCATAATATTGCTCGGGCTTGCGGTGCTCCTTACCCTCCGGCGGCCCCTCAGTGATTAGCTTTTCCGCGTCAAGACTCCCCCAATGCACTTTCGCATGGGCAAATTCCATACGCGCACCTTCTATGCAGACCGATCGCTTGATGGCATCTAGCCGAGGACAGGCGCCCACGATCCGCTTGACGAGTGCAAAGTAGCTGCTGGGAATCGGATCCACAGGCCACAACCGGACAACTAAGTCCTTCATGGCTAGTTCGGCCGCCTGGTGTAGTTCGATCAGCTGTTTCATCTAATCGATAAAAGGCACCGGATAGTTCGGCGCCAGATACTGCGACCAGAAATCCCTCTTCACAGTCTTCTTCTCCCCGGTGCGAAAGAATTGAGCAGCATCTGATATGCTGCGAGGTAGATCCGCAAAAGCCCCTGGAAAAATAGGAATTCAGCCTGCCGCTTGAATTCTTCACACTCTAACATATACGAAACTAAGAATACAGAAGGCCTTACCATCCGCCACTTTTCGGGCCTCCTGAATGTTCTGCGTAGCCCCTCGGGCTTCTTCTCGAGCACCTTCTGCATCCTCGAGAGCTTGGGAGATCTCAGATTCTTTCCCTTTTAGACTCTGCTCCAAGCTCTCGCTTTTCTCCACAACTTCCCGAAGCTCCCGCTCAGCGGTGATAACCCTGGCCTCGTGTTTTTCACGAAGCGCCTGTTCGGCCTCAGCCTTCTTGTTGGCATCAGCCAAAGCTTTCTTTAGTGCCTCGTATTCGGCACACGCTCCTAGCGCACACAATACTAATTTTTTTACTCTGCACAACCATTCGTTCGTGCCAACTCCAAGACAAATGTTTTCAACATACCTTGCTTGTCTTCCAGTTGCTTTCTCACACGGCCGAGTTCTTCCTCGGATCGTGCAAGGTTCTGCTTCAGTTCAGAAACTTCCGCCTTGAAAGCGGAAGTCCTCTCTGCGGATGCCTGTTTTCACACCAAAGGGTATACGTCATTTACACCGGCTCCTACGAAGGCAGGGGCTTTGATCCCCTGCCCGGCTCTGTCTCCTTCGCCGGACAGTGTATTAGGGGCTACTACTTATATTATGAAAATTTCTTAAGGGTTTCCTAGGAGAAATACCTCAAAAGCCTTTATAAGGCTAAGGTAGGACGCGTTCAGCCCGCTCTCGGCGGACTGAATCCTCTCAACCAGCTCGCCCACAAGGGCCTGATGCTCGCCGACAATAGACGCATTCTTCAATGTTGTCAATAGACCGTCAGGCAGCTCTGCTTGAACAGAGGACACCAGCGGCGTAGGCTGGCCCCCCACCATCAGGGGGGGGCTTCTTGCTCGATCCCAGAACCCTAGAGCTCCCGGGGGCTGTACCCATCTCTGTGTGTTCGACGCCAGGGATATGTCCTCCCTGGTCCGGGTCTTGTCGAGACGACACCTTGGTGTCGTGCCCAGACTTGGGGGAAGGGGCCTGCGGAGGAGTCTCGCTCGCCAAAGCGTCCGAGTCTAGTGAATCCTCCGACGAGGACTGGCCGACGCGGGACCTTGCTGGACTGTGCAATATGTAGGTAACAGTCAAAACCACTATACCCAAAAAACCGATCCCGGATGCATATGCGTGTTCAGATACTTACGACTTCTCCAGGGGCTGGGCCCTGGGATCCCACTCCGGGCTGCTATCGGCAGCCGTGGGGGATGCCCCTGGGAGGGAATGTTTCCCCCTCTTGGGCGATCCGGCCTCCAGAGATGCGGAGGGTGATCTCTTCCTCCCACCGTCAGAGTGAGGCTCATCCTCCTCTGCTTCCTCCTCTTTGTCCCCGGATGAAGGATCGTCGTTGGAGTCTTCGGACCTGGCGTCCGAAACCTCGCGACGGCGAAGACCACCCCGGGTCTTCTTGACCTTCTTGGAGGCCTCCTTCTTTGGCACCTTGTAAGGTGCGGGGACCAACATCTTCGTCAGAAGAGGTCCGGCCGGTTCCTCCGGCAGGGGGGCTGGACAATGTAGCCGCTCCACCTTCTTTACCCATCCCCCAGGTTGCAATGAAATACGATCAGGATGCCTTCCGCATGATGTGCCAATTAAAACACGAATAGACAGAGTGTGGCTGCGACTTACCGAGCTGGGAGAATGGGATGATTGATACCCACGTTCTTAAGCGGGGCCCGGCCATGATTTGCCGGACTTGAAGAGCACCTTCCAGATATCCTTGTGGGTGGAGTCGTAAAGCTCCTGAAGGGTTTGGTGCTCGGCTGGATCGAACTCCCACAAGGTACAAGATCGGCGCTGAAAAGGGAGAACCAGGCGAACTAGCGTCACCTGGACTACGTCTACAAGTTTGATGTCCCTATCAATCACGCCCTGGATGCGTGTCTAGAGCAGTAACAGCTCGTTAGACGAGCACCAGTTCGGGCCCTTCTCGGGCCAGGACGTGAGCCACAGTGGGGCTCCGGATCTGAACTCTGGACCTGCCGCCCACTTCTTGCCGCGTGGTTCGGTAATATAGAACCACTGCTGCTGCCACTCCTTGACGGAGTCATTGAAAGCGCCTTTCGGCCAGACAGCCTTGGGCATCTTGCTTACCATGGCGCCGCCGCATTCGGCGTGTTCGCCACTCACCACCTTGGGCTTCACATTGAAAATCTTCAGCCATAGGCTGAAGTGAGGTGGGATCCGGAGAAAAGCCTCGCACACGATGATGAACGTCGAGATATTGGGGAAGGAGTTGGGGGAAAGATCATGAAAGTCGATCCTGTAGTAGTACATGACTCCCCGAACAAACGGGTGGAGGGGTAACCCGAGCCCACGGACGAAATGGGGAAGGAACACGACTCTCTCATGAGATTCCGGAGTAGGGACGACCTGTCCCGCCGGTGGAAGACGGTGGCCGATCTTCTGGGCCAGATACCCGGCTCCCCGGAGTTTCTTGATGTCCTTCTCCTGGACAGTTGAGGCCATCCATTTCCCTCCTGCTCCGGACATCTTCAGAAAAACTTCCCTTCGGTGTGGAGGAGAGTGCTTGAGCGTTAAGGCTCGCACAAAGGGGAATGAGCTAGCAGGAGAAGGAGGCGTGGGTGAAAGAGAAAGGAACCTAACCTCCTTATAAGGGCGATAAAGGCTTTTTGTGCTTCCCCACTTGCCTGGTGGAACCCGTCCGCCTCCCGCTCACCACGATGAGCGGCACGGTTAGATTACCCATGCCCGTATTGATGAGAATCCTGTAATAAGGGGACACGATCTCTACTTTGACAAGATGTGTCACCGAAACCGCCTCGTGATATGTGTTGTAGCTGGTTGTGTGGAAACGGTTCGAATAATGGATCCCATCATAATAACATGTCACGTCATCAGGAAAAGTTGTCAGCAGATTACATTTGTGAAATATCATTCTCTCTACGGTGGTATGCGAAGATCATTTCTCAGATCCGGACACGATTTGGGTGTTCGATAATTACTTTGGGGAATTCGGAGGAGGAACCCGCCTTGCAATGCCGAAGACAATACTGCGCGCCGGACTCATCGTCATTGAATCCTGGTTCAGGGGCTACTGAGGGAGTCCTGGATTAGGGGGTATCCGGACAGCCGGACTGTGTACAATGTCCGGACTATTGAAGCGTGAAGATACAAGACTCAAGACTTCGGCCCGTGTCCGGATGGGACTTTCCTTGGCGTGGAAGGCAAGCTTGGTGATCCAGATATTATATTTCCTTCCTTGTAACCAACTCCCTGTAAACCCTAGCCCTCTCCGGTGTCTATATAAACCGGAGAGGTTGGTCCTTAGAAGGCCGATCACAATTACATTCATACCATCATAGGCTAGCTCCTAGGGTTTAGCCTCTATCATCTCGTGGTAGATCTACTCTTGTACTACCCATATCATCAATATTAATCAAGCAGGAAGTAGGGTTTTACCCCCATCGAGAGGGCCCGAACCTGGGTAAACACATGTGTCCCTTACTTCTTCTTACCATCAGCCTTGACGCACAGATCGGGACGCCCTACCCGAGATACGCCGGTTTTGACACCGACAGGCCCCACTGGTCAGGTCAGAGGGAGAGGGGGAGAGAAACAGAGGTGGGCGGCGCGTCGGCGGCGTGTTCTCTGGCGAGGAGTGCCCTATGGCTAGATCTAGAGGGACTGGAAGATAGAGGAGATCGAGGCGCACCTGCCCATACCCGTAGCGTGGCTAGGGGTGTACAGACGGGGTCGGAACGGTCCTCTCATGCGGTGGCAGGAAGCAGAGGTCGCCGGAGTTGAAGACGACGACGTCGTGGGGCTTCACCAAGGGATCCAACATGGTCGGACGGCACCAGTGAGCCACCAGCTAGCCGCCTGAGGAGTGGGTTGAGCTCGGGAGGCGTTGGAGTGAGGTGGAGAGGCTGCGGGGAATCACCGGCGAGCTCGGGTCGGGGCGGTGGCCAGAGGCCTGCCCGTCCAGGCTACGGCTGTTCTACGAGCTCGTGGAGGTTGTGGGAGTGAGCGGTGAGGTTCAAGCAGTCGGGAGGGGGTCGTATTTATAGGCGAGCGAGAGGAGCGGATCGGGCTCTGCCTTGAAGCTTCTGGACATGGCGCCCAGCATTGAATGGCGTCAGCGAGAGGGGGAGAAGGCGACACAGCTCACGCGGGCACTATGGGAGGGCGGAGACAAGCACAGGAGCCAAGAAGGCAATGAGCCTAGTGGCACGGGTGCACTGTTGGCTTGGTCGTGCCATGCCCGTGCTCGCTGCAGCAAGCTCCGGCATCGGCGAGCGCCAGGGAGGAGTTAAGGGGGTCGAGACGATGATGGTGGTGAGGTTTGGCAAGGTGCGGAGGTCGGGAAAGCGAGCACACGCTCAACAGAAGCTCGGGCGCATCGCAGAGCGCGCCGGCTGCATGCCAGCACCCCTGGACGAACACAGTCATCGTGTGAACTATGACATTAGGCCGCGCTAAGCTCAAACTTCATGTCTGGCGTGTAGTCCTTAGTCGTTTGAGTGGTTCCAACGATTTGAGTTGAACCCAGGAGTTGTGAGTGTGTGGTTTACTTCCTGGTAAGTTTCTGGTCAGTAACTTATGAGGTTAACTGAGAGTGATTGAGTAAGAGTTAAGGGCTGGGCTTTGGGGTATAGCATTCTCTTAGGAATGTAATGAATCTTAGAAAAGATTAGCTTCATTGCATCAAGGAAAAACATACTTGATGTGTAAAGTGGATATTCTCTCCAGAACAGAAATGATTTTCTGTAGAAAAAATATTCCAAAAAGTTATGCTATATTTTTGCTCAGGGAGGTGCCCTAGGGTTCAAAGAATATTTGTGAATTTTCTCAGGAGGAGCAATAAAAATGAGGGTTGCTTTGGAGCATACTTCTCTGAAGTGATTTTCAAAGAAGAAAATGTATATTTTTCCTTGGGTCATTTTTGGATATTTTTTTTCTAGAGAAAGAAAGTTGAGTTAGGGGTGGATGGGTCACTTGGGTGGAAATCAAGGGTAGGCTCAAGTGTTCAAGTCCATTTGAATTGATTCAAAACTCCAAATCCAAAGCAAAGGCAGAAGAAAGTCCGAAAAAAGAGAGAAGGCAAAACCAGGCTATCACATCATGCAAAGCAATATGACAATGATGGAGCATGTCATAATAAACGGAACGGTGGAAATTTGCATGGCAATATATCTCGGAATGGCTATGGAAATTCCATAATAGGTAGGTATGGTGGCTGTTTTGAGGAAGGTATATGGTGGTATCGGTGAAAATTGCGCGACACAAGAGAGGCTAGCAATGGTGGAAGGGTGAGAGTGCGTATAATCCATGGACTCAACATTAGTCATAAAGAACTCACATAGGGGGACAGATTGGTAGGAAAAGACCATTGCTCGTCCCTGACCGCCACTCATAAGGAAGACAATCAATAAATAAATCATGCTCCAACTTCATCACATAACGGTTCACCATACGTGCATGCTACGGGAATCACAAACTTTCACACAAGTATCTCCTAAATTCACAACTACTCTACTAGCATGACTCTAATATCACTATCTTCATATCTCAAAACAATCATAAAGAATCAAACTTCTCATAGTATTCAATGCACTTCATATGAAAGTGTTTATTAGATCCATCTTGGATGCCCATCATATTAGGACTAATTTTATAACCTAAGAAAATTACCATGCTGTCCTAAAAGACTCTCAAAATAATATAAGTGAAGCACTAGAGTTCAACAATTTCTATAAAATAAAACCACCGCCGTGCTCGGAAAAGATATAAGTGAAGCACTAGAGCAATATTGTCTAGCTCAAAAGATATAAGTGAAGCACATAGAATATTCTAATAAATCACGATTCATGCATGTCTCTCCCAAAAAGTGTGTACAGCAAGGATGATTGTGGTAAACTAAAAGGCAAAGACTCAAATCATACAAGGCGCTCCAAGCAAAACAGATATCATGTGGTGAATAAAAATATAGCCTCAAGTAAAGTTACCGATAGAAGAAGACAAAAGAGGGGATGCCTTGCGGGGCATCCCCAAGCTTAGGATTTTGGTTGTCCTTGAATTTTACCTTGGGGTGCCTTGGGCATCCCCAAGCTTAGGCTCTTGCCACTCCTTATTCAAAAGTCCATCAAATCCTTACCCAAAACTTGAAAACTTCACAACACAAAACTCGACAGAAAATCACATGAGCTCCGTTAGTATAAGAAAATAAATCACCACTTTAAAGTACTGTTGTGAACTCATTCTTTATTTATATTGGCGTAATATCTACTGTATTCCAACTTCTCCATGGTTCATACCCCCGATACTACTCATAGATTCATCAAAATAAGTAAACAACACGCGAAAATTAGAATCTGTCAAAAACAGCACAATCTATAGTAATATGTTTTTTTCGAAAAGGGGGGACTCCCCGGGCTTTGCATCAGAATAATGCATACGGCCACCTTTATAGATAAGCAAATAGGTTCAACAAAGTCACACAGTCTTAATCAAAGTAATGACCAGCTCACAAAGAGCCACAACGCCAAAAACAAAAATCCAAAAGGCCACAACCGGCTAGCATAACAAAGATAGGAAAACTAATCGCCTATCCTATTACATGACCGCCATCCAAACCGGTTGAAAATATCTCGTGCTACCATCTCCCACCGGATAGATCCAGTAACCAAACGCTCCCTAGCCTCCGTCGGAATGAGTAACGACCACATACGGATCATCGCAGTGGCTCGGAATAAAACCTGCAAAAAATGAATATTTGTTGTTCTATTAAAAACCAAATCATTTCTGCAATTCCAAATTGCCCACAACAAAGCACATACTCCTACGCGAATGTGTCTAGCTGTTTCGGACTCTATCCCAACAAGCCACGTTCCAAATAACATATTTCTGTAGTAATATGTAACTCTCGAATACTTTTGTAACTCTAAAAATCCTACCAAATTAGGAAAACCTAAGAAATTTGTGTACTAATCTATAGAAAAAATGATCAGATAAAAACACGTTTCTGTGAATTTTCAAAACTAGTTTACAAAGCGCAAAAGTTTCTTATTTTCAGCAGGATCAACACAACTAGCACCGTAAGCTATCCTAAATGTTCTACTTGGCACAGACACTAATTAAAACTTAAAACAACATCTAACCAGAGTCTAGATGAATTATTAATTACTAAACATGAGCAAAAAGCAAAGAAGAAAAATAAAATTGGGTTGCCTCCCAACAAGCGCTATCGTTTAACGCCCCTAGCTAGGCGTAAAGACACGAATAGATCTAGGCATTGTCATCTTCGGTATGCAATCCATAAGTGGCTCTAATAATAGAATCATAAGGCGATTTAGTTCTCTTCCTAGGAAAGTGCTCCATGTCTTTCCTTAACGGAAATTGGAATCTAATGTTTCCTTCTTTCATAATAATTGCACCAATCGTTCTAGGGA
This sequence comes from Triticum aestivum, assembly GCF_018294505.1. NCBI lineage: Eukaryota > Viridiplantae > Streptophyta > Magnoliopsida > Poales > Poaceae > Triticum > Triticum aestivum. The sequence continues at coordinate 711,888,796 of NC_057798.1, read as the reverse complement.
AAGGTCTACCAAGAATAATAGGACATGTAGGATTGCAATCTATATCAAGAACAATGAAATCTATGGGCACATAATTCCTATTTGCAACAATAAGAACATCATTAATCCTTACCATAGGTTTCTTAATGGTGGAATCCGCAAGATGCAAATTTAAAGAACAATCATCAAATTCACGGAAACTTAGCACATCACACAAAGTTTTTGGTATCATGGAAACACTAGCACCCAAATCACACAAAGCATAGCATTCATAATCTTTAATCTTAATCTTAATAGTAGGTTCCCACTCATCATAAAGTTTTTTAGGGGTAGAAACTTCTAGTGCAAGCTTTTCTTCAAAATATTGCATCATAGCATCAACGATATGTTTAGTAAAAGCTTTGTTTTGATTATAAGCATGAGGGGAATTTAACACGGATTGCAACAAGGAAATACAATCTATTAAAGAACAATTATCATAATTAAATTCCTTGAAATCCAAAATAGTGGGTTCATTGCTACTTAAAGTCTTGACCTCTCCAATCCCACTTTTATCAATTGTTGCATCCAGATCTAAAAACTCTGAATCATTGGGATGCCTTTTAACTAAAGTTGACTAATCTCCAGTCCCATCTTTATCAAAATTCATATTGTAAAACAAAGATTTAATAGGAGTCACATCAATCACTTTTAGATCTTCATCATTATTATCATGCAAACTAGAAGAACACGCTTTTACAAACCAATCTTTTTTAGCACGCATCTTAGCAGTTCTTTCTTTACACTCATCAATGGAAATTATCATGGATTTGAGATACTCATTGATATCATGCTTAGGTGGGATAGATCTAAGTTTCAAAGAATCAACATCAAGAGAAATTCTATCCACGTTCCTAGCCAAATCATCAATCTTGAGAAATTTTTCTTCGATCAAAGCATTGAAATTCTTTTGCAAACTCATAAATTATTTGACACTATTCTCAAAATAAGAGGGCATCTTATTAAAATTTCCATAAGAGTTGTTGTAGGAATTACCATAATTATTAGAGGAATTACTAGGAAACGGCCTAGGATTAAAACTGCCTCTATAGGCGTTGTTACCAAAATTGTTCCTACCAAAAAAAATCACATCCATAGATTCGTTATTATTCTCAATCAAAGTGGACAAAGGTATATCATTAGGATCAGAAGAAACACTTTTATTAGCAAATAATTTCATAAGTTCAGCCATCTTTCCACTCAAAACATTAATCTCTTCAATCGCCTTAACTTTGTTACTAGTAGATCTTTTGGTGTGCCATTGATAATAATTAACCATGATATTATCTAGGAGCTTAGTAGCCTCTCCTAAAGTGATTTCCATAAAAGTGCCTCTTGCGGCCGAATCTAAAAGATTTCTAGAAGCAAAATTCAACCCGGCATAATTTTTTTGTATAATCATCCACAAGTTCAAACCATGTGTAGGGCAATTAGGTATCATCAATTTCATCCTCGCCCAAGATTGTGCAACATGCTCATGATCAAGTTGCTTAAAATTCATAATATCGTTCCTAAGGGAGATGATCTTAGCGGGAGGAAAATACTTAGAGATGAAAGCATCTTTACACTTATTACATGAATCAATACTATTTTTGGGCAAAGAGGAAAACCAAGTTTTAGCATGATCTCTAAGCGAAAATGGAAATAGCTTCAATTTAACAATATCATTATCCACATCTTTCTTCTTTTGCATATCGCACAAATCAACGAAATTGTTTAGATGGGATGTGGCATCTTCACTAGGAACGCCGAAAAATTGATATTTCATAACAAGATTCAACAAAGCGGCATTAATTTCACAAGATTCACCATTAGTAGTAGGAGCAATTGGAGGCTAATAAAATCATTGTTGTTGGTGTTGGAAAAGTCACACAATTTAGTATTATCATGAGCCATCATGACAGAGCAATCAATCCAACACACAAGCACACAAGAAGCAAGCGAAAATAAACGAACGGAAGAGGGGCAAAGAAAAGGCAAAGGTTTTCGAAAATCGTTTTAGAAGTGGGGGAGAGGAAAACGAGAGGCAAATGGCGAATAATGTATTGCAAGGGGAGAAGAGTTTACGATGGGTACTTGGTATGGCTTGACTTGATGTAGATCTCCCCGGCAACGGCGCCAGAAATCCTTCTTGCTACCTCTTGAGCTTGCGTTGGTTTTCCCTTGAAGAGGAACGGGTGATGCAGCACAGTAGCGTAAGTATTTCCCTCAGTTTTGAGAACCAAGGTATCAATCCAGTAGGAGACAACACATAAGTCACCGAATACCTGCACAAACAATCAACAACTTGCACCTAATGCGATAAAGGGGTTGTCAATCCCTTCACAATCACTTGCAAAAGTGGGATCTGATAGAGATAGATAAACGGTAAAGTAAATATTTTTGGTTTATAGACCGGAAAGTAAAAGATTCCAAAATAGTAGATCGGAAACTAGTAAGATGTAAACGAGATTCAATATAATGGAAAAGAGACTAGGGGCCATAGGTTTCACTAGTGGCTTCTCTCAAGATAGCAGATATTACGTTGGGTGAACAAATTACTGCCGAGCAATTGATAGAAAAGTGCATAGTTATGACGATATCTAAGGCAATGATCATGAACATAGGCATCACGTCCGTGTCAGGTAGACCAACTCCTGCCTGCATCTACTACTATTACTCCACACATTGACCGCTATCCAGCATGCATCTAGAGTATTAAGTTCATAAAGAAAGGAGTAACACATTAAGCAAGATGACATGATGTAGAGGAATTAACTCAAGCAATATGATGAAAACCCCATCTTTTTATCCTCGATGGCAACAATACAATACGTGCCTTGCTGCCCCTACTGTCACTGGGAAAGGACACTGCAAGATTGAACCCAAAGCTAAGCACTTCTCCCATTGCAAGAATGATCAATCTAGTAGTCCAAACTAAACCGATAATTTGAAGAGACTTGCAAAGATATCAAATCATGCATATAAGAATTCAGAGAAGAACCAAATAATATTCATAGATAATCTTCAGCATAAATCCACAATTCATCTGATCTCAGCAAACACACCGTAAAAGAATATTACATTGAATAGATCTCCAAGAACATCGAGGAGAACATGGTATTGAGAATCAAAGAGAGAGAAGAAGCCATCAAGCTAATAACCATGGACCCGAAGGTCTGTGGTAAACTACTCACGCTTCACCAGAGAGGTAATGGTGTTGATGTTGAAGCCCTCCGTGATCGAATCTCTCTCCGGCAAGATGCCAGAAAAGGTCCCTAGATGGGATCTCATGGGTACAGAAGGTTGCGGCGGTGGAAAAGTGGTTTCGTGTCTCCCCTGGATGTTTTTAGGGTATAAGAGTATATATAGGTGAAGGAACTAGGTCAGGGGAGCCACGGGGGTGGGGGGCGTGCCCTACCCCCTGGGCGCGCCTTCCTGCCTCGTGGCTTCCTCATTGCATCTCCGACTTCATCTCCAAGTCTTCTGGTTTGCTTTCGGTCCAAGAACAATCATCGCGAAGGTTTCATTCCGTTTGGACTCCGTTTGGTATTCCTTTTTTGCGAAACTCTAAAATAGGCAAAAAAAAACAAAAACTGACATTGGGCCCTCGGTTAATAGGTTAGTCCCAAAAATAATGTAAAATAGCATATAAATGCCTATTAAACATCCAAAACAGATAATATAATAGCATGGAACAATAAAAAATTATAGACACGTTGGAGACGTATCATTAGGCAGCCATCATCGCCGATAGCTAGTCAGGCTTCTCGTTGGGCTTGGATCCGTGAAAGAAACGATGCCACTTGTTGCAACCCGGGGCCGTAGGAGAAAGATGTCGTGTTGATGGATGAATAAAGGGGGTTGAACCACATTATGCTGTAGTGTCATTTGGACTATAATGGCATGTGCCCTTACCATCATGTAACCTATATCATTTGAACTTCTACTTGTGATATGTAAGTGATAACCCACAAGTATAGGGGATCGCAACAGTTTTCATGGATAGAGTATTCAACCAAATTTATTGAGTCGGCACAAGGGGAGCCAAAGAATATTCTCAAGTATTAGCAGTTGAGTAGTCAATTCAACCACACCTGGATAACTTAATATATGCAGAAAAGTATTTAGTAGCAAAGTAGTATGGAAATACCGGTAACGGTGGCAAAAGTAACAGTAGCAGTTTTTGTAGTAATTGTAAAACTGGCAACAGTAAAAGCAAAGATCAATATGTGAAAAGCTCGTGGGCATTGGATCAGTGATGGATAATTATGTCGGATGCGATTCCTCATGCAATAGTTATAACATAGGGTGACACAGAACTAGCTCCAGTTCATTAATGTAATGTAGGCATGTATTCCGAATATAGTCATACGTGCTTATGGAAAAGAACTTGCATGACATCTTTTGTCCTACCCTCCCGTGGCAGCGGGGTCCTATGGGAAAGTAAGGGATATTAAGGCATCCTTTTAATAGAGTACCGGACCAAAGCATTATCACTTAGTGAATACATGAACTCCTCAAACTATGACCATCACCGGGAGTGGTCCCGATTATTGTCACTTCGGGGTTGCCGAATCATAACACGTAGTAGGTGACTATAGACTTGCAAGATAGTATCAAGAACTCACATATATTCATGAAAACATAATAGGTTCAGATCTGAAATCCTGGCACTCGGACCCTAGTAACAAGCATTAAGCATAGCAAAGTCATAGCAACATAAATCTCAGAACATAATGGATACTAGGGATCAAACCCTAACAAAACTAACTCGATTACATGGTAAATCTCATCCAACCCATCACCGTCCAGCAAGCCTACGATGGAATTATGCACGCACAGCGGTGAGCATCATGAAATTGGTGATGGAGGATGGTTGATGATGACGATGGCGATGGATTCCCCTCTCCGGAGCCCCGAACGGACTCCAGTTCAACCCTCCCGAGAGAGATTAGGGCTTGGCAGCGGCTCCGTATCGTAAAATGCGATGAATCCTTCTCTCTGATTTTTTTCTCCCTGAACGTGAATATATGGAGTTGGAGTTGAGGTCTGTGGAGCACCAGGGAGCCCACGAGGCTGGGGGCGTGCCCAGGTGGGTAGGGAGCACCCCCCACCCTCGTGGACAGGGTGTGGGCCCCCTGGTGTTGATTCTTTCGCCAATATTTTTTATTAATTCCAAAAATATTATTAGTGGAGTTTCAGGTCATTCCGAGAACTTTTATTTCTGCACAAAAATAACATCATGGCAGTTCTGCTGAAAATAGCGTCAGTCCGGGTTAGTTCCATTCAAATCATGCAAGTTAGAGTCCAAAACAAGGGCAAAAGTGTTCGGAAAAGTAGATACGATGGAGACGTATCAACTCCCTCAAGCTTAAACCTTTGCTTGTCCTCAAGCAATTCAGTTGAGAAACTGAAAGTGATAAAGAAAAACTTTTACAAACTCCGTTTGCTCTTGTTGTTGCGAATATGTAAAGCCAGCATTCAAGTTTTCAGCAAAGATTATGAACTGACCACATTCACAATAACATTTAGGTCTCATGTTTACTCATATCAATGGCATAATCAACTAGCGAGCAAGAATGATAAAACTCGGATGACAACACTTTCTCAAAACAATCATAATATGATATAACAAGATGGTATCTCGCTAGCCCTTTCTGAGACCGCAAAACATAAATGCAGAGCACCCCTGAAGATCAAGAACTGACTAGACATTGTAATTCATGGTAAAAGAGATCCAGTCATACTCAATATAAATTAATAGTAATGCATGCAAATGACAGTGGTGCTCTTCAACTGGTGCTTTTTAATAAGAGGATGATGACTCAACATAAAAGTAAATAGATAGGCCCTTCGTAGAGGGAAGCAAGGATTTGTAGTGGTGCCAGAGCTCAAGTTTTGAAACAGAGATAAATAATATTTTGGGCGGCAAACTTTCATTGTCAACATAACAACCGAGAGATCTCGATATCTTCCATGCTACACACATTATAGGCGGTTCCCAAATAGAATGGTAAAGTTTATACTCCCCCACCACCAACAAGCATCAATCCATGGCTTTCCCAAAACAATGGGTGCCTCCAACTAACAACAATCCTGGGGGTGTTTTGTTTGTAATTATTTTGATTTGATTTGAGCATGGGACTGGGCATCCCGGTTACCAGCCATTTTCTCGTGAGTGAGGAGCAGAGTCCACTCCTCGTGAGAATAACCCACCTAGCATGGAAGATATAGACAGCCCTAGTTGATACATGAGCCGTTCGAGCATACAAACAGAGTTTCATTTGAAGGTTTATAGTTTGGCACATACAAATTTACTTGGAACGGTGGGTAGATACCGCATATAGGAAGGTATGGTGGACTCATATGGAAGAACTTTGGGGTTTATGGAAGTGGATGCACAAGCAGTATTCCTGCTTAGTACAAGTGGAGGCTAGAAAAAGACTGGGAAGCGACCAACTAGAGAGCGACAACAGTCATGAACATGCATTAAAATTAATCAACACTGAGTGCAGGCATGAGTAGGATATAATCCACCATGAACATAAATATCAAGGAGGCTATGTTGATTTTGTTTCACTACATGCGTGAACATGTGTCAAGTCAAGCCACTCGGATTATTCAAACGAGGATACCACTCTATCATACCACATCACAACCATTTTAATAGCATGTTGGCACGCAAGGTAAACCATTATAACTCATAGCTAATTGAGCATGGCATAAGCAACTATAATCTCTAATTGTCATTGCAAACATGTTTATTCATAATAGACTGAATCAGGAACGATGAACTAATCATATTTACAAAAACAAGATAGGTCAAGTTCATACCAGCTTCTCTCATCTCAATCAGTCCATCATATATTGTCATTATTGCCTTTCACTCGCACGACCAAACGATGTGGATAATAATAATAGTGCATGTGCATTGGACTAAGCTGGAATCTACAAGCATTCAATTCAAGGGAGAAGACAAGGTAATGTGGGCTCTTGGTTAAATCAACAATAATGCATATGAGAGCCACTCAACATTTCATCATGGTCTTCTCCTCTCGACCCCCAAAGAAAAGAAAAGAAATAAAACTATTTACACGGGAAAACTCCCAACAAGCTAAAGAAGAACGAGAAATCTTTTTGGGTTTTATTTTAATATTACTACTACAAGCATGGAAAGTAAACTAGCTAAAAGCTATAACTAATTTTTTTGGTTTTTCTTAAGGTTATTCAAACACACAAGAAGAAAGCGAGAAAAAGAAAATAAACTAGCATGGATAGTACAAGGAAAAAGTATGAGCACCGACAACTAGAATGAGTGTGTGAACATAAATGTAATGTCGGTGAGAAATACGTACTCCCCCAAGCTTAGGCTTTGGCCTAAGTTGTTCTATGCCCATGGATCAAAGTTGTAGTTGGGGTTGTACTGAGATGCAGCAGCTATTGCCTCATGAGCTGCAGCTTGGAGGCGAGCTACCTCCGTCCTCCTCTCGTACTCGTTCGCCTCCTCCCTGGTTATAAAGTATCTCCTTTTTGCCTGAAATTCAAAGAAACCAGGAGCAGGGAGAGCAACATGGACAGTGCGACTTCTGTCAAAGATTAGTTGGTACTGGAGGAACTATTACTCTCAAGGAACTGATGGCTAACCATGGCATTATAATCTAGATAAGCAGGAGGAAACTCCATGTCACTTCCATGTACGAGTATACCAAGATAATTAGCTACACGAGTTGCATAAATCCCACCAAACAAATCTCCATTTAAACTATTATTATGCAACCTACGTGCAACAATGGACCCCACGTTATATTGTTTATCTCCTAGCACAACACTCTTGAGAACACTAAGATCTGGAACACACATGTGACATGCCTCGTCCTTGCCATTTATGTATCTACCTATAAAGAGAGCAAAATAATGTATAGCAGGAAAATGAATCTCATGCTCATCAAAAGGAATCCACTAACAAGGTTGATCAAGTCTTGTTAACAACTCATTCCGAATCGCATGAAACCGGAGAAATTTCGAATAACACTACATTACCTCAACGGGGATATCTACATCCCAAATAATAAGAATATCATATTTCTTCTTGACAGTAGGAAGAGGAAATTCAAAACCTCCAATAATAATCGATGCAATTTTCCAATAGAATTGATACTGTGAACTTGAGGTTGTTTCCTCGGAAAGTGTACCGTATGATCATTACCATTAACATGAAAAGTGACATTGCCTTTGTTGCAATCAATAACAGCCCTTGCAGTATTCAAAAAGGGTCCACCAAGGATAATCGACATACTATCGTCCTCAGGAATATCAAGAATAACAAAGTCCGTTATGATAGTAACATTTGCAACCACAACAGGCACATCCTCACAAATACCGACAGGTATAGCAGTTGATTTATCGGCCATTTGCAAAGATATTTCAGTAGGTGTCAACTTATTCAATTCAAGTCTACGATATAAAGAGAGAGGCATAACACTAACACCAGCTCCAAGATCACATAAAGCAGTTTTAACATAGTTTCTTTTAATGGAGCATGGTATAGTTGGTACTCCTGGGTCTCCTAGTTTCTTAGGTATTCCATCCTTAAAAGTATAATTAGCAAGCACGGTGGAAATTTCAACTTCCGGTCTTTCTTTTATTTGTAACAATATCTTTCATATACTTAGCATAAGGATTCATTTTAAGCATATCAGTCAAATGCATACGCAAAAAGATAGGTCTAATCATTTCAGCAAAGCGCTCAAAATCCTCATCATCCTTTTTCTTGGATGGTTTAGGAGGAAAAGGCATGGGTTTCAGAACCCATGGTTCTCTTTCTTTACCGTGCTTCCTAGCAACGAAGTCTCTCTTATCATAACGTTGATTCTTTGATTGTGGGTTATCAAGATCAACAGCAGGTTCAACCTCTACATCATTATTATTCCTAGGTTGAGCATCAACATGAACATTATCATTAACATTATCACTAGGTTCATGTTCATCACCAGATTGTGTTTCAGCATCACCAATAGAAATAGCATTGGGATTCCCAGGTGTGTCAACAACACGTTCACTAGAAGCATGAAAGTCCTATCATTTTCTTTTTCTTCTTTTTAGAAGGACTAGGTGCATCAACATTAGTTCTCTGAGAATCTTGTTCAATTCTCTTAGGGTGCCCTTCAGGATACAAAGGTTCTTGAGTCATTTTACCCCCTCTAGTCATAACTCTAACAGCATTATCATTTTTCTTATTATTTAATTCATTGAGCAAATCATTTTGATCTTTAAGCACTTGTTCTACTTGAGTGGTAACCATAGAAGCATGTTTACTAATGAGTTGAAGTTTACCTTTAACTCTAGACATATAATCACTCAAGTGTTCAATCATATAAGCATTACGTTTCAATTGTCTACCAACACAAGCATTAAAGTTTTCTTGTTTAGCCATAAAGTCATCAAACTCATCCAAGCCTTGGATAACAAACTTAGTAGACGGGATTTCAGCTTTATCATATCTATAGAGAGAATTTACCTTTACTACCTGTGTCGGGTTATCAAGACCATGTATTTCTTCAATAGGCGGTACATTCTTAACATCTTTAGCTTTAATACCCTTTTCTTTCATAGATTTCTTTGCCTCTTGCACATCTTCAGGACTGAGAAATAGAACACCTCTTTTCTTTGGAGTTGGCTTAGGAGTTGGTTCAGGAAGTGCCCAATTGTTTTCATTAGTCAACATATTATTCAATAACAATTCAGCTTGGTCAACAGTTCTTTCCCTGAAAACACAACCAGCACAACTATCCAGGTGGTCTCTGGAAGCATCGATTAGTCTGTTATAAAAGATATCAAGTATTTCATTTTTCTTAAGAGGATGATCAGGCAAAGCATTAAGTAATTGGAGAAGCCTCCCCCAAGCTTGTGGGAGACTCTCTTCTTCAATTTGCACAAAATTATATATATCCCTTAAAGCAGCTTGTTTCTTATGAGCAGGGAAATATTTAGCAGAGAAGTAATAAATCATATCCTGGGGACTACGCACAGAACCAGGATCAAGAGAATTAAACCATGTTTTAGCATCACCCTTTAATGAGAACAGAAATAGCTTAAGGATATTGTAGTAACGAGTTTTCTCATCATTAGTGAATAGGGTGGCTATATCATTTAACTTAGTAAGATGTGCCACAACAGTTTCAGATTCATAGCCATAAAAAGGACCAGATTCAACCAAAGTAATTATCTCAAGATCGACAGAGAATTCATACTCCTTATCAGTAACACATATAGGTTAAGTAGCAAAAGCAGGGTCATATTTCATGTTAGCATTCAGAGACTTTTCTTTCAGCTTAGCTAATAACTTCTCAAGATCAGATCTATCATTGCAAGCAAGAAAATCTCTAGCAGTTTCTTCATCCATAACATAACCCTTAGGCACAACTGGCAATTCATATTTAGGGGGGGAATCTTCATCATCACTTTCATCAATATTATCAGTTTCAATAGTTTCATTCTCTCTAGCCCTAGCAAGTTGTTCATCAAGAAATTCACCTAATGGCATAGTAGTATCAAGCATAGAAGTAGTTTCATCATAAGCATCACGCATAGCAGAAGTGGCATCATCAATAACATGCGACATATAAGAATTAATAGCAGAAGCAGGTTTAGGTGTCGCAAGTTTACTCAAAATAGAAGGTCAATCAAGTGCGGAGCTAGATGGCAGTTCCTTACCTCCCCTCGTAGTTGAGGGAAAAATCTTAGTTCTTTCGTCTTTCAAGTTCCTCATAGTGATCAGCAGATATAAATCCCACGTGACTCAAAGAATAAAGCTATGCTCCCCGGCAATGGCGCCAGAAAATAGTCTTTCCCACAAGTATAGGGGATCACAACAGTTTTGAGGGTAGAGTATTCAACCCAAATTTATTGATTCGACACAAGGGTAGCCAAAGAATATTCTCAAGTATTAGCAGTTGAGTTGTCAATTTAACCACACCTGGATAACTTAATATCTGCAGCAAAGTATTTAGTAGCAAAGTAGTATGGAAATAGTGGTAACGGGCAAAAGTAACAGTAGCAGTTTTGTAGTAATTGTAACAGTGGCAATGGTAAAGTAAATAAGCAAAGATCAATATGTGAAAAGCTCGTAGGCATTGGATCAGTGATGGATAATTATGTCGTATGTGATTCCTCATGCAATAGTTATAACATAGGGTGACACAGAACTAGCTCCAGTTCATCAATGTAATGTAGGCATGTATTCCTAATATAGTCATACGTGCTTATGGAAAAGAACTTGCATGACATATTTTGTCCTACCCTCCCGTGGCAGCGGGGTCCTATGGAAAACTAAGGGATATTAAGGCCTCCTTTTAATAGAGTACGGGACTAAAGCATTAACACTTAGTGAATACATGAACTCCTCAAACTACGGTCATCACCAGGAGTGGTCCCGATTATTGTCACTTCGGGGTTGCCGGATCATAACATGTAGTAGGTGACTATAGACTTACAAGATAGGATCAAGAACTCACATATATTCATGAAAACATAATAGGTTCAGATCTGAAATCATGGCACTCGGGCCCTAGTGACAAGCATTAAGCATAGCAAAGTCATAGCGACATCAATCTCAGAACATAATGGATACTAGGGATCAAACCCTAACAAAACTAACTCAATTACATGGTAAATCTCATCCAACCCGTCACCGTCCAGCAAGCCTATGATGGAATTACTCACGCACGGCGGTGAGCATCATGAAATTGGTGATGGAGGATGGTTGATGATGATGATGGCGACGGCGACTGATGACCCACAAGTATAGGGGATCTATCGTAGTCCTTTCGATAAGTAAGAGTGTCGAACCCAACGAGGAGCAGAAGGAAATGAAAAGTGGTTTTCAGTAAGGTATTCTCTGCAAGCACTGAAATTGTAGGTAACAGATAGTTTTGTGATAAGATAACTTGTAACGGGTAACAAGCAATGAAAGTAAATAAAGTGCAGCAAGGTGGCCCAATCCTTTTTGTAGCAAAGGACAAGCCTGGACAATTTCTTATAATGAGAAAAGCGCTCCCGAGGACACATGGGAATTATCGTCAAGCTAGTTTCATCACGCTCATATGATTCACGTTCGGTACTTTGATAATTTGATATGTGGGTGGACCGGTGCTTGGGTACTGCCCTTTCTTGGACAAGCATCCCACTTATGATTAACCCCTATTGCAAGCATCCGCAACTACAAAAGAAGTATTAAGGTAAACCTAACTGAGGGAGTCCTGGACTAGGGGGTGTCCGGACAGCCGGACTATCGTCGTCAGCCGGACTCCAAGACTACAAAGATACAAGGTTGAAGACTTCGTCCCGTGTCCGGATGGGACTTTCCTTGGTGTGGAAGGCAAGCTTGGCGATACGGATATGTAGATCTCCTACCATTGTAACCGACTCTGTGTAACCCTAGCCCTCTCCGGTGTCTATATAAACCAGAGGGTTTTAGTCCGTAGGACGAACACAACCATTACAACAATCATACCATAGGCTAGCTTCTAGGGTTTTAGCCTCCTTGATCTCGTGGTAGATCCACTCTTGTACTACCCATATCATCAATATCAATCAAGCAGGAGTAGGGTTTTACCTCCATCGAGAGGGCCCGAACCTGGGTAAAAACATCGTGTCCCTTGTCTCCTGTTACCATCCGCCTAGACGCACAGTTCGGGACCCCCTACCCGAGATCCGCCGGTTTTGACACCGACATTGGTGCTTTCATTGAGAGTTCCTCTGTGTCGTCACCGATAGGCTTGATGGCTTCTTCAATCAACAACAACGCCGTCCAAGGTGAGACTTTTCTCCCCGGACAAATCTTCATATTCGGCGGCTTCGCACTACGGGCCAATTTGCTTGGCCATCTGGAGCAAATCGAAAGCTACGCCCCTGGCCATCAGGTCAGGTTTGGAAGCCTAAACTTCACGGCGGACATCCGCGGAGACTTGATCTTCGATGGATCCGAGCCGCAGCGGAGCGTGCCGCACTGTCACGATGGGCATGATCTAAATCTGCCGCTGGACAGTACCTTGGAGGCCACACACGAATCCGCTCCGACCCATAGTTCGAAGCCGATCGTGCAGATCGAGGACGGGTGGCTGGACACCACCTCGGGAGCTGCAACCGCTACGGCGATGGAGCCGAACACTGACCTTGTCCCTTATAAAGCTTGTGACTCCGAGGTGCTGGACTCCGAGCCTCCTGGGCCCCTGTTAATCGAACCCGATTGGGCGCCGATCATGGAGTTCACTGCCGCGGACATCTTTCAGCACTCACCCTTTGGCGACATCCTAAATTCGCTAAAGCATCTCTCGCTATCAGGAGAGCCCTGGCCGGACTGCAGCCAGGATGGTTGGGATGCGGACGACGAAGAAATTCAAAGCCCACCCACCACCCACTTTGTGGCCACTGTCGACGATCTAACCGACATGCTAGACTACGACTCCGAAGACATCGACGGTATGGAGGACGATGCCGGAGACGATCAAGAACCAGCACCTACAGGGCACTGGAAGACCACCTCGTCATACGACATATACATGTTGGACACCCCAAAGGATGGGGAAGGCGAAGAAGCAACGGAGGCAGATTCCTTAAAGAAACAGCCCAAGCGCCGACGACAGCGGCGCCGCTCTAAATCCCGCCACAGCAAGAATGGAGATTCTGGCACAGGAGATAATAACACCCCAGAAAGTGCCAAAGACAACCCCCTCCAGCAAGATTCAGCACAGGAGGATGTAGAAGCAAGCCCTCACGAGTGAGCAGCGGACGAAGAGGTCGAGGATGATAATTACATACCTCCCTCCGGAGACGAGACAAGCCTCGACGACGACGAATTCGTCGTGCCTGAGGATCCCGTCGAACAAGAGCGTTTCAAACGCAGGCTAATGGCCACAGCAAATAGCCTAAAGAAAAAGCAGCAGCAGCTTCAAGCTGATCAAGACCTGCTGGCCGACAGATGGACTGAGGTCCTCGCGGCCGAAGAGTATGAACTCGAACGCCCCTCCAAAAGCTACCCAAAATGCAAGTTGCTCCCCCGACTAGAGTAGGAAGCATACAAACCTTCATCACCAGCGCACAATATGGCAGACCGACCACCTCGTGGCCGCGACAGAGAGGCATCTAGGCCCTCCACCAGGACCGTACCCCGGCACCGCTCAAAAAGTACGAAGCCACGGGGGAGCGCGCCGGACTTGCGGGATATATTGGAGGACAAGGCAAGACAATCCAGATCTATCTATGGATCACGTGGGCGCCCCACGACCCATGACGAATACCGTCACACCAGATACAGCAACTCCAGCCGGGCCGAACACAGCAGATAACGCTCTCTTGAGCTACGTCGTGATATTGCTCAATATAGAGGCGCCGCACACCCACTATGCTTCACAGACGAAGTAATGGATCATCAAATCCCTGAAGGGTTTAAACCCGTCAACATTGAATCCTACGATGGCACAATAGACCCCGCGGTTTGGATCGAGGATTATCTCCTTCATATCAATATGGCCCGCGTCGACGATCTCCACGCCATCAAATATCTCCCGCTCAAGCTTAAAGGACCAGCTCAGCATTGGCTTAACAGCCTGCCTGCAGAGTCAATTGGGTGTTGGGAGGACCTGGAAGCCGCATTCCTCGACAACTTCCAGGGCACATATGTGCGACCACCAGACGCCGATGACCTAAGCCACATAATTCAGCAGCCAGACGAATCGGCCAGACAATTCTGGACAGGGTTCTTAACAAAGAAAAATCAAATCGTCGACTGTCCGGATGCAGAGGCCCTCGCAGCCTTCAAACATAACATCCGCGACGAGTGGCTGGCCCGGCACCTAGGACAGGAAAAGCCGAAATCTATGGCAACCCTCACATCACTCATGACCCCCTTTTGTGCGGGAGAGGACAGCTGGCTAGCTCGCAGCAACAACCTCAGCAAAAATGCTGGCAGTCCGGATACTAAGGACCACAACGGCAGGTCGCATCGAAACAAAAGCAAACGCCGTGTTAGCGGCGACAACAATGAGGATACGGCAGTCAACGCTGGATTCCGAGGCTCTAAACCCGGCCAGCGGAAGAAGCCATTCAAAAGAACCACTTCGGGTCCGTCCAATTTGGACCAAATACTCGACCGCTCTTGCCAGATACATGGCACCCCCGAAAAGCCAGCTAACCACACCAACAGAGATTGTTGGGTATTCAAGCAGGCAGGCAAGTTAATTGCCGAAAACAATGACAAGGGGCTGCGCAGCGATGACGAGGAGGAGACCCGGCCACCGAACAGTAGAGGACAGAAGGGCTTCCCCCCACAAGTGCGGACGGTAAACATGATATACGCAACGCATATACCCAAGAGGGAGCGGAAGCGTGCACTGAGGGACGTATATGTGATGGAGCCAGTCACCCCGAAGTTTAATCCATGGTCCTCTTGCCCGATCACTTTCGATCGAAGAGACCTCCCGACCAGTATCCGCCATGGCGGATTCGCCGCATTGGTTTTAGACCCAATCGTCGATGGATTTCACCTCACGAGAGTCCTGATGGACGGCGGCACTAGCCTGAACCTGCTTTATCAGGATACAATGCGCAAGATGGGCATAGACCCCTCAAGGATTAAACCTACAAAGACGACCTTCAAAGGCGTCATACCAGGTGTTGAGGCCAATTGCACAGGCTCAGTCACACTGGAAGTGGTCTTCGGATCCCCGGATAATTTATGAAGCGAGGAGTTAATCTTCGACATAGTCCCGTTCCGCAGCGGCTATCACGCTCTGCTCGGACGAACCGCGTTTGCAAAGTTCAATGCGGTGCCGCATTATGCATACCTCAAGCTCAAGATGCCAGGCCCTCGTGGAGTCATCACGGTCAACGGAAATACGGAACGCTCCCTTCGAACGGAGGAACATACAGCGGCTCTCGCGGCAGAAGTACAGAGCAGCCTTCTAAGGCAATTTTCGAGTCCGACCGTTAAACGACCGGACACGGCCAAACGCGCCCGGAGCAACATCAATCAAGACCACCTGGCATGTTCCGAGCACGCGTAGCAATGCGGCCCCAACCCTAGCCCTCGCATGATTGCAAGACCAGCTCTCCGCGTACACCATTACGCTCGGGAGATACCATGGGCATAGGAGGAGGGGCGTGACCACAACAGGCCCAGAGTGTGGCTCAACCACACCAGGGGCTCCCAAGTGTGTCGCTCTTTTCATTTTTATTTTTCTTCTTTTTTATACACAGGACTCCGTTCACCAGAGGCCCTGTCCGGCGGCGAACCTGCCGAACTCACGACGCAACGGCCAGGGAGGGACAAAGGCTGCGACGAACACTCAGGTGGTCTCCATTACGAGCATTGAATTTGTTAAATAAATCAGTCCGCAGCCCACCCCTGGAGGGGGACACGTCTAATTAGTCCAATCCCTTGCTTACCGCACTATTTGCATCATTCTGCACTCATAGCAGAATTCCTTGAATAAACAATGCAGCACTTTTTGCCTATAATTGCATTACTTTACATATATGTTCATTAATGACATCTTGCACCCGTATATTTTGGTGCGGCCGAATACACCAGGGGCTTATGTTCCCCGCATTATGGTGTGATAAGTCCGAACACTTTCACAAGTGCGGCACCCCGAACTTATAGCATTATATGAATCAGCTCCGAATCATGTCTTGGGTCAATAGTTGGGTTTGCCCGGCTCCCATGTTTTGGTACCTTACGTTCCATTCTGTCGGCTAAGGTAGCACTGGGAGAACCACTGCGATTGCGCCCCGGTTGAGCTGGGCGAGCGCCTCAGTGGAGAAAGCTAAAACTGACTGTCATGATAAGGCGAGAGACTGGTCGCTGTTCGAGAGGTCTTTTCGAGTCCCTAAAGACTTATGCCACTTCGAGCGAAGAACCGGATACTGTCCGGCCAAGGCGTGGATAGCGCCCCGAACTCGGTCTTCCGAATACTAGGGGCTTCGCCGAAATTTAAAATTATAGAATTATATGGCTAAGTGAGAGTGTTAAAGCATTATAAGTCCGGTTGCCTTGTTCGTTGTGTTGAGCGCCTCCCTAGATGGACCCAAATATGGGAACAAGAGCGCTCAAGTTTATCCCGAACACACCAGCACTCGTGGCATGGGGGCTGAAGATGACGACTTGCCATCTCTCAGATTTAATAAATGGCCCCACAGAAGGTAATATTTTAAATCAATAAGCGTTGATTAGCGCATATGAACAAAGTTTTCAGCGCACAGGATAACACATTGAGAGTTTACTCAATAATTACATCTCTGGGGCACTCATCCGCAATCTTGCGGGCACCCTTCAGGACAGTCTTATAGTACATCTCGGGCATACGATACTCCTTGCCCGCTGGCGGCGCGTCAGTGATAAGCCTCTCCGCATACAGCCTGCCCCAATGCACCTTTGCGCGGGCAAGGGCCCGACGGGCACCTTCAATACAGGCGGAGCGCTTGATGACCTCCACCCAGGGGCATGCACCCACCAGCCGCCGCACAAGGCCGAAGTAGCTCCCAGGCATGGCCTCTCCAGGCCACAGCCGGACTATGAGGCCCTTCATGGCCTGCTCGGCTACCTTGTGGAGCTCGACCAGCTGCTTCAGCTGGTCGCTAGGGGGCACTGGATGTCCGGCCTCAGCGTACTGAGACCAGAAGACCTTCCCCATTGAGCTCCCCTCCTCGGCTCGGTAGAATGCGGCGGCATCGGGCACGCTGCGAGGCAGATCTGCAAACGCCCCTGGAGAGCTCCGAATTCGGGTAAGTGTCAGGTAGTTTACATTAACATGCTTGCTTTGCATGAAAAATGCCTTACCCGCCGCTATTTTATTCACATCCTCAATCTCCTGGAGGGCCTTACGGGCCTCGGCCTTAGCGGCTTTGGCACTTTCAAGAGCCGAGGCAAGCTCGGACTCTCGAGTCTTCGAGTCGCGCTCCAAACTCTCATGCTTTTCCATGAGAGCCTGGAGCTCTTGCCGCACCTCCGCCACCCGCGCCTCCTGCTTCTCTCGCTCCGCTCGTTCCGCGGCCGCATTGTGTTCGGCCGCGGACGTGGCCTCCTTCAGGGTTGCCACCTCGTTCGTGGCCCCTGCAGTACCCACGTTATCCTTGTTATTTCCATTGCAACCAAAATCCTTTTCTGTAAGGTACAAATTTAAAGGTGGTGTTACTCACCTTCTTTGTCCTCGAACTGCTTCTTGGCAAGGCCGAGCTCTTGCTCGGACCGCTCTAGGTCCTGCTTCAATGCACCGACCTCCGCAGTCAGTGCCTGCAAATCCATATTGACATAATTTTTAGCACTCCTGCGTATATCTTTTTAAAGATCCTCAATCCAGTTTTTCTTTCTGAACACCGAACCGAGCATCAGGGGCTACTGTCTATGCGGTACTACATTACATATTTTAAACTTCTTACCTCAAAGCCTGTTAGAAGGCTACTGCAGGCTTCGGTCAGCCCGCTCTTGGCGAGCTGAACCTTCTGAATCACCGCACTCATGATAGTGCGGTGTTCTTCCTTGATGGAAGCGCCGTTGAGCGCCTCCAACAAGTTGTCCGGCGCCTCTGTCACACCCTAGCTAGTCATGCATTAGAGTGTTGCATCATGTTTATTCTTTCATCAGAAACTTGAAATGGGGATGACAGAACCCCCAGTTCCCTCTGAAACCAATTAGGGTTACTAAAATAATTTTTCAATGAACCTGAAATGCCCTTCTAAAATGTCCATCATTTTAGCCTTGGTTCAGAACCTCTGCCAAAAATGGTGCACACTTTTCTAGGCCATCCTAGGGTTCTTGAGTTAAATCATAACTATTTGAATTTGGGCATTTAAAATAATATAAAATATTTAAATGCTCAAATATCTCCAAACTAAAATGTTTCATGTTGGAAATATTCCAACTATGGACCAGGAGTAGTTTGGTGATTTTTGGAGTTGCCTAGGTATTTTATTTAATTCAACAAAGTTGCAGAATTATTAAATAAAACAGAAAACAGAAAAAGAGAGGAGAAACTTACCTGTGCGGCCCAGCCAGCTGGCCGGCCCAGCTAGCCAGCCCAGCACTGTAGCTCCTCGTCGTCTTCCTCCCCACGCCCCGAAGCTGCTGCGTGCTCGCGCGCGCGCGGCCGCGCGGCCACCTCCTGCTTGCCGACGCCCCCCTGGCCGCGTGGACGACGCCCGCAGCCCGTCCCGATCCCCCCTGCTCTCGCTCACTCTCCCCCATTTCTCCCTCGCTCTCTCTCGCTCTCGGCCGAACACCACCGTCGCCGCCGTTCGCCGTAGCCACTGACTCCGGCCACCCCTCGCTCCCCCGAGTAGCTCAGAAGCTCCGCCTCGACTCCCTCTTCCTCCCCACCGCTCCACGAGTCCCCGGAAGCCCTGCATCGCCGCCACGTCGCCGTTCCCCTCTTCGGACTCCGACCACCGTCGCCGACGAATTCGCCGTCTCCAGCGCGTCCCCGAGCCCGCTTCGACGCCCACTGCAACCGCGGTGAGCTACGCCACCGTTTCCCCCTCTTCTTCCCCTCGTTCCCTCACCGTAGCTGCATCCCCACCTCGGCCGAACCTCCGCCGTCGCCGAGCTCGCCGTCGACGCAGCTCCGGTGACCACTTGGTCACCCCGGCGAGTCCAACGCGTTCACAGAACCCAGTAGAGCATCCCTAGCGCCTCACTTTGCTCGACTTCGAGCTCCAGCACCACTCCCGTGCACGACCGAACCCCGGCGGCCGCAGCTGAGCTCGCCGCCGTCGACTCCGGCCACCCCGACCCCAACGGACTCCGCCAAGAGCCGCGGGTCGTCCTCAGCTTCACTCCGGTGGTCGCCACGTTCCATTTGGTGGCCGAAACGACCAAAACCACTATCGCCGCCGCACTGTTGGTCGCCGCCGGCCAGAACTCCGGCGAGCTGACGTGGCCCAGCTAATTAACCACTAATCCACCACCTACTGACGCTGACAAGTGGGCCCCAGGGGTTAGTCAAAGCTAACCAGCCCGGGGTCAACGCGGGATTAGCCCCTGTGACACTGACGTGTGGACCCCACACGTCAGGTTTGACCCGAGCCAGCCCTGTTGACCTGCTGATGTCACTATGATGTCAGGCTGACGCAGTAAATGATATTTCTGGATTTAAATTAAATCAGGAAATTCCAGAATATTATTTAAACTTCAAAAATTCATAACTTTTATTCTGTAACTCCAAATTGGACAAATAATATATGAAAAATGATCAGAAAAATCCAATCTATCCATCTGTACCATTTTCATGCATGATCAAACAAGTTAAGTTGATGTTTTAATCAGAACAAGGAAAGGCACTTTAAAAGGCCATATTTGAATTTGAAATTTGAATCTTTGATTCAAATTTGTTCAAACCCTTCTGGTTTTAGTTGCATTAGCCCAACACACTCATATTGCCATGTTTCATGCATGCATCATATTGTTGCATATTGTTTGGTGATGTTGTGTATCGATGTCCTTTGCGACAGGATCTGTTCCCGAGGAGTACCGTGATTACCCTAACGAAGAATCGTATCCGTGCAACGAACCATCAGGCAAGCAACCAACCATTTGATCATATCGATACAATCCCATGTTCTCGCTCCTGCTCTCTTTTACTGCATTAAGACAACGCGATTCAAACTGCTGTGTGCTACGGTAGTTGAACCCATTTCCTCTGCATGACCTGTCATTGCCACAGTAACTAGATGAAACCCACTAGCATGTGTAGGAGTTGATTGAGCCATATGTATGTGTTGTTCCTACCTTGCTATGCCTGCTATGCTTAGAGTTGTGTCAGGTCTGGTTCATCTGGGTGATGGGCTAGAGTGAAATGATTATGTCAGTAATGAGAGTGGTGTGGTGAACACGATTTGGTAAAGGTATCGATGAGAGGCCATGTAGGAGTACATGGTGGGTTGTTTCATTGAAGCCGACCTTAAGCACTGAGATCTGTATGTGTGATTTAAGAATCAGCTACTACCATGCATTGGGCCCGAAACCAATGGACCCTCTCGACTTCTTATTCACCCTAGTTCTCCGTCCAGGAGTTGCAAGTAGTTTCTGGTGTTTGTAGCCTACTGGAGGCCGTGGACAGCGCTGACCGTAGGGGTGGGCTGTGATGCGGTAGGTACGTGGCACGGTGTACCGAATACCCGTTAGGTATCTCGGGAACCCTGTTCACATCGTTCGGGGCCGTATGGGAAACCTCGGCCGGACTCCCTGCGGATGGAACCTGAATAGGCGATAAACCTGGACTGGAGGCTTAGGTGATTAGGTAGGTCGTGGCCGACACCCACGTTGGGCTTCCGCTTGAAGGTTGCCGAGTACATGTCGTGTAAACGACGATAAGTGGTGAGAGCGTGTATGAAGAAGTACACCCCTGCAGGGTTAACATGATCTATTCGAATAGCCGCGTCCGCGGTAAAGGACTACTTGGTTGCCTATACAGTTCATAGACAAGTAAATGGAAACTATTAAAAGCCTCAAGATAAGTGTGAGTGCCGAGGATGGCTCTTCCGTAGGAAGACGGAGGTGGATCCTCGGTAGTGTATTGAAGTGGTGAATAGTGGACTCGTGTGCGCAAAACTATTTCAAATGGAGTATCGTAGGATAGTCTAGCCAGGAGTCAAAGCTGGCTTGCTGCAATAACTCCACCAACCCTTCTTGATACTATGCATGTATGTAGGATCTGATGTAAGTCTTGCTGAGTACCTTTGTACTCATGTTGCTATAATCTACATTTTTACAGAAGACGCTGCAACCCCTTCTGATGGGTTCTATGTAGACGTTGACATCAACGAGTAGGCTAAAGACCCAGGTGGTGACCCTGAGCTTGTGATGGACCACATAGTATAGTTAGGCTTCCAAGCCTCTTTTATTTTACTAGTTGTCTGTACTCAGACAAGTTACTTCCGCTGTTGGCTTGTATGACTGTATGACTTGTATGTTGGGTCGTGAGACCCGTACCTTTGTGTGTATGTTATGTATGGCTCCCTGAGCCTTAAATAAAGTACTTGTGTCGTAGAGTCATGTTGTGATGCTTCGTTGTATTTGCACATATCGAGCATATTGTGTGTATGATTGAAATGCTTGGTATGTGTGGGATCTGACTATCTAGTTGTTTATCTTTAGTAGCCTCTCTTACCGGGAAATGTCTCCTAGTGTTACCGCTGAGCCATGGTAGCTTGCTACTGCTCTGGAACACTTAGGCTGGCCGGCATGTGTCCTTCTTCGTTCCTGTGTCTGTCCCTTCGGGGAAATGTCACGCTTTGAGTACCGGAGTCCTGTTAGCCCGCTACAGCCCGGTTTACCGGAGTCCTGCTAGCCCAGTGCTACAGCCCGGACCCACTTGCTGATGACCGACACGTTCGAAGCTGGGTCATGGATGCCTGTCCCTGTAAGTCTGTGCCACTTTGGGTTTACGACTAGTCATGTCAGCCCGGGCTCTTTATCATATGGATGCTAGCGACACTATCATATACGTGAGCCAAAAGGCGCAAACGGTCCCGGGAAAAGGTAAGACGACACCCGTGGGGATACCGTGCGTGAGGCCGCAAAGTGATATGAGGTGTTACCAGCTAGATCGATGTGACATCGAGTCGGGGTCCTGACAGCGTTGGCATCAGAGCCGGACTGCCTGTAGGTTCTCCAAGCCAAACTGGTCGATGTTGAGTCTAGAAATTCTTTAGTTATATGTAGGGGAATTGTTTGTGGGTTGGAACGTAAGGCTCTTTTTACTCCTTATATCTTATGACTTTCTGATCTGAGTCAGTCCATTCTTCCACCGGGGGTTAAGGAATTAGGATCTGCTCTCTCTATCAGGATCACGAGTTACTAATCAGTAGTACCTTATAAGTTTGATGGTTATCAGCCTAGTTCAGTTCTTCTACCACATTATGCTGTAGGAATGGTTTCAAGACTTGATATGATGATGTTGAGTGTGTACGAAATCCTTTGTCAAATGTCTCAATATCCTTTTTGAGCATTTACAGCTGTTATGCTGCCGAAATTTTGCTAGAAATTCTAATGCCTTTGCATTATAATTGTGCTTTCAGATGGCCACTCGCGACCTCAATCAAGTGGTTCGCCATACTGCTAAGTTGGTCAGGGTAATGACTGAGGCTGGATATCGCTGGTATCCTGAGTACACGGTCGAAGAGCAATTCCGAGATTTTAATCAAAGCCAGTATCTCTGCACTGTCAGGATATTTCCATCTTATCCTGGATCCACTGAGCCTCTTCACTGCTCCTATGGACTCGGGGTTACTATTGAGATGGCTGTGCAGGATGCCGCCTACTCTATGATGACCATTATGCGAGTCAAATCTGGTCTATTTCGGGACTCTGACTTCCGGTATATGCCAGGATCACTTCCGGGAGCACAAGGATATTTCCAGGCTATATATGCTGACTCCACTCAGGAGGATTCACGGACTCGCACCACTGCTGAGATGCTCGAGGATAAGGACCGTGAAAATCGGGCCTTAAGGTTAGAGCTCTTCAATACCCGTGCTGACCACTGGGCCACTTTGACTCGGTTCGCACCGGCGGTGCAAGCTGGATATTCAGATATGCGCGATCTCTATCCTGTGAGATCTGCTCTGCCAGACGTGATGGTTTGGCGTGATGTAGGAGGCATCACCCCACCTCGCGGTCCCCGCAGGCCACCGTTTGCTGGTCCAAGACCTCATCCTAGTCCCTATGGTCCACAAGCTCCGCGAGACCGTCTGTTTCCGGATGATCATGTTGAACTTCCGGGCTATGGAGGTGACTTCTACGAGGACTACTACGGATCGGTCTGAGTTAGTAGTAGTATCACTAGTTCGCACTAGCTGTGTCGTCTATCGTCCTGCGTGACTCGTGGGATATGACCTAGTTTGTACTCTTTCCGGAGTGTAGAAAAATAATGTATAGGAGCTTGGAATGCCTCCGATGAGATGTAATCCTCTTTTCACCGTAATAGTACTTTGTTTGGTCTTGTACTAAACCTTGTATGGTGTGTATGACGATGGAATAAAGAAGCAGTTTCTGTATCTACCATGTCATACGGATGATCATCTTGCATTCCGAGTTATTCCTTGCATTATGTATCCTATGTCGGAATTTTATCATTCTGACTAAATCATTGCCTTGTTTACCTAGGATGGTCAACACGCGCGCCAACCCTGCTTCTCAAGAGCAGGCCGAAGGCAGTGAAGCCAGGAATGAAATCTGCCTCATCCTCCTTCACTAGCCGAGGTGATGATGGAAGCTGAGAGAAACAAGCGGGAGACAAACCGTTTGTTGGAGCGTATTGAACAGAATACAGCACACCATCAGAGGGCTAACGTGGTGTCACTCAGTGATTTTATCAAATTGCATCCACCCACGTTCCACCACTCCGTCGAGCCTCTCGACGCTGATGACTGGCTTCGCAGTATCTCTCACAAGCTGCGTTCCGCGCTGGTAGCGGAGGCTGACAAGGTCACCTTTGCTGCATATCATCTTGAAGGCCCCGCCAGTCTATGGTGGGAGAATTATGGAGCTATGCGCCCAGCGGGCCATGTCACAACTTGGGCTGAATTCAGTGAGGCTTTCCGTGAACACCACATTCCGGAGGGTCTCATGGACCGTAAGCGTGAAGAATTTTGCAATTTCACCCAAGGCCGACTTTCTGTGGATGTCTATAGCAGGGAGTTTGGTAACCTTGCACGATATGCAACCGAGGAAGTTTCTACTGACGCCAAGAAGCAAGCAAGGTTCCGTAAGGGCCTTAGTCCTGAGCTTCGCCGCGACCTCCGTCTGCATGAGTGCACATCTTTTTCGAAACTTGTCAACAAAGCCATCAGTGCTGAAACTGGTCAGACTGATTATGACGCAACACGCAAGCATGGACGTGATATGGGTTCCTCATCCGGTGCTGGTCCTCAGAAGCGCCGCGTGTGGGTACCCAACACCGCCCTGCCACCCAGGTTCACACCGAGGCCATCTTTCCAGGCGCCTCGCCCTGCTCAACAGTCTGCACCAGCCAAGCCCTATGGGGGTCCATCCAATAATGCTCCTCCACGTACCAGTTCCGTGACTTGTTTCAAGTGTGGGGAATCTGGTCACTATATGCGTGAGTGTCCCCAGACCAACCCCAATCAATCTGCTAAAGCTGTTGGCCGTGGCAAGCCGACAGGAAAAGTGTTTCCATGCCAAACCGGTCACCGCTTCACGTGGCCATGTCAACTGTATCTCTGCCGAAGAAGCTCAAGAAGATCCCAACGTCGTTCTCGGTACGCTTCTTGTTAATTGCCACCCGGCATCTGTTCTTTTCGATACAGGAGCCTCTCATTCTTTTATATCTGAAAATTATGCTCGTTTGCATAACGTTGCATTCTGTGACTTGCCATCCTCCATGGTAATTCAAACTCCGGGATCCAAATGGCAAACTTCTAGAGTAAGCCATGGAAATGAAATCCAAGTCGACAGACTTGTTTTTCTTGCATCTTTGATAGCCCTTAAATCTTCAGATATTAATATCATTTTGGGTATGGACTGGATGTCAGCTCATCAAGCCAAAATTGATTGCTTCTCTAGGACCGTTCAACTCACCCATCCTTCGGGGAAGATAGTCAATGTTTTGACTCGAATAGCCAAGCGACAATTATATTCTCTTAACGCCAGCCCTTTGCCAGACCTTGAGGACGTTCCGGTAGTTCCGTGATTTTCCGGATGTCTTTCCAGAGGAATTGCCAGGGGTTCCACCTGACAGGGATGTTGAGTTCGTAATAGACCTCATTCCAGGAACCGTTCCGATTGCTAGAAGACCTTATAAGATGGCACCCCTAGAACTAGCCGAGCTTAAGAAACAACTCGATGAATCCTTGAAAAAGGGTTTCATCCGCCCTAGTTCATCTCCGTGGGCTTGCCCCGTCCTATTCGTTAAGAAGAAGGATGGTACGGACCGAATGGTTGTAGATTACCGACCTGTCAATTTGGTCACAATCAAGAACAAATATCCACTTCCCAGGATCAACGATCTGTATGATCAGCTCGCTGGATCCTCAGTCTTCTCCAAGATGGATTTGAGGTTGGGCTACCATCAAATCAAAATCAGAAACGGGGACATTCCTAAAACGGCCTTTGTTACTCGTTACGGCCAATACGAGTACACCGTCATGTCCTTCGGTTTAACCAACGCTCCAGCCACTTTTCTCGGTTAATGAACTCAATCTTCATGGAGTATTTGGATAAATTCGTCGTAGTTTATCTCGATGATATACTCATATACTCCAAGAACGAGGAAGAACATGCCGAACATCTAAGGCTAGTGTTGCAGAAACTTCGAGAGCATCGCCTTTATGCCAAATTTTCTAAATGTGAATTCTGGTTGCCAGAAGTGACCTATCTGGGTCATGTAATATCTGGTAAAGGTATTGCTGTTAACCCTGAGCGAGTTCAAGCCGTCCTTGATTGGACTCCACCCGAATCGGTCAAGCAAGTTCGGAGTTTTCTAGGCTTAGCGAGCTATTGCCGTCGCTTTGTCGAGAACTTCTCCAAAGTTGCTAAACCTCTAACCGAACTCCTCAAGAAAGATAAGAAGTTCGAATGGACTCCACAATGTGAGCACAGCTTTCAGGAACTGAAAAGACGCCTGACCTCTGCTCCCGTGCTGGTACCGCCAGACTTCTCCAAGGACTTTGTTATCTACTGCGACGCCTCGCGACAAGGACTAGGTTGCATTCTCATGCAAGATCGACACGTAATTGCTTACGCTTCACGGCAATTGCACCCACATGAGGAGAATTATCCTACTCATGATCTAGAACTTGCAGCCGTAGTCTATGCACTTAAGACCTGGCGACATTACCTCCTCGGTAATCGTTGCGAAATATTCACTGATCACCAAAGTCTGAAGTACATCTTCACCCAACCGGATCTGAATCTCAGGCAAAGACGTTGGGTTGAATTGATCACAGACTTCGACTTAGGGATAACCTATACCCCAGGGAAAGCCAACGTCATGGCTGATGCGCTAAGTCGTAAATCTTATTGTAACAACCTGATGTTACAACAAAGTCAACCGCTTCTCCATGAGGAATTTCGGAAGCTTAACCTTCACATTGTACCTCAAGGTTTTCTCTCCACCTTGGTGGCAAAACCTACCCTTACGGATCAAATCATCAAAGCACAGAAGGTAGATCCGGGAATCTCCCGCATCAAGAGGAACATTCAGAAAGGAATTGCGAATTGTTTCTCCGTTAATGATCAAGGAGTCGTGTACTTCGGGGATCGATTAGTAGTTCCCAAAGTGCGCAACCTAAGGCGATTAATCCTTAAGGAAGCCCATGAATCTCCTCTCACCATTCATCCCGGTAGTACTAAAATGTATCAGGACCTACGCCAGAGGTTCTGGTGGACTAGGATGAAGAGAGAAATTGCTCAGTATATTGCCAATTGCGACGTCTGTCGTCGTGTAAAAGCAGAGCATCAACGGCCTGCTGGCACCCTTCAACCCTTAGCTATTCCTGAATGGAAATGGGATAAAATTGGTATGGATTTCATTACCGGTTTTCCCAGGACCAAGAGAGGGAATAATGCTATCTTCGTCGTGGTCGATCGTCTTTCCAAAGTAGCTCATTTCTTACCTGTTCGTGAGAGTATAACCGCTAGTCAGCTGGCAGACTTATACATCTCCCGAATAGTGTCCCTCCATGGTGTTCCTTTGGAAATCAATTCGGATCGAGGAAGTCTTTTCACCTCTCGATTTTGGGAAAGTTTCCAAAATGCTATGGGAACTCGTCTCTCTTTAGCACCGCTTTCCACCCTCAGTCAAGTGGTCAAGTGGAACGCGTCAACCAAATTCTAGAAGACATGCTTCGAGCCTCTGTTATCTCGTTCGGAATGGACTGGGAGAAGTGCCTTCCATTTGCCGAATTCGCTTACAACAACAGCTATCAATCTAGCTTGGGTAAAGCCCCTTTTGAAGTTCTCTATGGACGACGATGTCGAACACCCCTTAACTGGTCAGAGACCGGGGAAAGACAATTCTTTGGCCCGGATATGATTCAGGAAGCAGAAGAACAAGTTCGTATCGTTCGTGAAAAGTTGAAAACAGCCCAATCCCGTCAAAAGAGTCAATATGACCGAAAACATAAGGCTATGACTTTCGAGGTTGACGAGAAGGCTTATCTTCGGGTCACCCCTCTGAAGGGAACCCATCGTTTCGGTATCAAAGGCAAATTGGCTCCTCGTTACATTGGACCTTTTCGCATTCTTGCCAAACGAGGAGAAGTTGCCTACCAATTGGAACTACCTCCGCACCTCTCCAGAGTTCACGATGTCTTCCACGTTTCTCAACTCAGGCGTTGCTTCTCGGATCCTATCCGTGAAGTGGACCACGAAACGCTTGATCTCCAAGATAATCTTACATATCGAGAGTACCCCATTCGTATCCTCGATCAAGCCGAACGTACCACGCGACGTCATAATATCAAGTTTCTCAAGGTTCAATGGTCGCACCATTCTGAAGATGAAGCAACTTGGGAAAGGGAGGATCGTCTTCGACTCGAGTATCCCGCCTTCTTCTCGGAGGAACCCAAATCTCGGGACGAGATTCTTTTGAGTGGGGGTGAGTTGTCACACCCTAGCTAGTCATGCATTAGAGTGTTGCATCATGTTTACTTCTTTCATCAGAAACTTGAAATGGGGATGACAGAACCCCCAGTCCCCTCTGAAACCAACTAGGGTTACTAAAATAATTTTCAATGAACCTGAAATGCCCTTCTAAAATGTCCATCATTTTAGCCTTGGTTCAGAACCTCTGCCAAAAATGGTGCACACTTTTCTAGGCCATCCTAGGGTTCTTGAGTTAAATCATAACTATTTGAATTTGGGCATTTAAAATAATATAAAATATTTAAATGCTCAAATATCTCCAAACTAAAATGTTTCATGTTGGAAATATTCCAACTATGGACCAGGAGTAGTTTGGTGATTTTTGGAGTTGCCTAGGTATTTTATTTAATTCAACAAAGTTGCAGAATATTAAATAAAACAGAAAACAGAAAAGAGAGGGAGAACTTACCTGTGCGGCCCAGCCAGCTGGCCGGCCCAGCTAGCCAGCCCAGCACTGTAGCTCCCCGTCGTCTTCCTCCCCACGCCCCGAAGCTGCTGCGTGCTCGCGCGCGCGCGGCCGCGCGGCCACCTCCTGCTTGCCGACGCCCCCCTGGCCGCGTGGACGACGCCCGCAGCCCGTCCCGATCCCCCCTGCTCTCGCTCACTCTCCCCCGTTTCTCCCTCGCTCTCTCTCGCTCTCGGCCGAACACCACCGTCGCCGCCGTTCGCCGTAGCCACTGACTCCGGCCACCCCTCGCTCCCCCGAGTAGCTCAGAAGCTCCGCCTCGACTCCCTCTTCCTCCCCACCGCTCCACGAGTCCCCGGAAGCCCTGCATCGCCGCCACGTCGCCGTTCCCCTCTTCGGACTCCGACCACCGTCGCCGACGAATTCGCCGTCTCCAGCGCGTCCCCGAGCCCGCTTCGACGCCCACTGCAACCGCGGTGAGCCCCCGAGCCGTTTCCCCCTCTCCTTCCCCTCGTTCCCTCACCGTAGCTGCATCCCCACCTCGGCCGAACCTCCGCCGTCGCCGAGCTCGCCGTCGACGCAGCTCCGGTGACCATTTGGTCACCCCGGCGAGTCCAACGCGTTCACAGAACCCAGTAGAGCATCCCTAGCGCCTCACTTTGCTCGACTTCGAGCTCCAGCACCACTCCCGTGCACGACCGAACCCCGGCGGCCGCAGCCGAGCTCGCCGCCGTCGACTCCGGCCACCCCGACCCCAACGGACTCCGCCAAGAGCCGCGGGTCGTCCTCAGCTTCACTCCGGTGGTCGCCACGTTCCATTTGGTGGCCGAAACGACCAAAACCACTATCGCCGCCGCACTGTTGGTCGCCGCCGGCCAGAACTCCGGCGAGCTGACGTGGCCTAGTTAATTAACCACTAATCCACCACCTACTGACGCTGACAAGTGGGCCCCAGGGGTTAGTCAAAGCTAACCAGCCCGGGGTCAACGCGGGATTAGCCCCTGGTCACTGACGTGTGGACCCCACACGTCAGGTTTGACCCGAGCCAGCTCTGTTGACCTGCTGATGTCACTGTGATGTCAGGCTGACGCAGTAAATGATATTTCTGGATTTAAATTAAATCAGGAAATTCCAGAATATTATTTAAACTTCAAAAATTCATAACTTTTATTCTGTAACTCCAAATTGGACAAATAATATATGAAAAATGATCAGAAAAATCCAATCTATCCATCTGTACTATTTTCATGCATGATCAAACAAGTTAACTTGATGTTTTAATCAGAACAAGAAAAGGCACTTTAAAAGGCCATATTTGAATTTGGAATTTGAATCTTTGATTCAAATTTGCTCAAACACTTCTGGTTTTAGTTGCATTAGCCCAACACACTCATATTGCCATGTTTCATGCATGCATCATATTGTTGCACATTGTTTGGTGATGCCTGTGTATCGTTATCCTTTGCGACAGGATCTGTCCCCGAGGAGTACCGTGATTACCCTAACGAGGAATCGTATCCGTGCAACGAACCATCAGGCAAGCAACCAACCATTTGATCATATCGATACAATCCCATGTTCTCGCTCCTGCTCTCTTTTACTGCATTAAGACAACGCGATTCAAACTGCTGTGTGCTACGGTAGTTGAACCCATTTCCTCTGCATGACCTGTCATTGCCACAGTAACTAGATGAAACCCACTAGCATGTGTAGGAGTTGATTGAGCCATATGTATGTGTTGTTCCTACCTTGCTATGCCTGCTATGCTTAGAGTTGTGTCAGGTCTGGTTCATCTGGGTGATGGGCTAGAGTGAAATGATTATGTCGGTAATGAGAGTGGTGTGGTGAACACGATTTGGTAAAGGTATCGATGAGAGGCCATGTAGGAGTACATGGTGGGTTGTTTCATTGAAGCCGACCTTAAGCACTGAGATCTGTATGTGTGATTTAAGAATCAGCTACTACCATGCATTGGGCCCGAAACCAATGGACCCTCTCGACTTCTTATTCACCCTAGTTCTCCGTCCAGGAGTTGCAAGTAGTTTCTGGTGTTTGTAGCCTACTGGAGGCCGTGGACAGCGCTGACCGTAGGGGTGGGCTGTGATGCGGTAGGTACGTGGCACGGTGTACCGAATACCCGTTAGGTATCTCGGGAACCCTGTTCACATCGTTCGGGGCCGTATGGGAAACCTCGGCCGGACTCCCTGCGGATGGAACCTGAATAGGCGATAAACCTGGACTGGAGGCTTAGGTGATTAGGTAGGTCGTGGCCGACACCCACGTTGGGCTTCCGCTTGAAGGTTGCCGAGTACATGTCGTGTAAACGACGATAAGTGGTGAGAGCGTGTATGAAGAAGTACACCCCTGCAGGGTTAACATGATCTATTCGAATAGCCGCGTCCGCGGTAAAGGACTACTTGGTTGCCTATACAGTTCATAGACAAGTAAATGGAAACTATTAAAAGCCTCAAGATAAGTGTGAGTGCCGAGGATGGCTCTTCCGTAGGAAGACGGAGGTGGATCCTCGGTAGTGTATTGAAGTGGTGAATAGTGGACTCGTGTGCGCAAAACTATTTCAAATGGAGTATCGTAGGATAGTCTAGCCAGGAGTCAAAGCTGGCTTGCTGCAATAACTCCACCAACCCTTCTTGATACTATGCATGTATGTAGGATCTGATGTAAGTCTTGCTGAGTACCTTTGTACTCATGTTGCTATAATCTACATTTTTACAGAAGACGCTGCAACCCCTTCTGATGGGTTCTATGTAGACGTTGACATCAACGAGTAGGCTAAAGACCCAGGTGGTGACCCTGAGCTTGTGATGGACCACATAGTATAGTTAGGCTTCCAAGCCTCTTTTATTTTACTAGTTGTCTGTACTCAGACAAGTTACTTCCGCTGTTGGCTTGTATGACTGTATGACTTGTATGTTGGGTCGTGAGACCCGTACCTTTGTGTGTATGTTATGTATGGCTCCCTGAGCCTTAAATAAAGTACTTGTGTCGTAGAGTCATGTTGTGATGCTTCGTTGTATTTGCACATATCGAGCATATTGTGTGTATGATTGAAATGCTTGGTATGTGTGGGATCTGACTATCTAGTTGTTTATCTTTAGTAGCCTCTCTTACCGGGAAATGTCTCCTAGTGTTACCGCTGAGCCATGGTAGCTTGCTACTGCTCTGGAACACTTAGGCTGGCCGGCATGTGTCCTTCTTCGTTCCTGTGTCTGTCCCTTCGGGGAAATGTCACGCTTTGAGTACCGGAGTCCTGTTAGCCCGCTACAGCCCGGTTTACCGGAGTCCTGCTAGCCCAGTGCTACAGCCCGGACCCACTTGCTGATGACCGACACGTTCGAAGCTGGGTCATGGATGCCTGTCCCTGTAAGTCTGTGCCACTTTGGGTTTACGACTAGTCATGTCAGCCCGGGCTCTTTATCATATGGATGCTAGCGACACTATCATATACGTGAGCCAAAAGGCGCAAACGGTCCCGGGAAAAAGGTAAGACGACACCCGTGGGGATACCGTGCGTGAGGCCGCAAAGTGATATGAGGTGTTACCAGCTAGATCGATGTGACATCGAGTCGGGGTCCTGACAGCCTCCGATTGGACGGAGGCTGCCGGCGTCACGGTCTTGCCCTTCTTGCGAAGGGGCCGCCTGCCGGACTCCGAAACCACTGCGGGTTCCGGCATGGAGTCCGGCGCAAAGTCCGGGAGGCTGCCTTGTGGCACCTCCGGAGCGTCCTCCTGATGGGTCCCTTCCTGGGATCCCACCTCGGCGTCCTCAGCATCGCGAGGGGTGGAGGCCGTCGGGATGGAATCTACATCCGACGGAGCCAACAACCCGCTCGATGAAGCGGGGAGATCATCATAGGCCGGACTACAGGTAGTGTGCGACATTAGAAGGACACTATGTGACACAAAAGAGAAATTATAAATCATTCAGGAATCCGGATACTTACAATCTTGCCGGAGGCCTGGCCCTTGAGGGCCACTCTTCATCGCTAATGTTGGCATTGGCGAAGCTGTCCAGGGGAATAGTCCTTCCCCTCTTGGACCCTTCGGCCTCCCCCGTTGGGGAGGCCTTCCTCTTCCTCTCTCCCTCCTCTGGGAGAGAGTCCTCTTTCTCCTCCTCGTCTTCGGGGGAGGAGTCCGCCTCGGAGCCATCGGACGACGAGTCCGATATCACCTGGCGCCGGGAACTTCTTCGGGTTCCCGTGGCCTTCTTCTTGGCCTTCTTCTCCGGCACCACATAAAGTGCCGGGACCAGCAACCTCGTTAAACGGGCATCCGCTGGGTCTTCGGGAAGGGGAGCCGGACAGTCTACCTGTCCAGACGTCCTCTGCCAGTCCTGTTAAAGGCATCGGGAGTTTTAGATCCCACAATAGAGTCAAACTATGAAAGAAAATAAGTGTCCCATAGAGGATAACAAAGCTTACCTCACCGGCCGGGCGCTTGGTGCTGAATCCGCGATCTTCAGTCGCGGACGCGGGGGCTTCTCCGCCCTTGAACAGCACCCTCCAGACGGCTTCGTACATTGTGTCGAAGAGCCCGCTCAGAGTCCGGTGCTGTGCCGGATCGAACTCCCACAGATTGAAGGCCCGCTGTTGGCAGGGGAGAATCCGGCGGATGAGCATGACCTGGATCACATTGACAAGCCTAAGCTTCTTGTTCACCAAGGTCTAGAGACAGGACTGGAGTCCTGCCAGCTCCTCCGAACTGCCCCATAGCAAGCCCTTCTCTTTCTAGGAGGTGAGCTGCATGGGGATGCCAGATCTGAATTCGGGGGCCGCTGCCCATTTAAGGTCACGCGGCTCGGTGATGTAGAACCACCCCGATTGCCATCCCTTGATGGACTCCACAAAAGCCCCCTCGAGCCAGGTGACGTTGGGCATTTTGCCCACCATGGCGCCTCCGCATTCTGCTTGGACGCCCTTCACTACCTTCGGCTTGACATTGAAGGTCTTTAGCCACAAGCCGAAGTGGGGCTGGATGCAGAGGAAGGCCTCGCACACGACAATAAACGCCGAGATGTTGAGGATGAAGTTTGGCGCCAGATCGTGGAAGTCCAGGCCGTAGTAGAACATGAGCCCCGGACGAAGGGATGAAGTGGGAAGCCCAGTCCGCGGAGGAAGTGGGGAAGGAATACGACCCTCTCATGGGGCCTGGGGGTGGGGATGAGCTGCCCCTCGTCGGGCAGCCGATGTGCGATGTCTTGGAGAGGTATCCGGCGCCGCGCAGCTTTTCGATGTGCCCCTCTGTGACGGAGGAGGCCAACCACTTGCCTCCTGCTCCGGACATGGTTGGAGAAGGTTGAGGCGAGATGTGCGAACTTGGGCGCTGGAGCTCGGGGCAAGGAATAGATTCGATTGAGGATTGAATAAAAGAAACAAGCCTTGGTCCCATTATAAGAGGGAGAATACCAAAGCCGTCCCCATGACCGTTTGGGACTCCGCCTCCGATAGAGGGGGCGTGGCAACGGGCACGGTTGGGTTACCCATGTCCGTATTGATGGGAATCCCGGAATAAGGGGAACACGATCTCTGCTTCGACAAGACGTGCCAAGGAAACCGCTTCGCTAAACACGCTGAAGGTGGTACAATAAAAAACGATTCAAGAAAAGGCTTGGTAGTGGCGTGACATCATGCCACAGAATACGTCAGCAGATTGAACTTGTGTACATATTATTCTCTCTACGGTGGAATGTGGAATTTATTTGCAGAGCCGGACATTATCCTGGTGTTCACAATCTTCTATGAATTATTCGGAGGAGGAACCCGCCTTGCAATGCCGAACAATATGCGCACCGGACTCATTGTCATTGAAGCCTGGTTCAGGGGATACTGAGGGAGTCCTGGACTAGGGGGTGTCCGGACAGCTGGACTATCATCGTCAGCCGGACTCCAAGACTACGAAGATACAGGATTGAAGACTTCGTCCCGTGTCCGGATGGGACTTTCCTTGGCGTGGAAGGCAAGCTTGGCGATACGGATATGTAGATCTCCTACCATTGTAATCGACTCTGTGTAACCCTAGCCCTCTCCGAAGTCTATATAAACCAGAGGGTTTTAGTCCGTAGGACGAACACAACCATTACAACAATCATACCATAGGCTAGCTTCTAGGGTTTTAGCCTCCTTGATCTCGTGGTAGATCCACTCTTGTACTACCCATATCATCAATATCAATCAAGCAGGAGTAGGGTTTTACCTCCATCGAGAGGGCCCGAACCTGGGTAAAAACATCGTGTCCCTTGTCTCCTGTTACCATCCGCCTAGATGCACAGTTCGGGACCCCCTACCCGAGATCCGCCGGTTTTGACACCGACACTAACCATAGCATGAAACTAGTGGATCCAAATCAGCCCCTTACGAAGCAACGTATAAACTAGGGTTTAAGCTTTTGTCACTCTAGCAACCCATCATCTACTTATTACTTCCCAATGCCTTCCTCTAGGCCCAAATAATGGTGAAGTGTCATGTAGTCGACGTTCACATAACACCACTAGAGGAGAGACAACATACATCTCATCAAAATATCGAACGAATACCAAATTCACATGACTACTAATAGCAAGACTTCACCCATGTCCTCAGGAACAAACCTAACTACTCACAAAGCATATTCATGTTCATGATCATAGGAGTATTAATATGCATTAAGGATCTGAACATATGATCTTCCACCAAGTAAACTAATTAGCATCAACTACAAGGAGTAATCAACACTACTAGCAACCCACAGGTACCAATTTGTGGTTTTGATACAAGATTGGATACAAGAGATGAACTAGGGTTTTGAGAGGAGATGGTGCTGGTGAAGATGTTGATGGAGATTGACCCCCTCCCAATGAGAGGATCGTTGGTGATGATGATGGTGATGATTTCCCCCTCCCGGAGGGAAGCTTCCCCGGCAGAACAGCTCCGCCAGAGCCCTAGATTGGTTCTGCCAAGGTTCCACCTCGTGGCGGCGGAGTTTCGTCCCGTAAGCTTGCTTATGATTTTTTCCAGGGTGAAAGCCTTCATATAGCAGAAGATGGGCACCGGAGGGCCACCAGGGGGCCCAGGAGACAGGGGCACGCCCAGTAAGGGGGGCGCACCCCCACCCTCCTGGCCAGGGTGTGGGCCCCTCTGGTACTTCCTTTGCTCAATAATTCTTACTAATTCCAAAAATAACTTTCGTGGAGTTTCAGGACTTTTTGGAGCTGTGCAGAATAGATTTGCAATATTTGCTCCTTTTCCAGCCAGAATCCCAGCTGCCGGCATTCTCCCTCTTCATGATAAACCTTGTAAAATAAGAGAGAATAGCCATAAGTATTGTGATATAACGTGTAATAACAGCCCATAATGCAATAAATATCGATATAAAATCATGATGCAAAATGGACGTATCAACTCCCCCAAGCTTAGACCTCGCTTGTCCTCAAGCGGAAGCCGATATCGAGAAATATGTCCACATGTTTAGAGATAGAGGTGTCGATAAAAATAAAATACGGACATGAGGGCATCATGATCATTCTTATAACAACAACATATATAGATTTTGTCATATGATTTCCTATGCTCAAGTAACAATCTATTCACAATGTCAAGTATGGATCATAAACTTCATTGAGAACTAACAAACTATAATCTCAGTCATTGAAGCAATTGCAATTTATCATAACATCAGAAAGAGTCACCAATAGAGCTTTTCAGCAAGTCCACATACTCAACTATCATGTAGTCTTCTATAATTGCTAACACTCGCGCAATACTTGCGGTTATGGAGTTTTAATCGGACACTGAGAAAGATAGGGGCTTATAATTTCGCCTCCCAATGTATTCACCTTTGGGTGATGTCAACAATAATAGTTCATGCTAACTTACTTCCAATTGGATATATATATATATATATATATATATATATATATATATATATATATATATATATATATATATATATATCAGGATCTTTCCAACATGAGGTGCTTGCCAAAGGATAAATGAAAAAGGGAAAGGTTAAGATCACCTTGACTCTTGCATAAAGTAAAAGACATAAAGTAAAGGATAGGCCCTTCGCAGAGGGAAGCAGAGGTTGTCATGTGCTTTTAGGGTTGGATGCACAAAATCTTAATGCAAAAGAACGTCACTTTATATTTCCACTTGTGATATGAACCTTTATTATGCAGTCCATCACTTTTATTACTTCCATATCACACGATCGTATAAAGCTTATTTTCTCCGCACTAATAAGTCATACATATTTAGAGAGCAATTTTTATTGCTTGCAACATGACAACTTACTTGAAGGATCTTACTCAATCCATAGGTAGGTATGGTGGACTCTGATGGCAAAACTGGGTTTAAGGATATTTGGAAGCACAAGTAGTATCTCTACTTGGTGCAAGGAATTTTGGCTAGCATGAGGAGGAAAGGCAAGCTCAGCATGTTTGAATGATCCATGACAATATACTTTAACTGAGATGTGAGAAAACATAAACCATTACGTTGTCTTCCTTGTCCAACATCAACTCTTTAGCATGTCATACTTTAATGAGTGCTCACAATTATAAAAGATGTCCAACATAGTATATTTATATGTGAGAACCTCTCTTTCCTTATTACTTCCTATTAATTGCAACGATGACCAAAACTATGTTTGTCAACTCTCAACAACTTTTATGCCTCATACTCTCTATGTGTGAAGT
Organism: Triticum aestivum; assembly: GCF_018294505.1. Classification (NCBI taxonomy): domain Eukaryota; kingdom Viridiplantae; phylum Streptophyta; class Magnoliopsida; order Poales; family Poaceae; genus Triticum; species Triticum aestivum. The sequence goes on along the minus strand of NC_057798.1, from coordinate 711,851,044 downwards.
CATTACTATTCATAAGATCAATATGAAATCTTTTATTATTTTTATTCTTTCTATTTTCTCAAGAGCATAGAAAGATAGCAAAGCCCTTGACCCAACACTAATCTTTATTATATAGCTCACGGACTCGATTACATAGAGAGATCACAAAGCAAAACTCGAAACTACTTCATACCAAAACTTTATTCTACTAGATCTAGATATTACCAAAAGGATCGAACTAAGTAAAACGGTAAAGATAGGAGTGTGATGGTGATACGATACTGGGGCACATCCCCCAAGCTTGGCAGTTGCCAAGGGGAGTGCACATACCCATGTGATTATGTCCTCGGAGGTGATGAAGGTGGTGATGATGATGGTGGATAATCGCACATCGAGCGTAAAAGCTCCTCCAACTTGCGGATAATGCCCTTGAGTGCGATGATATGATCCTTCGACAAAATATTTTCCTGTGTGAGATACTTGTTTTGTATACGAGCTAACTCAATCATCTTGAAAGCTTCAATCTCAGTTGGGGTAAAGAGGTTAGGTAGAGGTTGAGGGATATCTTTGTCTTCCACCGCCGGAGCTTGATCCTCCCTGGCCTTCTTGATCCCTTCATCCTTGTTGATCTCCTCCGGTTCTTCTCTTTTCAGCTCTATCTTCAATAGTCAAGCATCCTTGTTTTCATTGTTGGAGGAGGGTGCCTGTGACGCCCAGATAATTAAGCTACAGTAATTCCCTGCCGTTGATGCCACGTCATCATGATTACTGTTGTTAAACTCACGATGTTTCAAACCCACTCTATATTCTAAATTCAAAATCAAGTCAAACTCAAAAGTTTTTAAAATGTCTAAAATAAAATGTTCATCATGTGGAAAATATTCATTTGTTAATATTGGTGGTGAACCAACTTTTTGCAAAGTGGTTTAATGCCCTGATCTAAATAAAATAGAAAAATAAAAAAAGGTTAAGTTAAATAAAAGTGAAAAAGAAAACCTTCCCCCTCACCCTGGGCTGCTTGGCCACCCGACCAACCAGGTCGGCCCAGCAGCCGGCCCAGCTCCCCCGCACCAGGTCCTACCCTTCCCTGTTCCTCGGGCGCACCCAACCACACCCGCGGTCGCCGCCACACCCTCTCACCGGCATCGCCGGGAGGGGATAAGGGCGTCAGCCCGCGCCTCCTCGATCCCCTCTCCCACTTCTCCCTGCCACTCCACCCACCTCGCTCTTGCCCTCACCCGTCGCTCTCCCCCTCCCCACCGTTTCCCCCATCTCCCAAGCACGGCCGTCGCCGACGTGCTTCATCGCGGCCACCAGCCGGCCCTCGTCTTCTACCACGCTGTAAAGCCTCTCCATCGGCTACCACGCCGACTGGTGCCAGGTTGGAGCCAGGAAGGTCTACAGCGTCGGATCCCCTTCGTCGTCCTCGGGTCGCCGTCGCCGCCTTTGACTCCGTCCACCACCCTGCTGCTACTAAGTTGCCACCGGGCCACCGTGCGCCTCCCCGGTGAGCTCGCGCCCCTCCTCCCTTTCCCCGTGTGCCCGCGCTCCCTCTAACTCGCCTCGTAGATGAAGCCGGCTCCGACCGCCATCTTCGTTGGTCGCCGTTGTCGCTACAACCCTGCTCTGGTCGGGAGATGCCATGGTTCGATGCGCCTCGTCGCCCTCGACCAAACGCGCCCGCCTCAGCTGCCCGCTGGTGCCCCGAAGCCCTGCGATGCCTGCTTCGCCTTGGCGTTGCCCCGCGCACGACCTCGCTCCCGTGTCGACTATTACTGCTGTTGTTGCACTTGCTCCGCCGCGCCTCACCTGCCCTGTCGCCCCGCTCGCCCACCACGTGTGTGCCATCCTACGCTGGCGCCGCCCTCCGCTGGCACCGCCCGCTGCTTCCTGCCCCTGCGGCCGCGCGCTCCGGCAACCGGAGCGCCTTGCCCGGGTTCGCCCCGACGAGCAACCACACCCGCAGCCCCATGAACCCACACGCGCGTAAGGCCTTTGGGTCTTTGACTGCTAGGGCCCAGTCCCCTTTTTTAGAACAAAAAGAAACGAATAACTAAAAAACAATTAATTAATTAATTAATTAATTAATTAGCCTAATTATATTAACTTAATTAACCTAATCACCTATGAGGTTAATTAATTAGTTTGGTTGTTTCGATGTGACAATGAGAGGAGGCTCCACCCCTATTGACCAGTCAAACTTTGACTGGTCAACTAGGTCCCCCTGGCCCACATGTCATCCTCTATGTACACTTCCGTGTACACATAGCTGGGTGCACATAGCATTTTAATCTTTATTCTCGAATTAAATTAAATTGCAGAATATCTTTAAATCTTCGGAAAATCATAGAAATTAAACCGCAGCTCGGATCAAAAAACTTTCTACATGAAACTTGCTCAGAAGGACGAGACGAATCCGAACACGCGGTCTGTTTGTCCGCCACACGTCCCTAGCATAGCAAACGTCGAACCTTGCCCCTCCGGTTCATTTGTCTGACAGACGTCCGGAACCAGGAAAGCTTTCCCGGATGTTTCCCACTTCGCCAGTATCGCCTAGCGCTACATTAGAACACCTCTAGCACCGCTTATTGTCTTGTTATGCTTATGTTTGTGTGTATTTACTGTTTCGTCCCCCTCTTCTCCGGTAGACCTCGAGAACACTGCTGATGCCCCTGTGGTCGACTACGTCAACGATGACCCTCCTCCTTGTCTGAACAACTAGGCAAGCCCCCCTTTGATCATCCCGATATCGCCTATTCTATTCTCTCATGCTTGCATTAGATTTTGCTATTGTTATTGTTTGCTCTTGTCCTTGTTGCCCCTGCTTCATCATCGAAGACTCGATCAGTGTGATCGACGAACAGAGCCCGACACCTCACATCACATCACGCCCCCTTTTGTTGCTCGACTCTGCAGAGCTACTATCGAGTGCTGAGGATGATCCCTCATAACGCACTCCTAATGATAATTCTGTAGTGTAGCTATTCGGTCATGGTCATCAAGGGTGATTTCCTCTTTCACCATTCCCGATACGGCTCTGTCGTTCAACACCTCAAGTGTGAACCTCGAGGGTGGTCCCTCTTATGTTCACCTTGATGATTACATCGAGTGGAATCCTCCGGGGGTGATTCCTCGGGTTTTCCCCTTGATGTCTGGACACACAGTTACCTTGACTTTACTTGAGACCTTGGTGAAAGTCGGGCGGGCCCAAAGAGCACCCGCAAGAGGGTTACGTGGCACGGCCGGGCATTCTAGGCCCTTGTCGAAAGTCCATGAGATGGGGCGATGGGGTCACTTTCGATCGTGAGTCTCTGCTCGTCTCCGCGAGCTAATAATACACTATGGTTTGGGTATTTGTTTTGATTTGGCCTTTGGCTTTTACGCACCAACCACCACGTGAGAATAGTTATGGGCCTCGACGTCGTGGTATCAGCCGAAGCTTTGTCAAACATCCAGTTCAGCATTGCGGCATGACCTGGTCGGCGCCCTAGTGGAGTTGGCCTGGATCGCCCTGCGCACAACGATCCAGAGTGCAACAGGCGATGGGCCCAGACCCCGGAGTGCTTAGGATGTAGACTGGCGGGGACCTCTCTGCTGAGCCTAGGTAGGGCTGCGACGTGTTGATCTTCTGAGGCCGGGCATTGACTCATAAAAGTGTGTCCGACCAGAGTAATCAAGCATGTTGGAAAATGTGGTGCACCCCTGTAGGGAAGATTATCTATTAATAGCCGTGTCCACGGTAACGGACGTTCAGACTTATATCCTGATCTTATACAACTACAAATGGATACTTGAGATATGTGGCTCCGGGATTGCTTTATCGCAGGGAGTCGAGGAAGGATCTCTGGGCATTAATGTTACAACATGCTTGTTAATTATAAACTGCTATTCTTTACTCTTCTACATGCTACAAGATGCTCGGAGCTGCTTAAAGATGCTAGTCTTTGATAGGCTAGGCCTTCCCCTCTATTCTGGCATTTTGCTGTTCAGTCCACAGATACAACCCTTCCATTTGATACCAATGCATACTTAGTATAGATCTGATGCTCGCGAGTACTTTGGATGAGTACTCACGGTTGCTTTGCTACCCCTTTTCCCCTTCTTACTTCTTTCCGGTTGATGCAACCAGATGGAGGATCCCTGGAGCCAGATGCCACCGCCAATGGATGCTACTACTTGGAGGGCGCCGACGACCAGGAGTAGTTAGGAGGTCCCAGGCAGGAGGCCTTGCCTCTTCGATCGTGTTGCTTTTGTGCTAGCCTTCTTAAGGCAATACTTGTTTAACTTACGTCTGTACTCAGATATTGTTGCTTCCACTGACTCTTGTATATCGAGCTTGTATTTGAACCCTCAAGGCCCCTGGCTTGTAATATAAAGCTTGTATTATTTTATTTGTGTCTAGAGTTGTGTTGTGATATCTTCCCGTGAGTCCTTGATCTGACCATACACATTTGCCTGTATGATTAGTGTACGATTGAATCGGGGGCGTCACAGTGTCGTCATGATGCTCTAGATCTGTCAGAAAAGCAGCTCGAAACAAAAACAGAGATTTTTGCGTGATACGGTGGTCAAAACCTTCGGGAGATTATATAATGAATTTTTACCGACCAAGAGAAGTATTGTGCAAGAAAACGGAGTCCGGAAGGCACACGAGGTGCCCACAAGACATGGGGGGCGCCCAGTAAGGGTGGGCGAGCCTTCCACCCTCATGGAGGCCTCGTGTCCTTCCCGGATTACTTCTTGCTTTCCAAAATTCTGAAATATTCCAAAACGGAGAAAAATTGTCATTAGAATTGTTTTGGAGTCGGTTTACTTACCGTACCACATACCTATTCCTTTTCGGAATCTAAAACATTCTGGAAAGTGTCCCTTATATATTCCTCCGGGGTTACGGTTTCAATAATATTAGTTTAAACATTTATAGGATTACCTGAGATATAATGTTTGATTCTTTGACCGATCACCACCCTCGGACTTGTGCCTTCGAAGTTGTTGATTTTTATGGCCCGAAATGATAGACCTCCTCGATAACATAAGGACCTTCCTACTTAGAGAGAAGTTTTCCTGCAAAAAATCTTAAACGATAGTTGAATAGCAACACATAATCACCTATGTTAAATTCTCGCTTTTGTATCCTTTTGTGATGCCATCTTTTAACTTTTTCTTTGAACAGCTTGGCATTATCATAGGCTTGGGTTCTCCATTCATCAAGTGAGCTAATATCAAATAACCTCTTCTCACCGGCAAGTTTGAAGTCATAGTTGAGCTCTTTAATAGCCCAATATGCTTTATGTTCAAGTTCGAGAGGTAAGTGACATGCTTTTCCATAAACCATCTTATACGGAGACATACCCATAGGATTTTTATATGCAGTTCTATAGGCCCATAATGCATCATCAAGTTTCTTGGACCAATTCTTTCTAGATCTATTAACAGTCTTTTGCAAAATTAATTTGAGCTCTCTATTACTCAACTCTACTTGACCGCTAGACTGTGGATGATAAGGAGATGCAATTCTATAATTAACATCATACTTTGCAAGCATTTTACGAAAGGCACCATGAATAAAATGTGAACCACCATCAGTCATGAGATATCTAGGGACTCCAAACCATGGAAAAATAACTTCTTTAAGCATCTTAATGGAAGTGCTATGATCAGCACTACTAGTTGGAATAGCTTCTACCCACTTAGTAACGTAATCAACAGCAACTAAAATATGTGTCTATCCATTAGAGGCGGGAAAAGGTCCCATATAATCAAAGCCCCAAACGTCAAATGGTTCAATAACAAGAGAATAATTCATAGGCATTTCTTGACGTCTACTAATATTACCTATTCTTTGACATTCATCACAAGACAAGACAAGCTTACGAGCATCTTTGAAGAGAGTAACCAATAAAAACCGGATTGCAATACCTTATGTGCAGTTCTATCTCCAGCGTGGTGTCCTCCATATGGCTCAGAGTGACACTTGCGTAGGATCTGTTCCTATTCATGCTCAGGTACACAACGTCTAATAACACCATCTACTCCTTCTTTATAAAGGTGTGGGTCATCCCAGAAGTAATGTCTTAAATCATAAAAGAACTTTTTCTTTTGCTGGTTGATACGTCTCCAACGTATCTATAATTTTTGATTGTTCCATGCTATTATATTACCCCTTTTGGATGTTTATGGGCTTTATTTTACACATTTATATCATTTTTGGGACTAACCTATTAACCGGAGGCCCAGCCCATATTGCTGTTTTATTGCCTGTTTCAGTATTTCAAAGAAAAGGAATATCAAACGGAGTACAAACGGAATGAAACCTTCGGCAGCGTGATTTTTAGGAAGAATATGATCCGGGAGACTTGGAGTGCAAGCCAGGGGATCATCGAGGGAGCCACGAGACAGGGGGCGCACCCACCCCCCTAGGCGCGCCCTACCCTCTCGTGGGCCCCTCGAGGCTCCCCCGACCGACTTCTTTTGCCTATATAAGCCTACGTACCCTAAAAACATCGAAGACGAAGATAGATCAGGAGTTCCGCCGCCGCAAGCCTCTGTAGCCACCAAAAACCTCTCGGGAGCCCGTTCCGGCACCCTACGGAGGGGGAACCCATCACCGGTGGCCATCTTCATCATCCCGGCACTCTCCATGACGAGGAGGGAGTAGTTCACCCTCGGGGCTGAGGGTATGTACCAGTAGCTATGTGTTTGATCTCTCTCTCTCTCTCTCTCGTGTTCTCTCTATGGCACGTTCTTGATGTATCGTGAGCTTTGCTGTTATAGTAGGATCTTATGATGTTTCTTCACCCTCTACTCTCTTGTGATGAATTGAGTTTTCCCTTTGAAGTTGTCTTGTCGGATTGAGTCTTTAAGGATTTGAGAACACTTGATGTATGTCTTGCCGTGTTTATCTATGGTGACAATGGGATATCACATGCCACTTGATGTATGTTTTGGTGATCAACTTGCAGGTTCCACCCATGAACCTATGCATAGGGGTTGGCACACGTTTTCGTCTTGACTCTCTGGTAGAAACTTTGGGGCACTCTTTGAAGTACTTTGTGTTGGTTGGATGAATCTGAGGTCGTGTGATGCATATCCTATAATCATGCCCACGGATACTTGAGGTGACATTGGAGTATCTACGTGACATTAGGGTTTTGGTTGATTTGTGTCTTAAAGTGTTATTCTAGTACGAACTCTTGAATAGATTGAACGGAAAGGATAACTTTGAGGTGGTTTCGTACCCTACCATAATCTCTTCGTTTGTTCTCCGCTATTAGTGGCTTTGGAGTGATTCTTTGTAGCATGTTGAGGGATTGTTATATGATCTATCTATTTTATTATTGTTGAGAGAACTTGCACTAAGTGAAAGTATGAACCCTAGGCCTAGTTTCCTACCATTGCAACACGGTTTATGCTCACTTTTATCATTAGTTACCTTGCTGTTTTTATTATTTCAGATTACAAAAACCTATATCTACCATCCATATTGCACTTGTATCACCATCTCTTCACCGAACTAGTGCACCTATACAATTTACCATTGTATTGGGTGTGTTGGGGACACAAGAGACTCTTTGTTATTTGGTTGCAGGGTTGCTTGAGAGAGACCATCTTCATCCTATGCCTCCCATGGATTGATAAACCTTAGGTCATCCACTTGAGGGAAATTTGCTACTGTCCTACAAACCTGCGCACTTGCAGGCCCAACAACGTCTACAAGAAGAAGGTTGTGTAGTAGACATCGAGCTCTTTTTTGACGCCGTTGCCGGGGAGGTGAGTGCTTGAAGGTATATCTTTAGATCTTGCAATCGAATCTTTTTGTTTCTTGTTTTATCACTAGTTTAGTTTATAAAAGAAAATTACAAAAAAAATGGAGTTAAGTTTATCTCATACGCTTCATCTTTTTAATATCTTTCGTGAGTTTGATGGAAAGGAAAATTGTGCTCAGGTGCTAGAAGAAGAGTGCATTAAAATGCTTGGTACTGAATCTTTGAATGATGAGCATGATTGCAATATTGTTAGTATGAACTCCTTGAATATCCATAGTACTAATGATGATTGCTCTAGTCATGATGAAAATATCTCTTATAAGCATGTCAAATTTTGTGGAGTGCATGTTTGCATGAACACACCAAATAGAGAAGATATATATTGCAAGAGGCATAAGCATTTAGAAACTAAATTGTTGCAAGAAAAGTTAAATGGGGGTGCTGAAAAATTACACTTCCTTTGTCGTACTTGTGAACTATGCAATGAACGTGGTCATCTACATCTCCTATCACTACTAGGGAAAAGCCTATACACAGAATCTTAGCAGCAGCGCGGCTCAAAAAGGAGCGCTGCTGCTAGTTAGTAGTAGCGCGTGTGAGGGAAACTCGCTACTGATAAGTTTTTAGCAGTAGCGCGCTCGGTGTAAACCGCGCTGCTACAAATATCGACCGGTGGTGTCCACCAAACTCCATTTAGCAGTAGCGCGGTGCTGCGAGCCGCGCTACTGCTATGGCTGTAGTAGTAGTGCGCTTTTTCTGAGGTCGCTACTGCTAAATTTCAAATTGGCACACTTTTTTGTCCCGGTTAGCAGTAGCGTCGTTGCCCAAAGCGCGCTGCTGCTACTTCCTTAGCAGCAGCGCGTTTTAGCTCCCGCGCTACTGCTAATCCGCACCAACCCACCACCTTTTCCCCACCCGTCCCTCCCCCTCCCCCTCCTCTCTTCCCTTTCCCCTATCTCCCACGCGCTCCCACTCTCACTCTTCTTCTTCCTCAATACTTCTCCCCCATTACTCTCTCTCTCTTCTATCTACCTTTCTCTCTCTTCATTACTCCTACCTAACTACACCACCTCCATTAATGCATCTCCTTTCTCTTTTTCCTTTCCCCTCCACTAGTTGAAGTTGTCTCCTCCCAAATTAGGTAGCTAGGTACATGTAGGATTTAGTTAAGTGACCTATTTGCCCCCTAACTAGATCTATCTTTGTCAAGAAGAGCTTTGTGCACTTTTGATCTCCCTACAACATCATCTCCACCGTGTGCTCGATCTCGAGATAGAGGTGATGAAAATTTCATGCTTTTGCAAAATGGAAATATGTTTATGTGTGTGTGATATGTTTGTGGAAATTGTGTGTGTGGCATGAGTTGACGCCAAATTGTGCTTTTGAGTTGCCTATGTTTTGCCGAAATGTCGATTTATTTCCGTTTCGGCGAATTCCGGACAAACTCTAGATCCATATTGCTACGTCTCGAGCTTGCGTTGGTTTTCCCCGAAGAGGAGAGGATGATGCAGCACAGTAGCGTAAGTATTTCCCTCAGTTTTTGAGAACCAAGGTATCAATCCAGTAGGAGGTCACGCGCAAGTCCCTCGTACCTGCACAAAATGATAGCTACTCGCAACCAACGCGATTAGGGGTTGTCAATCCCTTCACGGTCACTTACGAGAGTGATATCTGATAGAGATAATATTTTTGGTATTTTTGGTATAAAGATGCAAAGTAAAAAGTAAAAGCAAAGCAAGTAAATAAAGTGATGGAGATTGATATGATGAGAATAGACCCGGGGGCCATAGGTTTCACTAGTGGCTTTTCTCAAGAGCATAAATATTCTACGGTGGGTGAACAACTTACTTTTGAGCAATTGATAAAATTGAGCATAGTTATGAGGTTATCTAGGTACATGTATATAGGCATCACGTCCGTGACAAGTAGATCGAAACGATTCTGCATCTACTACTATTACTCCACTCATCGACCGCTATCCAGTATGCATCTAGAGTATTAAGTTAAAAACAGAGTAACGCCTTAAGCAAGATGACATGATGTAGAGGAATAAATTCATGCAATATGATAAATACCCCATCTTGTTATCCTCGATGGCAACAATACAATACGTGCCTTGCAACTCTTTCTGTCACCGAGTAAGGACACCGCAAGATTGAACCCAAAGCCATGCACTTCTCCCATTGCAAGAACTACCAATCTAGTTGGCCAAACCAAACGGATAATTTGAAGAGACTTGCAAAGATAACTCAATCATACATAAAAGAATTCAGAGAAGATTCAGATATTATTCATAGATAAGCTGGATCATAAACCCACAATTCATCGGTCTGAACAAACACACCGCAAAAAGAAGATTACATCGAATAGATCTCCAAGAGAGAGGGGGAGAACATTGTATTGAGATCCAAAAAGAGAGAAGAAACCATCTAGCTACTAGCTATGGACCCGAAGGTCTGAAGTAAACTACTCACACTTCATCGGAGGGGCTATGGTGATGTAGAAGCCCTCCATGGTGGATGCCCCCTCCGGCGGAGCTCCAGAACAGGCTCCAAGATGGGATCTCGTGGATACAGAAGGTTGCGGCGGTGGAATTAGGTTTTTGGCTCCCTCTCTGGTCTATTGGGGGTACGTAGGTATATATAGGAGGAAGGAGTACATCGATGGAGCGTCAGGGGGCCCACGAGGTAAGGGGGCGCGCCCTCCACCCTCGTGATTGCCTCTGGCGCTTCTTGGAGTAGGGTCCAAGTCTCCTGGGTCACGTTCGGTTGGAAAATCACGATCCCGAAGGTTTCATTATGTTTGGACTCTGTTTGATATTCTGTTTCTTCGAAATACTAAAAAAGGCAAAAAACAGCAATTCTGGGCTGGGCCTCCGGTTAATAGGTTAGTCCCAAAAGTAATATAAAAGTGAAAAATAAAGCCCAATATAGTCCGAAACACTAGATAAAGTAGCATGGAGCAATCAAAAATTATAGATACGTTGGAGACGTATCGGGCATCCCCAAGCTTAATTCCTACTCGTCCTCGAGTAGGTAAATGATAAAAAGAGAATTTTTGATGCGGAGTGATACTTTGGTATAATTTCAATGTAAATCTTCTTAATCATGGTATGAATATTCAGATCCGAAAGATTCAAGACAAAAGTTCATATTGACATAAAAATAATAATACTTCAAGCATACTAACAAAGCAATTATGTCTTCTCAAAATAACATGGCCAAAGAAAGTTATCCCTACAAAATCATATAGTCTGGCTATGCTCCATCTTCCCCTCACAAAGTATTTAAATCATGCACAACCCCGATGACAAGCCAAGCAATTGTTTCATACTTTAACATTTTCAAAACTTTTTCAATCTTCACGCAATACATGAGCGTGAGCCATGGATATAGCACTATATGTGGAATAGAACGGTGGTTGTGGAGAAGACAAAAAGAGGGAAGATAGTCTCACATCAACTAGGCGTATCAACGGGCTATGGAGATGCCCATCAATAGATATCAATGTGAGTGAGTAGGGATTGCCATGCAACGGATGCACTAGAGCTATAAGTATATGAAAGCTCAACAAAAGAAACTAAGTGGGTGTGCATCCAACTCGCTTGCTCACGAAGACCTAGGGCATTTTGAGGAAGCCCATCATTGGAATATACAAGCCAAGTTCTATAATGAAAAATTCCCACTAGTATATGAAAGTGACGAAATGAGAGACTCTCTATCATGAAGATCATGGTGCTACTTTGAAGCACAAGTGTGGTAAAAGGATAGTAGCATTGTCCCTTCTCTCTTTTTCTCTCATTTTTTTATTTGGGCCTTTTCTCTTTTTTTATGGCCTCTTTTTTTTCGTCCGGAGTCTCATCCCGACTTGTGGGGGAATCATAGACTCCATCATCCTTTCCTCACTTGGGACAATGCTCTAATAATGATGATCATCACACTTTTATTTTTCTTACAACTCAACAATTACAACTCGATACTTAGAACAAAATATGACTCTATATGAATGCCTCCGGCGGTGTACCGGGATATGCAATGAAACATGAGTGACATGTATGAAAGAATTATGAAAGGTGGCTTTTGCCACAAATACGATGTCAACTACATGATCATGCTAGCAATATGACAATGATGGAGCGTGTCATAATAAACGGAACGGTGGAAAGTTGCATGGCAATATATCTCGGAATGGCTATGGAAATGCCATGATAGGTAGGTATGGTGGCTGTTTTGAGGAAGGTTTATGGTGGGTGTATGATACCGGCGAAAGGTGCACGGTATTAGAGAGGCTAGCAATGGTGGAAGGATGGGAAAAAGTGCGTATAATCCATGGACTCAACATTAGTCATAAAGAACTCATATACTTATTGCAAAAATCTAGAAGTTATCAAAGCAAAGTATTACGCGCATGCTCCTAGGGGGATAGATTGGTAGGAAAAGACCATCGCTCGTCCCCGACCGCCACTCATAAGGAAGACAATCAATAAATAAATCATGCTCCGAGTTCATCACATAACGGTTCACCATACGTGCATGCTACGGGAATCACAAACTTCAACACAAGTATTCTTTAAATTCACAACTACTCAACTAGCATGACTCTAATATTATCACCTTCATATCTCAAAACAATTATCAAGCATCAAACTTATCTTAGTATTCAACGCACTCAAAAGAAAGTTTCACATATCTTGAATACCAAGTATATTAACATTAAGCAAATTACCATGCTATTAACAACTCTCAAAATAATCTAAGTGAAGCATGAGAGATCAAGTTTCTTTAAAACAAATCCACCACCGTGCTCTAAAAGATCTAAGTGAAGCACTAGAGCAAAAATTATCACGCTCAAAAGATATAAGTGAAGCACTATGAGCAAACTATCAAGCTCAAAAGATATAAGTGAAGCACATAGAGTATTCTAACAAATTTCAATTCATGTATGGCTCTCTCAAAAGGTGTGTACAGCAAGGATGATTGTGGTAAACTAACAAGCAAAGACGCAAATAATACAAGACGCTCCAAGCAAAACACATATCATGTTGGTGAATAAAAATATAGCTCCAAGTAAATTACCGATGGAAGTGGACGAAAGAGGGGATGCCTTCCGGGGCATCCCCAAGCTTTGACTTTTTGGTGTCCTTGGATTATCTTGGGGGTGCCATGGGCATCCCCAAGATTAGGCTCTTGCCACTCCTTGTTCCATAATCCATCAAAAGAATTCACCCAAAACTTGAAAACTTCACAACACAAAACTCAACAGAAATCTCGTGAGCTCCGTTAGAGAAAGAAAACAAAAGACTACTTCAAGGTACTGTAATGAACTCATTCTTTATTTATATTGGTGTTAAACCTACTGTATTCCAACTTCTCTATGGTTTATAAACTATTTTACTAGCCATAGATTCATCAAAATAAGCAAACAACACACGCAAAACAGAATCTGTCAAAAACAGAACTGTCTGTAGTAATCTGTAACTAACGCAAACTTCTGTAACTCTAAAAATTCTACCAAAATAGGAAGTCCTGGAAATTTGTTTATTGATCAGCAGCAAAAAGAATCAACGCAAAATCACGTTCCTGTGATTTATCATAACTAAATTCGTGTGCGGCAAAGTTTCTGTTTTTCAGCAGAATCAAATCAACTATCATCGTAGGTTATCCTATAGGTCCTACTTGGCACAAACACTAATTAAAACATAAAACCACATCCAAACAGAAGGTAGATGGATTATTTATTCCTAAACAGAAGCAAAAACAAAAAACACAAAATAAAATTGGGTTGCCTCCCAACAAGCGCTATCGTTTAACGCCCCTAGCTAGGCATAAAAGCAAGGATAGATCTAGGTATTGCCATCTTTGGTAGGCAATCCATAAGTGGCTCTCATGATAGATTCATATGGTAATTTTATTTTCTTTCTAGGGAAGTGTTCCATACCCTTCTTTAAGGGAAATTGGAATCTAATATTCCCTTCCTTCATATCAATAATTGCACCAATCGTTCTAAGGAAAGGTCTACCAAGAATAATAGGACATGAAGGATTGCAATCTATATCAAGAACGATAAAATCTACGGGCACATAATTCCTATTTGCAACAATAAGAACATCATTAATTCTTCCCATAGGCTTTTTAATAGTGGAATCCGCAAGATGCAAGTTTAGAGAGCAATCATCAAAATCACGGAAATCTAGCAAATCACATAAAGTTTTGGGAATAGTAGAGACACTAGCACCCAAATCACACAAAGCATGAAACTCAAAATCTTTAATTTTAATTTTAATAGTAGGTTCCCATTCATCATAGAGTTTTCTAGGGATAGAAACTTTCAACTCAAGTTTTTCTTCATAAGATTGCATCAAGGCATCAACAATGTGTTCGGTAAAGGCTTTATTTTGACTATAAGCATGAGGAGAATCTAGCACGGATTGCAACAAAGAAATATAACCAATCAAAGAGAAATTTTCATAATTAAATTCCTTGAGATCCAAAAGAGTGGGTTTAGCAACATCACGGTTTTTATTTATTTCAATCCCACTTTCACCAATTTCATCATCGAGATCTAGAAACTCCGAATTCTTAAAACTCCTTCTAGGTAAAGGAAGATAATCTTCAGATTCATCAAGATTCATATTGCAAAACAAAGATTTAATACGGGACACATCAATAACTTTCAGATCTTCATCTTGATTTTCATAGGAATTAGAAGAACCCGCTTTAATAAAGGCATCTTTGGAAGCACGCATCCTAGCGGTTCTTTCTTTGCACTCATCAATGGAAATTCTCATGGCTTTGAGAGACTCATTGATATCATGCTTAGGAGGAATAGATCTAAGCTTTAAAGAATCAATCTCGAGAGAAATTCTATCAACGTTCCTAGCCAAATCATCAACTTTAAGCAATTTCTCTTCAAGCAAAGCATTGAAATTCTTTTGTGAATTCATAAACTCTTTAACACTACTCTCAAATTCAGAGGGCATCTTATTAAAATTTCCATAAGAGTTGTTGTAGGAATTTCCATAATTATTAGAAGGATTACTAGGATAAGGCCTAGGATTAAAATTCCCTCTATACGCGTTGTTACCAAAACTATTCCTACCAATAAAATTCACATCCATAGATTCATTATTATTCTCAAGCAAAGTAGATAAAGGCATATTATTGGGATCAGAAGAAACACTCTTAGCAAATAAATTCCTAAGTTCATCCATCTTTTCACTCAAAACATTGATTTCTTCTATAGCATGCACCTTTTTATTAGTAGATCTTTCAGTATGCCATTGAGAATAATTAACCATAATATTATCTAGGAGTTTAGTAGCATCTCCTAAAGTGATTTCCATAAAAGTGCCTCCCGCGGCCGAATCTAAAAGATTTCTAGAAGCAAAATTCAATCCAGCATAAAAATTTGTATAATCATCCACAAGTTCAAACCATGAGTAGGACAATTATGTAGCATTAATTTCATTCTCTCCCAAGCTTGTGCAACATGTTCATGATCAAGTTGCTTGAAATTCATAATATCGTTCCTAAGAGAGATAATCTTAGTGGGAGGAAAATACTTAGAGATAAAAGCATCTTTGCACTTGTTCCAAGAATCAATACTATTTTTAGGCAAAGATGAAAACCACGCTTTAGCACGATCTCTAAGCGAAAAAGGAAATAGCTTCAATTTAACGACATCATTATCGACATCTTTTTTCTTTTGCATATCACATAAATCAACAAAGCTATTCAGATGAGTAGCGGCATCTTCACTAGGAAGGCTAGCGAATTGATCTTTCATAACAAGATTCAACAAAGCAGTATTGATTTCACAAGATTCAGTATTGTAAAGAGGAGCAATCAGAGTGCTAAGGAAATCATTATTATTGGTATTGGTGAAGTCACACAATTTGGTAGCATCTTGAGCCATCGCGACAAACAAGCAAACTAACACACGAGCAAACAAACGGACGAGGAAAAAGGCAACGGAAAGAGAGGAGGAGATTGGGAAAGAGAGGGCGAATAAAACGGCAAGGGTGAAGTGGGGGAGAGGAAAACGATAGGCAAATGGCAAATAATGTAATGCGAGAGATAGGGATTGCAATGGGTACTTGGTATGTTGACTTTTGCGTAAGCCTCCCCGGCAACGGCGCCAGAAATCCTTCTTGCTATGTCTCAAGCTTGCGTTGGTTTTCCCCGAAGAGGAGAGGATGATACAGCACAGTAGCGTAAGTATTTCCCTCAGTTTTTGAGAACCAAGGTATCCATCCAGTAGGAGGTCACGCGCAAGTCCCTCATACCTGCACAAAATGATAGCTACTCGCAACCAACGCGATTAGGGGTTGTCAATCCCTTCACGGTCACTTACGACAGTGAGATGTGATAGAGATAATATTTTTGGTATTTTTGGTATAAAGATGCAAAGTAAAAAGTAAAAGCAAAGAAAGTAAATAAAGTGATGGAGATTGATATGATGAGAATAGACCCGGGGGGCATAGGTTTCCCTAGTGGCTTCTCTCAAGAGCATAAATATTCTACGGTGGGTGAACAAATTACTGTTAAGCAATTGATAAAATTGAGCATAGTTATGAGGTTATCTAGGTATGATCATGTATATAGGCATCACGTCCGTGACAAGTAGATCGAAACGATTCTGCATCTACTACTATTACTCCACTCATCGACCGCTATCCAGCATGCATCTAGAGTATTAAGTTAAAACAGAGTAACGCCTTAAGCAAGATGACATGATGTAGAGGAATAAATTCATGCAATATGATAAATACCCCATCTTGTTATCCTCGATGGCAACAATACAATACGTGCCTTGCAACTCCTTCTGTCACTGAGTAAGGACACCGCAAGATTGAACCCAAAGCCATGCACTTCTCCCATTGCAAGAACTACCAATCTAGTTGGCCAAACCAAACGGATAATTCGAAGAGACTTGCAAAGATAACTCAATCATACATAAAAGAATTCAGAGAAGATTCAAATAATATTCATAGATAAGCTGGATCATAAACCCACAATTCATCGGTCTCAACAAACACACCGCAAAAAGAAGATTACATCGAATAGATCTCCACGAGAGAGGGGGAGAACATTGTATTGAGATCCAAAAAGAGAGAAGAAGCCATCTAGCTACTAGCTATGGACCTGAAGGTCTGAAGTAAACTACTCACACTTCATCGGAGGGGCTATGGTGTTGATGTAGAAGCCCTCCATGGTGGATGCCCCCTCCGGCGGAGCTCCGGGACAGGCTCCAAGATGGGATCTCGTGGATACAGAAGGTTGCGGCGGTGGAATTAGGTTTTTGGCTCCCTCTTTGGTCTATTGGGGGTACGTAGGTATATATAGGAGGAAGGAGTACGTCGGTGGAGCGTCAGGGGGCCCACGAGGTAGGGGGCGCGCCCAGGGGGCGTGCCCTCCACCCTCGTGACCGCCTCTGGCGCTTCTTGGAGTAGGGTCCAAGTCTCCTGGGTCACGTTCGGTTGGAAAATCATGATCCCGAAGGTTTCATTCCGTTTGGACTCCGTTTGATATTCTGTTTCTTTGAAATACTGAAAAAGGCAAAAAACAACAATTCTGGGCTGGGCCTCCGGTTAATAGGTTAGTCCCAAAAGTAATATAAAAGTGAAAAATAAAGCCCAATATAGTCCAAAACAGTAGATAAAGTAGCATGGAGCAATCAAAAATTATAGATGCGTTGGTGACGTATCACATATATGTCCTATTTTTAGGGAAGGTCATGCTGAATTTTTGTATGACTTTGATGCATGCACGCATTTTTATAATCAATTTGTTTATTATTAACGTGCAGAGTTGACGATGGTCAGTGGAACAATGGTGGACCAGTGTTTGTGGTCGGCGGTGCAGGACATGAAAGAAAATAATCGGACGGAGGTTTTATGTCCGTGTCGAAAATGCAAAGGAATAGTTTGGCTCGACCCCCATGGCGATGGTCGTGTCGAAGCGCACCTGCTCATGACTGGTTCCATGGATGGCTATACTCGATGGATAATTGAAGATGAGGATGACGATGTTGAGGATGCCGACGGGGCAGGCAATGATGACACGAGGCAAGACAAAGAGATGATCGATAATGGCGGCGGGGAAGAGGCCAGACATGGCGGCGAAGAAGGGGCCGGACATGGCGGCGGAGAGAACGACATGGACTCCGCGCAGCAGAGTTCATCGGTACTAAGTTCAATCGTGCGGGACCCTCATGTTCAAGCATTGCTTCGCAAGGAGACGAGTACTGAGAGAGCTGCTTCTAGAGAGGAGGCTAAGCTGGAGCAACTGGGGTACACTTGAACACTCCATTGTATGATGGTTGCAATCCTGAGGTGACCCGCTTGAGTTTCACGCTCCAACTCCTGAAGACGAAAGCTAAAAACAAATGGACCGACACTAGCCTCGATGAGCATCTCAAGTACCTAAAGGATGTTCTTCCCGCGGGTAATCTATGTCCTACTAGTGTTGATGAGGCCAAGAAGATCGTGTGCCCTCTTGATCTGCCACGTTAGATACCATGCATGCATCAACGATTGCATAATTTATCGGAAGGAGCACGCGGAAAAAACAAGCTGTCTGGTGTGCAATGCTTCTTGATACAAGAAGGCCCGGAAGAAATGTCCCCAGAAACTTGTATGGTACTTACCGATCACTCCCCGTCTCCAGAGGTATTTTGTAGATCCGAAGGAAGCAAAGCTAATGCGCTGGCACGCGGAGAGGAAGAAGCCCGACGATGGAGATGATCCGAAGCTGAGACACATGAAGGATGGAAGCCAGTGGAGAGTGTTGAACAACTTCTATCGGTATTTTGAATGTGATGCAAGGAACATCATGCTCGGCGCGTGTACCGATGTCATGAATCCGTTTGGCAACCAGAACACCAACCATAGCACATGGCCCGTGTTCGTATGGATGTACAACCTCCCCCTGGTTGTGCATGAAATCGAAGTACATTCACATGAGCATGCTTATTCAAGGGCCGAAACAACCAGGAAATAATATTAATTTGTATCTGGGGCTACTACAAGAGGAGTTAGACACATTATGGAAAACACCGGCCAAGGCATGGGACGCTAGCAAAGGCGAGTATTTCAACATGAGAGCCGCGCTGATCACGACAGTGCAGGACTATCTCGGTTACGGATATGTGGCAGGCCAGGTGTGCCATGGATATTGCGGATGCACGCGGTGCATGGATGATACGACGTCTCAGCAGCTAACGTCAAGGAAAGATGGCGGGTTTGGGAAAATCGTGTACATGGGGCATCAAAGATGGCTTGAACAATACGACCCATGAAGAAACCGTGGAGATCTATTCAATGGTCACGCTGAGCATCGAGGACCTCCACGTAAGCGGAGCGGTGCCGAAATCGATGAGCTGTTGAAAAACTGGAAGGAGTGCCCCGCGCCGGGAAAGACGATGAGAAAGGCACCGGAGCCGCTGCTGAAGGTATGGAAGACGACGTCTGTGTTCTGGGACTTGGAGTACTGGCACAAACTCGATACACCTCATTGCCTTGATCAAATGCATATCTGTAAGAATGTCCTTGAGAGCTTGCTCGCAACACTGATGAACATGCCGGATAAGACCAAGGATGGGCCGAAGGCAAGAAAAGACTTGCAAGATTTGAAAATCAGGGAAGATCTGCACATGCCGCCCCATAAAATGTTAGACGAGACAGAGATGGAGACAGAGGCACGGGAGAAGAAGGGCAAGAAAATAAAGAAAGAGGATTATTGCCCCCCTTCTTGCTTCACCTTAAGTCAGGCTGAGATCAATCAATTCTTTAAGTGCCTTACCGAAGTCAAAGTTAGTTCCGGTTACTGTGGCAAGATAAGCAGATATCTAGACACGGACAAGAAAAGGTTCAACGGGATGAAGTCTCATGACTGTCATGTGATGATGATGCAGATACTACCTGTTGCCCTTAGAGGGATAATGGACAAGCACGTCCGTGACACGCTTATTGGTCTCTGCAACTTTTTCGATGTCATCTCTCGAAAGTCGATCAGTGTGAAGTAGCTCCGAAGGCTACAGGAAGAGATCATTGTGATACTGAATGAGCTTGAGATGTACTTCCCGCCCGCGTTCTTTGATGTGATGGTGCATATGTGTGTCCATATTGTGGATGACATAATAGACCTGGGGTCGTCATTCCTGCACAACATGATGTCGTTTGAGAGGATGAATGGGATCATCAAAGGATTCGTTCATAACATGTCCCGTCCGGATGGAAGCATCGTCCAGGGATATTTGGCACAAGAGTGCATCTCTTTCTGTGAGAATTTTCTATATGGCGCAGACTAGCCGCCTAGTGTTAGTGTTGGTTTGCCCGTTAACAAGCACGATGGGAGGCTCGAAGGAGATGGTCACTGCAACGATCGCAGGGAACTGCACGTGGCATACTCAGATCGACGTAGCGACTTTGATAGAGCAAACTTGGTAGTGCTACAACACCTAGACGAGGTAGATCCTTTTGTGGCACTGCACAAATAAATTATCGCAAAGAAGTATCGTGACCGGGGGTATGCAGGACGAACGCCGAAGTTAGTAGAGAGCACAACTCCACTTTCCTGCATTGGTTCAAAGAGCATATTATTGCTAATCCCCCGGAGGAGGGCTCTAAGGACGGATTGCTCATATACGCCTTAGCACATGGCCCCTTGCCCAACCTTGTAACCTATCAGGCATATGATATCAACGGATACACGTTCTACACGGAGGCCAAAGATATGGACAGTGATGATCAGAACTCAGGGGTGACGATGGAATGCATGACCGGCAGCAACAACGGTGCAACTAAACAATTTTATGGAAGGGTCGAGGAGATCTGGGAGCTTGACTACTCTGGACTACACAACACGACGATGTTTCGTGTCATATGGTCAAAGAATGTCGAAAGAGAAAACCAGATTTTCACTACCATGAGTATACCCGACGCCAAGAGCGTTACCATGAACACTATCGCAAAAAACGAGCCATGGGTACACGCTAAGCACATGACACAATGCTTCTTCATAACCGACCCATGCAATCCCAGTCCTGTTGTCGTGAGGAGAGGCAAAAGGAACATCATTGGAATGGATGGAGTCGCCAACGAGGAAGACTATGATCAGTACGGCAACCCAATGAGGGAAGATGACGATGATGATGAAGTATACGTCAAAAGAAGAATCAATACTACATTACCTAAGAAAAATCATACTCCATGGAAAAGGAAAAGTCACAATGAGGGGCTGAATTATTCTTCGACGAACAAGAAGGGAAAGAAGCTGACTCAAAAACGAAAATGTCAGCGCTGAGGAACCGTATGTTATCGGTCAAATGATGTAATATATATATGTTCCTATTTTGTATACACACTTAGCCATTATTATGCATGGGTCCAATGATGTAATATATATGTTCCTATTTTGCATACATATTTAACCATCAAGTGATGCAATACATATCGCCCTCCCTTCGTTCACTGCTCTCGGGAAATAAAAGTAGGAGAAAATAAAGGAAAAGAAAAAGGAAAACTGGCAGTAGTAGTAGCGCATTTCGTATAAACCGCTACAGCTACTGAAGGTAGTAGTAGCGCATTTCATATAAACAGCTACAGCTACTGAAGGTAGTAGCAGCGCGTTTTGTCCAAACGCGTTGCTGCTACGTCCACTTAACCCAAAATTCTCACTATCCCTGCTTCATCCCGCCTCCCCCCCCCCAAATCCCCACTCTCTCTTCCCCCGTCGCTCGCCCCCGACCTCGGCGCTCGCCCCCGACCCGGCCCTCGCCCCCGACCCCGACCCCGGCGCTCGCCCCCGACCCCGGCGCTCGACCCCGACCCGTCGGTCCTCGCCTCCCTCCTCTGCTTCCTCCCCTCCCAACCTCGGCCATCGTTGGGCCTGCCTCCTCGCCCCTGCACCCTCTGTAAACCCCCCCTCTCTCTGCTAGGGTTCTTCGGTTAATTTAATTAGGTTTTAGTTAGGGCAGTCTGTTAATTAGGTTATCTATTTAGTTATGAATTTAGCTAGGTTTCAAAATTAGCTGAATTTATATGCAAATTTGAACTGGACATGTGATATGTGGATATGTCATGTTTTGGACATGTCATGTTTGGAAAATGATCCGAGTGGCCTATGTTACGCCGGAATGTTGATTCATTTCCGTTCCGGTGAATTTCAGGCGCTCGATATGTCCATTTTTAGCAAAGGTCATGCCGAAATTTCCCGTGAATAAAGGCATGATTTGTGCTACATAGTTGGCATATCGAGTGCTGGCACATAGATTTCTTTTTATGTCATTTCTCATTTATTCATACTTTTAGAAATAAATGAGGACACTTAATCATAGGAAACATGTCGAACAACGAAGAAACTGGGCCTTCTGACCAAGATGCAGACGAGATGGATTATGAGGGTGAACAAGAGTACCTCGACTATTTGACTGCTAAGCAAGGTTTGCAGGTCGGCCTCGATGATGGTACTGACGCCGACATCGACACCGACGGCGCCGGCACCGATGGCGGCGCCGAGACCGGTGGGGAAGGTACCGGCGGGGAAGATAACAGCGGGGAAGGTACCGGCCCCGATGCCGCTACCGAAAAGAGGAAGCATAAGAAGCAGAGGATACGAAAACCTAACAAACTAGGGATTGGACGACTTGTGATCACAAAGATGGCACCTGGCAAGTTTGAGCCGTTAGAGCCGGAAGAACCTCGCAAGTGCTATGGGAACCAAGTAGGATGCATCCTACGGGAATGCGCGAGCATCAACGACGATGACTTAAGGAGTAAAGAACATTTGACGCAGTTGCTCCTAACGAAGTTGCACAAGAGATTCAAGTTCCCCGACCGGGATGATAACATAGAACAACCGTGGGATGATCCAAAGATGAAAAAGATTAACAATCACGCCATGGGCATGTTCAGCAATGATTTGGCCTCCTGGAAAGGGAGGGTGAAACGAGCTATTGAGGCTGATGAACCCCTGTCCAAGATTCTGGAGGAAAATCCGACACTTACGGAAGAGGAGTTCGAAAAGTTCAAGGACACTTGCGCTACCGAGGCAGCCAAGGCTAAGGCTGCGAAATTCAAGAGCCTTCAGCAAAGGAACACGGGGAAGCATCGCCTCGGAAGCCGTGGCTACCTCGGTAAAAGGCCCATATGGGATAAGGAGGACGCGGAACATGAAGCCGTGGGTCTCCCAGACCCCTTCACGAAGTTCACCAACCCCTTGGAGCGTGACTTCATCAGGGCCCGCTACAAGTGGGACAAGGAGAAAAAGGTTTTTTACATGGACAAGATCACGAGGAAATTGATTAGACTACTGGAGAAGCAACACCAGCTTGCAGCCGAAAGCCCTACTTCTCCGACGAGGCCCAAGTGGGACACCCCTCTCAACCGGGCCTTGAACTAACTTAAGGGACTCCCTTTGGGCCAGCGGCCGCAATATGGTCGTGTGCACGGCGCTGGAGATGGCGCCACATGGAAGGTGTTTTACAACAAGGGCCCGGAGGCCAAGAAGCAGGAAAAAAAAGTTTAGTCAGGTGGACATCGATGCAAAGGTGAAGCTTGCGGTCAAGAAAAAAGCAGCCGAGGACGCGAAAAAAGCAGCTGAGGACAAATATGAGTTGCTACAGCCGGCAGTCAATGCAGCTGTAACTGCCTGCAGAAATGTTTTTGCTACTAACTTGGTTCCAGTTATCATCAACTGGACGAAGGAAAATCCAGACAAGACGGTACATGATTACCCGTTGCCCAGTTTCGCCGGGAGCAACTCCATGAACAAAAACACCATCGCACCATCACTTGCTCACGCAACCGGGCCTCCTCTCGCAGCCGCTCCCGCTCATAGCAGCCCGTCCTCAGTCTCAGGCGCGCTAGGTGGGCCTTTGTCTTTGGCTGAGCTCGACGCCGTCACGGTAATTACATGTCGCACCAACATATATATATATATATATAATATTCCATTTTTTGTTTCCTTTCGGTTGTTTTACGCCACAGACATATGTGTTTGCAGGCGAAAGAAACCCCGTGCACCATACTCTACTTGATCAAAGGCCAGAAGGTGGACGTGGGAAAGGGGATGATAATGGACCCCTCGCAACCCACGTTCCACAACCAGCCGATCCCCGCTGGGCACTTCAGGGTTAGCTTGACCAGTGTGAAATCAGGGGCACGAGGATTTGCCTCCTCCAGTACAGCATGTGGGAGCGGACGACGAGACCCCGCCGCGGATTGGAAGCTGCAAGGGTTGGGTGCTGCTATGGCCGAAGAATCTTATTCGTCTGGAGCCGGCCGAGAGCACACCAATAACCACACATCAACAAGCATGTGCGGAGACCACCACCCCGCCTACGCAATTACCAGCTCCTGTAGTGCCGGGTGAGAGCGGCGGACGACATGATGAAGGGGGTGCAATAGTACTGGCTGATGTAATTTCTCTTGTAGAATAGAGAATGGATGATGAGACGGAGGTCGACCCTATGGATTTCCTCAATACAAATGCGTATGACTGTGACATAGATATGATGAGTCAACCATATGACGAATCGGGCTATCAGCTTGCTAATGAGGATATGGATGATATGCCCGGGCAGGGTCGTAGCAGGGATTGCAAAAAGTCTCTCTTCATGAAATCCTCACAGGACACGCCTGAAGATGCCGCCTCAACACAGGCTCAACTAGCCGGGAGCGAGGGTCGTACAGTACTTAGCCCGGGAACACTGGGGCAGGGGTTAAGGAAGGTTCTGGAAGGTGTGCCCAAGAAAAAGGAGAGGAAGAGATCGGGGAAGATAACTGCCTCCAAACAAGCCAGAGCACATAGCAGCCAGACGATGCATTCTGAAGAGCGTGTACCCGTGAAAGGTGCGGTCATGTTCCATCTCACGGGCGAGCCGGTGCTACCGCCGAAACTGCTGGAGGCACTATTAGGGGATCTCAGGAGACTGCACGACCATGTGCTGTCGACTGAGAAAAGCCTACTAGCCTCAAAGGATCTAGGATATCCGACATACACGGCTCGTGTGCCTGAGGGGAAGTGCTACGTCGACACATGGCCCGCGGAGGTGTTCTTCCTGTGGTTTGACCATATCTTTGAGATGTTTCTAACAAGGCGGCTCGATTTTACAATCGTCCGCCTTTTTGTGCTACATGTGAGCTCCGTCATGAAGAGTGAAGAAGTCTCGCAAATCTGTGTGGCGAATCCGTACTACATGCACGAGTCTTTCTTGAGTCTCGGCGACTTTGAGCGTGAAACTGCTAGGGAGTACCTCCAAAACTTCATGGTACAGAATAAGGACCGGGAAATTGTCCTCGTGCCTTATCATCCAAAGTAAGTCAGTTCCGGACAACCCTTTCGTACATTTCAATCATTCCTTCTCTCTCATATGGGGAATAATTTGAGGTGTCTTTTCCCCGCAGCAATAGGCGCGTCTTCCTTATCGTTTTTTACCCACAAGTCTCCCACGCCGTGTATTTTGACCCTTCCAGAGACTACGAGAAAAAAGACTACACCCACATAATGAATATTCTAGATGATGCTCTCCAAGGCTTCAGCTTTAGAGGTGGCCACGTGCAGATCAGGAAACAAAGGAACAAGAAGATGGGTTTCGCGCATAAAACTAACTTCTCTTGCATCCATGTCCCAAAACCAAGCAAGAAGGATGGATTCTACATCGTCCATCTCATGATTCGGTTCAACACGGATCACCAAAAGCTTTGCATGAGAAGCAGAAATGATGATCATATCCACAAGTGGCTAGAATCTCATGGAGAAGCGGATTATAAACTTAGAGATGACTTCTTTCGCATCCAAAGCGACATTGCGACGATCATCACGAAAGAAGTCATCGATGAGAAGGGGATGTTCCACCATGGCCCTATATCGCGAGCTGACGTCCGAACTCGCATAGGCATGCAACGTCTAGACCCCACGCCGTTCAAGAAGCTAGGGTTCATCCTTGATGATATGGAAGGATGGAACTTCTAGTGATTTATGATGTCGATGATGATGATATGTGTTAGTTGAACTTGTATACTTTTTGTAGCGATGAAACTTTGTGATGTCCATGGTCCCTGTCGAACTTGCGTAACGCTACTTTGTTAGTTTGTGTACGATGACATGCATACCTCTAGTTAATTAATTTGCGTACTGTATGTTGCATCTAGTTGCTAACCCTTTCCTTTTCGGTGTTGCTCTAGTATATTTTGTTGCATATATATGATTGTACATCCTCTTCATGAACATGCATCTCTAACAGGTACCTAGTTTCTTGATGGCGAGATGGAATTGCTATGTCGTGTACAAAGGGAATGTTCCGGGGGTGTACAACGAGTGGCATGAGTTTCAGGCGCGAGTGAATGGGTTCACGGGTGCCAGCCATAAAAGCGTCAAAAGCAGACAAGAAGGAGAAGGTAGTTACTTGAGGTTCACGCTAGCGCGAGAGAGGACTCGTAACCGCCACCTCATGTACTGCATAGTTCCGCTCTCACTCATAGTGATAGCTCTTCTTGCGTATACCTTTGTTTAGATGGATGACGTTGTTGTAGTTGCAAGTATTCGAGAGTATCGCTATTTTCGAGATGATGACAAGATACCACTTTGTGTTGGATGATGATTATGATGAGACTATTTGTATGTATATGCTATGATTACATTTGTGGTCTCGCAGGCATTTGTATGTGTATCATGATGACATTTCTATGTGCTAAAGATTCTTCTATAAATCCTATTCAAATACAAAACAAATATGCCGAAAAAACAAAAAAACTACTTAAATTAGCAGTAGCGACTGTATGAAAGTTAGCAGCAGCGCTGCGATAGCAGTAGCACGTCCAGGCAAAGTGCGCTAGAGCTACTAGCAGTAGCGAGCTTCCACTAACCGCGCTGCTGCTACACTTGTGTAGCAGTAGTGCCGGTGGGCACGCGCTACTGCTATGTGTTAGCTGTAGTGCCTTATTAGTAGCGCCGCTCCCTGCGCTACTGATACACCTAAAACCCGCGCTGCTACTAGCCTTTTCCCTAGTAGTGTATGCAAATTATTCCATGAGCAAATCGTGTCCAAAAAAATTGTGATGATTTGATTTCCCTTGCACATTACAATGAACTTAGCTTACTTTTGGGTTATGAAGAATTGAAACGTTTAATTAAGGACCTTCCAAAATTTGCCCATAAGAAATTCCTTGATATTGATCTAGAGAAGATTTATTTGTATTGTGGGGTGAATTGCATTGAAAATCCTTATATTGCCAATTACATAAAGAAAAGAAAGCAAATAGAAGATGATGAGAATACTGATGAAAGGGAAGAGACTTCCCAATATCCTCCTATTATTTCTTATGATGAATCAGGTAAAGAGGAGGAGCTTTCTATTCAACCAATCTCGTCAATAAGGAGCTCAAAGAGGAAGGTTGAACCCACACATAATGTGAAAAAGAAAAGGAAAATAAGGGGCAACAAAGGTAAAAAGGTATCCCTCCCAAATGATGTTGCTCCTACTACTCATTGTGATGATGATAATTGCTATACTATTGGTGCTATCCATACTATTAATGATGAGAGTGATTATGCTTATGATATGAAAAGGCCCAAGCTTTGGGAAGCTATGTTTGATGAGGATGAAATATTTGAGAATATATTTGCTGAAATTAATGTTTGTCCCAAGCTTGGGGATGCGATGTTTAATGAAGATGATATTTTTAGCATCCCAAGTTTCGATATGCAAAGTTGTTATGATGATAGCATGCCTCTTACCTATGATGATTATATTGATGAAAGTGGGTTTGGAAGAGTGTCAACTTTAGGAAGTAGTTATCCCACTATTTTGGAGGATGTTGAATCTTATTGTGATGAATACGAAAGTGGATTTGGAAGAGTGTCAACTTTATTTAGTGATTCCACAATCTTGGGAGAGGTTTCAATCAATTATGATGAGAACGAAGTTGCTACTTATGATGATTATTGTGATGAAAATTATGCTATAAAAAGTAGTGATGATTATATTTATAAATCTTGTCATGATTATGATTACCCTTTCTCTGAACATTACTCTTTTAATGTGGAAACAATTTTTAGTGTTCAAGTCTCTTATGATACTCCCACTATTCCAAATGAGAAGAATTTTGCTTATGTAGAGAATAGTAAATTTTCTAGGCTAGTAGATCATGAAAATAATGCTTTAGGTGCTGGTTATATTGTTGAATTCATTCATGATGCTACTGAAAATTATTACGAGGGAGGAAAATATGCTTGTAGGAATTGCAATAATGTCAAGTTTCCAATTTATGTGCTTAAAATCATGAAGCTATGCTTATTTTACCTTCCTATGCTAGTTGATTATTGTTCCCATAAGTTGTTTGCTCACAAAATCCCTATGAATAGGAAGTAGGTTAGACTTAAATGTGCTAGTCATATGCTTTATGATGCTCCCGTTATGTTTCAATTCTTATATTTTATGTGAGCATCATTGTCATCATCATGCCTAGCTAGAAAGGCATTAAAGAAAAGCGCTTGTTGGGAGATAACCCAATATCTACCCTTATTGTTTTTGTGTGTTCACATGATTATGCTACTGTAGAAATCATGTTTTATAGCTTTTTTCAATAAAGTGCCAAGTAAGACCTTTAGGATAGCTTACGGTGATAGTTGTGTTGATCCTGCTGAAAATCAGAAACTTTTGCACCCAGTAAATTAGTTTTTTTAATTCAGAGAAATGTGATCTTGATCTGATTATTTTTTCTCCGGATTGGTACACGAATTTCTTAGGACTTCCTAATTTGGTAGGATTTTTGGAGTTCCAGAGGTATACGTTTGATACAGATTACTACAGACTGTTCTGTTTTTGACAGATTCTGTTTTCTATGTGTTGTTTGCTTATTTTGATGCATCTATGGCTAGTATTAAGTGGTATGAACCATAGAAAAGTTGGAATACAGTAGATATTACACCAATATGAATTTAGAATGAGTTCATTACAGTACCTAAGTGGTGGTTTTATTTTCTTATACTAACGGAGCTTACGAGTTTTCTGTTGAGTTTTGTGTTGTGAAGTTTTCAAGTTTTGGGTAAGGATTAGATGGACTATGGAATAAGGAGTGTCAAGAGCCCAATATTGGGTATGCCCAAGGCACCCCAAGGTAATATTCAAGGACAACCAAGAGCCTAAGCTTGGGGATGCCCCGGATGGCATCCCCTCTTTCGTCTTCGTTCATCGGTAACTTTACTTGGAGCTATATTTTTATTCGCCACATGATATGTGTTTTGGTTGGAGTGTCATTTTATTTTGTTAGTATTTGATTGCTGTTATTTAGAATAATGTTTTGCATCTTTATTTTCAATAAAAATGTCAAGGATAGCCTTTACCATGCTTATTTTGCTAGTATACATGTTGCTGTTTGAAAACAGAAAGTTTACCGCTGTTGCAAAAATTCCCTAGAAAAGTCAGTGAATGGTATAATGTAGAAACTTTTTGCATATTGAGCTCTGATAAATTTATTACAGTAGGAATTTTCTTTCATAACTTTTGGAGTTAGGGAAGTATTGATACTCTTGCATTCTTTACAGACTGTACTGTTTTGGCAGATTGCTGTTATGTTTACATTGTTTGCATATGTTTGCTTGTTTAATGATTCTATTTGAGGATAGGAGTGTTAAATATGCAGAGACATTTAGTATGCAATGTTGAATAATAATTTTAGTGATTTGTTACAGTAGAAAATGATAAGGTTTTGCATTGATTTATACTAACGTATCTCACGAGTTCTTGTTGAGTTTGGTGTGGATGAAGCTTTTGATAAAAAGAGAAACCATGATATGAGAGGGATTAAGGAGACACAAAAGTTCAATATTGGGGATGACCAAGGCACCCCAAGATAATATTTCAAGAAGTCTCAAGCATCTAAGCTTTGGGATGCCCTGTTAGGCATCCCACCTTTCTTCTTTAACAACTATTGGTTAGTATCGGTTGAGCCTAAGTTTTTGCTTCTTCACATGAGTTGTGTCATCCTTGCAATGTCATTTTATTTTGTTTTGCTTGCTATTTGAATATAGTACCAAGATATGAAATTCCTTAATGTTAGAGAGTCTTCACATAGTTGCACAATTATTCGACTACTCATTGATCTTCACTTATAACATTCGGAGTAGTTTGTCATTTGCTCTAGTGCATCACTTATATCTTTTAGAGCACGGCGGTAGTTATATTTTGTAGAAATTGATAGTCTCTCATGCTTCACTTATATTATTTTGAGAGTCTTTTAGAACAAGCATGGTATTTGTTATGGTTATAAAGTTGGTCCTAGAATGGTAGGCATCCAAGTTGGGTATAATAAAAACTATCATAGATAGTGAATTGTATGCCATGATCAATTTGATACTTGATAATTGTTTTGAGATATGGAGGTAGTGGTATTAAAGTCATGCTAGTTGAGGTGATTATGAAAAATTCTTGTGTTGAAGTTTGTGATTCCCGTAGCATGCACGTATGGTGAACCGCTTTGTGATGAAGTTGGAGCACAATTTTATTTATTGATTGTCTTCCTTATGAGTGGCGGTCGGGGACGAGCGATGGTCTTTTCCTACCAATCTATCCCCCTAGGAGCATGCGCGTAGTGCTTGGTTTTTGATGACTCATAGATTTTTGCAATAAGTATATGAGTTCTTTTGACTAATGTTGAGTCCATGGATTATACGCACCCTCACCCTTCCACCATTGCTAGCCTCCCTTATGCCGCGCAACTTTCGCCGGTACCATACACCCACCATATACCTTCCTCAAAACAGCCACCATACCTACCTATTATGGCATTTCCATAGCCATTCCGAGATAAATTGCCATGCAACTTTCCACTGTTCCGTTCATATGACACGCATTACTTTTGTCATATTGCTCTTTGCATGATCATGTAGTTGACATTGTATATGTGGCAAGGCCTGTTGGCGAACGTTGCAGAAAATCAAAAATTTTCCTATGGTTTCACCAAGATCCATCTATGAGTTCATCTAAGCAACGAGTCAAGGGAGTGAGATTGCATCTACATACCACTTGTAGATCGCGTGCGGAAGCGTTCAAGGGAAGGGTGATGATGGAGTCGTACTCGCCGTGATTCAGATCACCGATGACCAAGTGCTGAACGGACAGCACCTCCGCGTTCAACGCACGTACGGGACGGGAGACGTCTCCTCCTTCTTGATCCAGCAAGGGGGAAGGAGAGGTTGATGATGATCCAGCAGCACGACGGCGTGGTGGTGGATGCAGCAGAACTCCGGCAGGGCTTCGCCAAGCTGCTGCGGGAGGAGGACGAGGTGTAGCAGGGGGAGGGAGGCGCCAATGCACAGGGTGCAGCTGCCCTCCCCCCTGCCATCCTTTATATAGGCCCCCAGGGGGGCGCCGGCCCTGGGAGATGCAATCTCCCAAGGGGGCGACGGCCAGGTGGGTGGAGTAAACCACAAGGCAAGTGGGGCGCCCCCCCACCCCCACCCTAGGATTTCAACCCTAGGCGAAGGGGGTGGGCCAAGGGGGGCGCACTAGCCCACTATGGGCTTGTTCCCCTCCCCACTTCAGCCCTTGGGGCCCTCCGGGATGGGTGGCCCACCCGGTGGACCCCCGGGACACTTCCGGTGGTCCCGGTACAATACCGGGTGACCCCGAAACTTTCCCGATGGCCGAAACACCACTTCCTATATATAATTCTTTACCTCCGGACCATTCCGAAACTCCTCGTGATGTCCGGGATCTCATCCGGGACTCCGAACAACATTCGGTTTGCTGCATACTCATATTCATACAACCCTAGCGTCACCGAACCTTAAGTGTGTAGACCCTATGGGTTCGGGAGACACGTAGACATGACCGAGACGGCTCTCGGGCAATAACCAATAGCGGGATCTGGATACCCATGTTGGCTCCCACATGCTCCTTGATGATCTCATCGGATGAACCATGATGTCGAGGATTCAAACAACCCCGTATACAATTCCCTTTCTCAATCGGTACGTTACTTGCCCGAGACTCGATCGTCGGTATCCCAATACCTCATTCAGTCTCGTTACCGGCAAGTCACTTTACTCGTACCGTAATGCATGATCCCGTGACCAAACACTTGGTCACTTTGAGCTCATTATGATGATGCATTACCGAGTGGGCCCAAAGATACCTCTCCGTCATACGGAGTGACAAATCCCAGTCTCGATTCATGTCAACCCAACAGACACTTTCGGAGATACCTGTAGTGCACCTTTATAGTCACCCAGTTACGTTGTGACGTTTGATACACCCAAAGAACTCCTACGGTATCTGGGAATTACACGATCTCATGGTCTAAGGAAAAGATACTTGACATTGGAAAAGCTCTAGCAAAACGAACTACACGATCTTGTGCTATGCTTAGGATTGGATCTTGTCCATCACATCATTCTCCTAATGATGTGATCCCGTTATCAACGACATCCAATGTCCATAGCCAGGAAACCATGACTATCTGTTGATCAATGAGCTAGTCAACTAGAGGGTTACTAGGGACATGTTATGGTCTATGTATTCACACGTGTATTACGATTTCTAGACAATACAGTTATAGCATGAATAAAGACAATTATCATGAATAAGGAAATATAATAATAACCTTTTATTATTGCCTCTAGGGCATATTTCCAACAGTCTCCCACTTGCACTAGAGTCAATAATCTAGTTACATTGTCATGAATCGAACACCCATAGAGTTCTGGTGTTGATCATGTTTTGCTCGGAGAGAGGTTTAGTCAACGGATCTGCGACATTTAGATCCATATGTACTTTGCAAATATCTATGTCTCCATCTTGAACATTTTCACGGATGGAGTTGAAGCGACGCTTGATGTGCCTGGTCTTCTTGTGAAACCTGGGCTCCTTGGCAAGGGCAATAGCTCCAGTGTTGTCACAGAAGAGTTTGATCGGCCCCGACGCATTTGGTATGACTCCTAGGTCGGTGATGAACTCCTTCACCCAAATTGCTTCATGCGCTGCCTCCGAGGCTGCCATGTACTCCGCTTCACATGTAGATCCCGCCACGACGCTCTGCTTGCAGCTGCACCAGCTTACTGCTCCACCATTCAACATATACACGTATCCGGTTTGTGACTTAGAGTCATCCAGATCTGTGTCGAAGCTAGCGTCGACGTAACCCTTTACGACGAGCTCTTCGTCACCTCCATAAACGAGAAACATGTCCTTTGTCCTTTTCAGGTACTTCAGGATATTCTTGACCGCTGTCCAGTGTTCCTTGCCGGGATTACTTTGGTACCTTCCTACCAAACTTACGGCAAGGTTTACATCAGGTCTGGTACACAGCATGGCATACATAATAGATCCTATGGCTGAAGCATAGGGGATGACACTCATCTCTTCTTTATCTTTTGCCGTGGTCGGGCATTGAGCCGAGCTCAATCTCACACCTTGCAATACAGGCAAGAACCCCTTCTTGGACTGATCCATTTTGAACTTCTTCAAAATCTTATCAAGGTATGTGCTTTGTGAAAGACCTATGAGGCGTCTCGATCTATCTCTATAGATCTTGATGCCTAATATATAAGCAGCTTCTCCAAGGTCCTTCATTGAAAAACACTTATTCAAGTAGGCCTTAATGCTGTCCAAAAGTTCTATATCATTTCCCATCAAGAGTATGTCATCTACATATAATATGAGAAATGCTACAGAGCTCCCACTCACTTTCTTGTAAACGCAGGCTTCTCCATAAGTCTGCATAAACCCAAACGCTTTGATCATCTCATCAAAGCGAATGTTCCAACTCCGAGATGCTTGCACCAGCCCATAAATGGATCACTGGAGCTTGCATACTTTGTTAGCATTCTTAGGGTCGACAAAACCTTTCGGCTGCATCATATACAACTCTTTCTTAAGATGTCCGTTAAGGAATGCCGTTTTGACGTCCATCTGCCATATCTCATAATCATAGTATGTGGCAATTGCTAACATTATTCGGACAGACTTCAGCTTCGCTGCGGGAGAGAATGTCTCATCGTAGTCAACCCCTTGAACTTGTCGATAACCCTTAGCGACAAATCGAGCTTTATAGATGGTAACATTACCATCCGCGTCCGTCTTCTTCTTCTTAAAGATCCATTTGTTTTCTATCGCTCGCCGATCATCGGGCAAGTCTGTCAAAGTCCATACTTTGTTTTCATACATGGATTCTATCTCGGATTTCATGGCTTCAAGCCATTTGTTGGAATCTGGGCCCGCCATCACTTCTTCATAGTTCGAAGGTTCACCGTTGTCTAACAACATGATTTCTAAGACAGGGTTGCCGTACCACTCTGGTGCGGAACGTGTCCTAGTGGACCTTCGAAGTTCAGTAGGAGCTTGATCTGAAGTATCTTGATCATCATCATTAACCTCCTCTCTTGTCGGTGCAGGAACCACAGGAACATCTTCCTGAGTTGCACTACTTCCTGTTTCAAGAGGCAGTACTTCATCAAGCTCTACTTTCCTCCCACTTAATTCTTTTGAGAGAAACTCTTTTTCCAGAAAGGATCCGTTCTTGGCAACAAAGATCTTGCCCTCGGATCTTAAGTAGAAGGTATACCCAATGGTTTCCTTAAGGTATCCTATGAAGACGCATTTTTCCGACTTGGGTTCGAGCTTTTCAGGTTGAAGTTTCTTGACATAAGCATCGCATCCCCAAACTTTTAGAAACGACAGCTTAGGTTTCTTCCCAAACCATAATTCATACGGTGTCGTCTCAACGGATTTAGACGGTGCCCTATTTAAAGTGAATGTAGCTGTCTCTAGAGCGTATCCCCAAAATGATAGCGGTAAATTGGTAAGAGACATCATAGACCGCACCATATCCAATAGAGTGCGATTACGACGTTCGGACACACCATTACGCTGAGGTGTTCCAGGTGGCGTGAGTTGTGAAACGATTCCACATTTCCTTAAGTGTGTACCAAAGTCGTGACTTAAATATTCTCCTCCACGATCTGATCGTAGGAACTTTATCTTTCGGTCACGTTGATTCTCTACCTCATTCTGAAATTCCTTGAACTTTTCAAAGGTCTCAGACTTGTGTTTCATTAAGTAGACATACCCATATCTACTCAAGTCATCAGTGAGAGTGAGAACATAACGATATCCTCCGCGAGCCTCAACGCTCATTGGACCGCACACATCGGTATGTATGATTTCCAATAAGTTGGTTGCTCGCTCCATTGTTCCGGAGAACGGAGTCTTGGTCATTTTGCCCATGAGGCATGGTTCGCATGTGTCAAATGATTCATAATCGAGAGACTCTAAAAGTCCATCAGCATGGAGCTTCTTCATGCGCTTGACACCAATGTGACCAGGGTGGCAGTGCCACAAGTATGTGGGACTATCGTTATCAACTTTACATCTTTTGGTATTCACACTATGAATATGTGTAATATTACGCTCGAGATTCATTAAGAATAAACCATTGACCATCGGGGCATGACCATAAAACATATCTCTCATATAAATAGAACAACCATTATTCTCGGATTTAAATGAGTAGCCATCTTGTATCAAACGAGATCCAGATACAATGTTCATGCTCAAACTTGGCACTAAATAACAATTATTAAGGTTTAAAACTAATCCCGTAGGTAAATGTAGAGGTAGCGTGCCGACGGCGATCACATCGACCTTGGAACCATTCCCGACGCGCATCGTCACCTCGTCCTTCGCTAGTCTCCGCTTATTCCGCAGCTCCTGCTGTGAGTTACAAATATGAGCAACGGCACCGGTATCAAATACCCAGGAGTTACTACGAGTATTGGTAAGGTACACATCAATTACATGTATATCAAATATACCTTTGGTGTTGCCGGCCTTCTTGCCCGCTAAGTATTTGGGGCGGTTCCGCTTCCAGTGACCCTTCCCTTTGCAATAAAAGCACTCAGTCTCAGGCTTGGGTCCATTGCTTGACTTCTTCCTAGCAGCTGGCTTACCAGGCGCGGCAACTTCCTTACCGTCCTTCTTGAAGTTCTTCTTATCCTTGCCCTTTTTGAACTTAGTGGTTTTATTGACCATCAACACTTGATGTTCCTTCTTGATTTCTACCTCTGCTGACTTCAGCATTGAAAATACTTCAGGAATGGTCTTCACCATCCCCTGCATATTGTAGTTCATCACAAAGCTTGTGTAGCTTGGTGGGAGCGACTGAAGGATTCTGTCAATGACCGCCTCATCCGGGAGGTTAATGTCCAGCTGGGACAGGCGGTTGTGCAACCCAGACATTTTGAGTATGTGCTCACTGACAGAACTATTTTCCTCCATCTTACAACTATAGAACTTGTCAGAGACTTCATATCTCTCGACCCAGGCATGAGCTTGGAAAACTAGTTTCAGCTCCTCGAACATCTCATATGCTCTGTGTTGCTCAAAACGCTTTTGGAGCCCCGGTTCTAAGCTGTAAATCATGCCGCACTGAATGAGGGAGTAATCATCAGCACGAGACTGCCAAGCGTTCATAACGTCTTGGTTCTCTGGAACGGGTGCATCACCTAGCGGTCCTTCTAGGACATATTGTTTCCTGGCAGCTATGAGGATGATCCTCAGGTTCCGGACCCAGTCCGTATAGTTGCTGCCATCATCTTTCAGCTTGATTTTCTATAGGAACGCGTTGAAGTTCATGTTGACATGAGCATTGGCCATTTGATCTACAAGACATATTTGCAAAGGTTTTAGACTAAGTTCATGATAATTAAGTTCATCTAATCAAATTATTACAATGAACTCCCACTCAGATTAGACATCCCTCTAGTCATCTAAGTGTTACACGATCCGAGTCGACTAGGCCGTGTCCAATCATCACGTGAGACGGACTAGTCATCGTCGGTGAACATCTTCATGTTGATCGTATCTTCCATACGACTCGTGTTCGACCTTTCGGTCTCCGTGTTCCGAGGCCATGTCTGTACATGCTAGGCTCGTCAAGTTAACCCTAAGTGTTTTGCATGTGTAAAACTGTCTTACACCCATTGTATGTGAACATAAGAATCTATCACACCCGATCATCACGTGGTGCTTTGAAACGACGAACTTTAGCAACACCGCACAGTTAGGGGAGAACACTTCTTGAAATTGTTGTAAGGGATCATCTTATTTACTACCGTCGTTCTTAGTAAACAAGATGCATAAACATAATAAACATCACATGCAATTATATAGTAGTGACATGATATGACCAATATCATATAGCTCCTTCGATCTCCATCTTCGGGGCTCCATGATCATCTTCCTCACCGGCATGACACCATGATCTCCATCATCATGATCTCCATCATCGTGTCTTCATGAAGTTGTCACGCCAACGACTACTTCTACTTCTATGGCTAACGCGTTTAGCAATAAAGTAAAGTAATTTACATGGCGTTCTTCAATGACACGCAGGTCATACAAAATAAAGACAACTCCTATGGCTCCTGCCGGTTGTCATACTCATCGACATGCAAGTCGTGATTCCTATTACAAGAACATGATCTCATACATCACAATATATCATTCATCATTCATCACAACTTCTGGCCATATCACATCACATGACAATTGCTGCAAAAACAAGTTAGACGTCCTCTAATTGTTGTTGCATCTTTTACGTGGCTGCAATTGGGTTCTAGCAAGAACGTTTTCTTACCTATGAATAACCACAATGTGATTTTGTCAACTTCTATTTACCCTTCATAAGGACCCTTTTCATTGAATCCGCTCCAACTAAAGTGGGAGAGACAGACACCCGCCAGCCACCTTATGCAACTAGTGCATGTCAGTCGGTGGAACCGATCTCACGTAAGCGTACGTGTAAGGTTGGTCCGGGCCGCTTCATCCCACAATACCGTTGAAGCAAGATAAGACTAGTACCGGCAAGCAAGTTGACAAGATCTACGCCCACAACAAAATTGTGTTCTACTCATGCAATAGAGAACTACGCATAGACCTAGCTCATGATGCCACTGTTGGGAACGTTGAAGAAAATGAAAAATTTTCCTACGGTATCACCAAGATCCATCTATGAGTTCATCTAAGCAACGAGTCAAGGGAGTGAGATTGCATCTACATAACACTTGTAGATCGCGTGCACAAGCGTTCAAGGGAAGGGTGATGATGGATTCGTACTCGCCGTGATTCAGATCACCGATGACCAAGTGCCGAACGGACAGCACCTCCGCGTTCAACACACGTACGGGACGGGAGACGTCTCCTCCTTCTTGATCCAGCAAGGGGGAAGGAGAGGTTGATGATGATCCAGCAGCACGACGGTGTGGTGGTGGATGCAGCAGAACTCCGGCAGGGCTTCGCCAAGCTGCTGCGGGAGGAGGACGAGGTGTAGCAGGGGGAGGGAGGCGCCAATGCACAGGGTGCGGCTGCCCTCCCCCCTGCCCTCCTTTATATAGGCCCCCGGGGGGGCGGCCCTGGGAGATGCAATCTCCCAAGGGGGGCGGCGGCCAGGGGGGTGGAGTACCCCCCAAGGCAAGTGGGGCGCCCCCCCACCCTAGGGTTTCAACCCTAGGCGCAGGGGGTGGGCCAAGGGGGGGCGCACCAGCCCACTATGGGCTGGTTCCCCTCACCACTTCAGCCCTTGGGGCCCTCTGGGATGGGTGGCCCCACCCGGTGGACCCCTGAGACACTTCCGGTGGTCCCGGTACAATACCGGGTGACCCCGAAACTTTCCCGATGGCCGAAACACCACTTCCTATATATAATTCTTTACCTCCGGACCATTCCGAAACTCCTCGTGACATCCGGGATCTCATCCGGGACTCCGAACAACATTTGGTTTGCTGCATACTCATATTCATACAACCCTAGCGTCACCAAACCTTAAGTGTGTAGACCCTACGGGTTCGGGAGACACATAGACATGACCGAGACGGCTCTCGGGCAATAACCAACAGCGGGATCTGGATACCCATGTTGGCTCCCACATGCTCCTCGATGATCTCATCGGATGAACCACGATGTCGAGGATTCAAACAACCCCGTATACAATTCCCTTTGTCAATCGGTACGTTACTTTCCCGAGACTCAATTGTCGGTATCCCAATACCTCGTTTAGTCTCGTTACTGGCAAGTCACTTTACTCGTACCGTAATGCATGATCGCGTGACCAAACACTTGGTCACTTTGAGCTCATTATGATGATGCATTACCGAGTGGGCCCAGAGATACCTCTCCGTCATATGGAGTGACAAATCCCAGTCTCGATCTATGTCAACCCAACAGACACTTTCGGAGATACCTGTAGTGCACCTTTATAGTCACCCAGTTACGTTGTGACGTTTGATACACCCAAAGCACTCCTACGGTATCCGGGAGTTACACGATCTCATGGTCTAAGGAAAAGATACTTGACATTGGAAAAGCTCTAGCAAAACGAACTACACGATCTTGTGCTATGCTTAGGATTGGGTCTTGTCCATCACATCATTCTCCTAATGATGTGATCCCGTTATCAACGGCATCCAATGTCCATAGCCAGGAAACGATGACTATCTGTTGATCAACGAGCTAGTCAACTAGAGGCTTACTAGGGACATGTTATGGTCTATGTATTCACACGTGTATTACGATTTCCGGACAATACAGTTATAGCATGAATAAAGACAATTATCATGAATAAGGAAATATAATAATAACCTTTTATTATTGCCTCTAGGGCATATTTCCAACAAGACCGCCTTCATAATTTTCATACATGTCGCTCTTGATTCATTGCATATCCCGGTACACCGTCGGACACATTCATATAGAGTCACAGCTTGTTCTAGCTCTGAGTTGTAATTCTTGAGTTGTAAATCCATAAAAGTGTGATGATCTTCATTATTAGAGCATTGTCCTAGTGAGGAAAGGATGATGGAGACTATGATTCCCCCACAAGTCGGGATGAGACTTCGGACTTTACAAAAAGAAGAAGAAAAAATAAGAAAGGCCAAAAGGAAAAAAAGGGAAAGAAAAAAAAGAAAAAAAGAAAAAAAAAGAAAAAATGAGAGAAAAAGAGAGAAGGGACAATGCTACTATCTCTTTTTCCACACTTGTGCTTCAAAGTAGCACCATGATCTTCATGATAGATAGTCTCCTATGTTGTCACTTTCATATAGTAGTGGGAATTTTTCATTATAGAACCTGGCTTGTATATTCCAATGATGGGCTTACTCAAAATGCCCTAGGTCTTCGTGAGCAAGCAAGTTGGATGCACACCCACTTAGTTTCTTTTGCTGAGATTTCATATATTTATAGCTCTAGTGCATCCGTTGCATGGCAATCCATACTCACTCACATTGATATCTATTAATGGGCATCTCCATAGCCCGTTGATACGCCTAGTTGATGTGAGACTATCTTCTCCTTTTTGTCTTCTCCACAACCACCATTCTATTCCACATATAGTGCTATGTCCATGGCTCACGCTCATGTATTGCATGAAAGTTGAAAAAGTTTGAGATTACTAAAGTGTGAAACAATTGCTTGGCTTGTCATTGGGGTTGTGCATGATTAAATACTTTGTGTGATGAAGATAGAGCAACAGCCAGACTATATGGTTTTGCAGGGATAACTTTCTTTGGCCATGTTATTTTGAGAAGACATGATTACTTTGATTAGTATGCTTGAAGTATCACTATTTCTTATGTCAATATGAACTTTTATTTTGCATCATTTGGATCTGAACATTCATGCCCCAATAAAGAAAATTACATTGAGAATTATGCTAGGTAGCATTCCACATCAAAAAATCTGTTTTTATCATTTACCTACTCGAGGACGAGCAGGAATTAAGCTTGGGGATGCTTGATACGTCTCCAACGTATCTATAATTTTTTATTGTTCCGTGCTATTATATTACCCATTTTGAATGTTTATGGGCTTTATTTTACACATTTATATCATTTTTGGGACTAACCTATTAACTGGAGGCCCAGCCCATATTGTTGTTTTATTGCCTGTTTCAGTATTTTGAAGAAAAGGAATATCAAACGGAGTCCAAACGGAATGAAACCTTCGGCAGCGTGATTTTTAGGAAGAATATGATCCGGGAGACTTGGAGTGCAAGCCAGGGGATCATCGAGGGAGCCACGAGACAGGGGGCGCGCCCACCCCCCTGGGCGTGCCCTACCCTCTCGTGGGCCCCTCGAGGCTCCCCCGACCGACTTCTTTCGCCTATATAAGCCTACGTACCCTAAAAACCTCGAAGACAAAGATAGATAAGGAGTTCCGCCGCCGCAAGCCTCTGTAGCCACCAAAAACCTCTCGGGAGCCCGTTTCGGCACCCTGCCGGAGGGGGAACCCATCACCGGTGGCCATCTTCATCATCCCGGCGCTCTCCATGACGAGGAGGGAGTAGTTCACCCTCGGGGCTGAGGGTATGTACCAGTAGCTATGTGTTTGATCTCTGTCTCTCGTGTTCTCTCTATGGCACGATCTTGATGTATCGTGAGCTTTGCTGTTATAGTTGGATCTTATGATGTTTCTTCCCCCTCTACTCTCTTGTGATGAATTGAGTTTTCCCTTTGAAGTTGTCTTGTCGGATTGAGTCTTTAAGGATTTGAGAACACTTGATGTATGTCTTGCCGTGTTTATCTGTGGTGACAATGGGATATCACGTGCCGCTTGATGTATGTTTTGGTGATCAACTTGCGGGTTCCACCCATGAACCTATGCATAGGGGTTGGCACACGTTTTCGTCTTGACTCTCCGGTAGAAACTTTGGGGCACTCTTTGAAGTACTTTGTGTTGGTTGGATGAATCTGAGATTGTGTGATGCATATCGTATAATCATGCCCACGGATACTTGAGGTGACAATGGAGTATCTAGGTGACATTAGGGTTTTGGTTGATTTGTGTCTTAAGGTGTTATTCTAGTACGAACTCTTGAATAGATTGAACGGAAAGGATAACTTTGAGGTGGTTTCGTACCCTACCATAACCTCTTCGTTTGTTCTCCGCTATTAGTGGCTTTGGAGTGACTCTTTGTTGCATGTTGAGGGATTGTTATATGATCTATCTATGTTATTATTGTTGAGAGAACTTGCACTAAGTGAAAGTATGAACCCTAGGCCTTGTTTCCTACCATTGCAATACCGTTTACGCTCACTTTTATCATTAGTTACCTTGCTGTTTTTATTATTTCAGATTACAAAAACCTATATCTACCATCCATATTGCACTTGTATCACCATCTCTTCGCCGAACTAGTGCACCTATACAATTTACCATTGTATTAGGTGTGTTGGGGACACAAGAGACTCTTTGTTATTTGGTTGCAGGGTTGCTTGAGAGAGACCATCTTCACCCTACGCCTCCCACGGATTGATAAACCTTAGGTCATCCACTTGAGGGAAATTTGCTACTGTCCTACAAACCTGTGCACTTGCAGGCCCAACAACGTCTACAAGAAGAAGGTTGTGTAGTAGACATCACTGGTATGTGAAACTAGGTGGTATAAATTTAGCAACAATGTAATTAGCATAATCAGCATACCATGGAGCAGTACGAGAAGCATTAATGACTGCTAATTGTTCATCAGGAAAGCTATCATCAATAGGTAGTGGGTCATCAAGAACATTCTCTAACCTAGACAAGTTGTCCGCAACGGGGTTCTCAGCTCCCTTTCTATGAATAATATGCAAATCAAATTCTTGGAGCAAGAGAACCCATCTAATAAGTCTAGGTTTAGCATCTTTCTTTTCCATAAGATATTTAATAGCAGCATGATCAGTGTGAATAGTAACTTTGGAATCAACAATATAAGGTCTAAACTTATCACAAGCAAATACAACTGCTAAGAATTCTTTTTCAGTAGTAGCATAAATTCTCTGGGCAGTATCAAGAGTTTTACTAGCATACTGGATAACATTTAATTTCTGATCAACTCTTTGCCCTATAACAGCACCTACAGCATAATCACTAGCATCACACATAATTTCAAAGTGTAAATTACAATCAGGTGGCTGAACAACAGGTGCAGTGATCAAAGCTTTCTTAAGTATTTCAAATGCTTCTACACAATCATCATCAAAGACAAAAGGAATATCTTTTTGCAATAAATTAGTCAAAGGCCTAGAGATTTTAGAGAAGTCCTTAATGAACCTTCTATAAAAACCGGCATGACCAAGGAAACTTCTTATACCTTTAATGTCCTTGGGACATGGCATCTTTTCAATAGCATCAACTTTAGCTTTATCAACTTCAATACCTCTTTCAGAAATTTTATGCCCCAAGACAATGCCTTCATTAACCATAAAGTGGCACTTTTCCCAATTCAAGATGAGACTAGTGTCTTCACATCTATGCAAAACTCGATCAAGGTTGCTTAAGCAATCATCAAACGATGATCCATAAACGGAGAAGTCATCCATGAATACCTCACAAATCTTTTCACAAGAGTCAGAGAATATAGCCATCATGCATCTTTGAAAGGTAGCAGGTGCATTACATAAACCAAAAGGCATACGTCTATAAGCAAAAGTACCGAAAGGGCAAGTAAAAGTAGTTTTTGATTGATCCTCCGCTGACACAGGTATTTGAGAGAAACCAGAATAACCATCTAGAAAGCAGAAATGTGTGTGTTTGGATAGTCTTTCTAGCATTTTATCAATAAAAGGTAAAGGGTAATGATCTTTCTTAGTAGCTTTGTTTAATTTACGGAAATTAATTACCATCCTATAACCTGTAATAATTCTTTGCGGAATCAATTCATCTTTATCATTAGGAACGACAGTAATACCTCCCTTCTTGGGAATGCAATGGACAGGGCTTACCCAATCACTATCAGCAACAGGATAAATTATACCTGCCTCAAGGAGCTTCAGTATCTCCTTTCTTACCACTTCTTTCATCTTAGGATTTAATCATCGTTGAGGATCTCTAACTAGTTTGGAGCCTTCGTCCAATTTAATTTTGTGTTGGCATAGAGTGGGACTAATGCCCTTATATGATCATCCAGAGTATATCCAATAGCAGCACGGTGCTTCTTCAGAGTTTTCAATAATCTTTCCTCTTCTTGCTCTGAAAGGTTAGCACTAATAATAACAGGATATATCTTCTTTTCATCAAGATAAGCATATTTAAGATTATCAGGCAAAGGTTTGAGCTCAAACACGGGATCACCCTTGGGAAGAGGGGGATCCCCTAGGATTTCAACAGGCAAGTTGTGTTTCAGAATAGGACCCTGTTTAAGGAATACTTCATCTATTTCCCTTCTTTCATTCATAAACATATCATTTTCATGGTCTAGCAAATATTGTTCTAACGGATCAGTAGGAGGCACGGCAATAGAAGCAAGACCAATAATCTCATCCTTACTAGGCAATTCTTTATCAAGGGGTTGTCTACGGAACTTAGCAAAATTAA
Organism: Triticum aestivum; assembly: GCF_018294505.1. Classification (NCBI taxonomy): domain Eukaryota; kingdom Viridiplantae; phylum Streptophyta; class Magnoliopsida; order Poales; family Poaceae; genus Triticum; species Triticum aestivum. Next base: position 711,806,951 of record NC_057798.1, on the reverse strand, counting down.
ACTCATGTTTCATATCCCCCAAGCCAATTGTAACAACATCCTTTTCACAATTAATCTTAGAATTAACAGTATTCCAGAAGGGTCTGCCAAATATAATGGGACAAAAGCTATCTTGTGGGGAACCTAGAACAAGAAAATCAGCAGGATATTTAACTTTCCCACACAAGACTTCAACATCTCTAACAATCCCAACTGGTGAAATAGTATCTCTATTGGCAAGCTTAATAGTAACATCAATACCTTCCAACTCGGCGGGTGCAATATCATGCATTATTTCTTCATATAAGGAATGAGGTATTGCACTAGCATTAGCACCCATATCACATAAGCCATGATAACAATGATCTCCTATTTTAACAGAAATAATAGGCCTGCCTACGACAGGTCTATGTATCTTAGCATCGGGTCTAGCAATTTTAGCAGTTTCACCACAAAAGTAAATAACATGCCCATCTATATTATCATCCAAGAGATCTTTAACCATAGCAATACTAGGTTCAACTTTAATTTGCTCAGGAGGTGTATATGTTCTAGTATTACTCTTACGAACGACAGTTGAAGCTTTAGCATGATCCTTTATTCTAACAGGAAAAGGTGGTTTCTCAACATAAGTAGTAGGAACAATAGGATCATTATAAGTGATAGTCTTTTCTTCAACTGTAATAGGTGCAACTACTTTTAATTTAGTGGGAGGATTATATTTAAACCACTTCTCCTTAGGGAGATCAACATGAGCAGCAAAAGATTCACAAAAAGAAGCTACTATCTCAAAGTCAAGTCCATATTTAGCGCTAAATCCACGAAAAGCATCGGTATCCATAAAAGATTTCACACAATCAAACTTACGTGTCATACCTGACTCCTTACCATCATCGGAACCCCAATCTTCAGAGTTGCGTTTAATTCTTTCTAGTAAATCCCACTTGAATTCAGTAGTCTTCAGCATATAGGAGCCAGCACAGGAAGTATCGAGCATGGTGCGATCATTGAGAGAAAGCCGAGCATAAATTTTTTGAATAATCATTTCTCTTGAGAGCTCATGATTGGGGCATGAATATAACATTGACTTAAGCCTCCCCCAAGCTTGAGCGATGCTTTCTCCTTCGCGAGGCCAAAAATTATATATGTAATTATGATCACGATGAACAAGATGCATAGGATAGAACTTCTGGTGAAATTCCAATTTCAATCGTTTATAATTCCAAGATCCCGTATCATCACATAGCCTATACCATGTCAATGCCTCTCCCTTCAAAGATAAAGGGAAGACCTTCCTATTAACAACATCATCGGGAATACCTGCAAGCTTAAATAATCCACAAACTTCATCCACATAGATAAGGTGTAAATCGGGATGCAATGTTCCATCTCCTGCAAAGGGATTAGCTAGCAGTTTCTCTATCATACCTGAAGGAATCTCAAAGTAAACATTTTCAGTAGGTTAAGTAGGTTGAGGAGCAACTCTTTGCTCTACTGGTCGGGGCGAAGATGCCCCGAACAAGCCCCTTAAAGGATTAGTTTCCATAGCAACAAGTGACAGAAAATTTCAGCACACTATATAAATGTTTCCTTACCAAGTTCCACTCACCAAAGGCGCTTCACTCCCCGGCAACGGCGCCAGAAAAGAGTCTTGATGACCCACAACTATAGGGGATCTATCATAGTCCTTTCGATAAGTAAGAGTGTCAAACCCAACAAGGAGCAGAAGGAAATAACAAGCGGTTTTCAGTAAGGTATTCTCTGCAAGCACTGAAATTGTAGGTAACAGATAGTTTTTTGATAAGATAACTTGTAACGGGTAACAAGCAATGAAAGTAAATAAAGTGCAGCAAGGTGGACCAATCCTTTTTGTAGCAAAGGACAAGCCTGGACAATTTCTTATAATGAGAAAAGCGATCTTGAGGACACATGGGAATTATCGTCAAGCTAGTTTCATCACGCTCATATGATTCGCGTTCGGTACTTTGATAATTTGATATATGGGTGGACCGGTGCTTGGGTACTGCCCTTTCTTGGACAAGCATCCCACTTATGATTAACCCCTATTGCAAGCATCCGCAACTACAAAATAAGTATTAAGGTAAACCTAACCATAGCATGAAACTAGTGGATCCAAATCAGCCCCTTACGAAGCAACGTATAAACTAGGGTTTAAACTTCTGTCACTCTAGCAACCCATCATCTACTTATTACTTCCCAATGCCTTCCTCTAGGCCCAAATAATGGTGAAGTGTCATGTAGTCGATGTTCACATAAAACAACTAGAGGAGAGACAACACACATCTCATCAAAATATCGAACGAATACCAAATTCACATGACTACTAATAGCAAGACTTCACCCATGTCCTTAGGAACAAACGTAACTACTCACAAAGCATATGCATGTTCATGATCAGAGGAGTATTAATATGCATTAAGGATCTAAACATATGATCTTCCACCAAGTAAACCAATTAGCATCAACTACAAGGGGTAATCAATACTACTAGCAACCCACACGTACCAATTTGTGGTTTTGATACAAGATTGGATACAAGAGATGAACTAGGGTTTTGAGAGGAGATGGTGCTGGTGAAGATGTTGATGGAGATTGACCCCCTCCCGATGAGAGGATCGTTGGTGATGACGATGGTGATGATTTCCCCCTCCCGGAGGGAAGTTTCCCCGGCATAACAGCTCCGCCAGAGCCCTAGATTGGTTCCGCCAAGGTTCCACCTTGTGGCGGTGGAGTTTCGTCCCGTAAGCTTGCTTATGATTTTTTCTAGGGTAAAAGCATTCATATAGCAGAAGATGGGCACCGAAGGGCCACCAGGGGGCCAGGAGACAAGGGATGCGCCCAGTAGGGGGGGGCACCCCCCACCCTCCTGGCCAGGGTGTGGGCCCCCTCTGGTACTTCCTTTGCTCAATAATTCTTATTAGTTTCAAAAATAACTTTCGTGGAGTTTTAGGAATTTTTGGAGCTGTGCAGAATAGGTTTCCAATATTTGCTCCTTTTCCAGCCAGAATCCCAGCTGTCGGCATTCTCCCTCTTCATGATAAACCTTGTAAAATAAGAGAGAATAGCCATAAGTATTGTGATATAACGTGTAATAACAACCCATAATGCAATAAATATCGATATAAAAGCATGATGCAAAACGGATGTATCAGCGACGGATTCCCCTCTCCGGAGCCCCGAACGGACTCCAGATCAGCCCTCCCGGGAGAGATTGGGGCTTGGCGGTGGCTCGGTATCGTAAAACGCGATGAATCCTTCTCTCTGATTTTTTTCTCCCCGAACGTGAATATATGGAGTTGGAGTTGAGGTCGGTGGAGCACCAGGGGGCCCATGAGGCAGGGGGGGCGCCCAAGGGTAGGACGCGCCCCCACCCTCGTGGACAGGGTGTGGGCCCCCTGGTGCTGATTCTTTTGCCAATATTTTTTATTAATTCAAAATATTCTTCGTGGAGTTTCAGGTCATTCCGAGAACTTTTATTTCTGCACAAAAATAACACCATGGCAGTTCTGCTAAAAACAGCGTCAGTCCGGGTTAGTTCCATTCAAATCATGCAAGTTAGAGTCCAAAACAAGGGCAAAAGTGTTTGGAAAAGTAGATACGATGGAGAAGTATCAGTAAACTATGTCATTTGAATTTGTTCTTATGTTATGTACTTTATGTCATTTGAACCTGTGATAACTTTGTGTCTTAGATCATTCTAAATAAGCTTTGTTTTGTGTTTGTCTTATATTATTTGATTTAAGTTTTGTTATGTTGAACTTTCTATAGCATGGGAAAAAAAGACCCCGACGGTGCAGATAGCATACGATAAGTGTGAAGAAGAACGACGCAGTAGGATGGTGAATGAGCTTCAAAATTGGATTAAGAGTTGTGAAGAGGCAAATGCAGTTATGAGGGATTTCAACAAGTATGTGTTGGGTGACTTCCGTGAAGAGGTCGAGAAAGAAAAATGGAAGATAGTTCAGGAGTTGCAGGAGAAGGAAGATGAGTGTAGATGGACTTTGGCAATGGAGGTAGCGTTCTCCGTAAGCATTAATGAGTATAGGGAGTTGGACATGGCAAAGCCATGGCAGATAATTGGATGGGCAATCGACCATGGAGTATCGGAATCCAAACTGACGTGCTAGATGGGCATGGTTCCGCGAGGAAGAGGGTTCGATGATCCATTGGGCGGGTTCACCCGAGTATCGACCGAAGCCTAATCCAGAGCGTGACGCAATGGTCGAACGTATTAAGGCAATTAGAGAGTACTTTCTGGCTTATTAGGGGCTCTTTTCCGGGTAGATGTTGATTGAATATTCGACATTTGAACCCTCTAATTCAGTTAACTTTGGTAGATGGAACTTGGTGTAATGAACTTGATGTTGTGATGTTATTTATGCATTTCCGTGGTATTTGATAATGTCGATTGAACTTCATGTTGATTGAATATTCGGCATTTGGACAAAGAAAGGCAAAGGGCTAAAAGGAAAGCAAAGGAAAAGGAAGCGGCTGGTTGGGTGGGCACCCTATACCGCCATGACCCTTGGCGGTAGGATGGCCAACCCTATCACATAAAATGGGGCTGAATTGGTCACAGAACAGTTCGGCACCCTGCCGCCATAGACCTCGGCGGTAGGATGACCAACCCTACCGTAGAAAGATGGGCCGAGTTGGCCACAGAACAGTTCGGCACCCTACCGCCAAGATCTCTAGTGGTAGGTCATCATATCCTACCGCCAGGATGCCTGGCGGTAGGGGTGCAAAGCAGAGTTTGCTCAATTTTTCATCATTTTCAGGTGCCGCAACAAGTCACAGCGCAACACAACAAATTTAATGCACAATCATGTAAAAATTAATGCTTCGACATAGTTCATGACTTGCAAATAAAGTACATAGTTCATCACTTTGACAACACATAGATTCATATTCATTGTGAACATAATAGGAAGAGCACCGACAACACTGAATTTGGCATTACAAGAGCAAACAACCACAAGCACAACTGCACTGTAAAGTGCTTTGACAGACAAACTAATAGGAAGATCTTCAGACAAGTTCAGAGAGCGGGCAGACATCTTCAGAGCTCGTCGTATGTTAGCCCTGGCAATCGAGACAGAAACGGCAGCGGATCCACCGGTTCAGGCGGAGGCAAAACGCTGGTCGGGATCCGACCTGCCAAGCATTCCCACCTTGCCTTGCCCGCTGGAGTTCTCGCCTCTGCCCTAGCCTAGTTGATGATCTCGAACGCCGGTGCACTGGGGGGGCGGCATCCTAGCTCTCTCCTCCGCATTGCTCTTGAAGTAGATTCTCCGGCCCAAATTACGCAGCACCAGTCGGCGTGCTGCTTGGCAACTTCAATGCACCCTTCCCGGCGGACAGGGGAGATAATTGCATCTGCCTCCATCTCTGCCTTCACTCTCTTACACTCCTTCACGCTCAGCGAACAAGATCGGACATCGTCGAGGATCCGTTCTTCCCTCTTCTGCCACCGCATTGCCCTCGTCGCCTCTTGGACATCGTCTGAGACAGATCACACCAGCTGCAGCAGTTGGAGCAAGGCCTCGTACACGTACGGGAGCGGCATAGGGGACGTGATGTGCTGGAAAGGAGTGGGAGGAGCGGGCGGTGCTGGAGTGGGCGGTGCTTGCACAAAGGTTCCGTACCTAAACATATAGATGCATCACAAAGTTTCATCATATCAACATGCATCATCACATCTAAATAAATTCCACCAACATGCATCATATAAAAAAATCCTTCTAAAAAATGAACTACGGTTAATCTTCGTACTACACTACCAATCCAAGTAGTGACTAAAGTTCATATCTAACACAATAGAACATCTTGAGTCAACCTAATCATTCCTAGGCTACAAAAAAAATATTTAATCTACTCAAACTAATTGGAGAGATCGGAGGAGCTTACTTTTCTCGTTTCGGGGCTATCTCGATCCGCAAAAATGGTGAAAAATGAAGAAGATCCGATGGGGGGAGTGGAGGAGATGAGAGAGGGGGCGAGAGGAAGAACTCTGTTCTTTGGGCGGCTGGGTGGGGGGAGGGGATGGGGCGGCGGCCCGCAACTTATAACTGTCCCAAACCCTACCGCGAGGGTCCCTGGCGGTAGGATCAGACACCCTACCGCCAGGACCAACGGCGGTAGGGTGGGACGGAGGGGGACAGCGGCCGTTTGCGCTGCTGACGTGGATTAGTTTCCTACCGCCAGGGGGCCCTACCGCCGTGACCCCTGGCAGTAGGAGAAAAGGTCAGATTTCAAAAAAAAATCGAACAGGGGTCAGATCTCGTTAAAGTTCAACAAAAAGGTCAAAACATGAAATTTAGCCGAGGCCGGGGAGGCACGACGCGCAGAGGCCGGCGCGGCCATAGCCATAGGTGGCCGGTGCAGCACGGCGCGTGGAAGCAGGTGCAGCATGTGGTGTCGGCGGAGGAGACCTGTGGTCAGGGGCTGAGCCAGAGGGTGGACAGGGTGGGCCGCGGCCCACCCTGAGATTTTGGTCCGGCCCTTATACCATAGGAGAATAGGGATGGGCCGAAAAAAGAAGAGCCTACTCGTCTGACGACACGCACACAAAGTCGCAAACCTCTCCGATCCACGATTTCCCCTCTTCTCGGTGCGATTTTACTAGCAGCCAGCCGCAAGCTGCTAGCGGACCTGCCTCACCGACCACCCGTCGTTGTCGGACTCCTAGAAGGCCAGTCTGCCTCGCCCGGGCAAGTGCGAACAGGGGCAGAAGGCTGCAGCGGCACCGCCGAGCCCAGACGCAAAGTACGCACCGCGGCAGCAGCTAGCTGTCCTATCCAGCAGCTGACGACAGTGTGGAGACCTGCATAAGCCAGCCGCCCACCTCTTGTCTTCAGTACGCACTTCCCAATTTCTAGTGGAATAATTACTAAATAGGATCTGCTATGTTTATAATTATATTGACTGATTTTTTTTGCCACTGTATTGCATATTTGTGTCCAAAAATCCAGCCAATTCCTGTTTGCATTGCATATTAGGACGCATCTTAGTTGCCAATTTTTTTTATAGGCAGACCACCCTGCATCGAAATCCTAGATCCGCCACTGCCTGTGGTGCCCAGTGGCGCGAGGCGTCGACGGGGAGGAGGCCTGTGGTGTCCGGCGACGGAAGCTCGGGGGGAGTTTGCGGAAAATGGGTTTCGGGGTGAAATTGGGGGAGATGGGTTCGCGTATCGCGGCGTGAGGCTGCTTGTGGCGTCACGATCCGGATTGAACAGCATCGAGTTCGTTCGGTCAAAACGCAAAAACGATCTGGTGTGCCAGTTAGATATCTGGTACAACAAACCTCCATACGCTTTACCCTCCATACAAACAGTTTTGCTAGAGTAAATCAGACGTCCCCACTTTCGTCAAACCAAAGACGTCCCTAAACAAGATAGAGTAAGGCTCTATGTCAACACCATAATAATAACTCTAATTAATTAGAGAGGATACATGCAGTTTCCAACAAACCCACAGCCCACACACGTTAGTTCGACATAAAACAGAGTTTCCAACAGTTAACCGACACACTTTAGTTGACTGGATCAAAATAAAGCACATCTTCCTTCCTCTCCTAATGAATACTCCCTCTGTAAAGTAATATAAGAGCATTTAGATCACTAAAGTAGTGATCTAAACGCTCTTATATTTGTTTAAGGAGGGAGTATTTTCTTCCTGCATCGATCGAATCAACGCCTCTGACCAAACCCCCACTCTAGGAGAAAGCTGAGACAAGGCATCAACTAGCGCTTTCATGGTCCTTGTGTCCCTTGCTGTCATGGTCCTAGTCCTTCTGGACCTTCTGTCACTGTCCCTAAAAGAAAGAAAGAAAAATCAATCAGTCAATGAGTATAAAGAGTGCTTATGTGACCGACCAAGAAAAAACAAGGCATCTGTTACCTTCTCTTTCTCTCCTTTTCAGTGAAGTCAAGTAGAGCCATTCCTACCTTGAATCCAGACTTTGGGTCGGTTATACCCCCTAATATGCCATGGTAGGCCTTAGATATCGCCTCTCTAACCTTGTTACTATGATCCCCAAGAGGATCCTGATCGAGTTGAGCAACCTCTTCCATAACTATAAGCTTTTCCATAACTGGAGGCAGGTACTTCTCAAATTTTTCACCAATAGCAAGAGCAATCTGTCCAATGCTTGATAAAATTGGAGGTTGAAGTGTCGATTCTCCCATACCTTGATACAAAACTTCCATAATATGATCAAAGCATGGCACCACTTCTTCCTCTTTTCCCTCTTTTCCCAAGACATGGCATATATCACATATCACTTCTAAATAAAGTGGAGAGAGTCGCTTCACACTGAAATATTGTAGCACCGTAGGCATGTGTTGTCCAAAATCAGCACCAATGGCATGAGCAAGAGCACCAATGGCAAGGGCTGCTCCATTTCGTGCACTTGTACTCTCACGGGTTAAGAGAGGGCACAACAACATCAACACACATTTAGCAGACCCCTTGAGTGTACTTCCAAGCTTGTGGATCAAGACTTCAACTAGACCACACAGCAAGACCTCAAGTTGGTTCTTCCTCTGAACAGATGAAACTGCACCATGACCATTAAGCACAATGTTGAATCTCCTCATAATATGAGACATCAAGCCTATAACAGCCTGGCGAACTTGTAAGTCCCCAGTGTCACTAACTCTCACAATCTCACTCAAAGCTTTGTAAGGAGATGGAAGAAGGCAAAAAGGGGTCTCCCTAGCCAGATCCGAAGCACAAAGAAGAGCATCAATAAGAGGCTTAACAAAAGGTGAAAGCTCACATGAGTTTGATTTTGACCTTGACTTTGCATCTTCTCCATAACCTCTTGCAAGAAAATATAGAGCTCCATGCACTTCAACGGACACTTCAGGGACATCTTTGCTCCTTTCTATCAAGAGCTTCATGATCCGATCCAGGACCACCACCTCATTTCTCACGATTCTATGTGCACCAACAAGCTTAAACAGCCGCCCAAGTGTCCAGGCAGCCCTGCCTCTTACACCTTCCTCCGGATGGTCCATCAAGACAAGCAATAAATGAACTAGAGGAGCAAGTTGCTTGACCGAGGGACCTTCCAGGATAAAACCTAATGGAGACAATGCTGCTATTTTATGTGGCCCATTCAAGTTCTCCTGGACAAAATGCATCACAAGGGGGACAACTCCACCCTTCATAATTCTAGCTGCAAGGCCTAGGCATGTCATGGAAATGCCTTGTAGAGTCTCATCTTCCTCTTCGTCTTGTTCCAAAATGTCTTCAAGGTTTACTCCCTCTTGTTCCACATTTTCATCTCCCTCTTCTTCTTGTTCCCCCGTCATGGAAATGTCTCCATCTCCCTCGTCTCCCTGTTTCCAAATGTCCTCCTGTTTTAAATGTCCCTGTTCTTCCTTTAAGTAAGTTTGTAGGAGAAGTGGAACAAATGAACAGAGAGGACCAATAAAGCTAGATGCCTCTTCTTCATCATCATCTTCTTTTTCTTTTTCTTCTTCTTCTTCCTCCTCCTCTTCCCCTTCCTCTTCCCAATCAATCTCTTCTTGGAAAACAGTGATCCACAACTTAATACATTGGAATTTAAGTGATTCCACATCTCCTTCCAAAGCTTGGGATGTAAGACTCATCATGATCTCCTTGTAAGGTTCTAATATGGTATGACAAGTGCGTGCAATTGCAACAAGGCACTCAAATGCTGCCTCTTTGATCTCTGCTCCAGAATTTATCCTGCCTGCCACTTCACAAACTGCCACTATAGAATTCCTCCAAGCATGGTCTTCAAACTTAGTAAACTCAAGAATGTTGAGTAAAGCTTTAAGGGCTGTGAGATGGACTTGAGAATCTAGCATCTGGTTATTCAGTGCACTGATGACACTACCCATAACAACATCCACTTGATCCCCCTTGACAACTTTAGGGATCTTCGCCTCAAAGATATACTGGAGCACCTCTAGAGTTGCTTGCTTTAGTGAAGAAGATGAACTTGCCATGTTGTCCACTAATTTACCAACAAGGTCCAGCCATTGATTCCGGGGTATCTCCATGCATGCAACCCTCGCAATAACTTTTGCAATAACTTTTGATGAGGGGTGCCTTGAATGAGATTGCCTTGAATCAAATTCTAGTGTCATGAGCAACTTATTCTTAATCTCTGATCGGATAGAGGGATCCAGGCTGAGCCATTTTATACAAAGTAGATCCTTGTGTGCATCCTTGAGTGCAGGATCCTTTGAGTCCAAGGAGTTCTTAAGGGTGATGGCAGCAAGTGCCCTAGACTCTTCTGGAATCCCCTCCCTCAAAAGCTCAGATGATAAATATAGGAGGAAGTTGGGAAGATCAAGATTTTGGAGCCGCTTTAGCATGTCTTCTCCTATTGACCTTATGTTGTTGTCTGGGTGTGACGCATGTGCAAGAGCATCACTCACATCAATTGATTCATCCATATCAACTTTCTTGGGCAAGTCCCCTGGCAAGCATCAACGATAGAAAGAAACAAATTAACCACCAAAAATAAGGAATGTCAGAACCAAATAAATGGATGGAGGACTAATTGTTATATTACTTATAACATATATAACCAGTTGGAAGAAGAAATAAATAATTTACATTAGGAGGAGCCTTGAAGTCACAACTAAATACTAAGACTAAAATAACTAAAATAGTAGGACCAAAATATTAGCAGGAGAAAATTACAAGAAAACTAGTAACCGTATTCAAAAGGAGGAAACTTGAAGAACAAAATTTACAAGAAAAATTCATAGTTAAGTCATATACATCCCAAGACATGAAACAAAGGAAACACTGACCAACATCATTCTTAATAGTATATAAACTAGAAAAAACAAATAAAACAATCGTCATTCTTGATAGTATAAAGATAGATATTATCCCTTACTAATAACCATAGCCTACAACAAAAACAAAAAACTAGGCGCAAATTTACAGCAAAACTTCCAGCACAAAGGGCTATAATACTACCATGAAGTACAGTGTAAATACAAAATGAATCAAGTCATAATTAGTACTACAAAACAAAGATAGAGAGAGGACCATTATGCCTTTTATAGCAAAAATTGATGGATAAATGCCTATATGTATGAAACTTAATATAAAACATATCTTAAAGCAAAAAAAAAAAAACAAATGGACTGCGCTAGTTCTAGTTCCAAAGGGTAGTGCCTGGACATCCTCTAACTAAGATCAAAAACTAATAATCCAAGAATGGGCAATAAAAGTTACACCAAAATATCATCCAACTATGATTAATCAAGAGCTAATAATCCAAGAGGGGGAGAATGAGGGACCTTAAGAGGAACCTCAACGTGAGGAGAGAAAAAACAGGTCAACTATCCCCAGAACCAAAAGAGCATAACCACCTCCCTAAAGCAACAACAAATCAACCTTCCCTAGATTGTTGTTGCTGGTCACTTGCGGTCATATGGAATCATCACTGTCAAAACTTATGCTTCTTAGAAGACCTAGCCTTGCAATTAGAGATGAGAGTGGTGAGGGGCTAGCCAGCCGGCGACTAGAGTTAGGGATCCAATAGATCTTACCAGCAAAAAGAGGAAGCCGGACGTTTCTACTCGTGCGCCTCCGCTAGCTCGGGAGTTCGATGGCTGTGCGGACAGTAGGACAGGAGCTTGCGGCGGCGAGCGGATGTCCAAAGGGAAGCCCTAATAAATTCTACGGAGTCTCTCTCAGTCATGTTCCAAGCCGTTGAATGGTGTTGCTTTAATATTCGCGAAGCGCTGCCGGCTTTCGCTTTCGGCCTGTTTAGGGATGCGCGATGGGCTGGATGCGAGGGAGGGCTGGAGGGCTTTTCCCACCGGGCAATCTGGGACAGGCTCTTGTCATGGATCCCCTATTAAGAAAAAAACGCTCTTGTCATGGAAGTATATGCCCAGCCCTAGTCGAAATCACTAGTTTTTTTTTAGCATCAGTACAGATACAGGCGCTCATATACACGTGAATACACTCACCCCTATGAACGCACACACGCACACCCTACTCCTATGAGCACCTCCGAGAGACTGAGCCGACATATCATCTTGAGATTTACGAAGCCACCGTAGGCGCCTCGTCGTCGACGGGAACGTCTCCTCCCACTGAAAGCGCATCGCAGGAAATCTTGAAATAAATCCAGGAATAATGCGAGCATCAGGATTTGAATCCTGGTGGGTTGGGGATATCACTGTCCACCTAACCATCTCAACCAGAGGTTGGTTCGCGAAATCACTAGTTTGCGACAGGTTGGGGAGTACTCCTTGTGGAGATCACTCCAACTTCCCTAGGTTGCGACGCTGCATGTGCGCCACTTGTCGCAACCTGAGAATTTTCCCTTTTTTCGTAGATCTGTTTATTCAAAACGTCTTATCTCTTAAACCGTGCGTCCAAATCTCGAATCGATTTCACCGTTGGATTCCTCGCGTCGAGATCTTCAAAACTAGATCTCATGTTGATAGGTTTTGACAAACTTTTTTTTCAGAAAAAAACGAACGAAAAAACCGAACTGGGAGCACGGGTTTTTTCCCTTTCCAAAAGAGGCACGCCCGTTCCTCTGTCGAAATCACAATCATGCCTCTCGCGGAAGCAAAACCGTGCCTCTCACCAAAGAAAAAAAAAGAAAAAACACGTTTTTTTTCGTTTCCGAGGAGGCACGGCCGTGACTCTCGCGGAAGTAAAACCATGCCTCTCGCGAAAGAAAAAAAAATAGAAAACATGTATTTTTCGTTTCCAAGAGGCACGGCCGTGACTCTCGCAAAAGCACAATCGTGCCTCTCGCGGAAGCAAAACCGTGCCTCTCGTGAAAGGAAAAAAAATAGAAAACACGTTTTTTTCGTTTCCAAGAGGCACGGCCGTGCCTCTCGCGAAACAAAACCGTGACTCGCGCGAAAAAAATACGTTTTTCCGCGCAAAAAAAATTCAAATTTTTTTGTCGAAAAGCTACGGAAGACCGGTGGAAAACCAAAACGTCAAAAAACCGGGAAAAACCGTTTAAAAAGCCGAAAACGTGTGCGGAAAAATAAAAAAACAAAATTCGGAGGAAGCGCCCAGAGCGGGACACGTGGCGAATGACTGATAGCGCGCTAAGTGACGCTAATCGTTACGAGGCTCCCGAAGGAGCGCTCGTTAATTAGTTGCTCTCAGCCCTAGTAGAATGCTCGTGCCATTGTCACAGGCTTTTGAAAAATAATTAAGATGCTACCTACCACTGGTAGAGCTTGGGTCACATCTTAGGAGGGGCAATGGGCTTGGGGGTGACCAAACCAGGCTCTGGCCATATTTCATTGATTTTCTGATTAATTTACTTAGGAATCCTCTCTAACACTAAACTCCTTAATTTTAAAGACCTCACAGCTAATTGAGGTGTTCAATTAAAATTGGGTCACTCAATTTTGATCGGGTCAACAATTTTTCAATGCTTTCTCGTTCAACTGTTTTATACGATACATTATACTTCCTAATTTTTAAGGTCTCACAATTAATTGAGGTCTTCAATTGAAAATTGAGTCACTCAATTTTCACTCGATCAACAATTTCTCAAGGAGCTCTCCCATCCAATTACTTCAATTCACCATTGTTCCCTAATTTTGAAGGTCTTGGTATCCTATAAATATATATGAACCCCACTATTGCAAGATGCTGCTAACGCGACACTACGATCAGAGACCCTTCGAGAAACTGTGTGCGATGCAATAATTGCAAACGGTGGTGTTAGAGAACCGTTTAAAATGTGCAAAACGTTTGCGATGACGGATGCATCAAACACGGTTCAGATTTTAGTTGCGTGTGCGATGCAGGGCATACGGTTCAGTTCAATTAACTGTCTGCGATGAGTAGGAACAAAAGAAATGGGCAGCCAGATGAAGGCCTGTGTGATACACATCATACGGTTCACTCGGATGAACTGTTTGTGATTAGGCAACACAAAAAAATGGTCAGCCAGATCAAGGTATGTGTGCGATATACAACATGCGGTTCACTCGAATGAACTATTTGTGTTGAGACAAGAGAACGGAAACGGTTCAATATAACAAGATGTGTGTGATACGCGGCAAACAGGTCTGTAATCATAAATGTGTGGGAAGACCGATAACAACATAGACGATTCCTGTTAACAAGCCGTGTGTGTTGTGAGCAAACGATTGCCGATATACAATCGTCGGTGGTTGATGAAATCATCCCTTGTTTAGTCTGTGTGCGATATGATTTGCTCTGTCTACATAGCATCAACAAATATACTTAAAAAGACAGCATTGCATAACCAAATTAAGCATAAAATTAGACAAGTGACTGCACAGATAACATTTTCACACACCAAAGTAAGCAATTACATGCATACTAAACTAGGGGAAACGAGGATCTAATCATCTACTTCTTGTTGCGATGACGCTTGCCATTGCTCTGCTTCCGACTGGATCCCTCGCGGTTTTGGGGAAGGAGGCACTTCCTCATGTCAATGATCCGCCTGTACATGTCGTAGCACGTGTACGCCTCCTTGGCCGCATACACGACGTGATCTTTGTCGAGTTTCTCCATCCAGGCCGAGTGCCAGGCACGCTTGTCGTTGTTGCAGGAATCATTCATGTCTATGTAGTAGGTGTCGATGATGGCCTCAGCGAGGTGAACCAGTGAGTCCTTCTCATGCTCCTTGCTACCCCAGATCTTGTATTGGCCCTGGATGTCGACAAGATTCTAGCAGGCGATGCCCGAATTCTTGAGCACCTTGACATCGTTGGTGATGTCGACCGTAGCAAACATGTAGTGGGGGTTGTTGACAAACCTGGCGAAACGCTCGCAAGGCCTTGTGGCCAGTCAGTAGTGGTAGACAAGGACATGGTGGCCCACGCACATCTGGACAACGGCGACCTTGGGATGAGACCCGGCACGAGCATGGGTGTGTTCGATGTCGAACCCGACCACCTTGTACTTCTCGTTGGCAAGCAACAACTCCATGATGCGGATGGAGTGCTCCACCCAAACCGGGTGGTTAGTGTACACCACCGAGAGCTCCTCAAACCTTCGGTGGGTGTCCACCACGGCATGGATGGTGAATTACTACTCGTTGTCGGCAGCCAATCAGAGCACCATTGGAGCCGCACAGGATACTCTCTAAGAATTTGTCGTGGTGGGTGTGCTTCTTGCAATGGTGGGGCGCGATCGAAAGGTTGAAGAGACACAAGGGTTAAATAGCCGTTGTAACAAATGGGGGCCAGCCAGCCTGTAATCGTCATGGCTTGTCACGATGTTCATAGCGGAGGATTCCAGTGCACGCTTGACAACACCGCACCGTAGTGAGGATTCTAGTGCACGCTTGACAACACCGTACCACAGTTTGACCAAGCGTGGGCTCGAAGAGGCGCCAAATGTATCGTCAGTGAGCCTGTTCCCGCGCTACCGCGCAGTTTAGCGCGTAAGCTTCCCGCCCGGCTTGGTTTGCCACGTGTCGGCTAGAAGAGGGACAAATCGTGGGCGTTTATTAGCAAAAAGCTTCGGTCGTAAGTTTACCCGTGGGTCATGAGGTCAAAGTTACACAGAAGGGTGATGATGGACACTCGAGTGCGATAATTAATTCTGCGCTCTATGATAACCCACAAGTGTAGGGGATAATTGTAGCCTCTTTCGATAAGTATGAGTGTCGAACCCAACGAGGAGCTAAAGGTAGAACAAATATTCTCTCAAGTCCTATCTGCCACTGATACGACTTTACGCATGCTTAGTGTTCGCCTTACCTAGAACAAGTATGAAACTAGAAGTACTTTGTAGGTGTTGCTGGATAGGTTTGCAAGAAAATAAAGAGCAAGTAAATATAAACTAGGGGCTATTTAGATAAAGAAGCAATAAAGTAAATATAGCGAGTGTGGAAAAGTGGTGGTAGGAGTTGTGAAATTGTCCCTAAGCAATTGACTACTTTACTAGACCGGTAATCACTATTGCAATTCTATTTGAGGGAGAGGCATAAGCTAACATACTTTCTCTTCTTGGATCATATGCACTTATGATTGGAACTCTAGCAAGCATCCGCAACTACTAAAGATCATTAAGGTAAAACCCAACCATAGCATTAAAGTATCAAGTCCCCTTTATCCCATACGCAAACAACCTACTTACTCGGGTCTGTGCTTCTGTCACTCACGCCACCCACCATAAGCAAATCATGAACATATTGCAAACCCTACAGCGAGAATCCCTCATGCTTGCGCGACACGGAGGGCACAATAGGACAACACCAATAATAAAACATGCAATTCAAACCAATCATAGAAATTCATCAATCACCGGTAGGACAACGAAAATCTACTCAGACATCATAGGATGGCAGCACATCATTGGATAATAATATGTAGCATAAAGCACCATGTTCAAGTAGATGGTACAACGGGTTGCGGGAGAGTGGACCGCTGAATATAGATGGGGGAAGGTGATGGAGATGTTGGTGAAGATGGCGGAGGTGTTGGTGTAGATCGCGGTGATGATGATGGCCCCCGGCAGCGTTTCGGCGCCACCGGAAGCAAGGGGGAGAGAGCCCCCCCTTCTTATTATTCTTCCTTGACCTCCTCCCTAGATGGGAGAAGGGTTTCCCCTCTGGTCCTTGGCTCCCATGGCTTGGGAGGGGCGAGAGCCCCTCCGAGATTGGATCTATGTCTCTGTCTCTCTCTGTTTCTGCGTTCTCTGATTCTGCCCTTTCACC
Source organism: Triticum aestivum (assembly GCF_018294505.1). Classification (NCBI taxonomy): domain Eukaryota; kingdom Viridiplantae; phylum Streptophyta; class Magnoliopsida; order Poales; family Poaceae; genus Triticum; species Triticum aestivum. The sequence goes on along the minus strand of NC_057798.1, from coordinate 711,790,265 downwards.
GTTTCTTTTATATCCGGAGATTCGTAACTCCGATTGGGGTGAATCTTCCGCCCAGATTTTTCTCATAAAATTAGCTTTCTTGTGGCAAAAGAAGAGCATCAACCGCCTTACGTGGTGCCCACGAGGGTCCAGGGCGCGCCCCCTGCCTTGTGGCCCCCTCGGGCATTGTCTCGCGTTGATTCTTCCTCCCAAAAATCACAAATATTCCAAAATAATTCTCCGTCCGTTTTTATCCCGTTTGGACTCCGTTTGATATTTGGTTTCTGCGAAACATAAAACATGCAACAAACAGGAACTGGCACTGGGCACTAGATCAATATGTAAGTCCCAAAAATAATATAAAAAGTTACCAAAAGTATATGAAAGTTGAATAATATTGGTATGGAACAATCAAAAATTATAGATACGACGGAGACATATCAGCATCCCCAAGCTTAATTCCTGCTCGTCCTCGAGTAGGTAAATGATAAAAAAGATGATTTTTGATGTGGAATGCTACATAGCATAATATTAATCATATGTCTAATCATGGCATGAATATTAAGACACGAGTGATTCAATGCAATAGTCTATCATTTGACATAAAAAACGATAATACTTCGAGCGTAGTAATAAAGCAATCATGTCTTTTCAAAACAACATGGCCTAAGCAAGCTTATCCCTACAAAATCATATAGTTTGGCCATGCTTCATTTTCGTCACACAAAAATGCTCCCATCATGCACAACCCCGATGGCAAGCCGAGCAATTGGTTCATACTTTTTAACGCGCTTCATCCTTTTCAACCCTCACGCAATACATGAGCGCAAGCCATGGATATAGCACTATAGGTGGAATAGAATATGATGGTGGGGGTTTATGTGGAGAAGACAAAAAGGGAGAAAGTCTCACATCGACGCGGCTAATCAACGGGCTATGGAGATGCCCATCAATTGATGTCAATGCGAGGAGTAGGGATTGCCATGCAATGGATGCACTAAGAGCTATAAGTGTATGAAAACTCAAACTGAAACTAAGTGGGTGTGCATCCAACTTGCTTGCTCATGAAGACCAAGGGAATTTGAGAAAGCCCGTCGTTGGAATATACAAGCCAAGTTCTATAATGAAAATTCCCACTAGTATATGAAAGTGATAACATAGGAGACTCTCTATATGAAGAACATGGTGCTACTTTGAAGCACAAGTGTGATAAAAGGATAGTAACATTGCCCCTTTTAATTTTCTTTTTTTTTCTTCTTTTTTTGGGTGGGCTTCTTTGGCTCCCTTTTTTATTTAGGCTTCTTTGGCATCTCCTTTTTTTTCCTTTTTTCTTTTATTTTTTTGGGGCAATGCTCTATAATGATGATCATCACACTTTTATTTACTTACAACTCAATTTACAACTTGATATTAGAACAAAGATATGACTCTATATGAATGCTTCCGGCGGTGTACCGGGATGTGCAATGATCTAGCGTAGCAATGACATCAAAAAACGGACAAGCCATGAAAACATCATGCTAGCTATCTTACGATCATGCAAAGCAATATGACAATGAATGCTCAAGTCATGTATATGATGATGATGGAAGTTGCATGGCAATATATCTCGGAATGGCTATGGAAATGCCATAATAGGTAGGTATGGTGGCTGTTTTGAGGAAGATATAAGGAGGCTTATGTGTGATAGAGCGTATCATATCACGGGGTTTGGATGCACCGACGAAGTTTGCACGAACTCTCAAGGTGAGAAAGGGCAATGCACGGTACCGAAGAGGCTAGCAATGATGGAAAGGTAAAAGTGAGTATAATCCATGGACTCACATTAGTCGTAAAGAACTCATATACTTATTGCAAAAGTTTATTAGCCCTCGAAGCAAAGTACTACTACGCATGCCCCTAGGGGGATATATTGGTAGGAAAATACCATCGCTCATCCCCGACCACCACTCATAAGGAAGACAATCAAAGAAACACCCCATGCTTCAAATTTGTCACACAACGGTTACCAGACGTGCATGCTATGGGACTTGCAAACCTCAACACAAGTGTCTCTACAATCCACAACCACCCACTAGCATGACTCTAATATCACCATCTTTATATCGCAAAACTATTGCAAGGAATCAAACATATCATATTCAGCGATCTACAAGTTTATGTAGGATTTTATGACTAACCATGTGAATGACCAATTCCTGTCATCTCTCTAAATAGATATAAGTGAAGCAAGAGAGTTTAATTCTTTCTACAAAATATATGCCCATGCTCTAACAAATATAAGTGAAGCAAAAGAGAATTCTACAATGGCGGTTTCCTATGTGAAGAGAAACAAGCAATCCAAACTTCAAGTGATATAAGTGAAGCACATGAAGCATTCTATAAAGCAATACTCAAAAGATTTAAGTGAAGTGCAATGAGCATTCTATAAATCAACCAAGGACTATCTCATACCAGCATGGTGAATAAAAGAAAAATAAAGACTAAATGCAAAAGACGCTCCAAGACTTGCACATATCGCATGAACGAAACGAATACGAAAACATACCGATACTTGTTGAAGAAAGAGGGGATGCCTTCCAGGGCATCCCCAAGCTTAGACGCTTGAGTCTCCTTGAATATTTACTTGGGGTGCCTTGGGCATCCCCAAGCTTGAACTCTTGCCTCTCCTCCTTTTCCTCATATCAAGACCTCCTCGATCAAACACTTCATCCACACAAAACTTCAACAGAAAACTCGGTAAGACCCGTTAGTATAATAATGCAAATCACTACTCTAAGTACTATTGCAAACCAATTCATATTTTGTATTTGCATTGTGTCTACTATAATACAGCTTTGCCATGGATTAATCCACCGATAGAAATTGATAGTTTCATCAAAACAAGCAAACTATGCATCAAAAACAGAATCTGTCAAAAACAGAACAGTTTGTAGCAATCTGAACATTCACCATACTTCTGGTACCCCAAAAATTCTACCAAAATTAGGAAAAATAAAAAATTTGTACAGCAAGACACTGCAAAAAGAATCAGAACCATTTGACGTTCCAGAAAAAAAATGTAAAATTGCGCACTACAGCCAAAGTTTCTGTCCTGTACCGTGCAAACCAACAAGAATTGTAAACATCCTAAAGGCAAATCTTGGCACATTATTTTTATAATACAATGGAATTGTACAAGTGGATAATTATTTTTGATGAAAAGTTTCTGTAATTAAGATTCACAAAGTTTCCGTGAGCATGAACAAAGTTCAAGGAGCTCTCCCACTTCAACAATGTTTGTCTCTCTCACTTTCACTTTCGTTTTTGAAAAGTTTTGGGTTCCCCTCTTTATTTTTTTATTTTTAAACTATATAAAAGCACTCAAGAGAAATAAATGACTCTCTAAAACTTCCGGGTTGTCTCCCTGGCAACGCTTTCTTTAAAGCCATTAAGCTAGGCATATAATGCTCAAGTAATGGATCCACACGGATCCCAAGGTATATCAAAGCAAATTTTAATTAACAATGATTTGTAATTTAGTAGTGAGCACAAAGTAAGATATATCAAGCAATGACGAAGTCTAACTCTCTTCCTATGCATCGGCATGTCATAAAAGAACAATTCATGCACACCAAGTAAAGGCCAATGCATAGTATAAACAGTTTCTTGCAATTTTATCATATTGGAAACATAGAGAGGTGGAGATGTAGTTCCTCTCTCATAATAATTGCAAGTAGGAGCAGCAAGCACATGCATATTATATCTATCAAAATAATCATGTGTAGTAGTAAAAGGCAACCCATCAATATAATCCTTAATAAGCACAAACTTCTCCGATATAGTGTAGTTTTGAGAATTCAAAAAGATAATAGGACTATCATGCATGGGTGCAATAGCAACAATTTCATGTTTAACATAAGGAACTATATCAAGTTCATCTTCATAAGCATAATTCATATTGGCATCTTGGCCACAAGCATAGCAAGCATCATCAAAAAGGGATATTTCAAAAGAATCAATGGGATCATAACAATCATCATAGCAATCATCATAGAAATCATCCTTCGGTAAGCACGAAGGGGAATTAAACAATGTATGAGTTAAAGAGTTACTCTCATTAGAAGGTGGGCACGGGTAGCTAATCCGCTCTTCCTCGTTTTGTTCATCGCTCTCCTCATCATCTTTTTCATCCAATGAGCTCACAGTTTCATCAATTTCTTCTTCCATAGCTTCCTGCAAAATATTAGTCTCTTCTTGGACAGCAGAGACTTTCTCAATAAATGCATCAATATCGGAATTGTATTCATAATTTTCATAGCAATATCTAAGTATAGCAAAATTTTCAGGTCTGTAAACTGAACCATCAAAATCGTCAAATGCTTTAAACATAGATTCAATCTCATAAGCACCCATAAAAGCAACAAATTCTTCTATTTGTTCCACATCATAGTAATAATATATACCATTAGCATAAGAAGCCAAGGTTTTATCATTATTAAATTTGCATGAAAAGGGAAGGTGTGGAGCCTTCATCCTAGAGCAACAAGTATAATCATATCTCAAGCATAGTTGACGAGCATACCAACGCAACATATGAATTTGATCCCATAATAGTTTCCCTTTTTGTATCAAGCAATAATCCCTAAAGTATCCACGTTGATCCAACATGTCTCCCATAACATAATTGAATGGGGTTTTATCAGGATTATCAAAGTAGTACATAATATCTTTCACATAACCAACATCGAGGGTTTTAGGAAGTTCCCCATCTCCATGAGCAGCAAGTACACCTAAATTTTTTGGTATTTCGTGTTCCATATCCATAACTAAAGATAGAGAACAACTTAGAACCGCAAATAATTACTTAGTGATAAAGCAAACAAGCACACACGAGAATGTTCACCCCATGCCATGACTCCCCGGCAACGGCGCCAGAAAAAGGTCTTGATAACCCACAAGTGTAGGGGATAACTGTAGCCCCTTTCGATAAGTAAGAGTGTCGAACCCAATGAGGAGCTAAAGGTAGAACAAATATTCTCTCAAGTCCTATCTGCCACTGATACGACTCTAAGCACGCTTAGTGTTCGCCTTACCTAGAACAAGTATGAAACTAGAAGTACTTTGAGGTGTTGGTGGATAGGTTTGCAAGAAAATAAAGAGCAAGTAAATATAAACTAGGGGCTGTTTAGATAAAGAAGCAATAAAGTAAATATAGCGAGTGTGGAAAAGTGGTGGTAGGAGTTGTGAAATTGTCCCTAAGCAATTGACTACTTTACTAGACCGGTAATCACTATTGCAATTCTATTTGAGGGAGAGGCATAAGCTAACATACTTTCTCTTCTTGGATCATATGCACTTATGATTGGAACTCTAGCAAGCATCCGCAACTACTAAAGATCATTAAGGTAAAACCCAACCATAGCATTAAAGTATTAAGTCCCCTTTATCCCATACGCAAACAACCTACTTACTCGGGTCTGTGCTTCTGTCACTCACGCCACCCATCATAAGCAAATCATGAACATATTGCAAACCCTACAGCGAGAATCCCTCACGCTTGCGCGACACGGAGGGCACAATAGGACAGCACCAATAATAACACATGCAATTCAAACCAATCATAGCAATTCATCAATCATCAGTAGGACAACGAAAATCTACTCAGACATCATAGGATGGCAACACATCATTGGATAATAATATGAAGCATAAAGCACCATGTTCAAGTAGAGGGTACAGCGGGTTGCGAGAGAGTGCACCGCTGAATATAGATGGGGTAAGGTGATGGAGATGTTGGTGAAGATGGCGGTGAAGGAAATATGCCCTAGAGGCAATAATAAAGTTATTATTTATTTCCTCATATCATGATAAATGTTTATTATTCATGCTAGAATTGTATTAACCGGAAACATGATACTTGTGCGAATACATAGACAAAACTATAGTCACTAGTATGCCTCTACTTGACTAGCTCATTAATCAAAAATGGTTATGTTTCCTAACCATAGACACGTGTTGTCATTTGATTAGTCGGATCACATCATTAGAAGAATGATGTGATTGACATGACCCATTCCGTTAGCCTAGCACTTGATCGTTTAGTATATTGCTATTGCTTTCTTCATGACTTATACATGTTCCTGTAACTATGAGAATTATGTAACTCCCGTTTACCGGAGGAACACTTTGGGTACTACCAAACGTCACAATGTAACTGGGTGATTATAAAGGAGTACTACAGGTGTCTCCGAAGGTACATGTTGAGTTGACATATTTCGAGATTAGGTTTTGTCACTCCGAGTGTCGGAGAGGTATCTCTGGGCCCTCTCGGTAATGCACATCACTATAAGCCTTGCAAGCAATGTAACCAATGAGTTGGTTACGGGATGATGCATTACATAACGAGTAAAGAGACTTGCCAGTAACGAGATTGAACTAGGTATTGGATACCGACGATCGAATCTCGGGCAAGTAACATACCGATGACAAAGGGAACAACGTATGTTGTTGTGCGGTTTGACCGATAAAGATCTTCGTAGAATATGTAGGAACCAATATGGGCATCCAGGTCCCGCTATTGGTTATTGACCGAGAATGGTTCTAGGTCATGTCTACATAGTTCTCGAACCCGTAGGGTCCGCACGCTTAACGTTACAATGACAGTTTTATTATGAGTTTATAAGTTTTGATGTACCGAAGTTTGTTCGGAGTCCCGGATGTGATCACGGACATGACGAGGAGTCTCGAAATGGTCGAGACATAAAGATCGATATATTGGAAGCCTATATTTGGACATCGGAATCGTTCCGGGTGAAATCGTCATTCCGGGTGAAATCGGCATTTTACCGGAGTACCGGGAGGTTACCGGAACCCCCCGTGGGGTTATTGGGCCTACATGGGCCTCGAGGGAGAAGAGGGAAGGAGCCAGGAGGGGGCCGCGCGCCCCTACCATTCCTAGTCCGAATAGGACAAGGGAAGGGGGGCGGCGCCCCCCCTTTTCCTTCCTCTCTTCCTCCTCTTTCCCCCCTTCTCCTACTCCTACTTGGAAAGAAGGGAGTCCTATTCCCGGTGGGAGTAGGACTCCCCCCTTGGCGCGCCCTCCTTGGCCGACCGCCTCCTCCCCCCTGGCTCCTTTATATACGGGGGTGGGGGCACCCCATAGACACACAAGTTGATCTACGGATCGTTCCTTAGCCGTGTGCGGTGCCCCCCTCCACCATATTCCACCTCGGTCATATCGTCGCGGAGTTTACGCGAAGCCCTCTGCCGGTAGAACATCATCATCATCACCACGCCGTCGTGCTGACGGAACTCATCTCCGGAGCTCTGCTGGATCGGAGGCCGGAGATCGTCATCGAGCTGAACGTGTGCTGAACTCGGAGGCTCCGTACGTTCGGTGCTTGGATCGGTCGGATCGTGAAGACGTACGACTACATCAACCGCGTTGTGCTAACGCTTCCGCTTACGGTCTACGAGGGTACGTGGACGAACACTCTCCCCTCTCGTTGCTATACCATCACCATGATCTTGCGTGTGCGTAGGAAATTTTTTGAAATTACTATGTTCCCCAACAGTGGCATCCGAGCCTAGGTTTTATGCGTTGATGTTATATGCACGAGTAGAACACAAGTGAGTTGTGGGCGATACAAGTCATACTGCTTACCAGCATGTCATACTTTGGTTCGGCGGTATTGTGAGATGAAGCGGCCCGGACCGACATTACGCGTACGCTTACGCGAGACTGGTTTCACCGTTACGAGCACTCGTGCTTAAAGGTGGCTGGCGGGTGTCTGTCTCTCTCACTTTAGCTGAATCGAGTGTGGCTACGCCCGGTCCTTGCGAAGGTTAAAACAGCACCAACTTGACGAACTATCGTTGTGGTTTTTGATGCGTAGGTAAGAACGGTTCTTGCTAAGCCCGTAGCAGCCACGTAAAATTTGCAACAACAAAGTAGAGGACGTCTAACTTGTTTTTGCAGGGCATGTTGTGATGTGATATGGTCAAGACGTGATGCTATATTTTATTGTATGAGATGATCATGTTTTGTAACCGAAGTTATCGGCAACTGGCAGGAGCCATATGGTTGTCGCTTTATTGTATGAAATGCAAACGCCCTGTAATTGCTTTACTTTATCACTAAGCGGTAGCGATAGTCGTAGAAGCAATAGATGGCGTAACGACAACGATGCTACGATGGAGATCAAGGTGTCGCGCCGGTGACGATGGTGATCATGACGGTGCTTCGAAGATGGAGATCACAAGCACAAGATGATGATGGCCATATCATATCACTTATATTGATTGCATGTGATGTTTATCCTTTATGCATCTTATCTTGCTTTGATTGACGGTAGCATTTTAAGATGATCTCTCACTAATTATCAAGAAGTGTTCTCCCTGAGTATGCACCGTTGCGAAAGTTCTTCGTGCTGAGACACCACGTGATGATCGGGTGTGATAGGCTCTACGTTCAAATACAACGGGTGCAAAACAGTTGCACACGCGGAATACTCAGGTTATACTTGACGAGCCTAGCATATACAGATATGGCCTCGGAACACGGAGACCGAAAGGTCGAACGTGAATCATATAGTAGATATGATCAACATAGTGATGTTCACCATTGAAACTACTCCATCTCACGTGATGATCGGACATGGTTTAGTTGATTTGGATCACGTGATCACTTAGATGACTAGAGAGATGTCTGTCTAAGTGGGAGTTCTTAAGTAATATGATTAATTGAACTTAAATTTATCATGAACTTAGTACCTGATAGTATTTTGCTTGTCTATGTTTGTTTGTAGATAGATGGCTCGTGCTGTTGTTCCGTTGAATTTTAATGCGTTCCTTGAGAAAGCAAAGTTGAAAGATGATGGTAGCAATTACACGGACTGGGTCCGTAACCTGAGGATTATCCTCATTGCTGCACAGAAAAGTTACGTCCTGGAAGCACCGCTGGGTGCCAGGCCTGCTGCTGATGCAACTGACGACGTTAAGAACGTCTGGCAGAGCAAAGCTGATGACTACTCGATAGTTCAGTGTGCCATGCTTTACGGCTTAGAACCGGGTCTTCAACGATGTTTTGAACGTCATGGAGCATATGAGATGTTCCAGGAGTTGAAGTTAATATTTCAAGCAAATGCCCGGATTGAGAGATATGAAGTCTCCAATAAGTTCTATAGCTGCAAGATGGAGGAGAATAGTTCTGTCAGTGAACACATACTCAAAATGTCTGGGTATAATAATCACTTGATTCAACTGGGAGTTAATCTTCCTGATGATAGTGTCATTGACAGAATTCTCCAATCACTGCCACCAAGCTACAAGAGCTTCGTGATGAACTATAATATGCAAGGGATGAACAAGACTATTCCCGAGCTCTTCGCAATGCTGAAAGCTGCGGAGGTAGAAATCAAGAAGGAGCATCAAGTGTTGATGGTTAACAAAACCACCAGTTTCAAGAAGAAGGGCAAAGGGAAGAAGAAGGGGAACTTCAAAAAGAACGGCAAGCAAGTTGCTGCTCAAGAGAAGAAACCCAAGTCTGGACCTAAGCCTGAGACTGAGTGCTTCTACTGCAAGCAGACTGGACACTGGAAGCGGAACTGCCCCAAGTATTTGGCGGATAAGAAGGATGGCAAAGTGAACAAAGGTATATGTGATATACATGTTATTGATGTGTACCTTACTAATGCTCGCAGTAGCACCTGGGTATTTGATACTGGTTCTGTTGCTAATATTTGCAACTCGAAACAGGGACTACGGATTAAGCGAAGATTAGCTAAGGACGAGGTGACGATGCGCGTGGGAAATGGTTCCAAAGTCGATGTGATCGCAGTCGGCACGCTACCTCTACATCTACCATCGATATTAGTATTAGACCTAAATAATTGTTATTTGGTGCCAGCGTTGAGCATGAACATTATATCTGGATCTTGTTTGATGCGAGACGGTTATTCATTTAAATCAGAGAATAATGGTTGTTCTATTTATATGAGTAATATCTTTTATGGTCATGCACCCTTGAAGAGTGGTCTATTTTTATTGAATCTCGATAGTAGTGATACACATATTCATAGTGTTGAAACCAAAAGATGCAGAGTTGATAATGATAGTGCAACTTATTTGTGGCACTGCCGTTTAGGTCATATCGGTGTAAAGCGCATGAAGAAACTCCATACTGATGGGCTTTTGGAATCACTTGATTATGAATCACTTGGTACTTGCGAACCGTGCCTTATGGGCAAGATGACTAAAACGCCGTTCTCCGGAACTATGGAGAGAGCAACTGATTTGTTGGAAATCATACATACTGATGTATGTGGTCCAATGAATGTTGAGGCTCGCGGCGGGTATCGTTATTTTCTCACCTTCACAGATGATTTGAGCAGATATGGGTATATCTACTTAATGAAACACAAGTCTGAAACATTTGAAAAGTTCAAAGAATTTCAGAGTGAAGTGGAAAATCATCGTAACAAGAAAATAAAGTTTCTACGATCTGATCGTGGAGGAGAATATTTGAGTTACGAGTTTGGTCTACACTTGAAACAATGCGGAATAGTTTCGCAACTCACGCCACCTGGAACACCACAATGAAATGGTGTGTCCGAACGTCGTAATCGTACTTTACTGGATATGGTGCGATCTATGATGTCTCTTACTGATTTACCGCTATCGTTTTGGGGTTATGCTTTAGAGACGGCCGCATTCACGTTAAATAGGGCACCATCAAAATCCGTTGAGACGACGCCTTATGAACTGTGGTTTGGCAAGAAACCAAAGTTGTCGTTTCTTAAAGTTTGGGGCTGCGATGCTTATGTGAAGAAACTTCAACCAGATAAGCTCGAACCCAAATCGGAGAAATGTGTCTTCATAGGATACCCAAAGGAGACTATTGGGTACACCTTCTATCACAGATCTGAGGGCAAGATTTTCGTTGCTAAATTCGGATCCTTTCTAGAGAAGGAGTTTCTCTCGAAAGAAGTGAGTGGGAGGAAAGTAGAACTTGATGAGATAACTGTATCTACTCCCTTATTGGAAAGTAGTTCATCACAAGAACCGGTTCCTGTGACAACTACACCAATCAGTGAGGAAGCTAATGATATTGATCATGAAACTTCAGATCAAGTTTCTACTGAACCTCGTAGGTCTACCAGAGTAAGATCCGCACCAGAGTGGTACGGTAATCCTATTCTGGAAGTCATGTTACTTGACCATGATGAACCTACGAACTATGAGGAAGCGATGATGAGCCCAGATTCCGCAAAATGGCTAGAGGCCATGAAATCTGAGATGGGATCCATGTATGAAAACAAAGTATGGACTTTGGTTGACTTGCCCGATGATCGGCAAGCCATTGAGAATAAATGGATCTTTAAGAAGAAGACTGACGCTGATGGTAATGTAACTGTCTATAAAGCTCGACTTGTTGCGAAAGGTTTTCGACAAGTTCAAGGGGTTGACTACGATGAGACTTTCTCACCCGTAGCGATGCTTAAGTCTGTCCGAATCATGTTAGCTATTGCTGCATTTCATGATTATGAAATTTGGCAAATGGATGTCAAAACTGCATTCTTGAATGGATTTCTAGAAGAAGAGTTGTATATGATGCAGCCAGAAGGTTTTGTTGATCCAAAAGGTGCTAACAAAGTGTGCAAGCTCCAGCGATCCATTTATGGACTGGTGCAAGCATCTCGGAGTTGGAATAAACGTTTTGATAGTGTGATCAAAGCATATGGTTTTATACAGACTTTTGGAGAAGCCTGTATTTACAAGAAAGTGAGTGGGAGCTCTGTAGCATTTCTGATTTTATATGTAGATGACATATTATTAATTGGAAATGATATAGAATTTCTGGATAGCATAAAGGGATACTTGAATAAAAGTTTTTCAATGAAAGACCTCGGTGAAGCTGCTTACATATTGGGCATCAAGATCTATAGAGATAGATCAAGACGCTTAATAGGACTTTCACAAAGCACATACCTTGACAAAATTTTGAAAAAGTTCAAAATGGATCAGGCAAAGAAAGGATTCTTGCCTGTGCTACAAGGTGTGAAGTTGAGTCAAACTCAATGCCCGACCACAGCAGAAGATAGAGAGAAAATGAAAGATGTTCCCTATGCTTCAGCCATAGGCTCTATCATGTATGCAATGCTGTGTACCAGACCTGACGTATGCTTAGCAATAAGCTTGGCAGGAAGGTACCAAAGTAATCCAGGAGTGGATCACTGGACAGCGGTCAAGAACATCCTGAAATACCTGAAAAGGACTAAGGATATGTTTCTCGTATATGGAGGTGACAAAGAGCTAGTCGTAAATGGTTACGTCGATGCAAGCTTTGACACTGATCCGGACGATTCTAAATCGCAAACCGGATACGTGTTTATATTAAACGGTGGAGCTGTAAGTTGGTGCAGTTCTAAACAAAGCGTCGTGGCGGGATCTACATGTGAAGCGGAGTACATAGCTGCTTCGGAAGCAGCAAATGAAGGAGTCTGGATGAAGGAGTTCATTTCCGATCTAGGTGTCATACCTAGTGCATCGGGACCAATGAAGATCTTCTGTGACAATACTGGTGCAATTGCCTTGGCAAAGGAATCCAGATTTCACAAGAGGACCAAGCACATCAAGAGACGCTTCAATTCCATTCGGGACCAAGTCCAAGTGGGAGACATAGAGATTTGCAAGATACATACGGATCTGAATGTTGCAGACCCGTTGACTAAGCCTCTCTCACGAGCAAAACATGATCAGCACCAAGACTCCATGGGTGTTAGAATCATTACTATGTAATCTAGATTATTGACTCTAGTGCAAGTGGGAGACTGAAGGAAATATGCCCTAGAGGCAATAATAAAGTTATTATTTATTTCCTCATATCATGATAAATGTTTATTATTCATGCTAGAATTGTATTAACCGGAAACATGATACATGTGTGAATACATAGACAAAACTATAGTCACTAGTATGCCTCTACTTGACTAGCTCATTAATCAAAGATGGTTATGTTTCCTAACCATAGACATGTGTTGTCATTTGATTAGTGGGATCACATCATTAGAAGAATGATGTGATTGACACGACCCATTCCGTTAGCCTAGCACTTGATCGTTTAGTATATTGCTATTGCTTTCTTCATGACTTATACATGTTCCTGTAACTATGAGAATTATGTAACTCCCGTTTACCGGAGGAACACTTTGGGTACTACCAAACGTCACAACGTAACTGGGTAATTATAAAGGAGTACTACAGGTGTCTCCGAAGGTACATGTTGAGTTCGCATATTTCGAGATTAGGTTTTGTCACTCCGATTGTCGGAGAGGTATCTCTGGGCCCTCTCGGTAATGCACATCACTATAAGCCTTGCAAGCAATGTAACCAATGAGTTGGTTACGGATGATGCATTACATAACGAGTAAAGAGACTTGCCAGTAACGAGATTGAACTAGGTATTGGATACCGACGATCGAATCTCGGGCAAGTAACATACCGATGACAAAGGGAACAACGTATGTTGTTATGCGGTTTGACCGATAAAGATCTTCGTAGAATATGTAGGAACCAATATGGGCATCCAGGTCCCGCTATTGGTTATTGACCGAGAATGGTTCTAGGTCATGTCTACATAGTTCTCGAACCCGTAGGGTCCGCACGCTTAACGTTACGATGACAGTTTTATTATGAGTTTATAAGTTTTGATGTACCGAAGTTTGTTCGGAGTCCCGGATGTGATCACGGACATGACGAGGAGTCTCAAAATGGTCGAGACATAAAGATCGATATATTGGAAGCCTATATTTGGACATCGGAATCGTTCCGGGTGAAATCGGCATTTTACCGGAGTACCGGGAGGTTACCGGAACCCCCCGGGGGGTTATTGGGCCTACATGGGCCTCGAGGGAGAAGAGGGAAGGAGCCAGGAGAGGGCCGCGCGCCCCTCCCCTTCCTAGTCCGAATAGGACAAGGGAAGGGGGGCGGCGCCCCCCCTTTTCCTTCCTCTCTTCCTCCTCTTTCCCCCCTTCTCCTACTCCTACTTGGAAAGAAGGGAGTCCTACTCCCGGTGGGAGTAGGACTCCCCCCTTGGCGCGCCCTCCTTGGCCGGCCGCCTCCTCCCCCCTGGCTCCTTTATATACGGGGGCGGGGAGGCACCCCATAGACACACAAGTTGATCTACGGATCGTTCCTTAGCCGTGTGCGGTGCCCCCCTCCACCATATTCCACCTCGGTCATATCGTCGCGGAGTTTAGGCGAAGCCCTGCGCTGGTAGAACATCATCATCGTCACCACACCGTCGTGCTGACGGAACTCATCTCCGGAGCTCTGCTGGATCGGAGGCCGGAGATCGTCATCGAGCTGAACGTGTGCTGAACTAGGAGGCTCCGTACGTTCAGTGCTTGGATCGGTCGGATCGTGAAGACGTACGACTACATCAACCGCGTTGTGCTAACGCTTCCTCTTACGGTCTACGAGGGTACGTGGACGAACACTCTCCCCTCTCGTTGCTATACCATCACCATGATCTTGCGTGTGCGTAGGAATTTTTTTGAAATTAGTACGTTCCCCAACAAGCGGAGGTGTTGGTGTAGATCGCGGTGATGATGATGGCCCCCGGCAGCGTTCCGGTGCCACCGGAAGCAAGGGGGAGAGAGCCCCCCTTCTTCTTCTTCTTCCTTGACCTCCTCCCTAGATGGGAGAAGGGTTTCCCCTCTGGTCCTTGGCTCCCATGGCTTGGTAGGGGCGAGAGCCCCTCCGAGATTGGATCTATCTCTCTGTCTCTCTCTGTTTCTGCGTTCTCTGATTCTGCCCTTTCACCGTTTCTTTTATATCCGGAGATCCGTAACTCTGATTGGGGTGAATCTTTCGCACAGATTTTTCTCATAAAATTAGCTTTCTTGCGGCAAAAGAAGAGCGTCAACCGCCTTACAGGGTGCCCACGAGAGTCCAGGGCGCGCCCGCCTGCCTCGTGGCCCCCTCGGGCACCGTCTCGCATTGATTCTTCCTCCCAAAAATCACAATTATTCCAAAATAATTCTCCATCCGTTTTTATCCAGTTTGGACTCCGTTTTATATTGGGTTTCTGCGAAACATAAAACATGCAACAAACAGGAACTGGCATCGGGCACTGGATCAATATGTTAGTCCCAAAAATAATATAAAAAGTTGCCAAAAGTATATGAAAGTTGAATAATAGTGGCATGGAACAATAAAAAATTATAGATACGATGGAGACGTATCACTCTACAGGGCACACGATGGAAGAAACCAACTGTGTGCAATAATGTCCAAGATCGCAGTCGAGTTAGCTATACAAATCGTGTAATGTGAGATCGACAAGGTAAACAGATTCGAGAATGGTTAATAAAATCAAATCTAAGACCATTGCATATTAAGTTCAAAATAGTGCTACCAATATACGAGTCTCATATGATGCCATTTCAACGATTGTACCACAAAGGCTCGAAATATTACGAGGTTCAAATTCCAGAGTTATATGGCTCAAATTCAAAGATTACAAGGTTCAAACTGATATTAGAAATGAAATTCAGCTCATCAGCTGCAAACGCTCGCGCTGATCCGCTGAACATGGATATCAGAGAGGTTCAAACTAATATTACCACTTCTAAGTCTGGTTTCGAAACCTCACAACTTTTGCAAAGGGGTCAGCCACTGAGAAGTCATGTATGGGGTTGACACGATGAGTTCCGATTACTCTGTCATCTGAAGTTCCAAAATGAAATTCAACATTTTTGGAGCCTATTCCATTCTGTCGCAGGCGCCGGCACTGATCAACAAACCATTCATTTTTCCGAAATAAATGTAGGGCAAACCTCATTACCTTCAGCACCCTTGCTCTGACAACAAAGAACCTGACGAATATAATCTCCGGTAAGGTCCCTCGATAGGAGTTCAAAGTAATTTCTAAGAGATGCAGATCTAGGCATTCGACGTGATTGTTATATTGTATCACATTATCCATCACTGGGCCTAATCTCATCTGCAAAAGAAGAAAACGCGTTAGTGCCTAGATGCAGTTTTGAACACTACTACAAGCCTATTTGGTTTGCAGGATTTGTAAAATGCACTAACATGCATGCCATCTTCGACCTGACATGATTAACATGGGCATTAACATGCCATATTCCATCTTCACAAGATGTTGGAGTGGATGAAAAGTTCCCTAAGAAACTAGTACAGATGAATCCAAAGAAGAAATGCATATAGATTGTAACCATATGGATCAAGCATTGTCATTGTAAACTTGGAAAAGGAGACATGTATGTACTGAAATCCTCCAAAAGAATCCTTCAGAAATCATATTACATTGTCATTGTAAACTTGAAAAAAGGTGTCACAAATTGAACTCCCTTATGGTTAACATTTAACAGGAAAGGAACATCACCTCAATATATAGCTTCTCCAAGCACGGAAAGCATCTCAGGAAAGTGACAACTTGCTCCAGGTTGGGGCCGATAGATTCTAGTGCCAAGACCTTCACTGTGCGCAGTTTCGCGGTCAGGCTTGTCGGAATCACTTTCTGAATGACAGACGAACAAACATCTTCAAAATTAGAAATAATGTTAATTTATAGAAGGAGAGGTAGAAGGCGGCTGTTGTACCTGAACAGGTGTGGATCCAATAACAAGTTCAAAGTATTGGTCAGACGAGTAGCCCAGCACTGTCAATTTCGGCGCAGAAATGACATTGATTCTTTGGACCTACTTGATCAAGTACAAGTAATCTCTCAAGTGCAGGTGTGTCCTCAATGACCATACCGTGGTACACATCTTATGATGTCTTCCCGACGAACCAGCAACACATATAAATAGTCCGGAGAGTCATGGAGGTGATGCGGAATATACTCAACCCATTGATCGCCTAAAGACGAAGGTACTCGAGTGCAGTACAGCCACAGAGCAGGCGCTCCATGTCCCCGTTTGGGAGGCAGACGACGACAAGCTTGAGGTGCTTCAGTCGTGGTAGAATAAGAGCAGACGCGTCATTAAGGGGGTGTGGGGAACGTCACTTCCTGAACTTGGCGACACGCAGCGTGGGCGCAAGGCGGAGCGCAAACATTGGCAGCGAGCGCATATGCCCATCATCAACAGTGAGCTCCTCGAGCTGATCTAGCGCGGGGGATCCGAATGAGTCATCAAGCTTGGCTCGGTCCCTGCCGTTCGAACGGAACTTGCCCATTCTAAGGCCTCTGGTTGGGCCAAGGTGACTGTTGAGGATCTTGGAGAACGCATCCAAGCTTTTGCGATAGCCATGGCAGAGCTCGTGGGTGTCGATGAGGTCGAGAGGGGTGAAGTTCCATAGGGGGCGCCACCGCTGGGAAAGGACGGTTGTCCGCGCCCCACATTTGATTGCCAGGAGGGAGATGATGACTGTCAACATATCATCGGGGAGGCTGCTCATGAAGTCTATGCCTGCTGGAGTCGCTTGCGGTTCTAGCTTGTCCCGCCTCCGCTAGTTGGCAGGCCCGTTCTTCACCTCCGGAGTCTCCTTGTCAGTGGCGCTTTCTGATAGAAATGAGAGTACATGGAATATTTAGTTAAAACAGGGCAATAGAAAAGTGTATTGGTAACTAGAACTTATTAGGTAGGAATATCTATATCTATACCTCTATACCTACTAATAAAGCAAGGTGCGTTTCTCCGATTTTTTTCATCCATTCACCACTGAAAATATTTTTAATATTTTTTTCTATTCGAGGTGGTACTAAATTTATGTCTGTTCGTGTATTAGAAAAGAAAAACACCAGAATTTCGTACCTGGGCCGCCTGTAATGTGGCCCAACAAAGCCAGCACATTTATTTTCGTGCCCACCTGGAAAACCCTATTAATCGCATGTGGCGTCAAATAGTCGCAGCTTCGCATAGTGCACCCACACTGGGCTGTACCGTTTTTTACTCTATTATGTTTCTATTTTGTTTTTCCGTTTATTTCCCTTTCTCTTTCCTGATTATTTTGCCTTTTTTCCCTTTCAAGTTTATTTTTCTTGCACCCTTTTCTTCAAAAATTCATAATTTTCAAAAAAAAACATAATTTCAGAAAACACGATTTTTTAGAAATGTTAAGAATTCCAAAAACTATCATGTTTTGTAGAATTTTATATCTTTGTTCTCATTCCAAAATTGGTTCAAATTTTAAAAAATTGTTCCATTTTTTCTTTGCGTTTTCCAAAGTTGTACACGATTTTCCAAAAAATGCATTAAAAAATGTTGCAAATACGAAAAATATTTTTTTAGTGAAATATTCAGAAATTCAAAATAATTCCGAGTTTAAAGAAATACATTTTCTAAAATTGTTCTGAATGTTTAAAATATGTTTCATTTCAAAAAACACAAATTAAATTTTCATGTTTTTATAAAAGGTTCATGTTTTCAAATAAAATTGTGAATTTCGAACATGTCAAATTTTGTTGTGTACTTCTGAAAATGTAAAGATTTTTTTTTATAAAATGGGATTTTCAAAATTATTCATGTTTCCAAGAATATTCAGCAATTTATATGTTTTTTAAAGTTCAAAACAAAAATTGTTTCAAATTTGACATTGGAGTATGTTCTTAACGGTTCGAGCTGGCCATTGGTTGGTAGGACTCATTTCTTCGAGTGGCTAATAGCACGTAGTCGGTTCTTTGAGGATATGGTTTCGATCCTTGAACACATCGTTTTTTGGATTTTTGTGCGCCTCACAAACATTGGTCGTCTTGGAGCCTGCCAGTGTGTTGGGCCATACACGAATTGATGTGTGTCCCACGTGCTATTTTACGCAACTAGCGTCACATATTAGCCCCCACGCAGTTGGCCCAAAACAATTTGCGTCGCACAGGCAGTATTGGGCCTCAACTGCACTCCCCTACTGGGTCGTCCGCCTCCGATCCATCAATCCTCGTCGAGGGAGCAAAAAATATTTGTCGGTCCTAAGGAATAGAATTTGCGACATTGCATCCACATTCTCAGGCGAATGCCAACTGAGCTATAGCGGCTTTGTTACATAAAAATTGCTGGTCCTCCTATTAAATATACATATAGGTTTTGTTCCGCCCGCTCATAGTTCCTGATTTTTGTTTGTACCCCGGGTGGGACGAACTGGGCCTACCCACGCATTTGTTTTTCTGTGAGACGAATGAGCAACAAAAATTTAAGCCCCGATGGAATTGAACTATGGACCTTCTGTATTATGTCGATGGACAAAACCAGCTCATCTATCTTTCAATTATGATAAGAATAGTATCGCCTTGAAACTTTATAGTAAATTCCCACCAGTTTGTATATGTCCATAGGTTGTCTGGTAATAAGTAGTTTATATCAAAATAAGGAAGTTATCTCGAGAATCATGAGCAGAAGGAGGGACTCCATAAATTATTGCCGGTGCTAGCTTGCAAGTGCCAATAAAAGAGAATATGTTGGTTTGGCTTGAATAAAAAAATTGTGGACATATGAGCGCTAAAACAAAGAGAATAAACCCTAATAAAGAAGGGTCATTGATATCTGGTTATGCGCTAATTATGCTGATGAAACAGGATTTATGCGCTACAATTAGTAATCCATCTGGTTGTGCCATCGTGAGAGTGATCGAAGCAACCATGCCCTGAAAGTCGCCGCATAGCTACCAAATAAGGAGGCAGACACAACCGCTGCATAGCTACCAAATGAGGTGGCAGACACAACCACATGACGGGGGCGGACCCGGAGGAAAAAAATGCACGAGTAGGATGGTTGCCGCCAAACTGACTATCAAGATCTCGCTGGACAAACATGACCCGCGAGAAGACCACAACTCCTCGCTCTATCGCACCGCTGTGAAGATCGTTTTTGCTGGGCACATCTATTATCACTCCCCATTGCTTCCCGCAAAAAAAATGTCTCTCCCGTTGCAACGCACGGGCATATGTGCTAGTCTAATAAATAAAAGAACATGACGGCTAGATAAAATGCATTTTTAGGAGAGAATGCATTCTTCTCTTAGTATATGGACGCCCTGATAAAAAACTAAGCATAAATGCATTTGCCCCGAAGAAGCACACACACAAGGTTAAGTTAGTTGATCACAACCCGATTTATGTACACGTACACACTTCCAGCAATGCACTTTGTTTGCAAATAACTCTTGGCACCTCTCGATCCTATACAAAGATACAATCTCTCCAAACATACCGAGTAGTGTTATACAGCAGCAAGATTGTACGTACGTGCTACATATTTCGCAGCCAAAAGTGTCAGGCTACGAATCGCACATACAAAATACATCGAAAAGTACACAACATACTGGACCTTCACCAGCAATCTCTAAATATTTCTGATATTTTTTTCCTACTTTGGTCTGCGAGGAGACATAACATATTCAAGAGGTGAGTACTGCATAGAGCTGATAAACAGTACATATGGCATGATTTTGAAACCATGAATAAAAATAGTAATTGTAGACTCAAGGGTTCATAACGAGTAGTGTATACGGCAGCAAGATTGTATGTACGTGCCATATTTTCCCAGCCAAAAGTATCAGGCTACGAATTGCACGTACAAAATACACCGAAAAATATGCAACATACAAGACCTTCGCCAACAATGTCTAAATATTTCTGATATTTTTTTCCAACTTAGGTCTGCGAGGAGACATAACATATTCAAAAGGTGTGTACTGCATAGAGCTGATAAAAACTGTACTTTTGGCTTGATTTTGAAACTATGAATAAAATAATAACTATAGACCAAGGGTGTATGTCGGTGCTCTAAGGTTAGCTGATTAGACCGCCTCTATCATAACACATTACAATGAACGGGGTAAGCTATTTACTTTGATATTAATTAGGGGGTGTTTCTTTCGGGCATGTACTACCATGATTCTTCCATAAAATTATCACATCTGTACGTATTGTTTTCGATAATTTCTTTGAAATTTTTCAGTTTCTATTTCTAGATTTCATTGATAATCCGGACATATGTGCACACAGAAGGAAATTCAAAGGTGCACCAGTGAATTCGATTGTCGCGTTTTACATATTTCACTGTTCACCCAACTACGTGCATGCATGCGGAAGTTCCAAGGTTCACCTCTGAGTTGTAAGTAGGCGTTTTCAGATTTTTACAGTTTGTCAGGGATGTATGTACATATGGTCAGAAATTCGAAGGTGTATTCATGAGCACACTTTCCTCGCAGAAAAAAATTGCTTTCATGTCGAGACCTCCTTGATCTTCGAACACTTCATCCACACAAAACTTAAACGAACTTTTAGTGGCGGGGTTAGTGAAAATGGCAATGAAATCCCATCATGTACTGCTGCAACATTATTGTATAATTATAAACAAACATTACCCACTGTATGCTATCACAATTCTATGGCCCCAAGTCAAGGAGGCATCAACAAGAATTCAAACATACACAAATAATGAAGCTATAACATCAATCTGTGAAAACATAAAATTCAAAAAAAATCTGTGAAAACATGACAGTCTGTAAAGATTTGAAAATCCACCATATTTCTGTAACTCTAAAAATTCTGAGAAAATTAGGAAAAACAAAATTTTTGTATAGAAAGACAGTACAAAAGATTTCAGAACCGTTTCACATTTCATTAAACTTCGCCGATTGTTACCATTATCTTGTTACCGTTATTACCAACTCTCCCCCCTCTATGCAACCGTTATCTGCAACACCTGGTGGGTCTTGCAGCGACGTCTCGTCACGTGCGTGGGCTGGCAGGCTGGTCCAGCTGAAGGACGCAACGTGGCGCGCGGATGGTGGGCGGCCGGCCCGCCGCCCGGCGCACATGCCAGCTGGTTCCCGCCTTCGGAATCCAAATCTTTCCAGACGGCGCGTCCGATCAAGGCCGGCTCCTAGCTGCCGGCTCTTCAAGATAGGAAGCTGCCCAGGCTTCTCGCCCTCCTTTTTTCGGCCGCGAAGCCCGGCCAGCTTCGGGGACTACTGTCGGAGTAAATGACCACGGGTAGCCTAACCAACTCCCCTTGGCTCTTCAAAAAAATCGGGCCGACTGCGCCCTCAAACATCCAAGACGCAGGGCCGCCTTCTCCTGGCCGGCTGTCCCACCGTCCGGCTGCCAGAAGGCGGCAAGACTCTGCAAGCCCTCTCGACAAGGGCCGACTCCTAGCAGCCGACCATCAGAGGGCCGGCTCCTAGCAGCCGGCCCGGCTCACACCCTCAAAGTTTGCACCCACATAACGGTGATAGGATGGGGCATGGCTACAGTGAAGCCTGCCACCCCCGAATCCCGGAGCAAGCATGGCCATAGTGCGCCGTACGGGGCGGCCACTCCCTGTCCGGCGCGACACTGTTGCCATGTTGACTATGACATCACCCACGACAACCTGTTAGTACGCCCCGCATGCGGCGGGACCGTTCTGTCAGAGAGATACCAGAAGGCGGCCGAGCTTCACCAGTCGGCCTGGGGGGAAGCCGGCTCCCAACAGTCGGCTCACCCCCACCCTAGAAGTTTATATAGGTCTACCCCCTAGGGGTTTATATAGGCCTACCCCCTAGGGGTACAATAGTAATCCGGCTGGATGTGGGTCCGGGCCGTCAGTGTCTGTAGTCGCCAGCTTCTCCGTCGGCCGCTGGGGCCCGCCGACTAGTGGGTCCTGCCGGCTGTCGGCCTCTTGGCTGACAGGCTGGGCCCACGGCCTGGGGGTCTTGTCGGCTGCTGGTTACTGTAGCCTTACTCTTGGTGACGATGGCTTTGTCGGGGTAAGCATGGCTACAGTGCCGCCGCCTGGAGGGCTTTCGCTGTAGCCTTACCCGTCTTATCTGCTTAATGGTGCACAAACTTCTAGGGTGGGGGTGAGCCGACTGTTGGGAGCCGGCTTCCCCCTAGTGAAGCTCGGTCGCCTTCTGGTATCTTGCTGGCAGAACGGGCCCGCCGCCTGCGGGGCGTACTGACAAGCTGTTGTGGGTGATGTCATAGTCAACATGGCAACAATGTCGCGCCGGACGGGGAGTGGCCGCCCTGTACGGCGCATTGTGGCCACGCTTGCTCCGGGATTCGGGGGTGGCAGGCTTCACTGTAGCCACGCCATGTCCTATCACCATTATGTGGGTGCAAACTTTGAGGGTGTGAGTCGGGCCGGCTGCTAGGAGCCGGCCCTCTGATGGCCGGTTGCTAGGAGTCGACCCTCGTCGAGAGGGCTTGCAGAGCCTTGCCGCCTTCTGGCAGCCGGACGATGGGACAGCCGGCCAGGAGAAGGCGGCCCTGCGTCTTGGATGTTTGAGGGCGCAGTCAGCCCGATATTTTTTGAAGAGCCAAGGGGAGCTGGTTAGGCTACCCGTGGTCATTTACTCCGACAGTAGTCCTTGAAGCTGGCCGGGCTTCGCGGCCGAAAAAAGGAGGGCGAGAAGCCTGGGCAGCTTCCTATCTTGAAGAGCTGGCAGCTAGGAGCCGGCCTTGATTGGACGCGCCGTCTGGAAAGATTTGGATTCCGAAGGCGGGAACCAGCTGGCATGTGCGCCAGGCGGCGGGCCGGCCGCCCACCGTCCGCGCGCCACGTTGCATCCTTCAGCTGGACAAGCCTGCCATCCCACGCGCGTGACGAGACGTCGCTGGAAGACCCACCAGGTGATGCAGATAAGTTGCATAGAGGGGGAGAGAGTTGGTGATAATGGTAACAAGATAAGGGGGAGAGAGTTGGTGATAACCGTTATCTGCAGGACCCGCACGCGTCAGCCCTGCCACTATTCCAACGGATAAGGTGAAAGTGTATTTTCGCCGACTAAGTTTTCACTTTTTCTGTTCAGGCCCCTGGTTGAATATATTTTCATTATAGATGGGTCCCTGGCAGTCAAATATCCATATCTTTTTATCCGTAACTCCAAATGAGGTGACTCCAAAGCCCACTTCTTCGTTTCGTCGAGCCCGTTCTGTTGGTAATGTTTTCACTATGGTTTGACACTGTGAAAATGACCTTTATGCCCTTGCCCTTATTCAGCCCCTCCGAGAGAGTATGGTTTCCGGCGATTCATTCCGCGGCTTCACCGCACTTCTCCCCGGTGCCTTCTTCATCCCCAGGCAAGCCACAATACCCACTTGCATGATAGTCATGCAGTAGCCATGGTTTTCAACTTGAATATTTAATAAATGTTTGCTTGTTGAAAAGATGGTTATCGTTGTTTCGGTGATGTCTAGATTTGCATGTTCACTTTTGTGCTATGTTGTTTTGTACTCTATGATCATGTTATACCTGCTAGTATTACCTGCCATATGTTTATGCTTTCTAGTAGTTCATGTTGATGTTGGAGACGATCATGCTAGTCAGTATGCCATGCTCAGTGGATACGATTTATTGTCGGTATGGTGGATGGTTATGTGATACCCTCATGATGATGTTGATATCATGTTCATGCATTTTATCATTGCTCAACATATTTGCATTCAAGTTTAACCGGATTAAATTGAACTTGAACAACTGTTGGCTTAGTCATGGTGCCGCAGAATCGATGCTGACCAGTGCAACTACGCTTACAGGTATGGGACGGTCCTAACTGGGTCTATTGTTGTGCCTCTCGCCGGTGCCTCCAACGAGGGAAGGTTATGGGCGCGCGCTACCCGATTAGGTAGGCGGACATAAGCCTTGTGTGCCCGTTGTTGAGTTAGTTTTTGGATCCTTGTCCCAGAGTGGGATGGGCCACGGCAGTGGTCGTTGTGTTTGGAGGTAGACACGGGGCCACCCATGACTTAGCCTAGTGGGGAGTGAGTCGGAGTGGCCGGGAAAGTGTTTTGGTAGTAGGACGGTTTTGTCGGAATGCTGTTGGTCCACCGAAATGGGAGTGCGAGGCCATGGGTTCCGTAGTGTGGGTACAGTGTACTAACCTCTGCAGAGTGTATATTAAATCTATCGATAGCCGCGCCCGTGGATAAGGGCCCAGGTCGAAAAGTAGGTCACACCATGAGTCAACAGTAATAAGAATAATGTGTTTAATAACAACGAGATAAGTTGGTTGTGATCACCGTAAGGATCACGGGCCATGTGTTGGTCGGGTTGTGATCGCCGTAAGGATCACAGTTTGAGGCCAAGTGTTGGTCGGGTGGTGATCGCCGTAAGGATCATGATGGTATCGAGGATACCGAGTTGTGTATATTCGTGATGTGGTACGAGAATCATGGGTAAAGATCAAGCTCCTTGTGGTCATTTAATGATTACTACGGTATTGTTTATACCAAGCTTGATTGGATCCTGAGATGATCGTGTGATGTCCGAGGTTGGTAAGTGATGCATACGCTGGTTATAAGGTAACCCGAGCAGAATAAGTAGTGCATATAGTGGCATCATGTTGCATGCTAGTATTGTCAGATTAATATGTTCATATTGTGATAGTTGTATCATGTTTATGTTGGTCATGCCATGTTATTCTGGTGATCTCATGATAATTCCTGTTTATCCTGTAATTGCCATGCTGTTGTCTGTCTTGAATGCTTCTGGTTATTCTGAGCTTGCAAGTACATTCAATGTACTTACCTGGCATGTCATGCCAGCTTGCAGGTTGTGCCGGATTTGATTGTTTGCTTTTCATGGTTTCCGTTCGTGCGAGCTAGGATAAGCGTTCCAGCTAGAGTCCCTGCGGAGTGGAGTTCACCACCTTCGTCGTTGTTCCGCTGCTAGAGTTATTCCGCTGTTTCGAGTTGTTCTGCTGCTTGCATAGAGCAACTGAGGATGGCTTAGTGTCGCTGTGCCAATGTTATTCATTGTAATATCTGAGACCTTGTATTCATATTTGTGTAATAATAGAGAGCTGGTTTATTCTATGCTGAGCAGTGCCATATTCCAGAAGACTTATCTCTAGGCTAGAATACGGGGCGTTCCGGTTTTCTCTGAGCCAGGGTGCCACAGGGCTTGGTATCAGAGTAGGTTTGGCTATAGGACGTCCTAGACCGCGTAAACGTTAGAAAGCGGTAGTATAGACCCCAGTTGGTTTGTTGCACTTGATTGCTGCATTTGTTTGTCGCATAGCATGCATATTGATTATTATTTAGTCGCTAACGGTTTATCTGGTGAGTGTAGCTGGCATCGGTTCTGATCCACTACAGCTCAACCTTTGCATTTCTCTAGTTCCTTTTTCTTTTGGTGTTTGGTGTCATTTCTGTCCCAGCAGAGTGATGCCAAGTGATCCCGACACTGTTTGCAAAAATGGTGCTCAGGTATCGCACCAATGTCTTTCCTTTAGTCTCGCCTATCATTTCGGTGATGGACATGCATCTATCCCGGATCGTTCTTTTATTTGGTCGTGTTGGCAACCCTTAATGATCTTATTTATCAAGAAAGGGCAATGTCAGCAGCCTCAGTTTTTCCCCGCAATCCTATTTCTTGGATGAGGACAGATCTTTTTCCGTCCGCTTGATAATGATGTGGTTGCGACCTTCATGTCCCATTGCATGATTACCCAGTACGTCCTCGCCTCCGAGCTAGTCCAGGTTGCTATCTGGCTAAGCTAGCACTTGGTGTAGCGCTGTTTACACCAACTCTTCCACACATTTATTCGCCCTCGTGCACATCATCACAACAAATTAGATCGCAATACCGGAGTTTCCGTGAGATTTGTGTGCTTAAGTAGGCATGCATATTGTGTGAGTAGCAGTAATATGTGATGATTGCTTGATTAATTATCTTTGTAGAATGCTTGTGTGCTTTTGTTTTGTTCGTTTCTGTTGTTCTTCTCTTTGGGCCTTCAGTGTTACAATTTTTTCCCCTATTAAAGTTGCTCGTCAGCCGACACCGGACCCGAAGAGTCAGCAAGAAATGCATATATTTGGAAACTCAACTAAACAGAATGGAATTATCAGCACACAGCGGTAAATTGGAATATCTCGTCTGAATGCAAAAGAAATCCTGGATGGACCGTCAGTATCAAGTTTGCATTAGCGTGCACTCATCACAACAAAATGATTAAATCAGCAAGAAGATAAATTGTGTGCAAGGTTGATAGAATATTATCAAAGGTATGGCTCAGATACAAGTTTAATTTTTTCGTTAAGGATGATTTTGACGCATGATATACCTGGAAGCAAGCAAAAATATGGCATATACTCAGAAAGGAGGATAGTCCTGCAAAACCCCATTTCATGCAAGAAATCAATAGCAAAAATATTCAGATGGTTATATATGTGGAAATCGGTCCGCATATCACAATAAGAAGCTTCTGGTGTAAGCAACCCAATCTTCCCTCGCAAGATACTAGAGAAGTTTCCCAGGTAAAATTCATCTATCTTCCTCAGTATGATACATGGATGATTTCTCGCGCAAGGTACTCTGCCTTCTTTAGTTAGCAACCACAAAAGCTTCCAGCATAAGGTACTGAGTCTTTCCCCAGCAAAGTCTTTAAGGGGGTAAGCTTTTGAAGCACGATACCCAGTCTTCTTCAGCAAGCTGTCGATGAAAGTTTCGAGCACAAGCCAACAAATATTCCTCAGTAAGACATTGGTACAAGGTAGTACGCTGTGAATTGATAGCATATGGCAGTGAATCCCAAGAATCAGATCCGGAACATTTTGGTCAGAATCAAGAATCAGTCAGAATACATGTCTGTCTCGGAATTAGGTCCTCATATATATGCAATAAGCGTACCATCAAGATCTTGCAAGTCACTCGGATGAGGATCTGACAACCACGTGAGGATGATTATGAGAATAAAGCCAGTATACACCGCAGTGTGACAAAGGATTATGAGGATGGGCGACATCAATGAGCTCCATACAAGTACTGTGAAACTAGAAAATGATCCTGATGAGCCCTTGTCCCCTTTTCCCCAATGACGGCACCACGCCTGTGATCTGAGCTATTTCTAGCTATCCGGGGTGGATGCCGATTTTTGTTTCTCTGTTCAACGACTGTCACGAGTCTGAGATGCTTTTCGGCCGTCTCGTACAACTATTGAGTTTCTTTTTGTGACAGTAGCCCTATAGCTACTTTTTGGCTATTTTAGGGAGCTGCCACCTTCTTCTTATCGACCCGGTCTCATGCTCTGAGCTGCTTTTTCGTCCTGAGCCGTGGTTGAGTTATTTTAGTAATGTCCCAGATCTGAGTTGTAAAGACCGTTCTGGTGGCTACTGATTTATTTGCCGATTTCTTGCAAGGGTTTCGAATGATCATTTCCCAACGATCAGAAAATGAGAGGTGTTGAACCTGCAATTTAATGGGTTACCCTGTCAGAAAAATGAGGATAAGCTACGATTGCCGAAAAATTGCACCGACAGTACCTATGGTCATACAAAGAAGCAATATGGCCCAGCTCTTTCAGCCAAAGATCCAGACCAAGAAAACAATAATGAAGGAGCAAGACCAGTGAGGCAGGTATGAAAATTGTACACGACCCCCATGGTGCAGATACCCGGACAGTCTAAGTCAGTATTGATCCACATGGATATGCCTACAGCATGAGTAATCGGCATGAGGAATAACAGTCTGGAAGCCTGAGTCCTCACTTATATGAATCATCATGGATAGCCTATTGTGAAAAAAAAATTCCGTCAGAACCACCGCCAGTCAAGTCTGCAGATATTATCATACAGGCCAAACCCTTTATGCTGGCCGCGACTGGAAACAATAAAATATTTGGTACGGATCCGATACTCACGACAGTGGAACCAATTAAGATGATTCAGAAACTTCTGCGATGAGTCAGAGTCTGTCAGGAAACGGTTATGTTTTAACTCACTGTTTGGAACCCAAAGGACCTGCATTTAGTGGAGAAACCCAATGAAATGAGTCAGAGCTTGAGTTTTCATCAGAAAAATCTGATCATCATTACATGAAAGGTTGTCAGTGCTGGGTGGCACACCCAACGAAAGTCACCTTTTGGATTTGTGAGACGGACATATATTTCAGTCGTGATAATGAAATCACACTCAGCTAGTCAGCAGATCTAAAAATAAATTGGAGCCTATATAAATATGAACAAGCAAGGTAAGATCTGTCAAAATGTGGATACAGTAAATAAAACTACCCAGGGCCAGGCAGATAAAAATTTAGTGGGAACAACAATAAAGGAAAAAGGACAGCCGAGTTGGAAACGGTTTCCCTAAGTTAGAATATTCATACTTGTTCCCTGAGCAACCAAATCTCGAGGATGAGATTTCTTTAAGGGGGTAAGGTTTGTGACAGCCTGATTTTTGGCGCTTTCTTTTTCTTTTGTTTTTCCGAGGTTTTTGCCTGAGTTTTCTTTTTCCGTGGCTTCGTGGTCTGGAAACTGAAGAAGATGCCCTCTTCTTTGCTTCCAGAGTGGCTTTTCATTCCCAAATATTTCCCTAGACCCTGTCATTTCCATCCTAGCCCAAATCCCAATATTCTTTTTATTGGGAATATTCCATTTCTATTAAAGGAATAACTCAGATTACCCTAGGTTGTGAAGCAACCTATATTTCCCTCACTCCTAAAATTCCCAAATAATTCTCATAAATTGTTTGGGTCATACCTTGATCAAATATGGCAAAAAATTTCATTGCCATGTTAAAAAATAATTCCCCAATATTCCTTTTTCTATTCTGCCCTGAATGGCACTTTGTGAAGGAAGTGTCATTTATATTTCTCCTATTGACTCCCAACCTTTTTGGGCATGTTCATATGTCCAAATAATTGCCTCATGCACAAGTTAAAATTTATTTGCCTAGCTAATCTTCCTCAGTGATTTTTCAAAGTTTCTGTCAAACAGATGGCTTTGTGAAGGAAGTACTAGCTAGGAGTCTCCAATTGAGTTGAACTTTTGCAAACTCCTTAATATGCTCATATTAACCCCTTCCACCCATTTGCAGCCCTATACAATTCTCTATGTGAGTACAGGAGCAAATCTTTGATTCTGGCAATATTTTCAGGTTGTGAAGAAAGTATACTTTATATTGCTTCAAAAATCCTGATAAATTATCTGATCATTATTATACCCATAAAACATCTCTCCACCCATTTTGGCATCATTTCATTGATCCATTTGACCACCAATATTATTTCAAGTTTCTGGACAGAAATGATGTTTGTGAAGCAAGTGCTATTTTGGCTTGTCCATTTAGCATGATCTTTTTACAGCATCTTTATATGTCCATATCATGAGGATTTGCCAAGTTGCACCCCATTCTATAACTCCATGTGAGTGCATCTTGCTGATCTTCATTTCTGGACCAAATATGTAGTTGTGAAGCAACTATGATTTATCTTGGTCCATTTCTTCCCAAACTCCGAAGGACTGTAGTCCTTCCTATCTTAAACACCCCAGACAACCTATTTGGCTTCGAGTAATTCCCAGTTGATCTCATTGAGCTGGTAAAGTTTACTGCAGTAAACTTCAGAGCTCACTAACCTTTTAACCGTAGCCTCTTTAACTAATTTACCACCATAGTTACAACTTACCCAGTAGGGACTAACCCCCAGACATGGTTTGGCATCACTTGTGGCACTGTGTGCACCGGTGCACGCGGTGACCATCATTTTGGCGTGCAATGGCCGCGCCCAGAGCGTCTTCTTGCTCGGGCCCCTCCCCCTCTCGCTGTCTTTGCGCTCGTGAGCATGTCCAGTGGATGCACCTCGTCATCGCCATCCCCCTAGACCCCTCTCCCCCTCCGGCAGCTTCCTCGCCAATGCTCGCCTACGAATGCCCACGGGAGCACTGTGGCCGACAACGCTTTAATGGTGCTCGGCTTCTTCCTCTGCTTCCCCTCGGCCCCTCCTGCCCTGTGCACCACTATCACTCGTCCGAACCTCCCTCGTCGTGATCCCGCACCCTCCCGTGATCGCTGTCGTTGCCAGAGTGCGGCCGGACATGAGCGGCGGCACCTGAGCCAGGACCACGCATCCATGGCCTCCCCTCCTCGCCCCGCCTATAAATGGCTACCCCCAAGGCCGTCCGAGCTCTCCACTAGCCCCGCCCATGCTCTTCCCCGAGCCGGAGAACCTCTGCTCCTCGAAAACCATCGCCATGGCTGCCGAGGTGCCCCGGCTAGATTAGCCCGAGCCCGAGCTCCTTCCCTCCTTCTTCCACCTCTAGCTACCCCTGGACCACCCTAGAAGCCTCCCCGCCGCGGCTCTCTTCCTCTGTTGGCCTCTGGCCACCGTCCCCATCTGCGCCCGCTGCCGCCGTCCGCCATGCTCGAGGCAACCGCCGTTCTGGTCGTCCTCGGCGTGCGCAAAGCCCCTGGTTGGATGCGCTGTTGAGCGCTGAATCTATCCATAGCCGGAGCGTCGCCGGAGATGCCCCGTAGCGCCGACAACCACTGTCGGGGCGTGCCTCTCCCCTCGGCCAGGAGCTCCCCGAGCGGGAGGTTGAAGACAGCCAGGCCAGGCGGGCCCCAGCTCCTCGCGGCCCCACCTGTCAGCCCCTCAGGCGTTGACCGAGCCCAGCCCACATGGAGAAGTGACGGGCCCCACCCGTGGAACCCGCACGTGTCAGCCCCACCACTATTCCAATGGATAAGGTGAAAGCGTATTTTCACCGATTACGTTTTCACTTTTTCTATTCAGTCCCCTGGTTGAATATATTTTCATTATAGATGGGTCCCTGGCAGTCAAACATCCATATCTTTTTATCCGTAACTCCAAATGAGGTAATTCCAAAGCCCACTTCTTCGTTTCATCGAGCCCGTTCTGTTGTTCAAGTTTTCAATATGGTTTGACACTGTGAAAATGACCTTTATGCCCTTGCCCTTATTCAGCCCCTTCGAGAGAGTATGGTTTCCGGCGATTCGTTCCGCGGCTTCACCGCACTTCTCCCCGGTGCCTTCTTCATCCCTAGGCAAGCCACAATACCCACTTGCATGATAGTCATGCAGTAGCCATGGTTTTAAACTTGAATATTTAATAAATGTTTGCTTGTTGAAAATATGGTTGTCGTTGTTTCGGTGATGTCTAGATTTGCATGTTCACTTTTGTGCTATGTTGTTTTGTACTCTGTGATCATGTTATACCTGCTAGTATTACCTGTCATATGTTTATGCTTGCTAGTAGTACATGTTGATGTTGGAGATGGTCATGCTAGTCAGTATGCCATGCTCAGTGGATACGATTTATTGTTGGTATGGTGGATGGTTATGTGATACCCTCATGATGATGTTGATATCATGTTCGTGCATTTTATCATGGCTCAGCATATTTGCATTCAAGTTTAACAGGATTAAATTAAACTTGAACAACTGTTGGCTGAGTCATGGTGCCGTTAAATCGATGCTGACCAGTGCAACCACGCTTACCGGTATGGGACGGTCCTAACTGGGTCTATTATTGTGCCTCTCGCTGGTGCCTCCAACGAAGGAAGTTTATGGGCATGCGCTACCCCAATCAGGTAGGCGGACATAAGCCTTGTGTGCCCATTGTTGAGTTAGTTTTTGGATCCTTGTCCCAGAGAGGGACGGGCCACGGCGGTGGTCGTTGTGTCTGGAGGTAGACACGGGGCCACCCATGACTTAGCCCAGTGGGGAGTGAGTCGGAGTGGCCGAGAAAGTGTTTTGGTAGTAGGACGGTTTTGTCGGAATGCTGTTGGTCCACCGGAATGGGAGTGCGAGGCCATGGGTTCCGTAGTGTGGGTACAGTGTACTAACCTCTGCAGAGTGTATATTAAATCTATCGATAGCCGCGCCCGTGGATAAGGGCCCAGGTCGAAAAGTAGGTCACACCATGAGTCAACAGTAATAAGAATAATGTGTTTAATAACAACGAGATAAGTTGGTTGTGATCACCGTAAGGATCACAGGCCATGTGTTGGTCGGGTTGTGATCGCCGTAAGGATCACAGTTTGAGGCCAAGTGTTGGTCGGGTGGTGATCGCCGTAAGGATCATGATGGTATCGAGGATACCGAGTTGTATATATTCGTGATGTGGTACGAGAATCGTGGGTAAAGATCAAGCTCCTTGTGGTGTAACATCCCAAATTTTTAATCTGGAATGTTATACACTAGATCATCATTGCATATCATATTTTATTTGCTTTTGGTTTGATCCTAGAAATTCTATGCAACTCAAGGACCCTCGGAGAGAGTTGGGAGTTTCATTATTTTCATATTTGAGTTTTCTCAAATTCTGAAAATAGGATCATTTGATTTGATTTATTTTATCTTCAATTATTTCAATTATAAAAAAAATAAGAGAGGGAATAAAATGACTTTCCCAAAAATAAAGAAATATTGAGGATTTAACAAAAAATCAAATAAGCTTTATTTTTGAGTTTTTGCTATTTTATTTGGATTTAGTAAAAATTGCACGTATTTCAAAACTGTATTTTAGGGCCAAGAAAATGTTCATCTCGTACTAAATATTTCATTTAGACGGTGAAAATTTGTTTTGGCATTTTTAGATTTTTATTTATTTTTCTAGATTTTTTTTCTGTTCGACGGAATTATTTAAAAGAAAAAACACGCGCGCGTGCCTGACTGGGCCGAATCCCAGTCGAGCCAGGCCGGCCCGCCTCCCGCCGCCGCCGTCTCCCGCGTGGAGCCACGCCGCCGCCGCCGCCGACCCGGACACGGAGTCCGAGCCGGACTCTCCCCGCCACCTTGCCCCCTCCCCCAAGCCGCCACCCCCTCTTTATATACCGCCACCCTCCCCCCACCTCGCCACCAGCTCCGCCTCCCGCCGCTGACAGCAGCAGCAGCAGTCGCCGCCTCCGCCTAGCACCGCCGCCAGGAGCCGCCGCCGCCGCCTCCCGCCTCCACCGCCGCAGCCCCGCCACCCACGCCTTCCCGCAGGAGCCCCGCCAGAGCCGAGCCGAGGTAGCCGCCCCGCCGCCCCGGTTTTTCTAAAGAAACCGATCTGTTTTTTTAGAAAACCCTAGTTTTCGTTTTTTAGATTAGATCGTTTTTTTGGTTTATTTATTTAGCGAGCGTTCGTCCGTTCGTTCATTTTAATGGATGAATTCGCCATTTAGTTTGAGTTAACAAACATTCGTTCGTTAATCTTTTGGTCAGTTTTTCTTTTTCTCGGATATTTCCGCGATTATTTCTGATCGTGATTTCTGATCCGATTTTCGTTCTAGTATAACTTTTTGCTCGTTTATCGAAATCAGGTGATTCAAGCGCCTAGAGTTTTGTCTCGAAACCCTCTTTCCGTTTAACCCACTTAAACAAGTTTTTGCTACTGTAGAAGTTGACTTAGTTCCAGATTAGTAAATGAAGCTTGTTTCTTTCGCCGTTTGACTTTTGTTGCTTCATTTGATTTGATTATTTTTGCAATCCGGAGTTCTTAAGTTGAACTTTCTAGTTAGTTCTCTTATTTGAGTTTTACCTATGCATTAGATGAGTACTTATTGTGTACTTGTTTGTTTGCAATAGAGTATCTGGAGTGGCGCCGCTTGCTACTTCGAATCTCTAGGTTTCACGGATCATCAGCAAGGCAAGTAACACTTGATCATACCTCTTTACTACCCAATTTTTATGAATTAGATCAATCCTCAAAGAATTACATGATTAGGATCTGATTAATATGTGGGTTTTGGGAAGTAGATGAGGTAGTACCTATTACCTGTTTTATTATCAAACCCTTGGGGGTTACTTCTACATTTGCTTATTATGCCATGCTATGCTAGTAGACGTGGATTGGGTGAGTGTATCCATGACAGATGTGAGATTGTTATTTAATGGTTTATTTAAGGTGGCAACTTAACACACATCTGGGTGGATTGAGGCACCTGGGTATTCCAGCGATTGCCTGTTTTTCTTTATGGACCGCCACCCAGGCTCAAAGGGATCAGGAGATTATTCATGCTAGAAAGTAGCGTGTGTAGACACAAGCTACTATGGGCCCTAGCATAGTTGATTAAGTCGTGCGAACTCTTACAGTGGTAGACTAGCAGATGTAGGGGAAAGTAGGTGTAACTGTCTACCCGATCGTGAGGTGCTAGTGCTTCTGAAAGACTATGTCTCGGTCATCCGTTTCTCAAACACCATGTAGTGCGAGAATCCCAACGGAGGGGATCGAGTCTTGTGGGGAAAAGTGCGCAAACCTCTGCAGAGTGTATAAACTAATCATGGTTAGCCGTGTCCCCGGTTATGGACATCTTGAGTATCTAGTATTTGGATTATCATGTGAATCTCATCATGTTACTTTAATTAATTTTGTTGGGTTTTAATGATGATGCTTAATTGGGATTGAGAGGATGTCTATCTTCTCAATGTTTAACAACCACCATGATAGTTAAGTAAAATTTATTCCTTTGCAGTAGGGAAAAATGGCTTTATGCAAAAACTGTAACCATAGAGCTTTCCACTAGCCATATATGCATGTAGTGTAGCATATTTCTGTTCATTACTCTCTATGTGTTACATGCCAGCATATTCCATGTGCTGACCCGTTTCCGGGCTGCAACGTTCATGTTGCAGACGTTTCAAACGATGAGTAAGGTGCCTTTAGGTCGTGGTTCTATACTCAGTGATGCCGTTGGAGTTGATGGACTCACTTATCTTCCAAGCCTTCCACTGTTATCATTATTAGATGGCCTTAAGCCATATTTATTGTAATAAGTTCTCTTTTGAGACACTCGGGTATTAAGTGTGTGATTGCTACTCTGTTATAAATCCTTCAAGTATTGTGCGTGTCAGCATTACTGATCCAAGGATGACACTAAAGCACAGAGATCAGACTGTTTGAGGTCTGGTTGCTACAAGATGGTATCAGAGCACACGCTGACTGTAGGACACGACCACTAAGCTAAAGCCCTAGATCACTACTCACTCTTCTCATTTCTGACTCCTCATCTTTTCTATTCTTTTAGGATGGCGGATGCAAGGAACAAGTTCACGCAACCGGATGGAGATACACCTTTTGGACGCCACTTGAAGGAAGTCACTAGATACCTGAACATCGGAGTACCAAGCTTCACCGGGACCTACAACGCCACTTTACCTGAAGAGGAGTGCTGGATGATTCAAGTTCAAGTTCCAGGAAGGACGTTCATGCCCGTCGCTGAGCCCATAGAGTTTTCCTTTGATGCACCAACCTGGAGTCTAGGAAAGAGCATGGCAGCCCACATCACAATGGGACGTATTGGAGAAGTTTACCACAAGGATCTCAAGGATACTATCTACCAGATTTGTGGGCGCCGAGATGAGCAATGGGAGATGATCAGCACCAGGAAGGATAGATAATTGCAGCTTTCATCCAGGAGTTAAACTAGCACATTCGACGCCAGGAGAACCAGATGTGCGCAGGCATGATAGACCTAAAGAAGGCCATAACCAAGATCACGGAGCTGGAGGAAGAACTCAAGTCTACACGCGATGGATATGAGGAGGAAATAGCAACACTCATGGAGAAGAATGATGATCTGAAGAAGAAGCTAAAAGTATTCATGGGATTTCCCGCGACTGGAGGAGAAGACGATGATTGCACTTGTCCAGAGAACTACATCATCATCGATGACACCGACTCGGACCCAGATGATAGCGATGATGACTATGTTGATGAAGCTGGAGCTGATATCATGGAGTCTTCATCGGAGCAGTTTTTCTAGTCGACCACCATAATAGTAGTAATATTCCCCCATGTATCTAGTATAGTCCGAGCACTTTTGTAATGATAGGTAGACCATTGTATGCCCTTGTTTGATTGAATGAAGTGATTTTGTTTGAATTTGTCTCATGTGCATATGGGTAGTGTTTTCTCTCTAGACCTCATTCTATTCTATTTTCTCATCTCTTCTAAACCCTCAGATGCCTCCGAGACGTGACAATGGATTTGCTTTCCCACCGGAGCTCACTCAGTTGATCCAGCAGTAGAATGCTTTGATGCAGCTGCTAGTGCAGAATCAGAATCAGGGGAACAACAATAACAACAACAACCCACCACTGCCACCACCTGTTGATCACTTAACCCGTTTTCTTAGGCTGAATCTGCCGGTGTTCTCCAGTAGCACCGAGCCGATAGTTACCGATGATTGGCTCTGCAAGATAGCAAGCGAGTTAACCACTTCATTATGCACAGACGCGAAGAGGGTGCGTTTTGCCGCACATCAGCTTGAAGGACCCGCAGCATCATGGTGGGAGAATTTCACAGCCACATATCCTATCAACGCTGTCACATGGGATCAATTTCAGCAGGCTTTCCGTACTGCACATGTTTCCGCAGGAGCTATGGCCATGAAGAAGCGCGAGTTTCGCAACTTGCTCCAAGGAGGACAGACAGTTGGCCAGTATGTGGATGACTTTTGTAAGTTAGCACGTTATGCCCCAGATGATGTTGCTACAGATGCAGCTAAACAGGAGAAGTTTCTGGAAGGACTGAATGATGAGCTGAGCATGCAGTTGATGGTAGCAACCTTTAACAACTATCAGGAGTTGGTAGATCACGCTCTTATGATTGAAGGGAAGCAGCAGCAGATTGAGAACCGCAAGAGGAAGTATGGACAAGGGAAGTACAATTCTGGAGCTCAGTAGAAGCCACGTTTTACCCCAAAATCGGGAGGACATTTCCAGCATACCCATGGAGGAGGTAGCTCGCACAATCATAATGGCCCCAAGAATGGTAACAGGAATGAAGCAACGCCCAAAACCGTACCAACCCATCAACACCAGCCAAGAGAGACCTGAGCCAAGTCACTTGCTATAAGTGTCAGAAGACTGGACATTATGCCAATGAATGTCCTGAAGCCCAGAATGGAAATGGCAATGGAAGCTTTGGGAAGAAGTCGAACCCTTTCAACAGGGGACAGGTGAACCACGTTAACGTGGAGGAGGTTGAAGCCCAGCCCGATGCAGTAATAGGTAAGTTTTTGGTTAAGTCATTTACTACAATCGTTCTTTTTGATACTGGTGCATCACATTCATACATATCAAGGGGATTTGTGGATAAGTATAAACTGCCCACCAAAGTTCTTAGAACACCTATGTTAGTAAGCTCACCAGGAGCGGAGTATATGGCCATCCGAGGATGTTTTCAGGTGCCATTGAGTATGGGTAGGCATGTTTTCCCCTCAAATTTAATCATTTTGGATCACAAGGT
Source organism: Triticum aestivum (assembly GCF_018294505.1). Lineage (NCBI taxonomy): Eukaryota > Viridiplantae > Streptophyta > Magnoliopsida > Poales > Poaceae > Triticum > Triticum aestivum. The sequence continues at coordinate 711,752,382 of NC_057798.1, read as the reverse complement.
TTGGATGTAATTCTGGGTATGGATTGGCTATCGATGTATGGAGGAAACATCGATTGCGCCAGTAAGTCAATTTTGCTTACCACCTGACGGTGTCCTGGACTAGGGGGTACTCACCACGTCCTCTCCCGATCAGGTGGATTGGGCCGAGGATCCCCATGGCCGTATACTCATGGGCCAGTCCGGACAATTGCCGCATACAAGGAAGATTCCACAAGACTTGGCGATCAAGACAAGGACTCCTCCCCCACCAGCGTATTCGGCTAGGACTCTTGTTATCCTAGGCCTCGGGTGCATTATATAAACCGGGGCCAGGCTAGTCGATAGACATATACAACAACAATCATACCATAGGCTACCTTCTAGGGTTTAGCCTCCTTGATCTCGTGGTAGATCTACTCTTGTAATACCCACATCATCAATATCAATCAAGCAGGACATAGGGTTTTACCTCCATCAAGAGGGCCCGAACCTGGGTAAAACATCGTGTCCCTTGCCTCCTGTTACCATTGATCCTAAGACGCACTGCTTGGGACCCCCTACCCGAGATCCGCCGGTTTTGACACCGACATTGGTGCTTTCATTGAGAGTTCCGCTGTGTGATCGGCGAAAGGATCAATGGCTCAACTGCAGGTCAACTGCGACGTCGGCTTCTTTGTCACCAGCTCGACTGGTCACCTTAACCGAGGACTGCGCCCTACCTCCGATCGTCATGTTCGGGTGAGGGCCTTCATCAACATCAACTCCGATCTCTATCAAGATCATGGAGGAGTCATCCATGGAGCTCGGGGGCTCAACATCAACATTGCCCTCAGGCGACCGTGCTGTTTTTCTGGACAACAAACTTGTATCCGGCGCCACCGCCTCCTCGAGTGTCACCTAAATGATTACTTCAATGAAATTATGCGGAATTAAGTCTACAACAACCATGCAAAAATTTCGTCGAGTTCCGATGGAGGAATCTCCAGCAATCTCCGATATACCGGAGCCCTGTTGAATCTGGACGAGAATCAGGACGAGTTTAGGACGTGGTATCAAGCATCTAGCTCGGATGTCCTTTGGAAGATCCAACCATTGATTTGCTGCAGAATTCCCATATCTACCACCTGCCAAAAATTCAGCTCGATCCGATCGTCCAAACTCCGGGAAACTTCCGATTAGTGCATCACTTTTTGGATCTGTTTTCTACGCGAGAACGACCCGACCCGAAATCATCTTCTTTATGAACGGGATCTCGGACATCCTTTTTGCAGGAAGTTTTCATATGGGGTGTTGTGTTTTATTCTCAAACACATCCCAGTAGTATTAAAAGTATTCTTGCAATACGAACTTCACCGTCGCGCCGGTGTCAAACCAGCCCGACAACATCACTCCACGGCGGCCGACCTGCGTTAGATACATCGTCGCTTTGTTGAGCCGAGCTCAATTTCATCAGATTATCATCTCGGCCAGCCGAACAATAGTTCGGCATTGCGAAGGATAAATCGTCACCAACTTCACCGCCCCACGGATTACACGGAGCGGGCGCACCTGCATCGCCACACGGTCACTTCATCAAGCCGGCATCGACCATGTCATGACCTGCATCGCTGGACCGAGGGCTTCATCATCTCTTCATCAACCTACTCCGGAGACTTTGGCGTCGCTGGCCGACCAGCTCCGTCACGTTAGCTGGACCGAGGGCTTTGCTTCGGCGAGCCAACCTTTGCCAGCATCGCCATGCCGTTGCTTTATCGCCCATCAGGCGATAGGTGTGCGGATCGAGTCCCAATTTTGGGAATCACCTTTATTCGGATTGCCACAACAAATAAGCCAGGTGCTATTAATCCTAGTATTTCTTGCTTGTTAGGGTTCATTTTTCCCAATGAATTATTACTCTGATTTGTCCGTCATATGTACTCAGGTCTATCAAATGGTGGCCGCATTAACGACGGTCGCATGGTGGTTCGGTCAGTTTCCGTACACAGTCCGGCGAACACCGCATCCGGTACTCGAACCGACCTATGAATTCAGGCCTTGCCATGCCTTTACCGCATCACACCGCCGCCCTGCATCGACATTGACTTCGGCGCCAAGCCATATTTCTTTTATTACTCACTTTGCATAAATTATTTGTTATGCAACAAATTTTTTTATTTTTTTATTATTACTATTATCTCCGGTTTGCACTATTTTTTCTGCACAGGAAAATGATCCAGCCGGACTATATCCTTTGGCGTCACCTCGGCTGGACGGGGGGCTTCGTCAACACTTCATTACCCCATGCCGGGGACTTCGGCATCACCCTACCGTCCTGCATTGACCGTGCTATGTCACCACTTCGGAGTGCTGAGCTCTTTGCTCCGCCACCTCGGGACCGGCTCGGGGATGGAACCTTGTCCCGCTTCAAGCTCGGACCGCGTCATCAATACCGAACAGATTAACCAGCTAAGTTGTCTTCATGCTCAAAGTTTTAAATTTTTAACTTGTGTTCGGCTCGGCCAAGCATTATAATTTTTTGGAAAGAAGTTGCTTGTAAAAATTTCCTTGTCCAAACTTTGTTTGTGACGCGCAAATTCAAATACCCCGTTTACTTGGGGGCTTCCTTCATGAAGTTTTTTACTCTTGCATATGGTTATACTTGTACGGCTTCGTTCCTTGTTCGAGTATTACACCACAATATGCACCATATTGACTTAAGCGATTTGCAAGCTGGGTTGCCTGGCTCCTGTGCTTACCCCTACGTTCCCGATTGTTTGGCTAGGGAGTAAAGGGAGCACCTCTGCGATTGTCACGATCGGGTCACCCGAACCGGACCTCAGACTGGGTGAAGCCGAAAGCTAGCACTCTTATTGTTTTCAATCATGGTCGGCACACAATGGAACTCATGAGTACAAAAAATCTATTGCACAAGTCTCATAATAACAATGAGCACCGAAGAAAGGTATCGGTGGGGGTACTATTTTCTTCGAAGATGCTTCTTACTCTTTGCAGTAATATAGCATAAGTTCCCTGAGCGCGTTTGTCTGTTACAGCCTTATGGCCTGATTGCCTGGTTATTGGAAACGCCGTCGAAATTCTCGACAGATGGAGTACATAACACTTTTCGGTCCTTGACCGAAGAGGGAGAAGCCGACGGTCGGTTAAGACATGTTTAAAGTTCGATTGAACATAGATATGATATAAGTACTTCGGTACATGCAATCATTCTTTTACCCAAGTCACTTGGGGGCTCTTAAATTTATATGAGCCATTTTATGATAAGTTTTTTTCTTCTAGTCGTTGCAGAGTTTTTATTATTTATCACTCCTTTTCTCGACATGAGTGTGCGGTCACTAGCCGGGGAGCCTAATTTCTCTCTCAAAACCGCTAGAGTTTAGTTTTCTAAACTGGCCTAATGAGAAGTACTCCGCCTTTGGGATGGGAGACTGAAGCCGTAGGCTGACCCGCTTGAAATCTTGAGATAGGATGTGTCATGTCAAAGCACGGCAGAAGCACTTTTTTTTCTAAAGTCCAATTTTCGGATTGGCACCGAACACTTGATCTTGTTGGGACGTCATGTTTTTACTGACGTTTTTTTGGTTTTCCAAGCTTTTGGTACTTTTAAACTATTTTTGTGTTTTCAGCACAAGTCTCGCAGTGCAACGCCGGACACCTTTAGAGATTCGACAAAAACATTCTCGGATATTGCTATATATGCATCGGTTTTGAATTTTGTCTTCGGTCAATAGTTGGGTTGCCCGGCTCCTCCGCTTGCCTCCTATGTTCCGCTTTGTTCGGCTAGGTGTGCAAAGGGAGAACCACTGCGATTGTGCTTCCAGCTCACATGGTTAAGCACCTCAGTGGAGAAAGCCGAAAACTGACTGTCACAACAAGCGTAAAGTGGTCGGCGATCCGATGACGGCGTTAAACGACGGGCCATTCATAACAATGGCCGAAGTGTTTACGGCTTGACCTCGACTGTCGCCGAACACTACCGGGGGCTATTAACTGGCCTCCCAAACTAAATCCTCGATATTTTGCTCTTACATTGGAGCTGAGGTTTCATGATCATGCTTAGCATGACAACCCAAAGAAAGGAACCAATAGGGGGACTATTTTCTTTGGAAGACATTTCTTCTGTTAAACAGTAATATAACATATCTCTCCACGTACCTTTGTTTATAAAACCGTATGGCCAGATTGCCTTGTTTGTTGTCAATCTTTGCCCTCATAAATGCTTTATAAAGTAGGACAAACACTCCTCGGCTATTGGCCGAGGAGGTGGAAGCTGATGGTCGGTCAACAAAGTTTTGTACAATACGGATCCGAGCATTAATGACGTAAAGTACTTGGATACATAGAGTCATTACACATAATTTGTGATTTTACTATGGATATCGATCCTTAATTCGGCCTCCCGTGCCTGCATTAAGGCTCGGGCGCTACTGGGCTTCAGGCTTATTATTTACAAATATTAAAGGGGCACATCAATCCCCTGATCTAGAGTTGCCACCCGACCAGTGTCTCGGGGGCTACTGCATTGCCTGTTCTATGCAGAAAATTTTAAGTGCAATACAGTTTCTGAGGAGATTTTGATCCTCAGGTTGGTCGGCCGCACCCAACCTGAGTCTTGAGGACTGAGCACGCCACTTTTTGTGCCCCGAAGTATTCTGCCGAGCTAGGACTTGATCCTCAGACCGATTTTGCAAATCAACTTGAGTCTCAGCAGCTACGGGGATCAGCGGTCTTATGTCATCCTTCATGGGCATCTCGGGTTTTAGACCGATACCCACCTTGAGGGCTACTGGCTATGTATCTCGGCAGAGAATAAATTGCACCAGTCAAAAAATATTGACAAAAATCGGCCCACATTCGGGGTGGTGCACCACCTCAGAAGCAGTCCGGCGTAAAGCTCGGGCTCTAGTGGCTGGCTCCATAGAGGGCACTGCCGGCATTAAGCTCGGCTAAACTCCTTCAAACTTCTTTGAACCAAGATGATTTCCGACACCTCGGTTACATAGTCTGGCGTTGGAGCTCGGATACCGTCCGGTGTTGGAGCTCGGATACATAGTCCAGTGTTAGAGCTGGGAAGCAGTCCGGCATTGGTGCTCGGCTGCAAAAGATACCTCGAATACAGTCCAGCATTGGAGATCGGACGCAAGAGGACGTTGCCGCCCGGGAACAACTTCAAACCCGAGGCATGGCATAAAAATAACGAGGCATTGATAAAGGCCGGAAACTTAAAGGGGCTCCTCGGATACCCGACGTATAAACTTGTTGAATGCATTTCGGCGATCCTCAAGATCGAAGATGAGAAGATTTGTTGAACCAGTTTTCAAGACCGACTACCGAAGATGAAGAACAGTTCAGAAGAATCGAGGAGCGTCCCTAACTTGAAGACCGGTTCAGGGGGCTACTAACGGTGTCCTGGACTAGGGGGTACTCACCACGTCGTCTCCCGATCAGGTGGATTGGGCCGAGGATCCCCATGGCCGTATACTCATGGGCCAGTCCGGACAGTTGCCGCATACAAGGAAGATTCCACAAGACTTGGCGATCAAGACAAGGACTCCTCCCCCACCGGCGTATTCGGCTAGGACTCTTGTTATCCTAGGCCTCGGGTGCATTATATAAACCGGGGTCAGGCTAGTCAATAGACATATACAACAACAATCATACCATAGGCTAGCTTCTAGGGTTTAGCCTCCTTGATCTCGTGGTAGATCTACTCTTGTAATACCCACATCATCAATGTCAATCAAGTAGGACGTAGGGTTTTACCTCCATCAAGAGGGCCCGAACCTGGGTAAAACATCGTGTCCCTTGCCTCCTGTTACCATTGATCCTAAGACGCATTGCTTGGGACCCCCTACCCGAGATCCGCCGTTTTTGACACCGACACCACCCCATAAGGAAGAAGGATCAAGTATGTATCATGGCATGAGCCGAAGAGGACACAAGTAAATTCCTTATCAGGAGTTGTGCAGGAGGAAGTACCAGTGGTGAAGGATTTCCCTGATGTATTTCCAGAAGAGTTGCCAGGCATGACACTGGATAGAGACATTGAGTTTTTGATTGAGCTTTTGCCAGGCACAGGGCCGATATCTAAGAGACCGTACTGGATGACCGCACAAGATTTGGAGGAAATTAAGAAGCATATTAAGGAGTTACTGGATAAAGGCTACATTCGCCCAAGTTCTTCACCTTGGGGATCGCCAGTGCTTCTAGTGGAGAAGAAGGATGGATCATAGAGGATGGTGGTTGATTATCGAGGATTGAATGAAGTAACAATCAAGAACATGTACCCACTACCGATGATCAATGATTTGTTTGACCAATTGCAAGGAGCAAAGGTATTTTCCAAGGTTGATTTGCGATCGGGATACCATCAGTTGAAGATTCGAGAGCAGGATATACCTAAGACGACTTTTACCACCAGGTACGGGCTGTATGAGTATACCTATATGTCATTTTGTCTGACTAACGCACCTGCCTACTTCATGAACATGATGAACAAGGTATTTATAGAGTTTCTGGATAAGTTCATCATGGTGTTCATTGATGATATTTTGGTCTACTTGAAGAATGAAGAAGAGCATAAGGAGCATTTGCGTTTGGTACTGGAGAAGCTCAGAGAACATCAGTTAAATGCCAAGTTCAGCAAATGTGAGTTTTGGTTGAAGGAAGTTGGATTCCTCAGACATGTTATATCCAGAGAAGGAATAGCAGTAGATCCTACCAAGGTTGTCACAGTGACAAATTGGGTAGCACCAACGATAGTTGGAGAGATCCAGAGTTTTCTTGGACTGGCAGGATACTACCAGAGATTCATTGAGAATTTCTCAAAGCTTGCAAAGCCCATGACGGAGTTTCCAGGAGTTGAAGAAACGTTTGGTTACATCGCCAGTGTTGATTCTTCCAGATCAGCGCCAGGATTATGAGGTGTATTGCGACGCTTCTCGTCGAGGACTTGGAGCAGTGCTTATACAGGAGGGAAGAGTTGTTTCGTATGCTTCACGACAGCTTAAGCCCCATGAGTTGAATTATGCTACACATGATTTGGAGTTAGCAGCCGTAGTGCATGCACTGAAGACATGGAGACATTTTCTCATCGGAAACCATTGTGAGGTGTACACGGATCACAATTTGAAGTACATTTTCACGCAGAAGGAGTTGAATCTCAAGCAAAGGATACGGTTGGAGCTCATCAAGGATTATGATATGAGATTACATTATCACCTCGGAAAGGCTAACGTAGTAGCCGATGCATTGAGCCGCAAGAGACATGTAAACACACCCATGACCGGAGAGTTACCAAAGGAGTTAGCCGAGGCTCTTCGCGAGCTATGTTTGGAGATAGTTCCGAGAGGCTACGCTGCAGCATTGGAGATTCAGTCTACTTTGATGGATAAGATCAGAGAAGTTCAGAAGACTGACAAGGAGATTGCCTCTATAAAGGAGAAGATGAGCAAAGAAAAAGCTAAAGGATTTCGTGAGGATGAGCACGATACTTTATGGTTTGAGGACCGCATTTATGTGCCTAATGATCCGGAGATCAGGAAGTTGATTCTGCAATAGGCCCATGATTCACTGTACTCGATTCACCCAGGACATACCAAGATGTATTTGGATTTGAAGGATACTTTCTGGTGGACCGGAATGAAGAAGGATATTGCGGCGTATGTAGCAGTATGTGATGTCTGTCAGAGAGTGAAGGCAGAGCATCAAAAGCCAACAGGATTGTTACAACCATTGTCAATACTCGAATGGAAGTGGGATAAGTTAGGCATGGATTTTATCACGGGATTGCCCAGGACTCATTCAGGCTACGACTCGATTTGGGTTGTAGTCGATCGTTTGACGAAGGTAGCTCATTTCATCCTAGTGAAGACCACTTACACCAGTGCTAAGTTGGCAAAGATATACATGACCAGGATCGTATGTCTACATGGAGTTCCGAGGAGCATTGTATCAGATAGAGGAACCCAGTTTACCTCAAAGTTCTGGAATCAGTTGCATGAAACTTTGGGTACCAGGATAGAGTTCAGCACAGCCTTTCATCCGCAGGCAGATGGACAGACCGAAATAGTCAATCAGATTTTGGAGGATATGCTGAGAGCTTGCGCGCTAGATTATGGATCTAGCTGGGACGATAATTTGCCATATGCAGAGTTCTCTTACAACAACAGTTATCAATCCAGTTTGAAGATGGCCCCTTTCGAAGCCTTGTACGGAAGGAGGTGAAGGACCCCATTGTCGTGGGATGAAGCTGGAGAACGCCAGTTGTTTGGACTAGATTTGATTAAGGAGTCTGAACAGAAGGTGAAGTTGATTCGCGATAGGCTCAAGGTAGCCCTGTCCAGGCAGAAGAGCTATGCAGATTCTAAACGCAAGGAGACAGTTTACGAAGTCGGAGATAGAGTTTATCTTCGTGTATCTCCACTTCGGGGAGTTAAGCGCTTTGGAGTTAAGGGAAAGTTAGCGCCACGTTTTGTGGGACCATACAAAGTTTTGGAGCGTATGGGAGAAGTTGCCTACAAGTTGGAGTTGCCCGAAGGATTGTCAGGAGTTCACGATGTGTTCCACGTTTCCTAGTTGATGAAGTGCCACACAGAGATGGCTGATATACTGTTGAGAGATACAGTGCCGCTGGAAGCGATTCAGTTGGATAGTGATTTGACCTATGAGGAGAAACCAGTCAAAATTCTCGAGTATGCTAGCCGAGTCACCCGCAGCAAGGTTATCAAGTTTTGCAAAGTTCAGTGGAGCCACCACACTGAGGATGAAGCCACCTGGGAGCGAGAGGAAGATCTACTGAAGGACCATCCTCACCTATTTTCTAGCCAACCCAAATCTCGAGGGCGAGATTCATCTTAAGGGGGTAGGTTTGTAACATCCCAAATTTTCAATTTGGAATGTTATATAGTAGATCATCATTGCATATCATATTTTATTTGCTTTTGGTTTGATCCTAGAAATTCTACGCAACTCAAGGACCCTCGGAGAGAGTTGGGAGTTTCGTTATTTTCATATTTGAGTTTTCTCAAATTTTGAAAATAGGATAATTTGATTTTATTTATTTTATCTTCAATTATTTCAATTATAAAAAAAATAAGAGAGGGAATAAAATGACTTTCCCAAAAATAAAGAAATATTGAGGATTTAATAAAAAAATCAAATAAGTTTTATTTTGGAGTTTTTGCTATTTTATTTGGATTTAGGAAAAAATTGCACGTATTTCAAAACTGCATTTTAGGGTCAAGAAAATGTTCATCTCGTTCTAAATATTTCATTTAGACGGTGAAAATTTGTTTTGGCATTTTTAGATTTTTATTTATTTTTCTAGAATTTATTTTCTGTTCGGCAGAATTATTTAAAAAAAACCGCGCGCGCGCCCGTCTGGGCCGAAGCCCAGCCGAGCCAGGCCGGCCCGCCTCCCGCCGCCGCCGTCTCCCGCACGGAGCCGCGCCGCCGTCGCCGCTGACCCGGACACGGAGTCCGAGCCGGACTCTCCCCGCCGCCTTGCCCCTCCCCCAAGGCGCCACCCCCCTCTTTATATACCGCGCCGCCCCCAACCTCGCCACCAGCCCCGCCTCCCGCCGCTGACAGCAGCAGCAGCAGCCGCCGTCGCTGTCGCCGAGCCGCCGTCGCCGCCAGGAGCCGCCGCCGCCTCCCGCCGCTGCCGCCGCAGCCCCGCCACCCCACGCCATCCTGCCGGAGCGAGCCGAGGTAGCTGCCCCGCTGCCCCGGTTTTTCTAAAGAAACCGATCCATTTTTTTATAGAAAACCCTAGTTTTCGTTTTTTAGATTAGATCGTTTTTTTCCGGTTTATTTATTTAGCGAGCGTTCGCCTATTCGTTCGTTTTAATGGACGAATTCGCCGTTTAGTTTCAGTTAACGAACGTTCGTTCGTTAATCTGTTCGTCAGTTTTTCTTGTTCTCGGATTTTTCCGCAATTATTTCTGATCGTGATTTCTGATCTGATTTTTGTTCTAGTATAACTTTTCGCTCGTTTATCGAAATCAGGCGATTCAAGCACCTAGAGTTTCGTCTCGAAACCCTCTTTCCGTTTAACCCACTTAAACAAGTTTTTGCTACTGTAAAAGTTGACTTAGGTCCAGATTAGTAAACAAAGCTTGTTTCTTTCGCCGTTTGACTTTCGTTGCTTCGTTTGATTTGATTCTTTTTGCAAACCGGAGTTCTTAAGTTGAACTTTCTCGTTAGTTCTCTTATTTGAGTTTTACCTGTGCATTAGATAAGTACTTATTGTATGCTTGTTTGTTTGCGATAGAGTATCCGGAGTGCGCCGCTTGCTATTTCGAATCTCTAGGTTTCACGGATCATCAGCAAGGCAAGTAACACTTGATCATACCTCTTTTCTACCTAGTTTTTATGCGTTAGATCAATCCTCAAACAATTGCATGATTAGGATCTTATTAATATGCGAGTTTTGGGAAGTAGATGAGGTAGTACCTATTACCTGTTTTATTATCAAACCCTTGGGAGTTACTTCTACGTTTTCTTATTATGCCATGCTATGCTAGTAGACGTGGATTGGGTGAGTGTATCCATGACAGATGTGAGATTGTTATTTAATGATTTATTTAAGGTGGCAACTTAACACACATTTGGGTGGATTGAGGCACCTGGGTATTCCAGCGATTGCCTGTTTTTCTTTATGGACCGCCACCCAGGCTCAAAGGGATCATGAGATTATTCATGCTAGAAACTTCCGTGTGCAGCCACAAGCTACTATGGGCTCTAGCATAGTTGATTAAGTCGTGCGAACTCTTACAGTGGTAGACTAGCAGATGTAGGGGAAAGTAGGTGTAACTGTCTACCCGATCGTAAGGTGCTAGTGCTTCTGAAAGACTATGTCTCGGTCATCCGTTTCTCAAACACCATGTAGTGCAAGAATCCCAACGGAGGAGATCGAGTCTTGTGGGGAAAAGTGCGCAAACCTCAGTAGAGTGTATAAACTAATCATGGTTAGCCGTGTCCCCGGTTATGGACATCTTGAGTACCTAGTATTTGGATTATCATGTGAATCTCATCATGTTACTTTAATTAATTTTGTTGGGTTTTAATGATGATGCTTAATTGGGATTGAGAGGATGTCTATCTTCTCAATGTTTAACAACCACCATGATAGTTAAATAAAATTTATTCCTTTGCAGTAGGGAAAAATTGGCTTTATGCAAAAACTGTAACCATAGAGCTTTCCACCAGCCATATATGCATGTAGTATAACATATTTCTGTTCATTACTCTCTATGTGTTACATTGCCAGCATATTCCATGTGCTGACCCGTTTCCGGGCTGCAACGTTCATGTTGCAGACGTTCCAGACAACGAGTAAGGTGCCTTTAGGTCGTGGTTCTATACTCAGTGATGCCGTTGGAGTTGATGGACTCACTTATCTTCCAAGCCTTCCGCTGTTATCATTATTAGATGGCCTTAAGCCATATTTATTGTAATAAGTTCTCTTTTGAGACACTCGATGTAATAAGTGTGTGATTGCTACTCTGTTATAAATCCTTCAAATACTGTGCGTGTCAGCATTACTGATCCAGGGATGACACTAAAGCACAGAGATCAGACTGTTTGAGGTCTGGTCGCTACATGTGGTCATTTAATGATTACTATGGTATTGTTTATACCAAGCTTGATTGGATCCTGAGATGATCGTGTGATGTCCGAGGTTGTTAAGTGATGCATGCGTTCGTTACAAGGTAACCCGAGCAGAATAAGTAGTGCATATAGTGGCATCATGTTGCATGCTAGTATTATCGGATTAATATGTTCATATTGTGATAGTTGTATCATGTTTATGTTGGTCATGCCATGTTATTCTGATGATCTCATAATAATTCCTGTTTAACCTGTAATTGCCATGCTGTTGTCTGTCTTAATGCTTCTGGTTATTCTGAGCTTGCAAGTACATTCAATGTACTAACCTGGCGTGTCATGCTAGCTTGCAGGTCGTGCCAGATTTGATTGCTTGCTTGTCGTGGTTTTCGTTCATGCGAGCTAGGATAAGCGCTCCAGCCAGAGTCCCTGCGGAGTGGAGTTCACCACCTTCGTCGTTGTTCTGCTGCTTGCATAGAGCAACTAAGGATGGCGTAGTGTCGCCGTGCCGATGTTATTCATTGTAATATCGGAGACCTTGTATTCATATTCGTGTAATAATAGAGAGCTGGTTTGTTCTATGATGAGCAGTGCTGTATTCCAGAAGACTTCTCCTTGATCTCAGGGCTGGAATATGGGGCGTTCCGGTTTTCTCTGAGCCGGGGTGCCACAGAACGCGCGGGAGGCACGGGAGGAGCGGGAGGCGGAACAGCAGAAGGCGACTGCCGCCAAGGCAGCACAAGAGGCGGCGGAGGAGACGACGAGGGTGTAGGCCGATGCAGCGGCCAAGGCCCACGCGGATGCTGCAACCGCGGCGCAGGCGGAGGAGGCCTTGTGCAACCAACCTCCATAGCTCGTCATCCCCCTCCGCTCCGTGGCGCCTGAGATCCTAGTGGTGCCGCCGGAGGGAGCCAGTGGCGACCAGCCAGTGATGGAGAGGGAGGGGGCGACGCCATCGCCCCAGAGAAGGAGGCGGCTTCGACAGCGCCGACTTGGGTGGACCAAGGTGGCCTGCCTAGCGCGCCGCCTGTGCCACCGGCTGGAGGCGAGCCAGCTGCAAGGGCGGACCTTGTGGTCCAATCTCCGGCGCGCCAGTGCGCAGGGAAGGCAACCTCGGCGCCGAACCCACAGAAGGCCGCGGGCTTGAGCTCGTCGGCCCAGGATCTAGAGACGGCGAGCGTCCGGGTGGCGGGACTGCCGTGCTGAACGCGGCGGCACAAGACGTCTGGACACGGATTCAGTCCCAGGCCGCCGTGCTGAAGCAGTACAACCAAGAATTCCTGGCGACGCGGACAGCCATCCAGGTAAGCTTCTCGCTTTTTTGCTTCTTGTTCTTGAAATCTTTTGTGGGGGTGCGTCAGCGCACCCACTGGGTGTATTCCCCGAGTTCCGAGTTGGCTGCTGAGCAGGCGGCTTGAAACTTCTTAGTAGGCTTCGGGTGCTAACCTGTCCTTATTTGTTTGTCTGTCCCTTTTGTAGGACTATCATAATCTCCGTGCGGTCATCTTCAAATCCCACACCCGGGAGCTGACTCGGAAGACTGCCGACTTGTCTGAGAGCCGGAGTAAGTATTCCATCTTCTGTCTCTCGTGGGGGCGCGTCAGCACACCCACTGGGTGTAGTCCCCGAGATTCGGGCCGACTGCTGAGCAGTCGGGCCGGATCTTTTGTGGCGACTTCTTCCTCATTGTTTTTCCTTCTTTGCCGTCTCCGAGAGGCCAACGCCGACTTGCGGCAGCAACTGGGTGAGGCCCAGACCGCCCTGCATGTCAAGGAAGCCGAGTGCGGCACCTTGGCTAAGGAGCGTGACCGCCTGGCCAAGAAGCTGGCTGACCAGGAGGAGAGCCATAAGGTGGCCCTGAAGGCGGTGAAGGATAGTGAGGCCGCCCTCCAAGCCGAGTATGTGACCAAGGCAACAAACTGGGCCGAGTCGAAGCAGGCACTGAGCAAGGGCTATGGCCAGATCGAAGACCTGGTTGACAGTAAGCCGCCTTCCTCTTCGTCCATTTTCTTGCTGCCTGCTGCTTGGTCCGACTTCTGACTTTGTGTCTTTTCTCTTTTCCTTTCTCCTTTGTGCAGAGTACTTCCCAGGCTATTCTGTTGCCGCCAGCTCAGTCATCAAGGCCCACCGCAATGCGTAGAGGCAAGCTGGTGCTGAGATTGCACCGGATGCTCGCCGGTCGCTCGAGGAGCAGCTCCTAGCCATCCAAGCCCGTCTTCAGCCGGCTCACCGATGCTTTGCCATCTTCAGCGCGTTGGAGCCCAAGTGCTGTCCACCCTCTGGCCTGGCAAAGTGATTCCCCGCACCCCAAGTCGGACTGTCGACTGGCTGGAGGTGGCGGCTAGCTGCTTCGAGGTCTGGAAGGCTTCTGCAGCTCTAGCAGGCTCCAGGCGGGCAGTGGAGTTCGTCCGAGCGTGGTATCCCGGGCTAGACTTGACCTAGCTGGCCACGTGGCGGCAGGAGGCGAACGAGGAGCTGGAGGCAGTGTAACCGACTATCATCCAGCATGCCTCAGCGATCGCCGAGTACACCGACACCAGCGCCTTTGTCCCTGAGCTGAACAACGAGGGTGTTGCTCTGCCGGAGGAGTGGTTCGGGCTGAACCCGACAGACGGTGAAGACTTGGTGGAGGAGATTGGCTCCAATGACGAGGGCGAGGAGGAGGAGGACGAGGACGGTGAACACGCCGCACCGGATGGTGGAGCAGCCGACCAGCTTCAGCTTGACCGTGCCTCTAGCAAAGAGGCACGCGCGAGCACGCCGCCTGCCGCTGGTGATGATCAAGCTTAGACTCGCCAGCCAGCCACTCCTCCAGCCAGTGCTGCCGTCTCCACCGACCTTCCCAACTCGCCCGTTGCACCCTTGTCCTGAGCCGCCACATTTATCTTTGCTTTCCTGCTTGTTACTCTTTGAACAATACTTGTTAAATTCGTGCAGTTCCACCCACTAGGGGTGTATTCAGACTAAGTTGAATGCCGTCCCTTCAAAGGCCTTTTGTGTAAATATAATCTTGCGTGTGTTTTGGCTTCTGACTGTGCTTGCTTTTCATCTTTTCTGGCTGTTTCCTTTGCCGCCCTCCCTTGGTCGCCGCCTTCCCAGCCGGACAGCTGCTCTGTAGTCTGTGGCTGGGAAAGTACTTGGCCGTGTGGGAGGGCAAGTACTTTAGCTTTCTTAGATTGTAGCAAGGTGAGTGGGAAGCCGGCCAGCCGGCTGCTTAGCAGCCGTTTGGCAGGGTGGGGAGCCGGCTTGTGTTATGTAAGCCCATTGGTCCTTAGCCATTTTTCGTGTGGGCATCTTTTCCTGCCTTTAACTCTTGCAAGTCGGACAGTCGATTCTGTGAGCTGCGATTTCGACAAGAGAGGGCTTAGGTGCCCGCACACTATTTGTCTAACTGCAGGTGGAACTTAACATAATTTAAGGCGGCAAGTCCCCGGGCCGACTGGTCGAACCCGATGCCGGACAGAAAATGTAGTAACACATTCATAGGCATGATACTCATCATATAGATAAAAGAGGGTAGTCCCCGAGTTCTCCTCGGGGAGCTTGATGTCTTGTACTTAATAGAAAAGATAGCGTGGCACATACTGCATTTAACTGTAAAATCTTCGGAGGAGATTGGCGTTCCATGGGCGTTCCGACTCCTTGCCGGAATCATCTTTCTTGCGCGCCTTGGGCTTCTGTGCATCGAACAGGTAGTAGGAGTCGTTGCCGAAGGCCTTGCTGACGACGAAGGGGCCTTCCCAAGGGGCCGAGAGCTTGTGCCGTCCGGCTGTTCGCTGGATCAGCCAGAACACAAGATCGCCCTCTTGGAAGGATCTTGGCTTGACCTTCCGATTGTGGTAACGGCGCAAACCCTGCTGGTAGATGGCGGACCGGCTGAGTGCTAACAGCCGGCCCTCTTCCAGCAGATCAAAGCCATCTTCTCGTGCTTCCTTGGCCTCCCCTTCCGTGTACATGGTGACTTGAGGTGAGTCGAACTCGATGTCAGTTGGGATGACAGCCTCGGCACCATATACAAGGAAGAAAGGAGTGAAGCCGGTTGATTTGTTCGGGGTGGTGCACAAGCTCCAGAGGACGACCGATAGCTCCTCGAGCCAGCAGCCGATCGAGCGCTCTAGTGGTACGACCAGTCGGGGCTTGAAGCCGGGCAAGATGAGGCCGTTTGCTCGCTCGACTTGGCCATTTGAATGCAGATGGGCAACAGACTCTAAGTCCAGTCGGATGCCCTGTGTCACGCAGAAACGTGCCAATGCTCCTTTTGCAAAGTTCGTGCTGTTGTTGGTGATGATGCTGTGTGGTATGCCATACCGGGTGGTGATGTCTGCGATGAATGTCACAGCAGTTGGCCCATTCAGCTTCTTGATTGGCTTCGCTTCAATCACTTGGTGAACTTGTCCATGGCGACAAGCAGGTGTGTCATGCCGCCACGTGCCGTCTTGAACGGGCCCACCATATCCAGCCCCCAGACGGCAAAAGGCCAGGTGAGGGGGATGGTCTTGAGTGTAGAAGCCGGCAGGTGTTGCTTGGAGCTGAAAACTTGGCACCCTTTGCAGTGTTTGACCAACTCTTTGGCGTCTTCCAAAGCATTTGTCCAGAAGAAACCATGGCGGAAAGCTTTGGCGACGAGTGATCTTGAGGCCGCGTGGTGGCCGCACTCGCCTTGGTGGATGTCCTTAAGGATTGCAATGCCCTTCTCTGGCTCGACGCAGCGCTGGAAGACTCCAGTGACACTGCGCCTAACGAGTTGTCTGTTTACTATTGTGTATGCTCCGGCTCTGTGTTGAACTTGTCTTACCGAGATCTCGTCAGTCGGCAGCTCTCTGTTCACCAGAAAGTTGAGGATGGGCTGGGCCCATGATGGAGCTGCGACTTCTTCTATTGCCAACATGGCTACTGCGACCAGGGCGGGTGGGTTGGGTGGTGAAGAATTGGAGTCAACCACCGCCTACTGTGTCGTCGGAGTCCCCGGGCCGACAGCTGCAGTCCCCGGGCCAGGTTCTGAAGTCCCCAAGCCAGGTGCGACTACAGCAGTCCCCGAGCCGCCTGTCGGAGTCCTTGGGCCGCCTGCAGGGTTCCCCAAGTCAGATCCGACAGCGTCAGGGTCAGGCGGCACAAAGATGGAGTCTGATTCTGGAGACGGCTTGATAGACGGCTTGAGGAGGCGTTGGAGGGAGACGCCGGTTGGTATAGCTTGTGGGGTGGAGCCGATTCGTGCCAGGGCATCTGCTTGCTCGTTGTCGGCCCGTGGCACGTGGAGAAACTCGCACCCTTCAAAGTATCTACTGAGCTGCTGAACGAGGAAGCGGTAGCTCGCCATGTTTGAGTCCTTGGCGTCCCAGTCGCCAGATGATTGCTGGATCACCAAGTCCGAGTCGCCATAACACAGGATCCGGCGGATGCCAAGTTCTTTGGCCAGCCGGAGCCCATGTATGAGCGCCTCATACTCGGCCACGTTGTTGGAGGAGGCAAAATGAATTTGCAATGTGTATCTGAGCTTGTCGCCCTTGGGAGAGGTGAGGACAATGCCGGCTCCCAAGCCGATGCGCATCTTGGATCCGTCAAAGTGCATCCGCCAATGAGTGGAGTCGGGTGCCGGCGGTAGGTACTGGGTCTCAGCCCAGTCGACAAGAAAGTCGGCCAGCACTTGGGACTTGATGGTGGTGCGCGGCTAGTAGAAGCCGTGTGGGAATCTCCATCCTCTCTATGGCCTTGATCTTCACTTGGTTGCACTCAATGCTGCGTTCAGAGACCAGGAAGCTCAGGAACTGGCCGACTGGCACTCCGAACACGCATTTCTCTGGGTTGAGCTTGATCTGAAATCGGCGCAAGTTGTCAAATGTTTCTTTGAGATCTTCCAGCAGGGTGCGCGCTTCTCCGTCTTCACCACAATATCGTCTACATAGACGTGGGCATTTCTGCTGAGTTGCTTGAGGAGGCATTTCTGCATGCAACACTGAAAAGTGGCACCGACATTCCTCAAGCCGAATGTCATAGTCAGGTAACAGAAAGCTCCAAATGGTGTGATGAAGGCGGTCTTCAGGCGGTTGGCTGGATCCAACTTGATCTGATGGTAACCTGAATAGGCATCCAAGAAACTCAACAGCTCGCATCCGGCTGTGGAGTCTATCACTTGGTCAATCCGGGGCAAAGCAAACGGATCTTTGGGGCAAGCTTTGTTGAGGCTGGTATAGTCTATACACATGCGCCACTTCTTGTTCTTCTTCAACACAAGGACCGGATTGGCAAGCCATTCTGGAAAGAACACTTCCATAATGAAGCCGGCTGCCATAAGCCGGGCTACCTCTTCACCAACAATTCTTCTCTTCTCCTCCAACAGTCGGCGGAGGGGCTGCTTGACTGGTTTTGCATCTTCTCGGACATGTAGCTTGTGCTAGGCGAAATCTGTCGGGACACCCAACATGTCCTTGGGGGACCATTCAAATATATCCCGATTCTCACGGAGGAAATCGACGAGCTCGCTTTCCTATTTGCTATCCAGGTTTGCTCCTACAACAACAAACCTCTCCGGGTGCTCTGGGTCCAGAGGTATCTTCTTTGTTTCCTTGGTCGGCTAGAAGGAGCCCTGAACTTCCGACTCCTTGGGGTCAGGCGATAGGTCCGGCTGCTTCCCGGCCATGGCCACAACCCGGTCAAGGATCTTCTTCTCAGCAGCGATTACGAGGGACTCGGCCAGCCGGCTGCTAGCTGCAGCACAAGCAGAGGATTTCTTGTAGTCTTCGACTATGGTGATGATGCCCTTGGAGCTCGGCATATCACTAGTAGAAAACAGGGCATTTGTCCCGGTTCGTAAGGGCCTTTTGTCCCGGTTTAAGAACCGGGACAAAAAGGTCGGTACTAATGCCCTCCCCCTTTAGTCTCGGTTCTTACACGAACCGGGACAGATGGGCCTCCATGTGGCCACTGCGGGCAGCCTAGGCAAGGGGGCCTTTGGTCCCGGTTGGTGATATAAACCGGGACCAAAAGGCTTCCACGCGTCAGCAGCTGGCTAGAGCTGAGTTTTTTTTAAAAAAGTGGCTGGTTTAGGGGTTTTGGGGGTTAATTTAAGTTGTTATTAGCTAGCTAATAGAGAGAAGTGTCCTCTCTTATATCTTCGTCCTTGGTTTACCAACGCTACTGCTATGTTCATTTCACCCGCTGATATATAATAACTCATGCTCGCATCATACATCATTATATATAATATCAAGTCATACTAATCATGCATCATCATACAACTTCTACTCGTTATTAATAACAAGTCATACGATCATCATCCTCATAGTCGTCGAACCCAACCCTACATAATTGTTCTTAGCACATGATCATCAGTATCAGGTAGGACCTAAACACCCTTAAGGTAAAATAGCATAAAACAATATAGACCCTGACTCTCCATTATGAAGAATGGAGATCATCCTGTCTCCAATTCTTGCGCTTCACTTCCTTTTGCTTCCAAGAAGCTCGTTACGACTGTCCATTCATTTTTCCATTCTTTGATTGTCATGTCTCCACTTCTTTTAGAAATATGGTATGGACAGTTGAGATTCGTAGGACGACTTGGTTGTATGTTCAAAACATCAAGGAGACCGTGCGTATACATCAGATGAGGCACAGAATCGTTCGGGATTATCTGTTGAAAAACATAGTAATAACTTCGTAGTTAGCAATGATGTACTAGTTTTAGAAGCATGCAAAAAGATGCATGGATGTCGTAATAGTAAAAAATCGTACCAGGGTATCTCCATGGTAGTTACCGTAGTTCAACACGTGCACTAGTGGCACGTATTGACCATAATGTTGAGGAGTTTGATTGTAGATATTGTAATTCTCAAGATCAGTACAAAATGGGATCAGATGAATTTTCTCCTTATAAGTTAATTCAGAGCCATTGGTGTAGTGGGTTTTGTCTACCATATTCCGCACATTCTTTGAAGAATGAAAATAAGCTGTCAATGGAAATAAGCTGTCAACTATTTTGAAATAAACAATATAAATTACTTAATAACTATGTTTGAGAAGCTCACATGGGGGAAGAATTGGAAGTGTATCCACAAGGACCCAAATGTCCATATTGTCTTGCTCGATTGTAGGATCATCTTGAGGTAAGCATAGTGGGGCACAACCATGATCTTGGCCAAGGTAGGTCGGCCAAGTAAAGCATGGTAAGGGCTCTCTAGATCCACCACTTCAAACCAGACTGCTTCACGACGGAAGTGATCCTTGTCTCCAAAAAGAACATCTATCTTGATCTTGCCGATTGGTGAGCAGGACATGCCCAGTACAATGCCATGGAACACGGTCCGACTAGGCAAAAGTTGCTTTGTCTTGATGTTCAGCTTCCCCATGGTGTCACGGTACAGGATGTTGATGCTGTTTCCACCATCAATCAGAACTCGGGAGAAACGAGCAGCTCATCTTTCTATTGCGAAGGTGGCATCCAACACCAATGCATAAGATCCTGTAGACGGCATCACCTCTGGGTGATTAGCCCGGCTCCAGCTGATAGGATTTTTAGACCAATGCATAAATTCCGCATCCTTGGAGGCAATTGCATTGACTTCTTGGTGCTGTCGGCGCCGGCTATGCCTGTCCTCAGCTTGGCTCATGAAAATGACACAGGCTGCATGCTCGTCTGGGAACTTGTCCTGAACGGCTCCGACTGCTGGGCGAGCGGCCGGTTGCTGAGGAGCCGGAGGCGGCTGGCCAGCAGGCGGAGGGGGAAACAGTCCTTCGCCCTTGGAGATCCGTGTGAGGTAATGACATTTCCGGGTTATGTGGTTTGACGGCTTCACGCCGCTGTGGAACTTGCAGGGGGCGTCAAGGGTTTGCTCGTAGGAGAAAGCCGGCTGCCAAGCTGGCCTGCCGCCTTTGGGACGCTTGGGCACGGGCTGCCCTTCGGGCTGTTCGTCTTCGACCGTGGCCACCTGCTGACTGGTGGAAGGCGGCATAGGAGCCTTGCGCTTGTTGCCGTTCTGGTGTGGGCGTCGATTGGAGTCACCAGCCGGCGTCCTTGGAGCCGGAGGAAGCACCTTTCTAGAGGCATCCACTCGAAGCTCGGTCTTCATCGAGGAGTCAGTCGTGGCATACTTGTCTGCTATGATCAGCAGTTCATCGAGTGTGGCCGGCTTGTCGCAGAGAAGTCGGTGCTTGAGGAGGGTGCCCTCTCGGCACGCGGCGGTGAAGTACTCTATTGCTTGCACCTCATGCACGCCCTCGCAAGAGTTGCGGAGCTCGGCCCAGCGTGTGAGGTAGTCGCGAGTCGATTTGCTGGGGCCTTGGACGCACAAGGAAAGCTGGCGGGGCTTGGGAGGATGCTTGTATGTGCTGGTGAAGTTGCGAATGAAGACTTCTGTGAAGTCTAGCCAGCTGTTGACGCTGTAGGGCTTGAGGCTGTTCATCCAGATGCGTGCCGTGCCTTGAAGCATGAGGGGGACGTACTTCACGGCAACGCGCCTATTGCCGTTTGCTATGTTGACTGCAGTGGAGTAGTCGATCAACCAGTCTTCCGGCTTCACCGAGCCGTTGTATTTTGGTGTCAGGACCCCGACTCAATGCCACATCGATCTAGCATGTAACACCTCATATCACTTTGCGGCCTCACGCACGGTATTCCACGGGTGTCGCCTTACCTTAGCCCGGGACCGTTTGCGCCTTTTGGCACACGTATATGACAGTGTCGCTAGCATCCATATGATAAAGAGCCCGGGCTGACATGGCTAGTCGTAAACCCAAAGTGGCACAGACTTACAGGGACAGGCATCCATCACCCAGCTTCGAACGTGTCGGTCATCAGCAAATGGGTCCGGGCTGTAGCACTGGGCTAGCAGGACTCCGGTAAACCGGGCTGTAGCGGGCTAACAGGACTCCGGTACTCAAAGCGTGACATTTCCCCGAAGGGACAGACACAGGAACGAAGAAGGACACATGCCGGCCAGCCTAAGTGTTCCGGAGCAGTAGCAAGCTACCATGGCTCAGTGGAAACACTAGGAGACATTTCCCGGTAAGAGAGGCTACTAAAGATAAACAACTAGATGGTCAGATCCCACACATACCAAGCATTTCAATAACATACACACAATATGCTCGATATGTGCAATACAACATGGCATCACAAAATGACTCTACGACTCAAGTAATTTATTCAATAGGCTCCGAGGAGCGAGATATTACAAACATGGGTCTCATGACCCAACACTCAGAGCATACAAGTCAAAGCACAAGCGGAAGCTATCATGTCTGAGTACAGACAACTATAAATGAAAAAGGCTGAGAAGCCTGACTATCTATCAGATCCTGCCGAGGGCACAAGATCGTAGCTGAGGTATCAAGCTAAACGTCGAAGTCCACGTGGAACTACTAGCGAGACCGAAGTCTCTCTGCAAAAACATAAAATAGGCAAACGTGAGTACAAATGTACCCAGCAAGACTTACATCAGAACTATCTACATATGCATCATTATCAACAAAGGGGATGGTGGGGTTTAACTGCAGCAAGCCAGCTTTGACTCGGTGGCTATCCTGAACTACGACTGCAAGTAACTCTTTTGAGGTGGCGCACACGAGTCCACATATTCACCATATCAATACACCACTATGGATCCGCTCCCGTCTCCCTACGAGAACGCCATCCATAGCACTCACGCTTATCTTGCGTATTTTAGAGTATCCACTTTCACTTGTCTATGAACTGATATAAGCAACCCAGAAGTCCTTTTCCGTGGACACGGCTATTCGAATAGATCATAGTTAACCCTGCAGGGGTGTACTTCTTCACACACGCTCTCACCACTTACCGCCGTTTACACGACATGTACTCGGCAACCTTCAAGCGGAAGCCCAACGTGGGTGTCGGCCACGGCCTACCTAAACACTCAAGTCTCTAGTCCAGGTTTATCGCCTATTCGGGTTCCATCCATGAGGAGATCCGGCCGGAGTTTCGCTCACAGCCCCAAACGATGTGAACAGGGTTCCCGAGACACCAAACGGGCGCCCGGTACACCGTGCCACGTGCCTACCGCATCACAGCCCACCCCTACGGTCAGCGCTGCGCACGGCCTCCAGCATACTACAAACACCAGAAACTACTTGCAACTCCTGGACAGAGGACAAGGGTGATTAAGAAGCCGAGAGGGTCCATTGGTTTCGGGCCCAATGCGTGGTAGTAGCTGAATCATGGATCACAAACACAGAACTCAGTTCCTGAGGACGGCTGCAATGAGACAACCCACCATGTACTCCTACATGGCCTCTCACCGCTACCTTTACCAAATCGTGTTCACACACTTAGCTCACACACAGTAGGACATGTTCACACACCTCTGATTCATCCCCGATGAATCAGACCTGACTCAACTCTAAGCAGTAGCAGGCATGACAAACAAGCATGAATGAGTAGGCACAACAGGGCTCAAACAACTCCTACTCATGCTAGTGGGTTTCATCTATTTACTGTGGAATGACAGGTCATGCAGAGGATAAAGGGGTTCAGCTACCGCAGCAAGTAACAGATGAATCGTGTTGTCCTAATGCAGTAAAAGAGAGCAGGAGCGAGAGAGTAGGATTGTATCGGAATGAACAAGGGGGTTTTGCTTGCCTGGCACTTCTGAAGATAACATTGAGTCTTCATCAGTGTCAACGATCACATCATCGGTATCACGTCTATCGAGAGGGGACAAATACCGGCAACACAGAAAGAACACAATCAATGCAATGCACAATATGATGCATGATCATGACATGGCAATATGAATGTGTTTTGGGCTAATGCACCTAAAACCAGATTAAATGAAGTTGGTTTGAATCCAAGATTCAAATTCAAACTCCATATGTGATTATTTAAATGCCATTTAATTGATTTGTGCTAAACAGCAGCTATAAGTTGTTCTAACATGCATGAAAATGGTACAGATGGATTCCTTGAATTTTTCTGATAATTTTTCATATATAATTTATTAAATTTGGAGTTACGGTTAATTTTCTATGATTTTTAGAAGTTTTAGGCATTTTCTGGAATTTTTTGATTATTTAGAATTAAAATAATTCCAGAAAATTAATTATGACATCAGCACTGCGTCATGCTTACATCAGCAAGTCAACAGGGCTGCCCCGGGTCAAACCTGACCAGTGGGGCCCACTGGTCAGTGACAGGGGGGGGTTTATTTTAGTTTAATTAAGGATTAAGACACTAGGGCCCACATGTCAGTGTCTATTAAACTAACTATTATTTAGTTAATACTAATCCTAGCCTAATTAGCCGGGCGGGCCCGCAGGTCAGTGATAGAGAGAGGGGGGTCAAACCGGGCAGTGGGTCAACCCACGCCGGTCAGCGGGTCAGCGGGCGCCGGCGTTTAGCCGCCGGCGAGTCCCGACGCGGTGGTGCGCTGCGGAAAGGGCCTACAGAGCGCCGTTTGGCGCGCGGAGCACGACTACGGGATGCGGACGCTCGTCCGCATCCAACCAGGGTGGTGGCGTGGCCGGGGAGTGGCCGGAGAGTGGTCGGCGACGAGTTTTAGCGGCGGCCGGAGTTCGGGCTGGGGCAGGGACGCGGCTGCAGCGCTCGAGCGAGCAAGCGGAGTGGAGAGGCATCCTCCTGGAGGCGCCAGGAGCGTGTCAGTGCCCCTGGAGCGAGCAGAAGAGGCTCGGGAACGCGGGCTCGCCGGCCATGGCGGACGGCGGCCTCGGGTGACCTCGGGGCTTCGGCTAACGGACGAGAACGGAGGGGGTGAGCAAGGGGAAAAGCGCAGGAGCTCACAGCGATGACGATGGGATGCTCGGCGAGGTCGGGGACGGCCCGGAGCCGACGAATTCGTCGACGGCGACCGGCGGGTCCGAAGAGGGGAAGAACGGCGGGGCGGCGCCTCGGGGCTTCTCCGGTCGCGTGAGATGGCGGGGAGGGTGAGGATGGAGTGGCGGAGCTGGTGGGCTAGTTGGGGGAGCGAGGGAGGCCCTGTGGCCGCGGTGGTGGCGTCGGCGGCGGCGGTGGTTCTCGGGTGAGAGGGAAACGGCGAGAGAGGGAGCAGGGGAGGAGTGAGAGAGGTCGGGCGGATCGGGACGTCACCGAGGAGGGGATTCGCGGCGTCGCGCTGTCCTCGGATGCAGGCAGGCAGCCTGGTGGCGTGGCGGTCGCGCGCGCGTGCGCTGTCTCCCTCCTCTGCCTACTGGCAGAGGTAGAGGACGACTGGCACCAGGCCAGTGGGCTGGGCCGCGCTGGTGGGGGAGCTGGGCCGGCTGGGCTGCACGGTGAGGCCAGGTACTTCTTCTCTCTTTCTTTTTTTTCTGTTCTGTTTTCTTTTAATTAATTCTTTTGCCACTGTTTGAATTAAAAATAATAATTCAAACATCGCCAAAGCTTCTCTGAATATTTTATATTGCTAGATGGGCTTTTCCAAAGCTCATAAAATATTTCAGGGGTATTTGAAATTATATTCTAATTATATGAATATAATTCAAATTCAAATAGCTAATGATTTAAATTCAAAGTCCCAAAAATAAATCCTTAAAAATGTTCAATATTTTGGTTGGGACCAGAACCCTTACCAAAAATTATCAAACATTTAAGAAGAGCCTTTTGGAGCAATGAATGAGATTTCTAGGGTTTTTGCCCCTCTTTTATTTAGGGTTTTGAGGCTTCCAATATTCCTCAATTCAAGTTTCAAAAATATAGACATGATGCACACATGAAGTTAACCTAGAGCAATGCCTGAAGCTAGGGATGTGACAACTCACCCCCACTAAACAAGAATCTCGTCTCGAGATTCAAGCGTAGGGTAAGGTGAAGGGTAAACGCAACTAGTATAATCTTCACGATCCAGGGTGCACTTCAGTTGAACGTTGATTCATTCATCATCATTGTCTTGTCGTCTTGCTCTGAGAATTCCAGCTAATCATGACAAGAAGAGGAAAGGAAAACTCTGGAAGGATCGGTCTTCTCGAAGATCGAACAACTCAGGATTATCTCCCGGAATGAGACATAGAACCGTCTCTCGGGTTGAGACACGAGATACACATCAAGAGAGGTGGAAGAAACGGATGACGGAGGTTCACTAGGTAGACCACAATTTCACGCTTAAGAAGGTGGTAAACGATTGTCAACGTAGCGAGGAGTTGAGTTGCCATGATACCACGATGAAACATCCTGGAGAAGGTGATCGTAGAGTATTATCTTAAGTGGCAAAAAGAATTACTTTTGATTCAGAGATCATTGGAACTCTTTATACCAGCCTAAGGTAATCACAAGCGATCATTTGGAGGGGGTCGGTAGAATGGCATACTCGAACTTGGATGATGTGGATTACCTTGTTGAAGACAACGTAATGGATGAATTTTGCTTATCACCGGAAATGGAAGAGACCCATGGTAGAATGGCACATTGGCGGTGCAAGCTGGGAACAAAATGCAAATGCGGGGAATGATTCTAGTAACTGGGGAAGAACCCAACAATAAAGTGTGAATTCACTGTTGGAGTGGTTATAGCATAACCGAAGAATCTGGGGCAATCCCAGCTAGTGCCGATGATAAGACATAGCGCTTGTGCGTGCTCTCAAGAACTTGAGCATTTCCACAATCATCAAGGTTTTATCAACAACCGCGTCAAGGGTGATGACAACACAACATACTACCATGATGAATAGCGATGGACGATGCAGATGCGAAGGAGGATAACACTTTCTCAGATCTCACCTTAGCGAGGCTAAGCAAATAAAATCTGGATGATCGACCGAGAGACATTTAGCACTCCGCTTCTAATGTTCTCCTTGACGTGCTAGTGTATCCCATTCATAGATATGGTTTGATAACTAGAACATCAAGTAAAAGGTCGGACATCGGGAACACAATAATCATAAGGCACAACTAGGAAGTAAATCCTACGAAGTCCTTATGGGAAGGTGGCCAACTTCTTCAAACAAGATACTACAATAATAGGTCTTCCGGTTGGGTGTGTTGGCCACGACATCCACTTTACCGGTTATCGAGGGACCAATATTATAGTTTTTGGAAAATGTTCCAACCATCATATCTGCCTGAGATCCAGATCTGGTTGGTGTTAGGATATTCCAGACTCATCGAGTCTAGGAAGAAAATGAAAGTTTGCAACACAAATCGACGAGATGACGTTGCGGGATTCTCGGGAGATGAACTACGATAGTAAGCTCCAAAACATGAGCTGGTTCTGCTACAAACATGTGAACATGTTGTCCAAGACAAGCATGATCACAAGGTAGTCTTATAATAAAACACTACCGAGTTCAGGAGGGGGAACCATCATTAATGACATCGAAGTCTTCACGCGTGGAAGTCCAAAGAGTTCACCTTGGACAGACTCCTTTATCTTTGAACAACTCAATCAGTGGCTTGGTGTGCTAGGATATACATATAGCATGGAGGTTGCAAATCTCCAGACCACAGAATACTTCGCACGTATGCATGACTGACTTGGGATGATTCCAGAGGAAGCAAAACTAACTTTCTCAAATTCACGGCGGCAACTTTCACCAAATGCACGTGTATAAGAGGAAGTCACTCCTTTCATCAAACAAATACTTCATGAGCTAGCATGAAGAAAATGCTTTCAAAAGTTTCCAACACTAGCTTAATGCTCAGCAAAATTATGGAGACGGCAAGGATGTTGTCAATGGGCTTAACAACAATTCTTCTGGGTTTCCTTTCAAAAGGAATTCCATAGTTAAGTGAACAAGTGATAGCATTGGTCAGACCTAAAAGATATAATGGTGTATGCTCGAGGGATCAACCACGAATAAGACAACATTACGAGCATCGTTGGTACTGATTTGATTTGACGATAGCCCACACTCAAATCAAAGGATTGATAAGACAATAGGTCCCGCAACTGATCACAAGGACCAATCGATGAAGATATCATCTTTCTTCAACACACACTACACAATAATATCCCTTTGGATGAACTAAATCGGGCAAGCTTCTATCTTCCAACTCTCCAAGTTGATGCATAGCTTAACCAACTAGCTCAGGGGTATCCAACACGGATTCTTGGAGAAAGGGTGGTTTACAGGATAAACCAACTTGATCACGAGCTTAACATAACAGTCAGGCGACAACCTGGTGATACTTTCGAGTAGATATTCGGAAAATCACGAACCACCGATATGTTACTAAGCTCGAGAACAATCTTGCTTTTGAGGGCAAGACGATATGATCAAATGAGTGAGAACTTGACAAGATCCTAACTCATCAATCGAGGAGTGCACCGAGAACAAGGACTAGGTAGCATGATCAACCTTAGAATGATGATTCAAAACCAGCACGCTAAGAATGGAATTATTGTCCTTTAACTACCAAGCAACGAGGTTGCTGGGAGTATTGATTTCACACATCACAATTCATTTGTCGGTATTCCGGTTGCATCAACACGAGGCCGAGGAATGATTAATGATGGTGAGAAGTATCACTACGTCAAAATTCATGAGAGTTGGTGCAGTTCTCATGACAATTCTGACATAAAGGGGGTAATACTCCAAGGTAGAACAGAACCAAAAGTTGGATTAGCATTTAGATCTGCGGAGCACAACTTCTTTGACCCAATCCTGGATATGGAAGAGGTACTGGAGTTTGTTTCTCCTAGTCATTCCGGAATAGAATGGCTTGACAGACCACAAGAGTCATAGGCATCGATGAACGAACGCACGCATACTCTTGACTATCAGTTGATAGACGAGGGTCAGAATGCAACTAAAGAGAACAACTCAAAGAAACATATAACTTTCTGAGTTGTGGATGCATAGATTAGTATGTCGAACCAAGTTCAACATATTTCTTCCGGATAACCCATGCAGAAAGGTAGAACTGGCAGAGTCACGATTTATGAATGGAGAACTCCTCAAGAGTACTCTAATTGTGATCTTTTGATCCAATAAACATCTGCCATAAGCGGTTCATAATATTTGGAAGAAGGAAATACCACGGACCTCGAGAACTATCGCGAAGTTACTAATATCCTGAAGGAACTAGCAAACACTATCAACATGAAGTAAGTAGAGTGAATCTCGGGTTCAAAGCCCAGGGAATAGAATACCTACTACTAAGTGGCATCACGGGATGCTTTCGAGAATAAAAGCCAGAATCATCACACTGGGGATCACAAAACATTGCTAGATTACTAGGTGACTCCCTAAACACCTAGGGCCATAATAGTATCTCCAACATATATGTCAAGGTAACAGAGTACCTCAACTCACTGATTAGTGTGGTTAATCTGGCCCAAAGGAACATCGGAATGGTAGGAAGGAATTTTGCAAATGCTTCAGACTATTCAGAAACGTGGGGTGACTCGGACAGCATAACGGCTGTAAATGCTCAGAAAAGATTTGAGACATTCACAAAAATGGTGGCATAACCACTCAGAAGCACAATATCAAGGTTTCGAGATCAACAATTAACATACGGAAGTATAGGAACTGAACTGAGGCTTAAGTCCAACAATCTTATAGGTCTACGGATTAGTAACACGTGATCCTAATAGAAAGAAGAGATAGCCTAGTTCTTAATCCCCGCAGGAAAGATAAGATGACTCAGATCAGAAGGGCATGAGGTATAAGGAGTAAAAAGAGCCTTACGTTCCATCCCACAATCAATTCCCTTATATAACTAAAGAATTTCTAGACTCAACTTCGACCAGTTTGGCTTGGTAATCCTACAGGCAGTCAAGCTCTGATACCAACGCTGTCAGGACCCCGACTCGATGTCACATCGATCTAGCCGGTAACACCTCATATCACTTTGCGGCCTCACGCACGGTATTCCCACGGGTGTCGCCTTACCTTTGCCCGGGACCGTTTGCGCCTTTTGGCTCACGTATATGATAGTGTCGCTAGCATCCATATGATAAGGAGCCCGGGCTGACATGACTAGTCGTAAACCCAAAGTGGCACAGACTTACAGGGACAGGCATCCATGACCCAGCTTCGAACGTGTCGGTCATCAGCAAGTGGGTCCGGGCTGTAGCACTGGGCTAGCAGGACTCCGGTAAACCGGGCTGTAGCGGGCTAACAGGACTCCGGTACTCAAAGCGTGACATTTCCCCGAAGGGACAGACACAGGAACGAAGAAGGACACATGCCGGCCAGCCTAAGTGTTCCGGAGCAGTAGCAAGCTACCATGGCTCAGTGGAAACACTAGGAGACATTTCCCGGTAAGAGAGGCTACTAAAGATAAACAACTAGATGGTCAGATCCCACACATACCAAGCATTTCAATAACATACACACAATATGCTCGATATGTGCAATACAACATGGCATCACAAAATGACTCTACGACTCAAGTAGTTTATTCAATAGGCTCCGAGGAGCGAGATATTACAAACATGGGTCTCATGACCCAACACTCAGAGCATACAAGTCAAAGCACAAGCGGAAGCTATCATGTCTGAGTACAGACAACTATAAATGAAAAAGGCTGAGAAGCCTGACTATCTATCAGATCCTGCCGAGGGCACAAGATCGTAGCTGAGGTATCAAGCTAAACGTCGAAGTCCACGTGAAACTACTAGCGAGACCGAAGTCTCTCTGCAAAAACATAAAATAGGCAAACGTGAGTACAAATGTACCCAGCAAGACTTACATCAGAACTATCTACATATGCATCATTATCAACAAAGGGGATGGTGGGGTTTAACTGCAGCAAGCCAGCTTTGACTCGGTGGCTATCCTGAACTACGACTGCAAGTAACTCTTTTGAGGTGGCGCACACGAGTCCACATATTCACCATATCAATACACCACTATGGATCCGCTCCCGTCTCCCTACGAGAACGCCATCCATAGCACTCACGCTTATCTTGCGTATTTTAGAGTATCCACTTTCACTTGTCTATGAACTGATATAAGCAACCCAGAGGTCCTTTTCCGCGGACACGGCTATTCGAATAGATCATATTAACCCTGCAGGGGTGTACTTCTTCACACACGCTCTCACCACTTACCGCCGTTTACACGACATGTACTCGGCAACCTTCAAGCGGAAGCCCAACGTGGGTGTCGGCCACGGCCTACCTAAACACCTCAAGTCTCTAGTCCAGGTTTATCGCCTATTCGGGTTCCATCCATGAGGAGATCCGGCCGGAGTTTCGCTCACAGCCCCAAACGATGTGAACAGGGTTCCCGAGACACCAAACGGGCGCCCGGTACACCGTGCCACGTGCCTACCGCATCACAGCCCACCCCTACGGTCAGCGCTGCGCACGGCCTCCAGCATACTACAAACACCAGAAACTACTTGCAACTCCTGGACAGAGGACAAGGGTGATTAAGAAGCCGAGAGGGTCCATTGGTTTCGGGCCCAATGCGTGGTAGTAGCTGAATCATGGATCACAAACACAGAACTCAGTTCCTGAGGACGGCTGCAATGAGACAACCCACCATGTACTCCTACATGGCCTCTCACCGCTACCTTTACCAAATCGTGTTCACACACTTAGCTCACACACAGTAGGACATGTTCACACGCCTCTGATTCATCCCCGATGAATCAGACCTGACTCAACTCTAAGCAGTAGCAGGCATGACAAACAAGCATGAATGAGTAGGCACAACAGGGCTCAAACAACTCCTACTCATGCTAGTGGGTTTCATCTATTTACTGTGGAATGACAGGTCATGCAGAGGATAAAGGGGTTCAGCTACCGCAGCAAGTAACAGATGAATCGGTGTTGTCCTAATGCAGTAAAAGAGAGCAGGAGCGAGAGAGTAGGATTGTATCGGAATGAACAAGGGGGTTTTGCTTGCCTGGCACTTCTGAAGATAACATTGAGTCTTCATCAGTGTCAACGATCACATCATCGGTATCACGTCTATCGAGAGGGGACAAATACCGGCAACACAGAAAAAGACGATCAATGCAATGCACAATATGATGCATGCTATGACATGGCAATATGAATGTGTTTTGGGCTAATGCACCTAAAACCAGATTAAATGAAGTTGGTTTGAATCCAAGATTCAAATTCAAACTCCATATGTGATTATTTAAATGCCATTTAATTGATTTGTGCTAAACAGCACCTATAAGTTGTTCTAACATGCATGAAAATGGTATAGATGGATTCCTTGAATTTTTCTGATAATTTTTCATATATAATTTATTAAATTTGGAGTTACGGTTAATTTTCTATGATTTTTAGAAGTTTTAGGCATTTTCTGGAATTTTCTGATTATTTAGAATTAAAATAATTCCAGAAAATTAATTATGACATCAGCACTGCGTCATGCTTACATCAGCAAGTCAACAGGGCTGGTCAGGGTCAAACCTGACCAGTGGGGTCCACTGGTCAGTGACAGGGGGGGGGTTTATTTTAGTTTAATTAAGGATTAAGACACTAGGGCCCACATGTCAGTGTCTATTAAACTAACTATTATTTAGTTAATACTAATCCTAGCCTAATTAGCCGGGCGGGCCCGCAGGTCAGTGAGAGAGAGAGGGGGGTCAAACCGGGCAGTGGGTCAACCCACGCCGGTCAGCGGGTCAGCGGGCGCCGGCGTTTAGCCGCCGGCGAGTCCCGACGCGGTGGTGCGCTGCGGAAAGGGCCTACAGAGCGCCGTTTGGCGCGCGGAGCACGACTACGGGATGCGGACGCTCGTCCGCATCCAACCAGGGTGGTGGCGTGGCCGGGGAGTGGCCGGAGAGTGGTCGGCGACGAGTTTTAGCGGCGGCCGGAGTTCGGGCTGGGGCAGGGACGCGGCTGCAGCGCTCGAGCGAGCAAGCGGAGTGGAGAGGCATCCTCCTGGAGGCGCCAGGAGCGTGTCAGTGCCCCTGGAGCGAGCAGAAGAGGCTCGGGAACGCGGGCTCGCCGGCCATGGCGGACGGCGGCCTCGGGTGACCTCGGGGCTTCGGCTAACGGACGAGAACGGAGGGGGTGAGCAAGGGGAAAGCGCAGGAGCTCACAGCGATGACGATGGGATGCTCGGCGAGGTCGGGGACGGCCCGGAGCCGACGAATTCGTCGACGGCGACCGGCGGGTCCGAAGAGGGGAAGAACGGCGGGGCGGCGCCTCGGGGCTTCTCCGGTCGCGTGAGATGGCGGGGAGGGTGAGGATGGAGTGGCGGAGCTGGTGGGCTAGTTGGGGGAGCGAGGGAGGCCCTGTGGCCGCGGTGGTGGCGTCGGCGGCGGCGGTGGTTCTCGGGTGAGAGGGAAACGGCGAGAGAGGGAGCAGGGGAGGAGTGAGAGAGGTCGGGCGGATCGGGACGTCACCGAGGAGGGGATTCGCGGCGTCGCGCTGTCCTCGGATGCAGGCAGGCAGCCTGGTGGCGTGGCGGTCGCGCGCGCGTGCGCTGTCTCCCTCCTCTGCCTACTGGCAGAGGTAGAGGACGACTGGCACCAGGCCAGTGGGCTGGGCCGCGCTGGTGGGGGAGCTGGGCCGGCTGGGCTGCACGGTGAGGCCAGGTACTTCTTCTCTCTTTCTTTTTTTTTCTGTTCTGTTTTCTTTTAATTAATTCTTTTGCCACTGTTTGAATTAAAAATAATAATTCAAACATGCCAAAGCTTCTCTGAATATTTTTATATTGCTAGATGGGCTTTTCCAAAGCTCATAAAATATTTCAGGGGTATTTGAAATTATATTCTAATTATATGAATATAATTCAAATTCAAATAGCTAATGATTTAAATTCAAAGTCCCAAAAATAAATCCTTAAAAATGTTCAATATTTTGGTTGGGACCAGAACCCTTACCAAAAATTATCAAACATTTAAGAAGAGCCATTTGGAGCAATGAATAAGATTTCTAGGGTTTTTGCCCCTCTTTTATTTAGGGTTTTGAGGCTTCCAATATTCCTCAATTCAAGTTTCAAAAAAAAAATATAGACATGATGCACACATGAAGCTAGCCTAGAGCAATGCCTGAAGCTAGGGATGTGACATTTGGCGTGTCTCTTGGGAGTGAGAACCCTTTGGGGAAGGGCTCATCGCGGATGCGGAGGCCGAAACAGGGCGGGCCGACATCGTCTTCTTGTTCTAGCGCCAGGGATTGTGCCAGGTGGTCGATCCAATGGCGGGCATCATTCTCACCGATTCCTTCGCGGCGGCCCAGTCGGCCGCTGAGCGTCGGGTGCGTGATACGCGGCGGGGTGGGATATCTCTTCCCGCGAGGTGGAGGGGGAGGCAGGTTGCCTCGTCGCTCCATGGCATGGGGGCGGCCTTTTGCGTCACATTCGATGGAGAGGCGAGTCCGACTACGGCAAGCAGTCGGCCCCTTGTCTTTTAGCTCGCGAGCGCCGCCTGTAGTCGGCGTCCGGGATGTCGCGCCATGCTCTCGGTGTGGGGGAGGACTTTCAGCGCGGGCACCGGCTTCATGCCACTCTGTGGCCGCGTCGATCAGCTGCTGAATGCGTCTGGTCATGCAGTGAAGCTCGTCGCCCTCCAGCCCGTCCAACTCGTCTACGGCCGCCTGGGCGGCACACAGGTTCTCGAGTGGCGTGGCGTAGATTGGGCGATCAGCACCCAGCATGCTGGCGATGGCCGCGCCACGCTTCTTGATGACGCCAATCCGGCTGGGACCGCCAGCAGCCGGTGTGCCCGAGGCGGCACGGTCAACCTCATGCTAGTAAGCCTCGGTGAGGCGTCTCATGGAGGCTATCTTCTTGCCGTTCTTGATAAGGGCAAGGCGGCGGGCCTCCAGCATGTCGGCATTGGTGTCGGCCGGGATGGTGGCGGACAGGTCATGCAACATCGTCTGCAGGGTGTCGTGGATGTTTTCGCCGGAGGCAGCGCCATGACTGATGACCAGCACCTCGGTGACGGTGCTGCCGTAGCTGTCGGCTCGAGGAAGATTGTCGTTGATGACCACCACATTGGTGGGGAAGGCGTCAAGCGATGCCGTGTCAGAGTCGACAAGCATTGGGTCGGTGGAGCTGACCGACTCCAAGTCTACAGCAGGCTCGCTGGCGACGTGGAGCTGGTCGAGGAGGCTGACGAGGCGGTTCACGAGGCAATCAGTGCCCGCGTTGGACGCAGGCTCGTCGGAGAGGCAGACCTCGCCGAGAAGATCGGCGAGGCAGCACACTGCACAGGCATCGTCGACGCCATGCAGGATGTCGGGGCAAGCGCCATCAGGCGTGCCGAGCTGGCTACGCTCGCTGGGGAGAAAGAGGGTTCCTGTCCAGAGCAGGTCTCCGGACGACGGTGTACCTGGCCCCACGGTGGGCGCCAAATGTCGGGTGGTAGGTGCGACATCTGCCAACGGTGGCTTATCATTGTGGGAGCCAGTAAGACATCGCCGGTGCCTGGAAACGGGATAAGGCGAAGACATGCACGCCGGCGAATCTTACCCGGGTTCGGGGCTCTCATAGGAGATAACACCCCTACTCTTGCTCTGCGGGGTTTCCGCATGATCACTTGATCAAAACAGGTAGCTACAAGAGGCTCCTTGAGCTGTTTATCTAGAGGAAGAAGAAGGGCAAGGCTAGCTCTCCTCTTCTCTCTATGTGGTGTCTAAAACTCTAAGAGATCAACCCTTTGCATGGGTGCCCTGGGGGGTTTATATAGGCCTACCCCTAGGGGTACAATAGTAATCCGGCTGGATGTGGGTCCAGGCCGTCAGTGTCTGTAGTCGCCGGCTTCTTCTCCGACCACTGGGGCCCGCCGACTGGTGGGTCCCGCTGGCTACCGGCCTCTTGGCCGACAGGCTAGGCCCATGGCCTGGGGGTCTTGTCGACTGCCGGTTACTGTAGCCTTACTCTTGGTGACGATGGCTTTGTCGGGGTTTAGCATGGCTATAGTGCTGCCGCCTGGAGGTCTTTCGCTGTAGCCTTACCCCGTCTTTTCTGCTTAATGGTGCACAAACTTCCAGGGTGGGGGTGAGCCGACTATTGGGAGCCGGCTTCCCCCCAGGCCGACTAGTGAAGCTTGGCCGCCTTTTGGTATATCTCTGGCAGAAGGGACTCACCGCCTGTGGGCCATACTAATAGGCTGTCGTGGGTGATGTCATGGTCAACATGGCAACAGTGTTGCACAAGACGGGGAGTGGCCGCCCCGTACGGCGCACTGTGGCCATGCTTGCTCTGGGATTCGGGGGTGGCAGGCTTCACTGTAGCCATGCCCCGTCCTATCGCCGTTATGTGGGTGCAAACTTTGAGGGTGTCAGCTGGGCCGCCTACTAGGAGCCGGCCCTCTGATGGCCGGCTGCTAGGAGTCTGCCCTCGTCGAGAGGGCTTGCAGAGCCTTTCTACCTTCTGGCAGCCAGGCGGTGGGATAGCCGGCCAGGAGAAGGCGGCCCTGCGTCTTGGATGTTTGAGGGCGCAGTCGGCCCTATATTTTTTGAAGAGCCAGGGGGAGCTGGTTAGGCTACCCGTGGTCATTTACTCCGACAGAAAACCACAACAATCTTTTCACAAAAATTAGATAATATAGCAGTGATACATCTTTGAAAGGTAGCAGGTGCATTGCATAAACCAAAAGGCGGACATCTATAAGCATAAGTTCCAAAAGGGTAAGTAAAGGTGGTTTTCTCTTGACCAGGTTGTGAAATAGGTATTTGAGAAAAACCAGAATATCCATCAAGAAAACAGAAGTGTGTGTGCTTAGATAGTCTTTCTAGAATTTTATCAATAACAAGCAAAGGGTAATGATCTTTTCTAGTTGCTTTATTTAATTTTCTAAAATCAATTACCATTCTATAGCCAGTGACAATTCTCTAAGGGATAAGTTCATTTTTCTTATTAGGAACAACAGTAATACCTCCCTTCTTAGGAACACAATGAAAGGTGCTTACCCATCTACTATCAACTATGGGATAGATTATACCTGCTTCCAGAAGTTCTAGTATTTCAGTTCTTACCACTTCTTTCATCTTAGGATTTAAACGTCGTTGATGATCAACAATGGGTTTAGCATCAGGTTCCATATTAATCTTGTGATTACAAAGAGTCGGACTAATGCCGTTAAGATCATCAAGAGTATATCCAATAGCAACTCGGTGCTTCTTCAGAAATTTCAATAATCTTTCTTCTTCATGTTCTGAAAGGTTAGCACTAATAATAACAGGATATATGTTTTTATCATCAAGATAAGCATATTTCAAATTGTTAGGCAATTGTTTTAATTCAAACACAAGATCACCTTTAGGTGGAGGAGGACCTCCTAGAGTTTCTATAGGCAAATTGTATTTGAGAAGAGGTCGTTGCTCGAAGAAAATTTTATCTATTTCATTTCTTCCATGCATATGCATATCATTTTCATGGTCTAGCAAATATTGTTCTAGTGGATCAGTAGGAGGCATGACAATAGAAGCAAGACCAATAATTTCATCCTTACTAGGTAATTCTTTCCTATGAGGTTGTCTATTAAACTTGGAGAAATTAAATTCATGAGACTCATCACCAACGCTAACACAAACAGTTTGTTTATGACAATCTATAGTAGCATCGACAGTGTTCAAGAAAGGTCTACGGAAGATAATGGGGCAAAAGTCATCTTGTGGGGAACCAAGAAAAGAAAATTGGTAGGACATTTTATTTTCGCACACAAGACTTCAACATCTCTAACAATCCCAAGTGGTGTGATGGTGTCTCTATTAGCAAGTTTAATAGTAGCACTACAAAAAAAGACACATCCATGACATTTTGGGCCAAATGAATTTTTTTCTATCATGCTTATGACACTTCTATGACGATAATTGTGACAAAACTGGTATCATCATAGATGTGGTGGGCTCCTACTTCTATGACAGAAAATCATGACAGAAAATGGGCTTTTCATCCTGGGCGGGCCGGAGAAAGCAGCTGCATGACATTCTTTGGGCCATCCATGATGAAAAAAACATTACGGTGGGTGGTCGGGGGTCGAGCGATGCACGTTTCTCTTATACACGTACGCGTGTGGGTGCGAGGCGTTGGGCTCTAACTGAACCCGAGCGAGGCGTTCGCCTACTAAACCCGAGCGATTGCACTATAGGATACATGTTACTAAACCCGAGCGATCGATCAATGGCTATTACTGAACCCGATCGAGCGATTCCTTCGTTCGCTACTGCTGCTAACTGAAGCTGATCGAACCTGCTACCTCCTTGCCTTGATGAACAGTGAGCGTTGTTGGGGCATTGGATGAACAGTTCCCGGTGGGGGGGGGGTCGGGTTGGGTTGGATGAACAGGACCCCGTGGTAGTAGAGGCTGATAAGTCTCCAATGTATATATAATTTATGAAGCATTCATGCTATTATATTCTCTGTTTTGAATGTTTATGGGCTTTATTATACACTTTTGTATTATTTTTGGGACTAACCTATTAACCGGAGGCCCAGCCCATATTGCTGTTTTCTTGCCTATTTCAGTGTTTCGAAGAAAAGGAATATCAAACGGAGTCCAAACGGAATGAAACCTTCGGGAGCATTATTTTTGGAACGGAAGCAATCCAGGGGACTTGGAGTGCAAGCCAGGGAAGCTTCGAGGAGGCCACAAGCCAGGGGGCGCGCCCAACCCCCCTAGGCACGCCTTCCATCGTTGTGGGCCCCTTGTGGCTCCCCTCACCGACTTCTTTCACCTATATATTCCCATATACCCTAAAAACATCGAAGACAACAATATATCGGGAGTTCCGCCGCCACAAGCCTCTCTAGCCACCAAAAACGTCTCGGGAGCCCGTTCCCGCACCCTGCCGGAGGGGGGATCCCACACCTGTGGCCATCTTCATCATCCCGGCTCTCTCCATGATGAGGAGGGAGTAGTTCACCCTCGGGGCTGAGGGTATGTACCAGTAGCTATGTGTTTGATCTCTCTCTCTCTCTCTCTCTCTCTCGTGTTCTTGACTTCGCACGATCTTGATGTATCATGAGCTTTGCTATTATAGTTGGATCTTATGAGGTTTCTCCCCCTCTACTCTCTTGTAATGGATCATGTTTTCCCTTTGAAGTTATCTTACTGGATTGAGTCTTTAAGGATTTGAGAACACTTGATGTATGTCTTGCTGTGCTTATCTGTGGTGACAATGAGATATCACGTGATCCACTTGATGTATGTTTTGGTGATCAACTTGCGGGTTCCACCCATGAACCTATGCATAGGGGTTGGCACACGTTTTCGTATTGACTCTCCGGTAGAAACTTTGGGGAACTCTTTGAAGTACTTTGTGTTGGTTGAATAGATGAATCTGAGATTGTGTGATGCATATTGTATAATCGTACCCATGGATACTTGAGGTGACAATGGAGTATCTAGGTGACATTAGGGTTTTGATTGATTTGTGTCTTAAGGTGTTATTCTAGTATTAACTCTATGATAGATTGAATGGAAAGAATAGCTTTGTGTTATTTTACTATGGACTCTCGAAGAGATCCAGTGGAAAGGATAACTTTGAGGTGGTTTTGTACCCGACCATAATCTCTTCGTTTGTTCTCCGCTATTAGTGGCTTTGGAGTGACGCTTTGTTGCATGTTAAGGGATAGTTATATGATCCAATTATGTTATTATTGTTGAGAGAACTTGCACTAGTGAAAGTATGAACCCTAGTCCTTGTTTCCTACCATTGCAATACCGTTTACGCTCACTTTTATCATTAGTTACCTTGCTGTTTTTATAATTTCAGATTACAAAAGCCTATAACTACCATCCATATTGCACTTGTATCACCATCTCTTCGCCGAACTAGTGCACCTATACAATTTACCATTGTATTGGGTGTGTTGGGGACACAAGAGACACTTTGTTATTTGGTTGCAGGGTTGTTTGAGAGAGGCCATCTTCATCCTATGCCTCCCACGGATTGATAAACCTTAGGTCATCCACTCGAGGGAAATTTGCTACTGTCCTACAAACCTCTGCACTTGGAGGCCCAACAACGTCTACAAGAAGAAGGTTGCATAGTAGACATCAAGCTCTTTTCTGGCGCCCTTGCCGGGGAGGTGAGTGCTTGAAGTTATATCTTTAGATCTTGCAATCGAATCTTTTTGTTTCTTGTTTTATCACTAGTTTAGTTTATAAAAGAAAATTACAAAAAAAATGGAATTGAGTTTGCCTCATACGCTTCATTTTTTTAATATCTTTCGTAAGTTTGATGAAAAGGAAAATTGTGCTCAAGTGCTAGTAGAAGAATGCATTAAAATGTTTGGTACTAGATCTTTGTATGATGAGCATGATTGCAATGTTGTTAGTATGAATTCCTTGAATATCCATGATGCTAATGATATACAAAGCCACAAGCTTGGGGATGCTATGTTTGATGAAGATGATATGTTTAGTCC